>NC_088358.1:18680000-19280000 GCF_036884655.1 Musa acuminata AAA Group | reverse complement strand
GATATTGCAAAACTTCCATGCGACTTGACCTTGGAATTTAGTGTATTTTTTGCACTTTGTTTGATCATAATTTAGTGTATTTTTTTGCACTTTGTTTAACCTATTTAAGCGGAGCTCTTTGTTATCTGTTTGTGCTGCTTATATGGTTAATTTTCTATTTATCACTCATTTGGTGCTTCTGTATCTCCACTAATGTACACTGCATATCACTGCAGACCCAAGAATTTTTAGTACTGGGTAGCCAAGTCCTAACGGAGCTGAAGGATCGCATCTACTGCTTGACAGATAAGCTAATGGAGATGGCAGGGGAACATGATCCTTCTGGATATTTCCTCATTGAAGTATCGCTTTTTTCTGTTCCTCACTTGTATGATTTATATGCATATTATTTGAGGATGATTTTGCATTTATGACTGTTCTTCATGTAGGATACTTTTTGCAATGATCTGCGGAACCCTTCTTTTATCGACTACAGTAAACCTGTGTTTGACTGGCTTAAGGACAACAGTGATGAGGCCATTGAGAAATGGGAATACATCATGTCTGGTGAGTTGAAGAAGAAGCAAAAGGAGCTTTTAGGTGATGCAAATGTCTCGAGCTTACCAAAGTTTAAAGCTTTGGACATGCATAAGACTCGATTTTCTGACCTGCGGTTCAGATTGGGTTCTGGATATCTTTACTGTCATCAGGTGCACAATTTTTAATTTGTTTGGACAACTCGCAATTATTGTTTCCTTGAGAACACAGCATCATGTTTGAAGCATGTCATTTGGTTCCAACTGTTATGATTCTTGTAAAAAAATTATAAGAGTTGTATATTAGCAAGCATTATATCTTGAAAATAAAACATAAATCTACAATAGTTAGTAGATTATTACTTTGTAGTCTACTTTGCTTTAAATTGTATATATATTGAGTTATTCTGTTTCTGGTCTCCTGAATGATATTACTATTCTTAAAAGCTTAAAATCAATTCTGATATCATGCCAAAAAAAAGATAGAAACATCCTTTCTTTTATATTTTTATCTTTCTTTAAATTTTTATTAACAAATTAAAATGATTTTTTTTTCATGTACTAGAACTTCCACGGGTGGGTGATGTTCTTTCATGTGTGTGTTCTTAACTGTTAATCTGATTTCAGGGAAACTGCAAGCATACCATAGTGATAAGAGACATGAGATTGATCCATCCCGAGGATGTTCAAAATTGGGCAGATTATCCACTCCTTACATATCAACTGCGGCGACATTACAGGAAATGTTCAGTCTGTGACATATACATCGCAACAAAGATGACGGTCGATGATAAGTGGGCTCCGGTGAACCCTTGTTATTTCTGCATCAAATGTTATTTCCTTCTTCACTACAAGGAGGACAACTCGTTGTTATATCCTCACACTGTATTCGATTATTTTCACGAATAGTGTGCATTTTCATGATAGTTACTTGTGTTCATATTTATGCATTTTGTCTCGTAAATGTTGTTGGGGAGGAAGCTCAGCTTCTTTGGGATGTGGACTAGCCTCCTTGCTTTGGACAAATCATGTTCTTGGGTTATTGCCATATGCTTGGTCGGTTAATGTTGTTTCTTTACTTTACCACTGCATATACATGGCTGTCTATTTGGTCATCACATCTTGCCTGGGTGATGTTTTTTTTTCGAAAAAAATAAAAACAAACTATATTGCAGAAGTATTACAAGTGAAATAGGAGGTCAAGAAGGATTTGGGAGCCCTACAGTCATATATTTGTTCTGTATACAAGATTTTGACATTATTACTAATTGCTTAGTGTGCTAATTGAGAATGAGATGCATATTTGTTCTATATACAAGATTTTGACATTAATACTGATTGCTTAGCTTGTGAATTGAGAATGAGATGCATATTTGTTGTGTGTACAAGAGTTTGATATTATTACTGATTGCTTAGTGTGCTAATTGAGAATGAGATGCATATTTGTTCTATATACAAGATTTTTGACATTAATACTGATTGCTTAGTGTGCTAATTGAGAATGAGATGCATATTTGTTCTATATACAAGATTTTGACATTAATACTGATTGCTTAGCGTGCAAATTGAGAATGAGATGCATATTTGTTCTGTGTACAAGAGTTTGACATTATTACTGATTGTTTAGTGTGCGAATTGAGAATGAGATGCATATTTGTTCTATATACAAGATTTTGACATTAGTACTGATTGCTTATCGTGAGAATGAGATGCATATTTGTAGAGAATACATGATTTTGACATTATTTCTGAGTAGCGTGTGAATTGAGAATGAGATGCCTATTTGTTCTGTATATAAGATTTAGACGTTATTGCTGATTGCTTAGCGTGAGAATTGAGAATGAGATGATATGAACTTAGACGTAAAAAATATGTCCAACAGAACCTTGTAACTAAAACTTGTGAGGAGACTCATTTTATGGCGTCCAAATTGTAATGGCCCACTTGTTAGGGAGAGGCACTCCAAATCTAGACAAACAAATTATCTTGATAGAGATCTTTTTGTTTTGGTTTAATAATAGCATGACAACTGTTTCTTTCAATGAAAGCTACTCATTCATTCATTAAAGAGGATGATTGCAAAGCTGAGGAAAAAAAAAAGAAAAAAAAAAAGAAAAGAAAATTACCAAATCATGGGCGGCTTTAGCAGTTCGATAAAACAGTCGATAAGGGCACCATCATTATTTGGAGCAGCATTGGATCAAGTTAGCTACTCTGTTTAGAAGTTGCAAGAAGACAAGGATAAGAACATCAAACTCACAACTGCAAAATCTCTTTTCACTTTTCAACAATCATGATAATGGAAAGAGAAATATTGACAAGTTTCCTTGTTTTTCATGTGTTTCTTCTCTTGGCCACAAAAGTCGTACCAAAAAAACCGAGCTTCAAGTATAAAAGATGGAAGGAAAAGATTTTACAGAGGCATATGATGTCACAGTCACAAAATAATTACATTCTTTCTCTCATAGCAAAGGGCTGTACGAACTTTCTTGATGGAGAAAGATTTGTGTCCCCCGGCATCCAACCATTCGGTCAAGCAGCTCGCAGGAAAATCTGAACAAATTTACTGTCCACATCATCGGCATTACTGTCATGAGAACAGAAAGAGTGCAGACAAAATTCATTCCTGCTTAAGAACAGAAAATGGCAAGAGAACTAGAACGGATAAACAAAGGGTTAAACAATTGTAGTTAGTCAACCTCCAGGCAATCACAATGGTACTTCATCGTCATCAAATATTATCTAAACCCCATTGGTTTTCCCCCCTCTTATCCTCGCTTGCCTCCGTGTATAAAAATTAACAACCAATGCCCAAGATGATTTAGAATTTCTATGCATAATTTAGGAAGTACATATAATCAGATAATCGAGAGGAATGCGAAACCAAGTTGATTTTGACAATGACTCACCGGAAGCGCATGTATTCTGGAATTCATGAAGAACTGAGTGCACCATCACGGAGAACTACTCAAGTCGTTTTTGGGTGCCACTTTATGCTACATCCAACACTAGAATGGAAGACAAAGTGATGATTTTACGTCGTAATGAAGCAAAAATAATATATAACAGCAAAATGCAAGTTCTAAACAGCTAGCGGGATATTGGAAGTTCTACCTCGGTTTTTGTGCAGACGTTAGGAGCTGGCCACTGAGAACACAGTCTATTGCGCGACTTAGGTCCCTGTAATAATTTTTACCATATCTCATTTTCAAATATAAACTTTCAAGAAAGGAAATGTTCTCATGAATCTTACCTTCCTGTTATGGGCACATTATTACTAGGTCGTGAGTCATCAAACTGCCCACGATAGAACAGCTCAAATGGCCTTCTTCCATCCTATCGCAAAAAATAGTGTTCATTTAAGGGTAAGTTACTTATATCTCAATTCGCCTACGTCCATCCTAAAATCCTACTCGTGCTACAAAGTATGACAGGAAGTATCCTTTTTCTTATTTACTCAATTCAGAGTGGATTGTAGTCCTATCTAGAAGTTAAAAAGAATATAATTCGAAAAGTCAAAGAAAACTAAAACAGATCAACCTATTCCAGTTTTATTCTTGCAACATTTGATTGGTATGACAACCAAGAGACTGCAGAAATCATGGCCCTTTGATGTGTCTGCATGATGATCAGTGAAGAGATAGAACTCTACTCTTGTTGTCATGTGATCAGCACCCATGCCCTAGCAAAAAGTCCTGCCGTGCTCACTAAACCAGAATGCATAACTCACCTTCTTGAAGAGGAAAAACTCTGGTGTACATACAGCTCCAAAAGCCCGTGCAACATCCTGTGACTGAAGAAGGGCACTTGATAAGAGTCAAGGCTGCTAGTAAACGCTGAGAAAAGAATTTCAATTAAAAACTCACAATAAGCAATTTAAATGTAGCCAACAATTTAATGTTTGTTCCTGCTAAAATCCTTTGCAGTTAGAGACCTTAATCAGATTAAGGTCTCATGTAATATGCACACTCTGAGAAAATAAAAATCATGTGATGGTCAGAAGCAGTGAATACGGAAATTAAGTTCCTCATTTTAGTCTATAAGATCAGCAACATATTTATTTCCAATTAAGACAATAAATATGCTTCAAGTGTCACATCAATCACAAAGAGATCAAGATCATGGTTTGCTACTGATAGGGTCTATGATCGGACGAGTATGATACCAGTCCTGTATAATATAGTGTGTCAGTATTTTCCATGAATCGGATCCTACTTCAGGTTGACAAGAATTTGTTTTTGTTCTTTGGCTCAGACGCATTGTGATGCCTTCCAGCCTGAACTTTGATAAGTCTCAATAACTCACTCATTTCCTTAGGCATCTTCATTCTCGACTAATTTCCTATTTGTACAATCATTGGTAGCCATCCTACTATGATTGCCCATTAGTATGCATTCTTGTTTCTTCACGAAAGTTTTGGACAACAACAAGAGTACTAAAACAAGGAGTGAGGAAGTATTCAATCCAAACAAGTCTAAATGTACCTCATCGAACAGATAGGGAAAAGGGTACTTGAACAATTTAGCTTCTTCTGCCATAAATTCTGGTCCATCCTGTAATATCATAAGTTATTATTAAATTTGCAAAAGCACAAAAGTAAGGGTTGG
Source organism: Musa acuminata AAA Group (assembly GCF_036884655.1). NCBI lineage: Eukaryota > Viridiplantae > Streptophyta > Magnoliopsida > Zingiberales > Musaceae > Musa > Musa acuminata. Next base: position 19,274,878 of record NC_088358.1, on the reverse strand, counting down.
CATCTTTATGTAATTCAGATAACTTGTAATGCAGTAAAAATATTTGACATTAAATAATTTAGAAAAATTAAATATATTTGCATCAGAAGCATCACAGAAAATACATCTGTCTTCAATAACAAAAAATATTTTCTTCAAGTTCGAGTCACATTCATTTTTCACCTACTACAGAGACCACAAAATTAAATTTAAGTCCAAAACACAAGCCCAATCTTAATATAAAATTTTATCAGTTGGTTAGGGTTGAGGGCAAAAAGGGTAATTCACTTAGGAAGCAGCCCCTAGGGCTAGGGTTTGGAGCCCTATATAAGCAAGTAGCCTCCATCTCTTTGAGAATAAGATCTATCTACAATTGCAGCCATTTGGCCGACTTCTAGGAGGGTGAAACCCCTACAGCATTCTAAGGAGTGATCTCCCTCAAAGATCAATCTACATAGAATTCCTTTGGGATTCTATCATCTGATATCAGAGCAGAGATCTTGTTGCTTTTGTTGTCATCCCTGCCGCCCACCACCAGCCAAGCAATTCCCACAATTGCTCTTGACATCGTCATCTCCACCGTCATCTTTTGCTATAGATCAAATCAATCTACTACCGTTACCTCCAATTGCATCAGAGATCTGGTATTCTCCTATCATCAATACCTTTTGCTGCTGTAATTTTTCATTCAAAATACCAAGAAGAAGTCTTCTTATCTATCCAGTGGAGTGAATTCCTTTCGTCATAAAAGTTATCATCTTTGCGAACAAAGGATTGCTGCAGAAAATTTCAGCCACATATTGTTGCATTTAATCGATCTATTTGTAATCCTTTTTGAACGAAATTTCTTATACGCTTCATAGATAATCTTGGCTTCCATCTAAGATTAATCTATTAAGGAATTCATCTCTAAAAACGTTTTTGTGTTGCTGCAAATTTTCGTCGCAAACCGTTGGAATTTTTCGACGAGAATTCTGCTATCGTAACTTGCATCAATTTCCTCGCTGTTATACTGTCGAAATTTTCTTGATTAAATTTGTCATTATTGTTGTTATCTAAACCGAGATTTTGCTGTCAAATTCTCTCCTCAAATCTCTCGGTTTTTGCTGAAAATTTCGTCGAGAAACCACTGTTTCTTCGACAACAATTCTGCTTTTACAAGACAACACCTATCTACAGCAACTTCCACCAATTTCTATCAAACCTTTGCTGTCATCTACCACAGATCTAAAACTTCTTTTCCCTAACCTTCATCCACTACCATCACAGCCCTAAAACTCCACCAAACCATACCCTCAAACCCAACCCAAAACAGCCACAAAACAAGCCTAAACTGCAGTCTACATCCACCAACCCTTTCGACCACCACTTCTCTCAATCGATACATGTCTTTAACCCGACAACAAAAGAGAGATCTTAACATTACAGATTTGGAGACATATACTATGGCATCAGAGGAGGCAATCAATGCTAAATTTGAAGCCTTCGAGACGCGAATGGATGATAAGATTCAAACTCTCTTTACCGAACTCAGTTTGGGCCGACCACCAAGCCCGAAGAAATCACGTCAATGAGAGAGCTCTGACCAATCACACCAAGCCCGAAGAGATGACTTTCAAGAGAGGGGAGGCTCCATGACCGTTCCCTACTATCCACGCATGAGGGTGGACTTCCCAAGATGGGAAGAAGGAGACCCGATTGGTTGGATCTCGCGTGCGGAGCGATATTTTCGGTACCACAAAACCGCGGACGCATCTATGGTGGAAATTGCGGCTATACATCTTGAATGGGATGTCATACAGTTTTTTGACTGGTTTGAACACACTCATGAAGTCCTCTTATAGCGACAATTCAAAGAAGGATCGCTGATCCGCTTCGGACCAACCGATTACGAGAACATTGATGGACAACTAGCAAAGATCCGACAAACCTCCACCATTCAGGAGTACCAAATCAGGTTTGAAAGGTTATCTAATCAAACTCGTGATTAGTTTGAAAAACAACTATTTGGGACCTTTATTGAGGGCTTGAAGCCGGAGATCCGGGGAGAAATTAAAGCGCAACAACCGTACACGCTTATGGTAGCCATCTCTTTCGCACGACTTCAAGAGGAGCGATTGAACTATGAAACCCGGAGGACTAGGGTCACTCCCCGACCAACAATACCGAAGCCCTCAACCCCCCTACTGTTGGCCGAGCCCCTGCACCAAAAAGGTTGACAAGAGAAGAGCTTCGAGAGCGATCTACGAAGGGGTTATGTTGGCATTGCGATGAGCTGTGGAGCCGCGAGCATCGCTGTAAAAAAGGGAGACTTCTTGTGATTGAACCGGTAGAAGAAGATGTCATTGAACATCTAGAAGAGAGCCTTGAACATGAAGAAGAAGATACGGAAGAAGAGCCACAACCGACTGACTTTATGGTACACGCGCTAACCGGCTACTCAAACCTGCAAACGATGAAAGTTAGAGGCCTTCTCAAACAACAACCGATCACTGTTCTCATTGACATAGGCAGCACTAATAACTTCCTAAACAGTAAGGTTACTGCTCGGACGATGCTCCACATCAAAGGTTGTAGCAAGTTCGACGTAAAGGTCGCCAACGACAGAATCCTAAAGTGCGACCAAAGATGCTCGCAGGTGAAACTATTACTGCAAGACCAAGAAATTATCACTGACTTCTTCCTCCTACCAATTGATGACTATGAGACCGTGCTTGGCATAGAATGGCTGACGACACTAGGTGATGTCTTTTGGAACTTTTCCAAATTAATTATGAAATTCTACTGTAAAGGCAAACAGATCATCCTACACGGGAAGCGTGGAAGCAACGTAACTACCATTTCGACCCAACGAATGGAGAAAGTTTTACACAAGGTAAATGGTGGCTTTTTGATGCATCTCCAACAGCAACCAGAGGGGAAGAAAATAGAAATTGAAGATCAAAATCTCACCCAATTGCTTGCTGAATTTACTGACATTTTTGCTGAGCCGCGTGGTCTTCCTCCTACTCGGCAACATGACCATCGGATTCCAATTCTTCTGGGCAAGCCACCAGCAAACACTCGGTCGTACCGTTATCCTCACCTCCAAAAGGATGGAATTGAAAAGATCGTAAAGGAGATGCTTGAAACAGGGGTGGTTCGGCCAAGTTGCAGCCCCTATTCCTAACCGATGCTACTTGTATTCAAGAAGGACGAAACTTGACGGATGTGCATCGACTACCGAGCTTTAAATGACATCACCGTCAAGGACAAGAACCCAATACCAATGGTGGATGAACTTCTTGATGAGTTAAAAGGAGCTCGAGTCTTCATGAAGTTGGACCTCCGATCCGGTTACCACTAAATTCAGGTATGTGAAGACGATATTCCAAAAACTACATTCCGCACACATAACGACCATTATGAATTCTTGGTAATACCTTTTGGACTCACTAATGCTCCTTGAACCTTCCAAAGTCTCATGAACGATATTTTTTGGAGCTTCTTCACAAATTTGTGCTGGTATTTTTCGATGATATTATCATTTATAGCCCTTCTCTTGAGACTCACTTTCAGCATTTACGGGTTGTTTTGACGATCCTTCGGGAGAATACTTTTTTTGTTAAGCAGCCAAAGTGCAGCTTTCTCCAGAAAAAAAGTAGAGTGCCTTGGGCATATAATATCAGAAAAAGGAGTGACGGTAGACCCAACAAAAATTGAAGCAATGCAAGGCTGGCCGAAACTTACAAACGTGAAATTACTGTGCGGGTTCCTTGGATTAACGGGCTACTACCGAAAATTTGTGAAGGACTATGGGAAGATTAGTGGACCCCTCACTTCTCTACTGAAAAAAGACGTCTTCCAATAGTCGGACAAAGCCTCCGCTGCCTTCGACAAACTTAAGGCAACCATGACGACGACGCCGGTGCTAGCGCTACCAGATTTCAACCGACCCTTCATCATTGAGATCAGCAACATCATAAAAAAATTGGAGGAGGATCAAGCGCAATAGCCCGCTATACTTGGGATTTGAGGGATCTACGATACAAAGGTTGCATTGTGCCTATACCCGACTCTCATTACATCAAAATCATCCTGCACGAAATGCACTCCACACCTTCAGCAGGGCACTTCGGATTTCTAAGAACCTACAAAAGAGTGAAGCAAAATTTTTATTAGAGAGGGATGAAAAAAAATATTTCTGAATATGTGGCACAATGTGATGTATGTCAATAGAAAAAGGGTGAAACAGTGGCGAGTCCAGGAAAGTTACAACCACTACCCATACCGGACTCGATGTGGACTGACATCTCTATGGACTTCATCGAAGGGCTGCTACATTCCAAAAGTAAAAGCACAATCCTCGTGGTGGTTGATCGACTTACGAAATATGCTCATTTTTGTGTTGTGCGAAATCCCTACACTGTTGCTAGTATTGCTCAGATTTTCATAAAAAATGTTATTAAACTGCATGGGATGTCAAGGTCCATTGTAAGTGATCGTGACAGGATCTTCACCAGTAAATTTTGAACCGAGTTATTTCAGTTACAGGGCACCAAACTCAAGATGAGCACAGCATATCATCCACAAACTGACGGCCAAACAGAGGTGGTAAACAGGTGTTTATAGACGTACCTTCGATGTTTCGTCAGTGACCGACCAAAGGAGTGGGCAAAATGGCTTCCTTAGGTCGAATGGTGATATAATACTACATATCATTCATCTACAAAATGTGCCTCATATGAAGCACTGTATGGTCGGCTGACCCCTGTGATTCTAAAGTATGTAAATTGGCTCGACCAAAGTAGATCAGGTCGACCAAGATTTAATTGATAGGGACAAACTCCTACAGCTGCTAAAGAATAATCTCTCTTCCGCTCAAGCCAGAATGAAGCAGCAAGCCGACACACGACGAAGCGAAAGAGAATTTTCAGTAGGAGATTGGGTTTATCTTCGCCTACAACCATACAAGCAACTCTCTATTAACACACGAGCTTCCATGAAGCTATCCCCACGTTTTTATAGGCCCTATCAGATCACAGAGCATATTGGATTCGTGGCGTATAGACTTAAATTGCATGAGGATGCCAAAAATCACCTTGTCTTCCACGCGTCATGCCTGAAACCCAAGTTGGGAGAACACGAGTCACCCCAGATCCAACTGCCCAACACCACTGATAATGGAGATATTCAAGCCCAACCACAAGTCATCATCGACCGCATAATCGTGATGCGTCGTGGACGTCCCTTTACTGAAGTACTAGTGCATTGGAATAATTTACTACTCGAAGACGCCACATAAGAATCATATGAGGAGTTGAAGACCCGGTTCCCTGAGGTCATGGAACCTCAGCCTTAAGGACAAGGTTGATTTGGAGATGACGGACTTGATAGGACCCTAGCAGGGTTGGGTCCTACTCAACCAAGAAGCAGTTAATAAAACCCTGTGAGATTGTAATAAACCCCACCTAGCTGCCTCTATCCTATAAAGAAGAGTGGCTAGGGTTTATATTTGGGCCTTTGGGCTTCTTAGCCGCCGTCGCCTTTCATTGAGCTGGTTGGTTAAGGTTTAGGGGAAAAGGGGTAACTCACTTAGGAAACAACCCCTAGGGCTAGGGTTTGGAGCCCTATATAAGCATTTAGCCTCCATCTCTTTGAGAATAAGATCTATCTATAATTGTAGTCATTTGGTCGACTTCTAAGAGGGTGGAATCCCTATAGCGTTCTAAGGAGTGATCTCTCTCAAAGATCAATCTATATAGAATTCCTCTGAGGTTCTATCATGGCTGCATGGATCTTTTCTGTAATTGAGCTCTGTTTAGGAAAATATCAGCAGCCAAACAACAGTCAGATCTATTTGAAAGGAATTAGATGCCAAGGAATTCATTCAGTTAGTGGAAGCTGACAATTCAGGAAAATAAACTCATGAAATCGGCAGTAGCTCTTGTTTAAATAACGTTGTGTATCCATACTTACGTCACTTGATATTGGCTAAATGTTCAGACATGTCAAAGTAGTTGATAGAACTTCAATATAAGTATAACCTGTGGATGGGTGATGGTGGAATTTGAAGAGATGGCAACAACACCCAGCCCCTTCTGCAGCACACAGAGAGAAAATGTAGCCAAAACTTGTGCTAACTGAGTCATGATTGTCTGTTCTTAAAGTTATTTACCTCCATATAGAAACTTGTAAGTTTGGTAATATCCCTCTTCAAATGCTTAACAAATGGGCAGTGATTGCAAATGAACATCACCTGCAACATATTACATGCACCTTTCAAAATACAGAACAAGATTCAGGAATCAGTTCCTAGAAATAACTCATCGGAAAGAATGTACAAAATACCACATTAAAAGTTAGCATATTTCAGTAAAAGTACTAGAGATCCGAAATAAAATTAAAAAAAAGCCATATGAACTATGATAAAACTTGATGCTGAGACAACTAAGATGACTAAGTGGGACATGGTGGAGTAAGATGGTGGTGGTGTAGTGAATGTAACAATACCATACGAGCAATGTTGACTAGCCAAAACCGAAGCAACTTAGGTAGGCTTCAAAGCGTCCTTCCCCTCTGACCCCACTCGCATTTGAACAAACAGGTGCACTGCAACTATTACTCAAGACATGGGTACCGACTCATCCCAAATATCACATTGATGAAGTTTTGTTACTCTCAACCAAGAAATTGCATGCTAAATGCTTGATGAGCAACAAAACCAGTTTAATCTCATCGATGAAGTCTCGTTAATCTCAGCCAAGAAATGGCGTGCTACAAGTTCGATGAGCGACAAAACCAGTTTGCCTTCCGAGAACGCCAAGTTCAAGCCAAGATCATCACAACGGAGAGCAGAATGACCAATTCAGCATTTGCTTTGCTTCGAGAGAGGCATCAATAGGAACGGAGACTCACCAGAAGCGCAGGGCAAGACTCGAAATCATCCAAAGTCCACACTTTCCCCGTCAAGGGCTCCGGCAGCTGCAAGAAGACCCGACACAACAACTATGTCCAGACCGACAACCAAGAAACCAAAAGAAAAGGGTAAGGGGATGGAGGGAGAGGACCTCGAAATGGGGAGCTCTGAAGCCGAGAGAGACAGAACCGGACTCGGTTCTCGCGGCTCGGACTCGGAACGTGGGCAGGTCCGGCCGAGTGGGTTTGACGGCGGGGTGGAGGAACAGGCGCCGATATGGAGAAGAAAGGGTTCGCCGGGAGGAGGCGATCATCGGAGGCGGCAGTAAAAGAGCGGCGGAGGCGGACCGCAGAAGAGATGGCGAGGGGAGGAGGCCGGCTCGGGTTGCGGAAGCCATGGAGTTGTCGGTAGCCGGTGACAGTGAGCCGCGGCCGACCGCTCGATTTATTCGGCCTTTCGCGATATGGCACACGAGCCGATTTAATTGGTTCGATCAAATCAAAATCCGCAGACCCGAACCGGACCGGTTCATTACCACTCTTGATTTCAAGCATAGTAATTGGAACCAAATCAGAAAATAGATTGATCGAGAGAGTCTTTTTTTTCTCCCCTTAATTCTAATTTAAAATTGATGTAAAGACTCTACCGAACAAATAATAAGAAAGATTTTGGTGCTACAAAACCCGATCAATAATATATATATATATATATATATATATATATATACCAAAATAAAAATCTTATATATTCTTTTTTATCTTTCTTCTTTTCTCTCTCTGGTGGATATGGTGACTTCAATGATGTGAGAAGTCATACAATCCAAATGTCTATCTTGAGGGCAATCCAAATGCCGGTTGGGTCGTTGACATTGATGGGGTCATACAAGTTGACCAGTCTGTGTCCATCACCCTTCCTCGTGTCCCCTCCCAAGCTTCGTCCTGGAGAGTTCGAAGTCATCGAAGTTAGGGGAGAGAGAGGCTCGTATCAGATGAACGTTTGGCATTAATCGTATACAGAGTATGTATCTCATGTGCCATATGTTGTGTCTTCTGCATGCCTTAAATCTATCCCCTTGCCTAACTTGGTTTGACCAATGAGGACGGAGAGAGAAGCCATGGAAAGAAACAACTTTGACTTGAAGCAATTGGTCAACACAATCTAATAGAAACATCGTGTAAAATTTGGCCTTTGACATGTTTCGTAAATCTACACAACAAACGAGTCAGACTCGGTGGCTTGGATGCATCTCAGGATGCCGAGTCATAAGGTACAAAGTGAGTCAGACTCATTTCCTCGAGTACATTGTTTTGTATATATGTCGCTACCGAATGAAGTTTAGATGTTTTATGTTCGCATCAATGCCTGTAGGAATAGAATATGATGGCACTATTTCCACACAAATGATTGGATAAGGATGGAGAGCTTCTTCTTCTTCTTCTTCTTCTTCTTCTCATCAGTATGATCCAAAATGAGGCCACGCACTCTTTGCTGCATCTGCAGAGTGATCATAACCTGAAGACAACTAATGAAATTTAATGGAGGAAAATGTTTAAGATTAATCTTCTGGGTCATATCCTGCTAAGATTGCTGTCACTGTCAATTTGGCAGATGACTTGGGTTGATGAATATAATTAAAAGTCAAAGAAAATTTGTCTTGTTACAGCAAAAAAAGTCACGAAAGAATACCTAATCAATGTAGACTCACTCACTACATTCCCATGAAACAAACCCAGTCTTGTCTGGTTTCTTCTCTTGCATCCCTCATCTGGCAGTGCCAACCAACCAAATGATAACAATGGAGAAGGCAGAGTCATATTTAGTGATCAACTACCAGATATCAATTTGACCGGGAGAGAAGCATAGTCAACACTCAACGGTTGTCTTCATTACCGCTGAGGAATTCCTGCTCAGGATCACCAGTCCTAATCATGTTCAATTCTGCTTCTCGTAGGCTTCTTCGACCATGTTCAGGAAGAAAATTGAACTAGATATGCATTAAAAAGGATGAAGTCAAGTTCGATCATGTAGCTTCATAGTGTAGTACTCAGATCAGCTCTTCATCGGTAATTGTGGATAGAATTTGATCGAAGCATCAATTAATTAGGTACCACACAGAAATTTCTCTAAAGAGTTCCAGTAATAGTGGATCGATTCATCCCTTAGAAAACAGGAATATTGGTGTGAATTCATTTGGTACTGAGGTATCTGACAAATTTGAGGTCTTTGAAGGCTGCATCCATACTACGCAGTAAAATGCTTCCGAGAACTGCAACAAATGGGAAACCCTTACACGTTGGTCTCAAGTTCGAGATGCATGCTGTCATCTCAGTTGACTTTGAAGTAAAAGAAGAAGTTCTTGTGGCCTCCTTGGATGAGAAGTAAAAGAACAGATTTATGCGACCAGCTTTTCTTTGGATTATGTTGTCCACTGTATCGGATTATGCCAAATGAAGTCAGCTTCCATGTCTTATGGCCAAGCTGACACATTGTTAGGCTTCCTGGGACCTTTGCGCACACATATTTATCTCTCAGAATCCATCGGGGTAGAAGAATATCAATAAAAGGGGACCAAATTCCACCAGAAAGAGAGAAGAGTGATCAAACTCACCCCATTCTGGCAGTCAGATTCTGCTTCTCTTCCTCTTCTTCTCTACTTTGGTAGAGGTCTCCTTCCTCTTGTTATCTTCAGCACTGGCTTCTACCTACAACTTCAGCTATTGAGCTTCTCTCTCTCTCTCTCTGGGTTTCCTTCCCCTTTTAGAATCATATTTCTTTGCTTCTGATTGTTGGTATGTGATTCTCATTGTCATTTGCTGAATCATAATTTTTGGAACATTTCTTTGGTGGATTTAGTTCTACCTGTCTTGTTGTTGCCATTTGTATGTAGTTTGCTTCATGCATTCATGTTATCCATGGTTGTGTATATACTCACATGAGAATGATTTCTCTGCCTGGTAAATGCCAGATGAACCAATCCTGCACTGCACAATGAAAGGCCTCATCGTTGCATGTCATGGTTCCACCGAGACCCGGTATCGATCGGCCGGAGCAGAGTAAGCTCTGCTCTCCTGTAAACTCCCTCACTTCCTCTTTTTGTGGCGATTTGCATGATCTCTCATCCTTCCATTACCTGTCTCTTTTGTCCAGCGATGACACAGGCAAAAGAAAGCCTCCAAAGTACAAAGTTCTCAGGGAAGACAAGTACAAGCTCCTATTTTCGGAGAGGAGCTCAAGCTGCAAGTTCGAGTCCTTGAAACTTGCCCTGTTCATCATTACGTGTTGCACGGTCTTAACGCTTGCTTTCTGTCCGATGATCCACAAAGAGCGAGTCTTGTCGCGATCTGGTTCGAGGTAACACTCTCTTTGGTCTACTTGAATTGGTTGCCGAGGTTTTCGATGTTGAACTCCTCTTTCATGGATTTTTTGTTGTTGCTGCTGCGCAGGTCTCTGTTCGTGGACGTCGCGCGGATGTGGCAAACGATGCTCGCTGATCCTCGATACGTATCAAATTTGGATGTTGTCTGGGACCAAATACCGAGCTTTCTCAAAGATGTAAATGCCGACGGAGGAAGTCCCAGGATCGGATTGCTCAATTTCAACTCCACCGAAGCTAGATTATGGAGGCAGACACTGCCACAAGCGGAGGTTTCCTCAGTTCATCTGGACTATGCTGAAACAAGCATCACCTGGAAGGTTCTCTATCCCGAGTGGATCGACGAGCAAGAAGAAAACGAAGTGCCCGCTTGCCCATCCCTCCCTGAGCCCGAGATCGAGGAAGGATCAAGATTTGATCTTGTCGCCGTCAAGCTACCTTGCGATAGGTCCGGCAGCTGGTCCAGGGATGTCGCCAGGTTACATCTGCAGCTCGCAGCGGCCAAGATCGCTGCAGCTTCTGCAGCAGGACACTCGCAGGTTCATGTGCTCATCGTTACCGACTGCATGCCGATCCCGAACCTGTTTACCTGCAAAAACCTTGTCCAGCACGAAGGAAATCTTTGGCTGTACAAGCCCGATTCAGCGACATTGGAGGAGAAGCTTCGGCTTCCGATCGGGTCATGCGAGCTCGCGATCCCCTTTGAAGCGAAAGGTCAGTGTCTTGTGCCTCTTCTTCTGCTGCAACTCTCGGAAAGATTCATGAGCTGCGTTCCTGCGCGCAGTGCGGATGTACACGGAGTTCGGACGACGAGAAGCTTACGTTACGATCCTGCACTCGGCGAAACAGTACGTGTGTGGCGCCATTGCAGCGGCCAGAAGCATTCGTCTAGCGGGATCAGCGAGGGACCTTGTGATACTCGTCGACGAAGCCGTAAGCGAACAAGATCGAAACGGCCTCGAGGCGGCCGGGTGGAAGGTGAGAGTGATCGAGAGGATCCGAAACCCCAAGGCGAAGCGCGACGCCTACAACGAGTGGAACTACAGCAAGTTCCGGCTGTGGCAGCTCACGGACTACGACAAGGTTATATTCATCGACGCCGACCTGCTCGTGCTCAGGAACATCGATTTCCTCTTCGCCATGCCGGAGATCAGCGCGATAGGGAACAACGGGAGCCTGTTCAACTCGGGCGTGATGGTCATCGAGCCCTCGAACTGCACGTTCCAGTTGCTGATGGATCACATCGACGACATCACCTCCTACAACGGCGGCGACCAGGGGTACCTGAACGAGATCTTCACGTGGTGGCACCGCACCCCGAGGCACACCAACTTCCTGAAGCACTTCTGGGTCGGGGATTCGGAGGAGAGGAAGAAGAAGAAGGACGGCACGTTCGGAGCTGATCCCCCGGTGCTGTACGTGATTCACTACCTGGGGCTGAAGCCGTGGCTGTGCTTCCGGGACTACGACTGCAACTGGAACTCGCAGAAGTTTTGGGGCTTCGCCAGCGACGCGGCGCACGCGACATGGTGGAGAGTGCACGACACGTTGCCGGAAGACCTGCAGAACCTGTGTCTGCTGTCGACCAAGAGGAAGGCTTTCTTGGAGTATAACAGGAGGAAGGCCGAGAAGGCCAACTACCCCGACGGACATTGGAGGCGGAACATTACCGACCCAAGATCGGAGATATGCTCTGAGGCGTTCTGCAACTGGGAGAGCATGCTGTTGCACTGGGGCGAGAAGATGCCGTCCAACAACAGCCATGCAAGTGTGGGTGGCACTGCAGCTGCGCCTAGCTCATGAAATACTACCTTCACTTCGTTCTCTCTCGTGTGACTGTTGCTGATATTTGATACACAGGAAGATGATTCAATAAATTTCATGGGTGTAAGTTGTGACAGTCATGTTCTTGTCTCCAATTCTCATAAGTCTATTATATAAATGATTTAAAGAAAAGGTGGATTACTTTAATTGTTTCATATGTTAACCTCAAGATATTCCACCAAGGTGGAAGAAATTAACGCAGAGTATTGGTAGTAAAGGGAAGGCTCCAACACTATTATATCTTTCTATATCCTTCAGCAAGCTGCCGTTAAAAGAATATCCCAAGCCATAAATTCCAAGGAGATATGATTCTGATAGGTCAACCTGCATTAAATGAATTCTCATTGTTTCTTCCGAGTACGTAATTGGCATGTCATCATTCCTTCTGGTTTTCTCCTTGCGGGTTGTGGTGTCTTCTTCTTCCATCCACTGACTGCACCTTTGCTGCAAGTGATCATTATGTGTTGGAAGCTGGTGGATGTGGACATCCAACAGAGGAAGTGCATGGACCACGCACCAGTAGATAAGATGATGGTGAAGGAATGGGCCCCTTCAGAAGGGCATCTTTTCTATGATGGTGTGCATGAGTCAGTCTCTGTTACTGCCACTTAGATTAGCACATGCAAGCAACAATGGTGGAGCTCCGTAGCATCTCAGAACATACCATGGAAACCTACAGTCCTCTGGATTTTATTGTGCATATCATAGTGTATTATAATAATATTCCAGCTCAAATCGCATCACAAGACAGCAGATGTTGTTCTATAGATCAAAGGGAATCCATTGATCCCCCTGAATAAAGTTCTCCACGGAGTAGGCTCCTAAATGCTCCGCCGGGATCTGGCTGCTCCATGGCACTCTTGCGGTCACATTAGCTCCGGGACCAGAGCTTCCGAACTCTCCGTAGAACAGCGTCTGCAGCGCGAAGTCAACGCTACCGTTCCATGTCTCCCAGCCCTCCGGCCTCACGATCTCCGCCAAGTTGCAGTCGATGAACACCGTCCTCGAGTACTCCTTCCATGGCCTCCCGAGGTACACGCGGTGGACGTCGGGCTTCGAGCGGTAGAGCGCGAGGTACTCGTCGCTCCCGTTGATGGCGCAGTGGTCGAACACGAAGCCGGTCGACTGGGCGGGGTCGGTGCGGCCGTGCGCGGTGACGGTGTTGGACTCGCCGTGCTCGGGGTTGAGCTGGCGGGGGAGGACGAAGATGAGGCAGTCGTGGAAGACGGTGGCGGAGTTGCCGAAGATGAAGTCGACGGTGCCGGCGATGCGGCAGGATTTGTAGAACTGGCGGAGGGAGTGGGCGTAGAGGGTGTCCTGGTGGCCGAGGAACTCCACCGACTCGAGCACGGAGAGGTCGCTGTCGGAGCGGAAGGCCACGGCCTGGTGCTTGTCCGGCCCGGCGGTGTTGGCGAAGGTCAGGTTCCGGGCCATGAAGCCATCTCCACTCACGCCTGTGGACAAGCAAACAGATGAGAATCGGTTACACTAAGCGATAGGAGTCGAACACTTTATGCTGTCCTCTGCAAGCAGATGAGGTCAAGCATCTCGTGACTGTGATTGAGGATACCGTGACCCGTGACGAAGGACAGAGACAAGCTCTGATCGAAACTGCAAGGAATTTGCACCCATGAGAATGCAGTCATCCATAGTCTCTGCCCAGAGACTTCAGATGCACGCGTGGGACAGGTTTTGCTGTCATCAAGGTCTCCTCGCAGGGAAGAAGTAGGTGATGACTGCTGCATCAAGTCATGGCAAGTCATAGCAGTAGGAAGACGTCGTTTTCGTTATTAGGGCTTATGATCTAGTATGCGCAAAGCATCCGGTGGAGCTCTAAATTAGATCTACGTCCCGCCATTCAGTGCATGATTCATGCACTGACATGAGTTATCGTCATACTGTAATCTCTTACCAGGATTGGACTGCGGATTCGTAGCGAGTTCTTATTGATTGCACAAAGGAAACTATAAGTGGTACTCACCGACGGTGGCCGAGTTGTAGGTGGAGACGCCGACGGTGTCGGCGTTGAGGGAGCCCGTAATGACCGTTTTGCCCATGCCGTCCCCGATAAACACCAGGTTCGTCTTCACGAACGGCACCCGGACCGTCTCCTCGTACACCCCTTCCTTTATGTAGATCACGTACCGGCCGGTGCTGTGCTCCGGCGCAGCGTCGACCGCCGCCTGAACCGATCCAAACTGGCATCCGCCCTCCTTGCAGACCGTTGCGTCCGGCGGTGTCCCCGGCCGTGGGAACTCCTTCCGGGCGGCCTCTCCGCTTGGTGACGCCACGGTGGCGTCCGGCCAGTACCCGTCCCTCTCGGTCTGCGGCGGGGCCCAGAGCGAGATGTTGGCGCCGTAGCGCTGCAGGGCGGCCACCATGGCGGTGGCGCCGCCGGTGACGTTCGCGAGGTTGGCGAGGAAGGCCATGGCGTCCACCACCTGTTGGGTATCGTTGACGTACTTGAGGGCGGACCAACAATCGTACTGGTAGAGCTCCGCGGCGCCGGCAAAGGCGCGGGCGTCGGCGAGGGCGCCAGCGGGGACCGCCAAGGAGGCGGCTGCGAGGCGGTGGTTGGAGAGGGAGAGGAAGTCGAGGCAGTTGCGCGCAGCGTTGGTGCGGTTGAAGTTGGAGGCGGAGGCGTTGAGGATGGCCTGGGCGTTGGCCCGGGCGGTCTGGAGGCCGTTTGATGCAGCGGAGATGGCGCCGAGGACGAGGTCGAGGGCGGAGGGGTTGGCGGGGAGGGAGGGGGAGAGGTGGGAGAGGGTCGACTGGCAGAGGTCCGGGGAGCGGGTGGCGCAGCAAGCCTGGCGGATCGCGGGTGAGGCGGTGGGTGCGGCATCCGCCTTGGGGCTGGGGATGGGGGAGTGCCTGTGGTGTTGACGGCCGTGGACGGCGTCGGAGGAGGTGGAGAGGAGGAGGAGGAGGAGGAGGAGCAGCGGGACGAGAGAGGAAGCCATGGTCCGACGGAGCGGCGGATGGACTACCGAATCAATGGGATATCCCTAGTGAAATCTTTCCACACGCAGGGGAAGATTTAAGGTTGTATCACGTGGGCGTGCTCACGGGAGAAATAGGGAAGGTGGACGACGTGGCCATACCACCGCAGAGAGCGGATCAAATTGTTAGAAACTGGAAAATGGAAACAGAGAAAGAAAAGAAGGGCGAATTCGTTATAAAATACTCATATTTTGAGTACTTTTCTAATAATACCCGTCTTTTCAGTTTTTCTAAATAATACGTCTAATTCCAAAAATACTTATTTTTTCTGAATTTTTACTTATTATAGTATTTTGATCTATTATAATATTTTTGACCTATTATAATATTTTAATCGTCATAACAAAAATATTATAAAATGAATCAAAACACGTTACAAATCATTTGATATATAATAGTAAGTATTTATACTAATTTAGAAACAACATCATTCAAATAGAAAAAAAAAATTATTATAATATTTTGACCATCACAATAAAAAAAATAAAATCTACTCAAAAATATTATAAATGATCAAAACGAACTCGTAATGTCAACCAAACTATTTACAAGTCTAAAAGTATGATATCTTTTTACGTGTAATATCAACCAAAGTTAAATTTATGGTGTTAAAAAAAGTTAAAAATTTGATAGAAAATTTTTTAGAGCTATTTTAGGTATTTTTAAATTATGACTATATTTAGAAAAATTAAAATTAAAAATATTAATTGAGAAATACTCAAAATATGAGTATTTTCTATAAAAATCATCAAAAAAAGAGAGAGTTTCAACTTAATGGGTGATAAGGGGAAAAGTTACCCATAATTGTAGCTCATCATGTGACAGTTACCTATGTCCTATAAGAGAATATTTTGCTCATATTACAAAATAATCCATTGAGCCTAACCTTCTAAAACCTACTAATTTACTATTACTTAAATTGTTACTATTTACACATGACTCCACTTTTCATCTTGATCCTAATTTAAACGTTGGAGGGACCAGGTTAGGCACCCTTCTCGATACTTGTCTTCTTGTAGGTCAGCCCACCAACGGACACCTGAGTCACCTTCTCAACCATTTTCGGATTTCTACATGCGGCCCAAGATCGAGTTGATTTGATTAAGACGTCACCAACAATCACTATATCATTTTGGTTCTAAAAGGAGGGTGACTGTTGTAAGAACACCATACTACTGACCGGCTCAATGAGGTGCTTTGTTGTTAACCCATATCATCTTCACATAAAGAGACCAATAGTTGATGTTTTCAACACTCGATACCTTTATTGCTACCCAAATGCCCATACAATATTAGTGATTATTTAATGATCTTGGCTTCTCCTCTCTAATGGCAACACCCACCCATATGCTGGTGTTGACCAAGGTCTTCATGAACCTCACCTAGCAAGTTTAGAGATTGACAAGTATAATGCAACCAGTCATCCCCATGCTTTTGTTGTTGGCTTAATCGGTGCCTACTACCCCCTCCCTGCCCACATCTCCCCCCTCCCCCCCCCTCCCCCCAATAACCCGTAGCACCTTAGACTCCGATAGAGACACCTTAGTTGGTTGGGACTCATGTGGTCACTTGAGTTGCTTTAACCATTAAATTTAGTGGATCATGTCATCGTAGTCGACAGCGCCCGAGTCCGAAGCATAGTCAATAGACTTAGAGCATACTCTATGAGTGCAACTTCGATAGATGGACTAGCACTTAGAGGACATGTGCCGTGAGTTCCACATAGCAAAGGTAAGGAACCTGGTCGGCTTCACCTCGATCAAATTCCCCTTTATATGATAAATGCAAAAGGAGCTCGCTCCCCCTTCATCTGATAAAGGCTTAAGCTCTAACGGACTTCATCTCAAAGCTTACATTGCCATGCTCGATCAACGAAGTTGCCCACCCTCCCTATTGTTCATCAATTGGTCGACGAATGCTAAAGGGGGAGGAGATGAACTTATCCTTAACAGCCATAATGCATAATTCTATAAGCAAGCTCTATACTTTGGGTTTAAGATATCAAACAATGAGGTAGAATATGAGGCCCCTTTATTTAGCCTTAGGTTGGCAAGGGAGCTTAGCATTTGATAACTAGTGGCTAACCAAGTTTGAGGAGTTTTTAAGGCTTGGGACATGATGATAGCAAAATACCTCACCGAGGTATGGAGGCTTGCCCTTCATTTTTCTAAGTTTAAATTCTTCAAGTACCTTGGAAGGAAATGCTCAAGCTGACACATTGTCAAGGCTAGCCTTGAATAGCAAAAGACATATACATGCAAGTTGACACGTTGCCCATGAGGAGTATTGACATCTTGTAGGTCTCTCGGGCCTAAGACATGCCGTGTTGAATGGATGATATCATATGATATAAGAGAGATGACATACTCTTGATTAATCAAGCTTCGATGAGGTGAGTTAAGTACCACCAGGCTTGGCATTGCATAGTAAATGATTAGTTATATCTCTTCAATCAATTGCTTCTTAAATGCTTATCCCCTCGAGAGGCTAAATGTGTTCTAGTCGAGGTGTATAGGAGAATGTGTGGCGAGCACATTAGAGGTCAAATGCTTGTATTCAAAGTCCTACGACATAAATACTATTAGCCAATATTAAAAAAGATAAGATGACTTATACCCAAAAGTGCGATAGGTGCTAGTAGTATGCAGATCTCACACCAACTGATGGTATACCTCAACCTGATTGATTACGGATGACCCTTTTTCGGTGAAGAATGGACCTCCTCGGCCCTTTTCCATCAACCTTAAGTCAACGCCAATTCATAATAATTAGGGTAGACTACTTCACAAAGTAGATTGAGGTCGAACCACTCGTCTCCACCATCAAAAGACAAAAATTATTACTTGGTTTAAAATCTCAAAAGTCAATATCACCAATAATGAGACATAATTCAATAACCATAAGTTTAAGAAATTCTACATCCTATGAGACTTAAGAAGTGGGTAAAGGGCACTTAGGCCGAGGAGTTATCCAGCATCCTATGGACCTCATGAAAGATCGAAAGACTAGGTCGGGTGATTTGAGGGTCACATAATAGATTCTCCTTGACCTCTAGTCTTGGATGTCTTGCTTTAAATCAGGCTAGAGCAAGGAGGTATCCATATTCGAAGGAGGATTTACCCGAGTGAACTAGCCCTTTACAACCGATGAAAAATATGTATCTTTGAATAACCTCAGCCTCTCACTTCAACTATAGGGTTGCCTTGGCCATAAGCTAGTTAGCTATCTTCATGACCTGGAAGTTGCTAGTTTTAAGTGCCCTGCAAACTAATCATATGAGTGATGACATGTGTGACATGCTATACAGTCTTTTTAGTTATTATTATTATTATTATAATATTTTCTCACTTTATATTGGATGATAAATATATTATAATGTCCTTGAATCTGTGCAATAAGAATTGGATCATGATTAGATCATAATCATGATTATAATTCGCTTATAAATGCATATCCTAAATATTTTCGATTATAGGTTACTTGAAAAGGATATCAAGACAACCAAACAGACCGAAGTATATACTTGTCCATCATATAGATACCATGGATATAGTGCATGTGCTCATTTGAGAATGAGTTTACTAAATGATCCACTTACGAAATGCTGGTTGGTTAATAATACTTTATCATCAGACAGTAATTTTGTAGTCTTAATTGTGTGTCTGGTCCTTGTACTTGAGATATCAAGGATGTCTTGTATAAGTACTTCACTTTTTGATACCGAATTTATAGGTATGGAGGTTCTAGATCTGACACAATCGGTCATCGAGAGTGGTAGCCAACTTTACGAGGACAATTGAGTGTTAATAGAGGATCATCCACTATCATGAGGGGAATATCCCATATATTCTCATTCAAGCAAATCCCAAGCTAAGGTCGATCGGATTATGATAAAGCCGATAAGTATAAGATTCAGATTGAGAGAGAATTTGATTAGAGTGAGACTTAAATAGATTTTGCATGGGCCTAATAGTGTTATGCCTGATATATGATCTCTGATATATTAGATGGATGAGAAACTATAGAAACATGATAACTTAGATCAAATAGGTCCAATGGATTAGATCTTCTTGTATCGTTTGGGGACTATGGCATAGTGGCCTAATACACCTGTAGTTTATGAGTCAAGTGAATTATTATGGGGATAATAATTCACTGAGTCAAAAGGAGTTTTGATAAGTGCAACTCGTGATAAGCTTGGTATTGAGTTTAGAGGGTCACACACATATGGTGGATGACACGTTGGATAGAGGATTGAACATATGATGTCCAATCAGCCTATGTTTTACTAGATCCTTTGGGTGAGACCTAATAGGGCTTAGAGTGATTATTGGATGGGGATTCAATTTCTATTAAACTATGAATAATTGGATGAAGATCCAGTATCCAATATACCAAGATAATTGGATGAAGATCCAATATCCAATAGGGCAAGATCTATTAGGGTTAAGTTTGTTGGGAAATCTTAGGAGTGACATCACATGTGCAGCGGAAGAACAAAAAAAAAATCCCCAATTCCCAAAGATATATTCGTCGTCGTGTGAATATTGGTGTGCAAAATCCGTGAAACTTAAAACTGTGTATATAATAGATTGTGTTACCTAGGGAAATCATATATCCTTATATCCAAGCAGATCTCTAGGAGAGGGTGAAGGAGGTCAAGTGCCCTCCTCTCTAGTGGTGATCCACACAATAGGGCTGCGACGACACTCCTCAAAACTCTAGACCTGCTCTGAGGTGGAGAATGGGAGGAGAATAGGAGAGGCAAGCAAATGCTCTAGTTTATGAACTACTGAATCCCTCCTATTTATAGAGGTCCCTTGTCAACTTAACCCTAATAGATCCACCCCTATTAGGTTTTGGATCTCCATCCAAATACCCAAGCCTCTCAGATTAGTAGATCTTTATCCAATAATCTCTCATGAGCTCCTATTTGATCTCATCCATAGGATCCAATAATTTAGGGGTTTATTGGATATCTAATAATATAGGGGCTTCGATGGATATCTCATATTCGAACCTCTACTCATCGCAATGCTTACTATATGTGTGTGACTCTCTAGGCCCAATATCGAGCTGACCATGAGTCATACCTGTCAGAACTCCTTCTGGCTCAGTGAATTATTATCTTCATAATAATTCACTCGACTTATCGACTCCGGACGTACTAGGCCACTACGTCGTAGTCCCCAAATAATACAGGAGAATCCAATCCATTAGACTTGTTTGTCCTCAGTTACCATGTACCTATAGTCCCTTATCCATCTAATATCCTAGAGACCATATACCGAGCATGGTGATGTCAGACCCATACGGTTTTTACTCGAGTCTTGCTCTAATCGGATTCTCCTAGAAAACTCTTACTCTCTCAATCCGAATGACCTTGGTCAGGGATTTGTTTGAGCAAAAACACATGGGACATTCCTCTCATGACATCGAGAGTGAATGATTCTCTATCGACACTTAATAGCCCTCGAAAGGTTTGCTAGTCATAGGTGCCCAGCAAGCCAATCACGTGAGTGATGGCACGTGTGACTTGATACAGAATCTTTTTGCTTATTATATTTTGGCGTATATCACTTTATAACTATTGCATAAATGCATATATATTGTGATGTCCTTGGATTTGTGCAATGGGAATCGGATCGTGATGAGATCACGATAATGAGATCGATTCACCTTTAAACACATATCCTAAATAATCCCGGTCATAGGTTACTCGAGAGGGACATCGTGATAACCGGATAGACTGGTGTGCTGTATACCCATCCATATGATGGATGCAGCTGGTCTCATAGCTGCTCGTGTAGGGACACTAGGGATACAGTACAGGTGCTCATTGGAGAATGAGTTCACTGATTGATCCGCTTACGGAATGCTGGATGGTTGATGATGCCTTATTGTCAGACAACAATTCCGTAGTCCTAGTGGTGTATCTGGTTCTTAGACTTGAGACACCAAGGATGTCCTGTATGAGTGCTCCACTCTTTGATACCAGACTTATAGGTTTGGCTGTTCCCAGATCTAGTACAGCTGGTCATTGGGAGTGGTAGTCGACCTTACGAGGGCTATTGAGTGTCGATAGAGGATCATCCACTCTCGGTATCATGAGAGGAATATCCCATGTGTTCTTGCTCAGACAAATCCCTGGCCAGGGTCATTCGGGTTGAGAGAGAAAGAGTTCTCCGGGAGAATCCGATTAGAGCGAGACTCGAGTAGAAACCGTATGGGTCTGACAGCACCATGCTCGATATACGGTCTCTGGGATATTAGATGGATGAGGGACTATAGGTACATGGTAACTGAGGACTGACAGGTCCAATGGATTGGATTCCCTTGTATCGTCTGGGGACTACGGCGTAGTGGCCTAGTACTTCCGTAGTCGATGAGTCGAGTGAATTATTACAGAGATAATAATTCACTTAGTTAGAAGGAGTTCTGACAGGTATGACTCACGGCCAGCTCGATATTGGGCCTAGAGGGTCACACACATATGGTAGGCATTGCGATGAGTAGAGGTTCGGATATGAGATATCCGACGGAGCCCTTGTCTTATTGGATGCAGATCCAATACCCACTAGGGAAAGGACCCATTAGGGTTTTGACACGGGATCTCTATAAATAGGAGGGATTCACAGCCTCATAGGCTAGAGTCTTTGCTTGCCCTTCCTATTCTCCTCTCCCTCTCCACCTCAGAGTAGGCCTGGAGTTTTGAGGAGCGTCGTCGCAACCCTGCTGTGTGGATCACCGCTAGAGAGGAGGACGCTTGACCTCCTTCACCCTCTCCTAAGGATCTGCAAGGAAACAGGGATATACGATCTCCCTAGGTAACACAATCTCTATACGCAGTTTTTGTGTTTTTGCGGATTTTGCGCACCAATCTTCGCACGACGATGAACATCTTTTTGGGAATCAGGGATTTTTGTTTTCTTGTTCTTCCGCTGCGCATATGATGTCGCCCCCCTATGATTTCCCAACAGTGGTATCAGAGCCAGGTTGTTCGTGCGAATGATTGGTTTTTGAACTGCGTGTGTTGTGTTTAGGAAGAATATTGACGTCAAAATCGTTGACGCAAAAGCGAGGAAGGGCAGCAACAGTTGCTGCCCTCGATCTGCATGCCTGCAGCCACCTGCAGCGGCAGCCGCAGCCAGGCAGCACAGCGCCGGCGCATGCGCCGGCGCTATGCCTGCAGCAGCCGGCCGGCGGCCTGCTTGCAGCAGGCTTGCTGCCGGCGGGGCTGGCAACCCACGGGCAGAGGCGCCGCAGGGCAGCGGCGCCTACCGCCGAAAGGAAGCGGCGCCTGCCGCCGCAGGGCAGCGACGCGCGACGCCTGCCGCCGCTGCTCCCGCGGGCGAAACCCCCCCCACAGGGGCGGCCGCCCGGCGGGACAGCACCGCCTGCGGAGGCAGCGGCGCCCGAAGAGGGCGCCCACCCGCAGCGGCATCGCCGCCAGCGGGCGTGCCGCCTGCAGGCGAGGGCAGTGCCCTCGCCCCGCCGCACAGGCCGCCGCCGGCAGGGTGGCGGCGGCGGCAGCAGCGAAAAGGGGAAAGGGTATTAGGGTTTTCTGCGCAAAAGACAGTTTTGCCCCTCGGAATTTGAGAAATTCCAGTTTCTGTCTTTTGTCCAAATTACGAAAATACCCTTAGGAATTGAGAAATTCCCTATATATCCCTGATTTCAGAAAATATTAATTAATTAAAAAGTTTAGTTGATTATTATTTTTATTATTATCTAGTAGTCCTACATGATGATGATTATTTATACATGTGATGTATGATGAGTGGACGGATGATCATGGACCGTGTGATGTGTGTACTTGTGATTATTATTATTGAGGTCTGCGAACCTCCATTATATTTCTCGTTTATTGTCGGGCCTGCGTGCCTATGATTAAGTTGTAATCACATGAGGAGGCGCAGCGGGAGCGTGGAAGCCATAGCGGGACCCACGAGACGGACGATCGTGATGCATGGAGATGCATCAAGATGTCGACGGAACCGACGAGGACGAGATGGACGATCACAAGGCATGGAGATGCACCGTTGCACACATAGATCTTGATGTGAGTGATTAGGCCTACTGGCTCGGGCCTAATCATATTAGGTTGTGGTCCATGATCATCTGGTGTGATTGCTTATACACATACTAGATATGTATATATATTTGCATGCGATGTAGATATATATTAAATATGTATATGTGTGAC
Organism: Musa acuminata AAA Group; assembly: GCF_036884655.1. Taxonomy (NCBI): domain Eukaryota; kingdom Viridiplantae; phylum Streptophyta; class Magnoliopsida; order Zingiberales; family Musaceae; genus Musa; species Musa acuminata. The sequence goes on along the minus strand of NC_088358.1, from coordinate 19,251,598 downwards.
ATGTCATATTAGGAGACCAAATCATAGAAACATCTCTCGATAATATTAAGTCGGTAAACGTGAGGCAATTAGATTGACCCACGTGGCCTTCCATCGTTATGAGTAGGAACCGAATCCCGGTGTAGGTTGAGTTGGTCGAGTCCCTCGAGACTCACCTATATCGCGATTCGCTATCTTGCTTACGACATAGAGATGTCACCGGTGACCTGAGGGCATGATATGCTTGGTCGAGTCCCTCGAGGGTATATCATCAAATCAGACTCATCTTGTAACGAAGGTGTTGACTTAACCGAGCATCATGGTTGGTCGAGTCCCTCGAGGCCATGGTGATTCGGAGGCCGAACAGGACGGGAATCACAAGGAGTTGTGATCGGCAAGAGTTGTCTACCTTTTAGGCTTAGTGTGATTGGTCGAGTCCCTCGAGGTTACACTAAGACGCTGATTGGATCCTGATCCCCACTAGAAGTCTGCCGGAGACTTCCGTTTCACGTGCTGAGGGTGTCGCGTGACTCGTTAGTAAAATAGTGGGAGCATATTAAGATAGAAGTCCATATCTTGATAGTTTATTTCTTGCAAAATCTGCATGTTATTCATTTTTGCTACATCTTTATTTTCAGAAAATGTCGCTTTCAAATCCCTTACGTGGCATACTTGATGTCAACCGCCTCACTGGTCCAAATTATACGGATTGGCTCCGTAACTTGAGAATTGTTCTCACAGTGGAGAAAATCGTGTACGTCCTTGATACAGTGATGCCTACGCCCGAAGAAGGGGCAAGCGAGGATGAGATCGCTCGCTACGTGAAGTACATTGATGACTCCACTCTTGCTCAGTGCTATATGTTGGGCTCTATGACTCCAGAGTTACAGAGACAACATGAAAAGATGGATGCCAGATCCATTCTCCTACATGTCCGTAAATTGTTTGAGGAACAGGGAAGGACTCAACGATATGAGATATCCAGGAGCCTTTTCCGCGCTAGGATGACTGAGGGGACACCGGTTCAGAACCATGTCCTAAAGATGATTGAGTGGTAGAGAAACTCACAGGTCTAGGAATGGTCCTAGAGGATAACTTGTGTGTGGACATTGTGCTTCAGTCCCTACCAGATTCCTTTTCACAGTTCATAATGAACTTTAATATGAACAAGCTTGAGGTGACTCTCCCAGAGCTCCTCAATATGTTGAGGGAGGCAGAGAGTACTATTAAGAAAGAGAAGCCAGTTCTCTACACTGGTGAGACCAGAAAGAAAAGGAAAGCAGAAAGGTCCCTTTAGAAGGGAAAGGGCAAGGGCAAACAAGGTAAAGCAAAGGTTGCTAAGAAAGACCCAACAAAGGACAAAGGCCAGTGCTTCCACTGTGGTAAAGATGGGCACTGGAAAAGAAACTGCAAAGAGTACCTTGCAGAAAGGGCGAAACAAAAGCTTGATGAAGCTTCAGGTACATTCATGATCAATCTCCATTTGTCAGACTCTTATGATAACACATGGGTATTAGATACCGGTAGTGTTTATCATATATGTAATTCGTTGCAGGTTCTGGCAAGGCCTAGGAGACTAGAGAGAGACGAGATGGACCTCAAGATGGGTAATGGAGCAAAAGTTACTGTATTAGCTGTTGGCAAGGTCGCCCTACATCTGCCTAGTGGAGCTTTTATTGCATTAGATGCATGTTATTTTGTTCCTTCTATTATCAAAAACATTATCTCCATTTCATGTTTAACAGTTAGTGGATATAAATTTGTTTTTGAGAACAATGGTTGTTCGATATTATTAGATGATAAGATCATCACGAAAGGAACATTGCATAATGGTTTATTTATGTTAGACACCACTCCACATATCATGAATATAAATGTGTCCAAAAGGAAACGAGATGAGTTGAACAGTGCATACCTGTGGTATTGTAGGCTAGGTCACATCCATGAAAGAAGGATTCAAAAGTTGCTAAATGATGGATATCTAGATCCATTCGACTATGTGTCATATGCAACTTGTGAGCCTTGCATTCGTGGAAAACTGACCAACTCTCCATTTAGTGGAACTGGAGAGAGAGCCACTGAGTTGTTGGAACTCATACATAGTGATGTATGTGGACCCATGTCAACTCATGCCATTGGAGGTTACTCCTACTTCATTACATTTACTGATGATTTCTCAAGGTATGGATATGTGTACTTAATGAAGTACAAGTCCGAGGCCTTTGAGAAATTCAGAGAGTATAAGAATGAGGTGGAGAACCAGACTGGAAAGAGTATCAAAACTCTTCGATCAGATCGAGGAGGTGAGTACTTAAGTACAGAGTTTACTCACTTCCTCAAGGACCATGGGATATTATCCCAATGGACACCTCCTTATACACCTCAGCTCAATGGTGTCTCTGAAAGGAGAAATCGTACATTATTAGATATGGTATGGTCCATGATGAGTTTCGCTGACCTACCCATCTTATTCTAGGGATATGACCTAGAAACCGCAGCTTACCTTCTGAACAGAGTTCTAACTAAGTCGGTAGTGTCTACACTATATGAGATATGGAAAGGGAAGAAGCCTGATCTTAAGGTTGTTAAGATTTGAGGCTGCCCTACCCACATTAAAAGACACAACCCCGATAAGTTAGAATCAAGGACAGAGCGATGCAAATTTGTGGGATACCCCAAGGAAACTTGTGGGTATTATTTCTATCATCTCGAGGACCAAAAGGTCTTTGTAGCTAAGAGAGCAGTGTTCCTTGAGAAGGAACACATTCTTGGCGGAGACAGTGGGAGAATGATAGAGTTGAGCGAGGTTGGAGAACCAAGCTCAAGCACCACTCTACAGCCCGAGTCTGTTCAGGTATCTAATACACAAGTTTCAACTTTACGCAGGTCTGATAGAGTATCCCATCCTCCTGAGAGATATGTGGGACATATTAGAGCAGAGGATGTAGAGGATATTGATCCTCAGACCTACGAGGAGGCTATTATGAGTATAGACTCCGGGAAGTGGAAAGAAGCCATGAATTCTGAGATGGATTCTATGTACTCCAATAAGGTTTGGAACCTAGTTGATGCACCCGAAGGTATTGTACCCATCGGTTGCAAGTGGATCTTTAAGAAAAAGATCGGAGTAGATGGAAAGGTAGAGACCTATAAAGCAAGGCTAGTGGCTAAGGGGTATCGTCAAAGGCAAGGTGTTGACTACGACGAAACTTTCTCACCCGTAGCAATGCTAAAATCCATCAGAATTCTATTGGCTATTGCAGCACACTATGATTATGAGATCTGGCAGATGGATGTGAAAACCGCATTCCTCAACGGGAACCTGGAGGAGGAGGTGTATATGATGCAACCTGAGGGATTCGTGTCCAAGAACTGCCCAGATAAGGTGTGTAGGTTGCTTAGATCCATTTATGGACTAAAGCAAGCTTCCCGAAGTTGGAACATAAGATTTGATGAGGCAATCAGATCTTATGACTTCGTTAAGAACGAAGATGAGCCTTGTGTATACAGAAAGGTAAGTGGGAGCGCTATTAGCTTTTTGGTGTTATATGTGGATGACATCCTCATCATTGGGAATGACATAGGAATGCTATCCACAATAAAGGCTTGGTTATCTAGACACTTCTCCATGAAGGACTTAGGAGAAGCATCTTATATCTTGGGGATTAGAATCTATAGAGATAGATCCAAAAGGATGCTTGGCTTGTCCCAGTCCAGGTACATAGAAACTATTGTCAAAAGGTTTGGCATGGAAAATTCCAAAAGAGGTCTCATACCGATGAGACATGGGATATCGCTTTCTACGAGTATGTCCCCAAAGACTCCAGAAGAAAGGGTGAACATGGATATGATACCTTATGCCTCAGCAATAGGGTCTATCATGTATGCCATGCTATGTACTAGGCCTGATATAGCGCATGCTCTGAGTGTCACGAGCAGGTATCAGGCGGATCCAGGCTTGGAGCACTGGAAAGCAGTAAAGTGTATCCTTAAGTACTTGAGAAGGACTAAGGATCTTTTACTAGTATATGGAGGTAATAGCCTTAAGGTTGAAGGCTACACTGATTCAAGTTTTCAGTCTGATGTCGATGATAGCAAGTCGAATTCAGGGTATGTGTACACCTTGAATGGAGGAGCAGTATGCTGGAAGAGTTCCAAGCAAGATACCACTGCTGACTCGACCACAGAGGCGGAGTACATTGCTGCATCAGATGCAGCAAAGGAGGGAGTCTGGGTGAAGAAGTTCATCACAGATTTGGGAGTCGATACAGATAGCGACAAGTCGACTTCCTTATATTGCGACAACTATAGGGTGATTACTCAAATAAGGGAACCCGGGTCTCATCAGAAGTGTTCTGAGGAGGTTCCAACTTATAAGAGAGATCGTAACCCGAGGAGATGTAGTAGTGGAAAGAGTTCCATCCGAAGATAATATTGCAGATCCACTGACAAAGTCGTTGTCTCAGATTGTCTTTGAGCGTCACAGGAGTCTGATGGGGATCAGACACATAGGTGATTGGCTTTAGGTCAAGTGGGAGATTGCTAGTCATAGGTGCCCAGCAAGCCAATCACGTGAGTGATGGCACGTGTGACTTGATACAGAATCTTTTTGCTTATTATATTTTGGCGTATATCACTTTATAACTATTGCATAAATGCATATATATTGTGATGTCCTTGGATTTGTGCAATGGGAATCGGATCGTGATGAGATCACGATAATGAGATCGATTCACCTTTAAACACATATCCTAAATAATCCCGGTCATAGGTTACTCGAGAGGGACATCGTGATAACCGGATAGACTGGTGTGCTGTATACCCGTCCATATGATGGATGCAGCTGGTCTCATAGCTGCTCGTGTAGGGACACTAGGGATACAGTACAGGTGCTCATTGGAGAATGAGTTCACTGATTGATCCGCTTACGGAATGCTGGATGGTTGATGATGCCTTATTGTCAGACAACAATTCCGTAGTCCTAGTGGTGTATCTGGTTCTTAGACTTGAGACACCAAGGATGTCCTGTATGAGTGCTCCACTCTTTGATACCAGACTTATAGGTTTGGCTGTTCCCAGATCTAGTACAGCTGGTCATTGGGAGTGGTAGTCGACCTTACGAGGGCTATTGAGTGTCGATAGAGGATCATCCACTCTCGGTATCATGAGAGGAATATCCCATATGTTCTTGCTCAGACAAATCCCTGGCCAGGGTCATTCGGGTTGAGAGAGAAAGAGTTCTCCGGGAGAATCCGATTAGAGCGAGACTCGAGTAGAAACCGTATGGGTCTGACAGCACCATGCTCGATATACGGTCTCTGGGATATTAGATGGATGAGGGACTATAGGTACATGGTAACTGAGGACTGACAGGTCCAATGGATTGGATTCCCTTGTATCGTCTGGGGACTACGGCGTAGTGGCCTAGTACTTCCGTAGTCGATGAGTCGAGTGAATTATTACAGAGATAATAATTCACTTAGTTAGAAGGAGTTCTGACAGGTATGACTCACGGCCAGCTCGATATTGGGCCTAGAGGGTCACACACATATGGTAGGCATTGCGATGAGTAGAGGTTCGGATATGAGATATCCGACGGAGCCCTTGTCTTATTGGATGCAGATCCAATACCCACTAGGGAAAGGACCCATTAGGGTTTTGACACGGGATCTCTATAAATAGGAGGGATTCACAGCCTCATAGGCTAGAGTCTTTGCTTGCCCTTCCTATTCTCCTCTCCCTCTCCACCTCAAAGTAGGCCTGGAGTTTTGAGGAGCGTCGTCGCAACCCTGCTGTGTGGATCACCGCTAGAGAGGAGGACGCTTGACCTCCTTCACCCTCTCCTAAGGATCTGCAAGGAAACAGGGATATACGATCTCCCTAGGTAACACAATCTCTATACGCAGTTTTTGTGTTTTTGCGGATTTTGCGCACCAATCTTCGCACGACGATGAACATCTTTTTGGGAATCAGGGATTTTTGTTTTCTTGTTCTTCCGCTGCGCATATGATGTCGCCCCCCTATGATTTCCCAACAAGGTTGACTACCACTCCTGAAGACCGGCTGTGCTAGATCTGGGACATCCAAACATATAAGTCCAATATTAAAGAGTTGAACACTTATATAGGACATCCTTGGTGTCTTAAGTCTAAGGACCAGATACACCAGTAGGACCACAGAATCACTATTTGACAATAAGACATCATCAACCATCCAGCATTTCGTAAGCAGATCAATCAGTGAACTTATTCCCCAATGAGCACCTATATTGTATCCCTAGTATCCCCACACGAGTAGCTATGAGACCAACTACATCCATCATATGGACGAGTATGCAACACATCAGTCTATCCGGTTATTTCGATGTCCCTCTCGAGTAACCTATAATTGAGATTATTTAGGATATGTGTTTAAAGGCGAATCGGTCTCATTATCATAATCTCATCACCATTCGATTTTCATTACACAAATATAAAGGCATCATAATATATATATACATATATGCAACAAGTAATATGAAGTTATAATGTCAAAATATAATAAGTAGAAAGATTGCATGTCAAGTCACACGTGCCATCACTCACGTGATTGCCTTGTAGGGCACATATGACTAGCAATCTCCTACTTGACCTAAAGCCAATCTCACCTATGTGAATGATCTCCATCAGACCCTTGTGACGCTCAAAGACAATATAAGATAACGGTGTTGTCAATGGATCTGCAATGTTATCTTCGGATGGAACTCTTTCCACTCCTATATCTCCTCGGATCACGGTCTCTCGGATTAGGAGGAACCTCCTTAGAATACTTCTGATGAGACTTGGGTTCCTTCACTTGAGCAATTGCCCCGTTGTTATCGTAATATAAGGGAATATGCTCCTCACTGCTTGGCACGACTCCCAGATCTGTGATGAATTCTTCATCCACAATCCCTCTTTTGTTGCCTCTATTACAGCAATGTACTCCGCCTTTGTGGTTGAGTCATTAGTAGTATCTTGCTTGGAACTCTTCCAGCACACTGCTCCTTCATTCAAGCTATATACATACCATGAATTCGACTTGCTATCATCGACATCGAATTGAAAACTCGAGTTCGTGTAGCCTTCAACCCTGAGGCTACTACCTCCATATACTAGTAAAAGATCCTTAGTCATTCTCAAGTACTTAAGGATACATTTGTTGGGAAATCTTTGGGGGCGATATCATATGCGCAGCGGAAGAATAAAAAATAAAATCTCATATTTCCAAAGAGATGTTCGTTGTCGTACGAAGATTGGTACGCAAAAATCTATGAAACTTAAAACTACATATAGAATATATTGCGTTACCTAGGAAGATCGTATATCCCTATTTTCTTGTAGATCTCTAGGAGAGGGTGAAGCAGGTCAAGCACCCTCATCTCTAGTGGTGATCCACAAAGCAGGGCTGCAACAACGCTCCTCGAAACTCCAGACCTACTTTGAGGTGGAGAGAGGAAGGAGAATAGGAGAGGCAAGCAAAAGCTCTAGCCTATGAACTACTGAATCCCTCCTATTTATAGAAGTCCCTTATCAATTTAACCCTAATGGATCCTCCTCTATTGGGTATTGGATCTGTTGGGAAATCATAGGGGGGGGGGGCGACATCATATGCGCAGCGGAAGAACAAGAAAAGAAAATTCCCCGATTCCCAAAAGATGTTCATCGTCGTGCGAAGATTGGTGCGCAAAATCCGCAAAAAACACAAAAACTGCGTATAGAGATTGTGTTACCTAGGGAGATCGTATATCCCTGTTTCCTTGCAGATCCTCAGGAGAGGGTGAAGGAGGTCAAGCGTCCTCCTCTCTAGCGGTGATCCACACAGCAGGGTTGCGACGACGCTCCTCAAAACTCCAGGCCTACTCTGAGGTGGAGAGGGAGAGGAGAATAGGAAGGGCAAGCAAAGACTCTAGCCTATGAGGCTGTGAATCCCTCCTATTTATAGAGATCCCGTGTCAAAACCCTAATGGGTCCTTTCCCTAGTGGGTATTGGATCTGCATCCAATAAGACAAGGGCTCCGTCGGATATCTCATATCCGAACCTCTACTCATCGCAATGCCTACCATATGTGTGTGACCCTCTAGGCCCAATATCGAGCTGGCCGTGAGTCATACCTGTCAAAACTCCTTCTAACTAAGTGAATTATTATCTCTGTAATAATTCACTCGACTCATCGACTACGGAAGTACTAGGCCACTACGCCGTAGTCCCCAGACGATACAGGGGAATCCAATCCATTGGACCTGTCTGTCCTCAGTTACCATGTACCTATAGTCCCTCATCCATCTAATATCCCAGAGACCGTATATCGAGCATGGTGCTGTCAGACCCATACGGTTTCTACTCGAGTCTCGCTCTAATCGGATTCTCCCGGAGAACTCTTTCTCTCTCAACCCGAATGACCCTGGCCAGGGATTTGTCTGAGCAAGAACACATGGGATATTCCTCTCATGATACCGAGAGTGGATGATCCTCTATCGACACTCAATAGCCCTCGTAAGGTCGACTACCACTCCCAATGACCAGCTGTACTAGATCTGGGAACAGCCAAACCTATAAGTCTGGTATCAAAGAGTGGAGCACTCATACAGGACATCCTTGGTGTCTCAAGTCTAAGAACCAGATACACCACTAGGACTACGGAATCGTTGTCTGACAATAAGGCATCATCAACCATCCAGCATTCCGTAAGCGGATCAATCAGTGAACTCATTCTCCAATGAGCACCTGTACTGTATCCCTAGTGTCCCTACACGAGCAGCTATGAGACCAGCTGCATCCATCATATGGACGGGTATACAGCACACCAGTCTATCCGGTTATCACGATGTCCCTCTCGAGTAACCTATGACCGGGATTATTTAGGATGTGTGTGTTTAAAGGTGAATCGATCTCATTATCGTGATCTCATCACGATCCGATTCCCATTGCACAAATCCAAGGACATCACAATACATATGCATTTATGCAATAGTTATAAAGTGATATACGCCAAAATATAATAAGCAAAAAGATTCTGTATCAAGTCACACGTGCCATCACTCACGTGATTGGCTTGCTGGGCACTTATGACTAGCAGGATCTCCATCCAACTACCCAAACCTCTTAGATTAATAGATCTCTATTCAATAATCTCTCATGGGCTTTTATTGGATCTCGTCTATGGGATCTAATAATTCATAGGCTTATTAGATATCCAATAAGATAGGATCTCCGACGGATATCTCATATCCGAACCTCTACTCATCGTAGTGCCTACCATATGTGTGTGACTCTCTAGGTCCAATATCGAGCTGGTTGTGAGTCATACCTGTCAGAATTCCTTCTTTGCTCAGTGAATTATTATCTCCATAATAATTAACTCGACTCATCGACTACGAACGTACTAGGCCACTGCGCCGCAGTCCTCAAACGATACAGGAAAATCCAATCCATTAGATCTCGATCCTTCTGACAATGCTCTCTCTCTCTCTCTTGCTCTCGGACTACTCAAGGACAGGTCCTTGATCCTCTCGACTATCAGTTAGCTAAGAGTTTGGAACTTAGATGAATTAGAAGAGAACATTTTCCTAACTTTCAAGGAAAAAGTTGTCTAATGCTTTGAAGATTTGAGAAAAAAAGTGAAAGGCAAAAGGCAAGAAGATCAACGAAAGCGGAGCTCAAAGGGCAAAGTGAGCCTACCATGTAAGAGGGGGGCCATCTTATAACCCTCGGAGCATCATTTCACCTCCTAGAGTATTGATTCGACTCCCAAGACTCCCGCTCGACGTAACACTTAGTGATTTTCTCATGAATGAAGGTTTGACCGGGGGAGAGTTAATCTTCCTTAGGTTAAGTATGAAAAATATGCTTGAAATGCCTTAATTGAGCTAAGTATGAGAAACTCGTTCAAGATGTCTATCTTGAGCTAAGCATAAAAAAAATGCTCGAGATGCTTTCCTCAGGCTAAGTATAAAAAATATACATGAAATGCCTCTCGTGAGTTAGACACGATAATACGCCTAAAGTATCCACCTTGGGTTAGATAAGACTATATGCTTGAGACACGTCCTTGAGCGAGTAGAGACCTTAGAGCCCGACACTATGTATAACAAATTACTTAATACCAAGGGAATACACGGTGATCTTATTGCATATCAACCCACGGATGGACACCCGAGTCACCTTCTCAACCGACTTTTTACCTTTGTTAGGCACGTCACCCGACGGTGATCCTATTGCATGTCAACCCACGGATGGACACCCGAGTCACCTTCTCAGCCGTTCGTTGGTTGATAGTGTGGACTCGATTATTCAATGGACGGCACTATTCAATGTGACTCAATCATTCCACAACTTGACTGTGAGCTCAAATTTGATCCGAATTGAATTGGGTTGGATCAGATCCAACCCATCAATAGATCCGAAGCGCACCATGATTCCACGCTCGGTCGACTCCTTCGACCACCCCATTCCGATTGCCCAATGGGAGTCGAATGAGTGCATACGAAGTATCGAATCTGCGGGCGCCGTGTGCTCCCTTTATAAAACCTCAACTGCCCCCTTCATCACCTCTTTCCATTTCTCATTGGGTCGACGACGGCGGGCTGATCAACGCTTCCATCAAGTTCTCCCAGGCTAAGTTCGTGATTCGTAAGCTCCGATCTCTTTATTGCCTCTTTATCCTTCGATCGATCTTCGATCTGCGCTGTTTCTTTCATTATCTTAGCAGAAATTTAGGGTTTTTTTTTCTTTGTCTGGCTTTGATGTTGGTCTGTCTTTAAAGCGACCCACTTCTTTTGTTTTAATTATATATCTTTTTTCCTGTAAGATTTTCGGGTTTTGTAGCTCTTCTGATCCATGTGGATGGATGGTGTTGACTAATTAATTCTACTAATCCAGTCGATTGAATCTGAAACTTCTAATAGTTGTAATGTTTTAGGAATTAGGTTGTGCATGGTACTTCGCTTGTAGATCTACATGAACGTAAATGGTCATGACCTGTTGTTCCACTCTAGTCCCACATGTTAGAACTGCAATATTCATGTATCTTTTGTTTACTTTCATTCCTTTTTTGTGATTCAGATCTTCCAAATCTGGTATGTAAGTAGATACGAAATCGAGTTAGATATATATGATTCAAATTATTAGTTCGCTAATGATCTTTATCCATATATGGTTGTCTGTCAAAGAAGTTCAATATCTAATTTTAGTAAGATCTTATATTTCTTCCCTTGTTTCCTTCTTGACGTTCAATACTTTCCAATGTATATGTGCCGTTAGTTGATGATTCTTGTCCTTTAATTATGTGCAAATTGATTCCTGTCCTTTTTTGAATTTCAGCTCTTCCAAATCTGGAATGTATGTATTTCTGATCTCGAGCTAATTATATACGATTCATATTATTAATTCACTAATGATCTTTATCCTTATATGGTTGTCTGTCAGAGAAATTTAATATCTAATTTTAGTAAGATCTTATTTTTCTTCCCTTGTTTCCTTCTTGACGTTCAGTACTTTCCGATGTATATGTGCCCTTAATGATTCCTATCCTATGATTATGTTCAAAATTGAATTCTGTCTGATTTTCTGCAATGATTTAAATAGTGTCTTTGTTACCATCGTTGCGTTAGATTTCTTTGAGTCTACATTCTTCCTATACTGAATGATTATTACACTTTGCAAAAATTATATCATACTTGAAGTGTTGCGTCAGAGTGTCATGTCATTATTGCCAGTATCGATTGGCAATGACCTTGTCATTTGTCTTGTAACATTTCTTAGTGTTTGCATTTTTAGTATTTGTGTCCAAGCAGTATGGTCTTCATCTGTTATGTTTGCAATACAATCTACTTCTGCCATCAGATCTCCCATGTTAATGTTCTTGATTAGGCAATATTCTTTTTTTATCTTTGGATGTTCTTTAAAATGGTAAACCTTAAATTTTCATGTTCTTTACAAAGTTCAGGCTCAATTCCTGTTACAGATCTTGTTTCTCATGAGTATGAATCTTGTTTTAATCTCGTCCTGTAGTATATTAATTTTTCTGTTTCTCAGTCATGCCATATGATGTTGCTATCGTGTTTACAATCGTCTACAATGTTTCTGAATTTGACCGCTTCCTTCTTATTGCTTATTGAATTGTTGTTAATTTAATAAAATGTGTGGTTTTTGAATTTCTTGTAACATTAAGTTGCTGCTTACAGGATTCTGCTTGCATATCAAATGTCTTTTGACATCAGAAAGGACTATCCTCGGTTTCTTTGGTGTGACTTTTGGTTTGTATGCCGTAGTAGGTTGTGGTGTTCTCGTCGAGTAAAATTTCGGCACTGGACATGATAGATAGTCAGAGGTTTTGGCTTGGAACTGGACTTAATAGATAAGGAATTTGTGAAATTTAGGTTAAAGATTTGATAGGTATAAATTTTTAGTTCTGAGTTTATAAAGATTATTACTGCTATGAAATTGAGGACAGCCTTGATAAGTGCAGTATTTATTCTCGTTGGACTAATGACATTTCAAATCTCATTTAGTATAGACAGGAAAAATCTTCATTTTGATGGCGAAGGCCTTCCTCCCACCGGGCTTCCGTTTTCACCCAACTGATGTTGAACTTGTTTGGTACTACTTGAAGAGAAAAATAATGGGAAAGCCTTTTCATTTCGAAGCTATTGCAGAAGTTGAACTGTACAAATTTGCCCCTTGGGATCTTCCAGGTACTATATATTTACATCTGATCCTTTTTCTAGATACAAATATTATCTCACTTCTAATATGTTTAACTTCAAAATGCCTAGATTTGCATAGTTATTATTTCTCAATGATCAACTATGATCACCTAAGCAGCCCTGATTCAGTATGTTTCTTTTGTATGCACTTCTCTTTTTTCTCTTGGATCAGTGTTGTTTCTAAATGGTTAGTTTTTATCTGTGCAGACAAATCTCAGTTGCGTAGTAAAGATCTTGAGTGGTACTTCTTTTGCCCTCGAGATAAAAAATATCCTAATGGCTCTAGAACAAATCGTGCAACTGGTATTGGTTACTGGAAGGCTACTGGAAGGGATAGATATGTGATTCATAATTCTCAGACTGTTGGGATGAAGAAGACTCTAGTTTTTTATGAAGGGAAGCCTCCAAAAGGCAAAAGGACTGACTGGGTGATGTATGAGTACAGGCTATTAAATCGGCAATTGGTTGAGGCTGGATTCTCACAGGTTTTGGGTGTTTCTTAATTAGCAAATCAGTTATATTTCTTAATTCCTTTGCTCTCTCATTGTGTGTGTTAATTGTAAGACATTAAAAAAATAGTGTATCACCATTAATGATTTAGGGAATGTCAATGTACGTATGCTTACCCCAGCAAGTTAAGGGGTTGTTTGTATAACTTGAGCCTTGGTCGTTCAAGTCATAAAAGAAGCAAACATGCATAATTTACATCCATGTTTAGGTAAAGAGGTTGTAGTTTGCTAACTAAGGAACATTTTAGTTTTCTGGAAGCGACATTCCTAGGCACCTAGGATATTGTTTGATATATATGATAAGTCCAATTCCTGGGTTCATTCGGTCTATTTTACAACATGTTCATGAGGCTGCATTCCATGAAAAATTTTAATTCGCCCTATGAAAACTGAACAAGCATGTTTAGGAACAACTTGTGCAATTGACAATTGTCTTGACAATCTAAATCTCTGAAAATATTTTTCTTCATGGAATTTGGGACTCCCATGTACTGATCTTGTTTGCAATATCATTACGTAGAAGTTTTCTTGTCAGTTTCAGTCAATTTGACCATTTGTTTAACAAAAAAGAATTATTATGTTACACTTGATTACCATGCATTTTCTCATGTATGAAACTCAACTTCCTCATTCAACATTACAGGAAGCATATGTTCTCTGCAAAATTTTTCAAAAAAGTGGTCCAGGTCCTAAAATTGGGGAGCGATATTGTGCTCCATTTAATGAAGAGGATTGGGAGGATGACACAATCACTGAGAATTCTTTTCCTCTTCCTTCTGTGTCTTGCCCAAATCCGGAACCATTAGTCAATCAGACTATACTGTTGGATCCTCTTAGTCAGCAACCTGTGGCCTCCAGTCATGTTGAGGTGCCTTCTGATCCTGATCTTCTTGATGCTGATGGAATATGGCTGGCCGAGGTGGCAGAGATTCTTAATAGCTCTCCACACATAGAGGCTGCTGGTGACACATACATGGTTTGATTTCTTTTCTGAATACGTTGATGCAAATTCATGAATTTTTGATGTTGTTTGTGATCATCTTTGTTAGTTTCCTTGCAGATGTCTGACTTGGCCATTCTTGATATGAATGTTAACGATGCCTCTGCAGTGGATCCTGAAGGAATTTATGATGAATTTGGGAACCTCTCTTCTCATGCAATGAATTCTGGCAATATCAATCACCCTGAGAATGTTCTCTGCGAAACTGCCTTGCTTCCTATGTTATCAGAACTCGGTAGTGAACAATATGTGGAGCTGAATGATTTTTGCTTTACTAGGGATAACGACTTCACTGCATCCATCATGCCAAATGTTCCATTTGTTCAGCATGCATCAGCTCATTGTTCCACATTTCAGAACCAAAGTCCCATGGCCGATCTTATCTCTTACTTTGACAATGATGTTGTACAATCCTCTCCTTGCAGTACCTGATATTATCAGCGAAGGATCTTCACGGAATATCCAGGTGCATATTTAGGTTATATTTTTTGTTGCTTTTATCAATTTATTTTTTTATAAATATAGCTTTTGTGGTGGATCTAATTATTGAATTGATTTATCAGATTGAAGATTTTTTGAGAGCCTCATCCGAATGCACTTATTTCTGGACACGAGCACCATCATCTGTCGCAAGAGTTCCCTTCGGCTTGTTTCAACGGGCTCTTTTAGTGATCTGTTTTATGCATCATTAAGTCATCGCTTGTCATAATTATGTGCCTATTGTTGTCGAGAGATATTGTAAGATAAGGAATACAGACAATTTCAGTGCATCTGTTATGCACATGAGGGAGATTTCAACTCTTGGACGTAGGATGTTCATCATCAGTGTTCCCATGCAGAAGTTGACCTTGGTGTGATTCAGTTTTTGTCAGATCTTTTTCGGTGTTCATGACTGTCACATTATTCCCCTAAGTAGGCCATGAACTAGTAATCCAAATTGTGTCACTTGAAGACGGATCTATATAGGACATTAATGTTGATGTTTTACCATGCTCCGTACAGTATCTGAAATCGATCTGACTAATTCTGGTCGGATGAGTGCGGTGTTATTCGTTGAGTGCAGCTCGAGGCATCCATTTAGGGCAGAACAGCTGGTGTTTGTTCAAATGCCAGTGAACAGGCCGGAGATGCGGACCACATGGAACCCGTCAAAGATGGACAACAAGAAGAGCATCCGTTGCGATGATCTACCAACCAACGGTTCTCCTTCAACAGCCACCTATACCCCTTCCTTCAACAGCGGCTTCCACGGTTCTCAACTCGTACGAATCCTTCATCTCTCCTCTCTTCCTCTGCAGCAGCGGGAAGAGCCGGCCATGGCGCCCAGCAGGATCCGGAAGGCGCTGGGGGCCGTAAAGGACCAGACGAGCATCGGGTTGGCGAAGGTGAGCAGCAGCGCCACGTTGTCGGACTT
Source organism: Musa acuminata AAA Group (assembly GCF_036884655.1). NCBI lineage: Eukaryota > Viridiplantae > Streptophyta > Magnoliopsida > Zingiberales > Musaceae > Musa > Musa acuminata. The sequence continues at coordinate 19,235,971 of NC_088358.1, read as the reverse complement.
GGACGTGGCCATCGTGAAGGCGACGCGGCACAACGAACTGCCGGCGAAGGAGAAGCACATCCTCGAGATCCTGAGCCTGATGTGCTACTCCCGGGCCTACGTGGGGGCGTGCGTGTCGTCGCTGTCGCGGCGGCTGGGCAAGACCCGGAGCTGGACGGTGGCCCTCAAGACACTCATCCTCATCCACCGTCTGCTCGTGGAGGGCGACCCCGCCTACGAGCGGGAGATCTTCTTCGCCACCCGTTGCGGCTCCCGGATGCTCAACATGTCCCACTTCAGGGACTCCTCCGGCTCCGACGCCTGGGACTTCTCGGCCTTCGTGAGGACGTTCGCGCTCTACTTGGACGAGCGGTTGGACTACAGGATGCACGGCCGCCGCAAGTGGCGCAGCAGCAGGAGCAACATCTACGAGGAGGAGGTCGACGAGGAGACCGCTGCTGCCGCTGAGGCGGCGTCCTCGAAGGCTAGCACGCCACTGAAGGAAATGACGACCGACCACGTCTTCGCCAGGACGCGCCACCTGCAGCACATGTTGGAGCGCTTCCTCGCATGCCGGCCCACAGGTAGAGCATTCCTTACTTCCCTTTAACATTCATGTGATAAACTTTAGTCAATACCATCAACCATAATCATAATTAAATAGTTTGAGCCATAAAATATTAATAATTTTATATTCCAATAGTAATATTATTAATTTTTACCGAGTATTTTAGCATAATATATACAAATTCCAATACTGAAATGTTCGTTTTTTGGGATGGTTTTATTATTTGAGGAGGGGGGGAACGTTAAAGCATGTATGCATACGATACGCAGGTGCGGCGAAGCAAAACCGCGTGGTGCACGTCGCGCTTTACCCCCTGGTGAAGGAGAGCTTCCAAATCTACTACGACCTCTCCGAGATCATGAACATCTTCGTCGACCGCTTCACGGACCTCGAAGTCCCCGACTGCGTCAGCGTCCATGAGATCTTCTCCCGCCACGCCAAGCAGCTTGACGAGCTCGATCTCTTCTACGATTGGTCGAAGTCCGCCGGCATCTGTCGCTGCTCCGAGTACCCCGACGTCGTGCGTATCACCCCCAAGAAGCTCGAGGTAATCGACGAGTTCATCCGCGACAAGGCCACCCTCGGCCACGCCAAGCGGCAGCCCAGCCCGGAGCCGGACCCTGCGACGCCTCAGGACGAGTCCCAGTGCGAGATGGATGGCATCAAAGCGTTGCCCCCGCCGGCGGCCGACGCCGAGGGCACGAAGCAGGAGCTTGCGGTCGTTGTCAAGGTCAAGGATGACTCCTTAGAGAAGAAGAAGGAAGAGGAGGAGGCGGTGGACTTCTTGAACTTGAAGGAAGACGCGATGACGGGAGAAGAGCACGGGGAGAAGCTGGCGCTGGCGTTGTTCGACGGCGGCCTGTCAGCGGACGCAGCGCCTAAATGGGAGGCGTTCGTGAACGACGACCCGTCCGACTGGGAGACGACGCTGGTGCAGACGGCAAGCAATCTGTCGGGCCAGAAAGCGTCGTTCGGCGGCGGCCTCGAGATGGTGTTACTCGACGGGATGTACGCGCAGGCGCAGGCGCAGGCCGGGGTGGGGCACGGGTACGTCGTCAGCGGGAGCGCGAGCAGTGTCGCGGGCGACCCGTTCGCGGCATCGTTGATGGTGCCGCCGCCGTCCTACGTGCAGATGTCGGACATGGAGAAGCAGCAGCGGCTGCTCGAGGAGCAGCAGGTGTGGCAACAATATGCCAAGGTTGGGATGGCCAAGCTGCAGCATCCTCCTCCCGGTGCATACGGTATGATGGGTGGATATGCTCGTCTGCATTGAGTCATTTGGGGTGGAGTTGGGTATTAATTAGCTCATGACTTGTCCATATTGAGATGATGATGAATTTTATGATACAAAATTCACATAAAATGACATTATTAATTTAATATATAAAAGTCACATGCTCTACTTATTTTTGCTGAAAATTCATAAAATAATTTATATGAGTTACAATGATTTAATAATTGTGATATATAAAATAACCCTAATGCTTATAATATTATGATGAGTTTTTATTGTAGTCAGTTAACAATTAACTTATAGTAGCAAACTTCGATTAACTATAAACTTTCATTACCTTCTCTCGTCTCGTCAACCCTGCTTATCACCTTTGCTCCTCTTGTTGTTGTTCAATTATTAAAAAATTAAAAATATTTTATTTTTTTAAAAATATATTTTATAATTTAAATGAATTAGTTAATATCAATCAAATCATCATATAATTTTATGAAATAATTTTATTTTACTATTCTAACTGACTAAACGAACTTAAATCATCATCAAATTTTATAAAAAAAAATAAGAGATATATAAAACTAAATATCTATCGAATTTTAATTTAAAATGAAATCATTTGGAGACTAAACTATTTTTTTCAATTCAACTATAAACACCTATTCTGTTTTGCTAAAACTGAGGCTATATAAATTTATAAACCTCATATTTTGGTGTATAAAATAATATTCATTCAATTCTAAATTTCATCGAACCCTAACTTTTAAAAAAAAATATATCAAAAGAATCGAGCTTAATCATATACATAAATAATTTTTGTTTTAGAAAATAAAATATTTTGAGTATCTCATATTAAAATATTCATAACTCTATGTACAAATTTGATATTAAAGTCATAGATTTTAGAACGATAAAAGATTCATACAAAACATATCAAAAAATTAATGATTAATTTGAAGCGTAAGTAACTCAAAAGCAGCTAAAAATGTCAGCCTATAATTTATAAAACTGAAATTTTAGGTATGACAAGAGAAGAATTATATTTTTCTTACCTTAATTTTTAATCAAGATCGTTGAGACTCTAAGAATAAAGAGTAAAAATTAAGAAATTTCATGCTCGTGAGGAAGATAAGATTAAAATAAATAGGAGCTAACTTTTGCCTAAAAGGTGACTAAGAGGTCATAGGTTCAATCCCATTAGCGACTCTCTATTTTTTTTTTCTTTTCTTAACATAATTCTAGTGTTATAACTCAATTTGAGCTTAATTTGAATTAATAAGAATTAAGTATTTTGATCAAAATTCAACTTTCAATCTCACTTATGGATCTTAACATTTTTAGTGTAACACTTTTATTTAATTTTTATTTTTATTTAATTTTTTATTACTTCATCCATATTCAAATAGTTGATTATCCTCAATGATGTTTAAAACTTAAAACTTTTTTTACTTTGATTATGGTCAAACTATTCGAGAGATTTACTTAAGATCTATTATAATTCAATCGTCACTTTTAGTCATTATATATATATATATATATATATATATATATATATATATATATATATATTATTGTAACTTAATCTCATACTAACTCCGCTAGCATACTTAAGCTTATTACACCAAAAGAATATACATTTTTATTACAAAATATGTTTTAAAGTAGACATGGATACTTTTGCATACACAACCAATATTTAATAGAACACTATAAATAATATTTTTAGGAAAACATATACTTCAACTTTAAAGATAAAAATATTAACATATCATTTATCTGAAACATAGACATCACAAATCATATACTAAGTGAGGGTATGTATATATTATTTGTGTTTCTATTAGCATGCTAATTATAATTCAATATATGTAAGACTCGAGCCTGCACCACCTATCATCGTAAGGTTTGTCATATGTCATTGCGTTCCTCACCTACGTGTGAACAAGTTCTTCCTCGTTGATGGGTTCATACATTTCTTATTGTAACTTATCGAACTTGAGCAATCGATGCCTCGTTGTGCTATTGCCTACACCTCTACCACTCCATGAAGCAAAGAAAGGGACGGGCAACCTACAGTAGGGTTGTGATAAATATGATTGATTAATTGATCTTACGGTGGTAGCCTACAGCAAATGTGGAGCCTATGGTTAAGTCACCTATCTCGCTTTCTTTACTTCATTGGACAATAAAGGCATATGCAACAAGTTGCCTTATTGTCAATAGTGACACAAGGGGCAATGATCATCTCTTAATCGAGTAGATATGAGGAGCACAACAAGGAAGGGCGATGATCACTTATAGGGAAGGACACACATCGAGGCGAGAGGCACAATAGGAAACGATGAACTTTCCAACGACAAGTGGGCAACACCGATGGAATAAAAGCGATAAGCGAAGAAACATCTTATCATGATGGAGGCAAGAATAAAGAATTCTCTTTTCAGGATTATAGAAAACAGAGAAGCTACGTGGAAAAATTAAAAAATAGAAGTTTCTTTTAAAAAATCATGGATAATTAATCGAAGCAATTTGTACTTGTTTCCTTTTTATATGACAAAAAAAAAAGAAATCTTATAATTGATCTTCCATACATTGCATCTTCTTACCTGATCTATGATTTTTTTTTTCGTTTTTATTTTGACCGGTAGTTACAATTTTTTTTGGTGATACCCATTTGAAATTAGCTTTGACATTCGGATGAGATGAGTCAAACTTTAGTTATCAATTCGAGATGGAAGGTCAGAGTTGTCCATTCGAGCTGCAATAATATTTATTCATTAAGTTAACAACATGATACGTTAATCAACATAAGATTAAAAAGAATTTGTCACATTAAATTGAGACGTGGATGAGTTGCATTAGATTGGGTCGACGATTCAAATCATATTTCTGATGTATTATGTTGTCCCATTTTATTGGATGAAATCAACCATGACTTTTGTCCCGAAACATTATTGATGAGAGAAGGGACCATTTCCATATGCTATGGTTTCATGCGCTGGTCCTACTCTTTCATGGCCATCCCACACCCATGCATGTTGCCACCTGTACTGGCAAGGCAGCAGCGGGCCTTATCACCTTCCCCCGCATGCACGTGACCTGTCCTTTCCGCCACTTAGAGTCCACGTGTACTCACCTCTCTCCCATTGCAGGCTTCGCTCCCTGCACCTTCCACTGTAGTGGATCCGTACCGTTCCCCCACTTGTGTCGCGAAGCATCTTTTACTTCCCCGGAAGGACGAAGCACGGCAGAGCGAGGCAAAGGAATCCAAAGAAAGCCCCCGCCCCGCCCCAACCCTAACCCTAGTCCTTCCCAGCAGCTTTCTGCGAAGCCATGGCGGACGCCCGCCGGCGGTCCCCGGGCCTCCGCCGCGCGCTATGCTGCACATTCGCAGCTTCCACCCAGAGCCCTGACCGCCCGAGACACGACTGCCCCCACCCCCGGCGCCGCCCCTCCAAGCCCCCGCCCAAGACGCCCTGCCCTGGCTCCCTCCATAGCTCCCCCTCCCCCACCAGCAGGCTCGGCCTCGGCATCATCGACCGCCGCCGGATCCTCTCCCCCGGTAGGGTCTCCCCCATCGACTCCGACGCCCCCCTGGGCCCACTGCCAGAAATCTCCGACTCCGTGTCGATCGCCTCCGTGATCGCCAAGTTGGAGCCGGAGCGGCCAGATCCGGTCTCGAAGGACAGGTCTTTGGCGTCGGAGAATCCGGATGCGGAGAATAGGGCGTGCTTCGGGGAGAGCGGCTCGGAGTTGAAGCTTAGTTTGAAGGGGAAAGATGGGAGGTGCCTGGTGCTGGAGCTGGAGCCGGGGATTCTGTCCGAAAGCAGTGCGCTTTTGGCAGCGATGCTTTCGAAATCTGCAAGGCAGGTGCCGGATGCGTCCGGTGATTCCTGCAAGATAGAGTTTTCTGGTCTGGAGAATGTGGACGTTTTCAAGGAGACCATCGAGCTGATGTATGCTAAGGATGCAGCGAGGTGGCTGATCAAGGGAGGCGTCTCCCGAGCAATCGACATACTTGAGGTGAGGATGCTTTCAATTGGTCAATCCTTTCTTTCATCCCGTTCTGTATCTTTTGTTTGGTACGGGAGGTGATATATTGATGCAATCTGTAAGTAAATTTTTTTGCACGAGAGTTGATATGTTAATGCAATCCGTATGTGAAATTTGGTTTGAACAAATCTTAAGTTAACTTTCAGAAGAACTGCTACAATTTCCATTCGATGCTGAATCAATCAGTCTTTGACTCGAAGGAACTCGATTTGTGGTGTCTCATTGTGAGCGAGGCTGTGCAATTAGGGTTCAAGTTAGGAGGTAAACAAACTATGCTGGAAGATGAACTCCCTTTGACTGGCCTTGCAGAACCCAAACCACTGAATAGGAACAAGGGGATGCAACTTTGTTTTGCATGAAACTGTAATCATAAACTAGTAATTTGCTGATAATTAGATGATAATTTGCTGGTCACCAGAGTTTCCGTCGGTTTCATAATATGTAGCCTGTCGTGAATTACAGAATTTATGAAGATGTGTGTGGAAGTGCTCATAATTTGGTTCTAGAGGTCAATGAGGATTATTCTTAAGGAACTAAGCTTATTTGAGTGTCAGTAGTATTGTCTTGAAAATGTAGTTTAGTATCAGAGACATGCCTCTTCTTCTTGTTCCCTCTTTTCAGTATCTCACACTAATTCTTTAGGAGAGGCATCCATTACACTTTAAGAGTTCGTCTTTGTTTAGTAGTTTGATTATTACTTTTCTTACACATATTTTCTCTTCAAATCTAAGCTCTTATATCCCTTGTCTGAATAATTCGAACAAGGTAAATATTTTAATGTTCTTATGCCTAAAATATTTACATGTCAAAGTACTATAACTTCCATCTGACCTCCCTAGAAATTGACTCTGATGGTGGTTCTTCTGTGCCTTCTTGAGAAGTTTGTGGTATTTTTAAGAGAGAATAATTGCATTAGAGTGTTTTTTAGCCAAGTTGGATCCTAATGTTCGAATTAGGTTTTCTTTTCTATGGAAGCTATTATAAGATTCAGAAAAACCTTTCAACCGGTAGATAACACCTACAAGCATCTGTTATCAGCACTTTATTCTAGTGACTTGGAAATGCAATTTTACTTGTTTATTCTTGTGTACATCATTGCATGTTTTTTTTTTAATGTATTTTGTGTCTGCCTTTCTTCATGGGATTGTAATGACTTGTTTCTTATTTTAGGTATCTTCGACAATTATGTTTGACAGAGGCATGAAATCCTGCTTAAGGTACATTGAGGCTGTTCCATGGAGTGAGAATGAGGAGGAGAAGCTGAAGAGCTTGTTTGCGAGGTGTAAATTTGACGAAGCAATTTCAGAAGATATGCTAGCGAGGTTGGGTCCACAAGGCCAGAATAACCCTGAGGATCTAGCAGTTCATCTTATTCAATCCGTCACGAACGGGACAAATACAAAAGCAAGGAAGGAGATGCAGTCTCTTGTCAGCGGTCTCCTATCCAAAAGCTCAGTCTACCAAAAGGACCCTGCTGGAGTCGACAAGGAGAGGCTGTATGACACTTGCCATTCATGTTTGAATTCCCTTGTCCATCTCTTTGAGGAAGCCTCAGACCATGGCATTGTGGGTCGAATGGAAACAAAGCCACTGATCGAGAGGGTCTCAAAACAAGTCGAAAACCTCAACTGGCTGTTAGAAATCCTGATGGAAAAGGAGATGGCTGAAGATTTTGTGCACATGTGGGCAAACCAAGAGGAACTGATCAAGATGCACGGAAGGGCATCGCCGATGATGAGGTACGAGCTCAGCCGCATCTCAGCAAGTGTATTCATTGCACTTGGGAGGAGAAAGCTGCAATGCCATGGCGATGAGAGGTTCGCCGTTCTCAGAGCATGGTTTCAACCGATGTTGTGGGACTTTGGCTGGTTGCAGCGGTGCTCCAAGGGGCTGGATATGAGAACGTTGGAGGAGAGCCTAGGGCAAGCATTGCTCACCCTTCCATTGAAACAGCAGCAGAGCTTTTTCGAGGAATGGTTTCGCTGCTTTGCGGAGCATGGCACCGGGTGCCCGAACCTGAGCAAGGCTTTTCAGGTATGGTGGCGACGGCTGTTCTGGAGATCTCAGAAGCATGCAGTTGAGTTCTTCAACACCTGAGTTCTCGGATTCAGACTACTGATCTATGGAGTTCCAAAAAGCAATTGACCGATGAGCCCCCCATGCATTCTTTTCTTCTGTGGATAAGAAATGGTGAATTAATCGTGAGAGTAATGCGTGGAAGGAATCACAGGCGCGATGGCTCGTCTTGGGTAAGAATCTGTGTACTCTGCACTGCTATGCTTTGCACTTCCAAATCAGCAGCATTCTTAATCCTATTCTACTCTCGTCTCCGTGACAATTGAATTGGAATCCTGCTTTCTTGTTAGATGCTAGTGATGTCGTAAAAGCTCAAACAAATGTCCTCTCAAGAGCTATCGATTTATGCACCCCAATAAATGATGATTGTTTACACGTCCCTTAACCAAGCTTGAATATTAATTAATTAATTGATCACTGATAAGGGTAAAAATGGTGACATGATTGCCACGACGTTAGCCATACCTATATGACGCTCTGCCCTAAAAGAGGGCAATAATGTCGACGCGATGTGTGCTGATATCATCCACTCTTAGACAACGATCCCATCGTCGTCTGACTCGGCACACTTGATCGAGGCGGAGGAATACAACGATCGAGGTTCGCCCATCGGCAGTTCGGTTCTCCACGCAACGTCAATGGCAATGTCAGACGCCATCAGAGGTACGATCCTGCCTCCCGCAAGCAGGCACGTCAGGTAACACTAAATTGCCCTATAAATACCCCCGAGTTTTAAACGAGCAGGGGGACACTTCTTCACTAAAAAACTCCTTCCACATCATCTAACTTGATCGTCGGAGGGGTCGGGCCGAGCTTCTGACCCGACATGTGTGCACGGACAAGGGCGAGGTTGCATCTTTCCAGCGTTGTGAAAAAGCTTTACTCTCCACGCAACATCCCGCCCTGGCCATCGTAATCGGCCACCCCAGCTATTCCGAGGAACTCCGCGCAAGGTCCCCGCGCATTCGGACCCGAACCAAGCCGCGTCGGCCCCGAGACCACGGCATAAAGTTGTTTACACCAACAATCACTATTTACATTTCCTCATCAGCTTCTTTAATATTAAAGTTATATGTATTATTATAATCTAACCCATTAATTCGGATCAGATATGTAATTATTAATGCATTGGACCAGTCTAATTATGTACGATCGGATTTGATCGAGAATAAAAATAGCATCGAGATATAATCTTTAAGAATTGGATGAATTAGATATCAGTTACTGATAAAAATATGTAAGTTCTAAAAATCTGATAAAATGAGTTAATTCAAAATGTAGATAGATGCCTACACGTAATAAATATATTTAATATCATATCATTAGTAATCCAAACGTTCGTAAAAGTACGTTCCAAACCCAATTCCAATAGTCCTTCTTTCACAGCCTTTTCATGCCTTCCCTTTTGTCTCTCTCTCTCCCTCGCTCTTCTTCCCATCTCTTCTTCGCTCTAAATCCCAATTCGATGTCGAGACAGGCGAAACCGTAGCGCCGATGGATTGCACACCGGAGGTGTTCGCCGTCTTCCCCAGCGTCTGGCGTTGCCTCAACTCCGTCGCCGTCGCGCTCCTCGCCGGCGACGACTCCGCGGGTCCCGCCTTCGTCCATCTTCGTCCTCCACCCGCTCTACCTGGCCGCCATCGTCAATGCCAGGGTCGTCTGGCACCTGTCCAGCGTCTTCTCGGTGCTCGAGGACGCCCGCGGGCTTGAGGCGACGCGGCTGATCCAAGGAATGCTATGTACGGCGTCGGCCATCTTCGTCGCTCTCGACCTCTGTTTCGTGGCGATGGAGCAGGCCTTCCGGCAGATGATGGTGGGGGAGAGCGGCCATGACCTGTGGCACGACCGGGGGCTGCTGCAGCCGCCGCTGTGCCTGGTGCTCATCTCCGAGCTGGCGGTACAGACGGTGGCGTACTTCGTGTGCGAGTCATCCCACCACGACGGCATCGAAAAGTCGAGCCTTGCCGTTGAAGTCGCAGGACGTGAGGAGGAGCAGCTCCATATCTGATACGAAGACAAAGTAGACTATAGTGGTCATCCCTCTTTGTGATAGACAACATAGACATCAAGTGAAATTGAGATAGAATACAGGACTAAAGAATCGATATAAAATAGAACATATATAAGGTAAGAAAGATTTTTATTCTTTTTATACATTATTCTTGTGAAGGGAGGGATTGAATTTTTTTCTCATCTATTTGATATTTTAGTTGAGGACTAATTATATATTATCTATGTAGTTAGCTATCTTTAGTATATTGGTCTTTATACTTTTAGAAGGTACATTTAGATCTTTATATTTATGGAAGTGAAATATTTAATTTCGTTACTTCAACAAAATCCCTTTCTCTTTTTCTTTCTTGATTTTTAATTTCTTTTTAATCTTGTATAGGCATATTAATGTTTCACTTTCATAAGTACGAGGATCCCAATATAAAATTTAAAAATATAGGGATCAGAATACTAAAGCTAGCTAATTATAAGGGCTAATATGTAATTAGCCTCTTAGTTGATGAAAAAATTAATATAAGTATTTTTTTCTAAATTACTATTGTGGTATCAGAGCGCACTTACTTTAGGTTTAATAGAAAACTTTCCTTATGGAATAAAATTAGAAGATTACAACCCCTCTTTATTATTTATAATCTCATATAAATTTTTTTAAAATATTTTTAAATTATTCCTTTACAAATAGATGGAAATGCTCTTGTCTTTTCCTCCTCTCTTTTTTTTCTTTGACGGAGAACGTCAAGGTGGTGGCAATCAACATTGGAGGAGGTCGATGAAAATGGTGTCCATGGGGAGAGAGGGAGGAGGGATTGTCGATGAAGCACATGAAAAGGAAGTGTGACTCAAGCATGAGAGAGAAAGCATCGATGAAGCGTAAGATCAAGGGCAGATAAAATCAAGGGTTGTGAGAGAAGAAAAAAAAAAGATAAAATCGATATTAATGAAATTATAAATAGAAAAATATAATTTTAATTATTTTTAAAAAAAGAAATTATCAATAGTAAGATGTAAAATGGGGCCCTCTAAAATTATTGCTCCTGTTCGGCAAGATCAGGTGTTACATTCCAATGTTTTCATTCAACATTCTTGCCAAAATATTTCAATAAATTGGTGCATCACAAAGGGGATGCTAAGAAATCAACACTCCATATTTGTACATGACTTCACCAAATAGTACATTCGAGTACAAACCAAACAAGCCTTCATACGCTTAATCCACATGACCTCTTCCTTGTATGTGTGCTCTCTGTCACTCACTCAGAGGTAGAGTTACGGATACAACGAATGTAAAGAAGACACCAAACAGACAAACCATTATTGCAAGCTCAAGCTGCAATTACTTCTTCTTCTTCTTCAAAGAAAGATGAAGCAGTCCATTGATATGAGAGGATTGTCTAGGTCGTCGGCGAGAGGAACCCCAGATGAGACCTCCTGTGCGTTGTGGACATGGTGGATGTGGTGCACCCTTATCTCTTTCTCTGAGCTCAAACTTTGCCGGAGTCGGGTGTTGTCCTTCCTTGCGGTGATCTGAGGAACCATAACATCGTGTCTTTGCTTCTCGATCTGCGTGCTTCTCCGTCTCTGAGGAGCCGCCACCGCCGCCGAGCTGTTCTCGGTCCTGTAAACCTTACGCCCAGCGACCGCATTCGGCGAGGAAGAGCGAGCTCTCTTTGCTGGAACCGATTTCTTCGGTGTAGGCTGCAGAGTTTGGACAGCAGACTTGACAGGCTTAGGCTTCACAGCTTCACCATGCTTGTGTGCGCTCGAGTATTGCAGCAGCGAAGAAGTGCTACTACACGAGTTCGAGGAGGAGGAGGAGGAGGAGGAGGAAACGGAAGGAGAAGAAGAAGACAACAAGGAACAGGAAGAGGAGGAGGGAGTCTGTGCCTTGGAGAGAGCACAGGAGAGAGAGTTGGGAGGAGGAGCGGATTCAGAAATGACGAGCTTGTCTTGCAGAACGCAAGAATCAAGGTCAGGGGGAGGAGGAGGAGGAGGATGAGGACTGGTGTAGCACTTGCTAACACAAGAGCCCATGACTTGTTGAGCTGGGGAAGGAAGGGACGGTGACAGAGAGAGGAGGGTAAACTAGAAGATTGCGGTGGAAGGGAAGGTGGTGAGAGGCCATCTTTTACTGGTTGCTTTCCTGTGCAGGTGGGTTGAGGCTGATGGTTTAAATTGGATCGGCGGGGTGGCAAAGGAAGCCCGTTGCACTACGGATTCATTATAGCGGTGGCCTTTATCATGTGACGCCCTTCTTTTAACGTGAAGTGGACGACATGCTCAGTCGACTGCTGCTTTAAAGCAATGGGACCTTTTTCCTCTTTCTCTCTCTCTCTCTCTCTCTCTCTCTCTCTCTCGTGAGATGAGAGGTGGGGGGCATTGAACACAGAGACAGTACCTCCTACAGAAATATCTCTAAATCTCCTCGTCCTGTGTTTCTCTTTATCGGTGTTCCTTTTTTTCTTTAATCCTTAGAACGTCCTCGCGGTGAAGACTACTGAATTGTACCGATTCGATCAAATATTTTATATATAAGATTTACATTATCAATTTTTTAGTAAATTTATACTATTTTTGATGTATCTATCAAAATATCATATATATATATATATATATATATATAATTATATATATATATATATATATATATATATATATATATATATATATATATATATATATATAACACTTCAATTAGTCTCACATCAAAAGTAAAAAATTAATATTTATTTAATATTTTGATAAGTGATTTGAACTGAACGAAATTGACAAACTAATTAGATCTAAAACTTAATAGAAATTAGTTCATCTATAAACATAGGATCTTAAATATGTTTAGAACAATCAAACGTTATGTTTTCTAATAGACTTATTGTTTTACCTCCATTAAAATATTATAAATTTATTTAAAATATTATATTTTAAGAATTTGATCGATTTATTCTATGGATCGATCTATATGATATATCTAATTGCTCCAATTGTCTTATTTGGAGTATTTTAAAAAATTCAGCAAACGAGTGACGTTTTTTTACTTTAAGATGATTAGGATAGTATATTTAGAAAAAAAAATAATTAAAAAATAGATTAATTGATCTAATCCATATTATTGAGTTAAGTGTGTAGGATTAACTACGATAGTTGGCCCCGAGGCCACGGTATAAAGTTGTTTGCACTAACACTTTTTGCCGTGGCCTCGGGGCCGACGCGGCTTGGTTTGGGTCCGAATGTGCGTGGATTTTGCACGACGTTTCTCGGGATAGCTGAGGTGGCCGGTTACGATGGTTCGGGCGGGATGTTGCGTGGGGAGTAAAGCTTTTCTGCGGCGCTGGGAAGCTGCAACCTCGCCCTTGTCCCTGCACACAGGTCGGGTCGGAAGCTCGGCCCGACCCCTCCGACGATCAAGTTAGATGATGTGGAAGGAGTTTTTTCTTAGTGAAGAAGTGTCCCCCCCTCTCTGTTTAGCACTCGGGGGTATTTATAGGGTGATTTAATGTTACCTGACGTGCTTGCCTACGGGGGACAGGATCGTACCTCTGATGGCGTCTGACATCGTCATTGACGTTGCGTGGGGAACCGAACTGCCCTAGGGTATGGGCATGCCTCGGTGGTCGTTCTCCTCTGCCTTGGTCGAGCGCGTTGGGTCAGACAACGATGGAGTCTTCGTCTGAGAGCGGGTGACGTCAGCGCCCATCGTGTCGGCATTATTGCCCTCTTCCAGGCAGAGTGCCGTCTAGTCGTGGCTGACGTCGTGGCGCGTCATGTCGCCATTATTACCCTCATCATATCCCCCCCCCCGGAAGAAGCTATGCGTCGGTCACTGCGATAGGGGGGAGTCTGAGGCATGGCTTTGTCCTTCGGTGCCGCAGGAGTCTCAGGCGACGTGGGGTCGAGCTCGCCTCGGGCGGGCAGGCTGCGGCGAGGGAGGTGGTCTTGGGGAATAAGGAGCCGAGGAGCGCGACGCAGGCGGACTGACCGCGCAGGTGTGTCTCGGGGAGCATAGAGCCGAGGAGCACGACGCAGGCGGACTAACCGCGCAGGTGTGTCCCGGGGAGTATGGGCCGAGGAGCACGATGCAGGCGGGCTGACCGCGCAGGTGTGTCTCGGGGAGCATAGAGCCGAGGAGCACGACGCAGGCGGGCTGGCCGCGCAGGTGTGTCTCGGGAAGTATGGGTCGAGGAGCACGACGTAGGCGGGCTGACCGCGCAGGTGTGTCCCGGGGAGTATGGGCCGAGGAGCACGACGCAGGCGGGCTGACCGTGCAGGTGTGTCTCGAGGAGTATGGGCCGAGGAGCACGACGCAGGCGGGCTGACCGCGCAGGTGTGTCTCGGGAAGCATAGAGCCGAGGAACATGACGTAGGCGGGCTGACCGCGCAGGTGTGTCTCGGGGAGTATGGGCCGAGGAGCACGACGCAGGCAGGTTGACCGCGCAGGTGTGTCTCGGGGAGCATAGAGCCGAGGAGCACGACGCAGGCGGGCTGATTGCGGTGTGTCTCGGGAACATGGGGCCAAGGAGCACGACGCAGGCGGACAGGCCACGCAGGTGTGTCTCGGGGTGCATGGGGCCGAGGAGCATGACGCAGGCGGGCTGGCCGCGCAGGTGTGGTCTCGGGCATCATGCGGCTGAGGAGCACGACGCAGGCGGGCAGACCGCGCAGGCGTGGTCGCGAGGGTCATGCGGCCGAGTAGCATGATGCAGGCGGGCAAGCCGCGCAAGTGTGGTCTCGGGCATCATGCGGCCGAGCAGCACGACACGGTCTGGTGGCCCGAGAAGCCACTTGTGTTTCTTTCCCTCCTTGCCTACTTAGCGGTAGCGGGAGTCGAAAAAGCTGTCGTATTTGATTTCCTTTCTGAGGGGACTAGTTACTTTTGCCATACGCTTTCGGACATTGAGATCGAGGCGTCAAGGCGTTGCCGCTTCAGCGGGGTTGCCACGTCAGGCTTTCATTAAGACGAGGCGTCTTTTGGCGTTTCTGACGTGACGTGATGGTCACGCACGTGCGCGGGTGGGCTGCCGTCGATTCTTGGGAGACGAAGGGACTCTGGTTCTGGCGGGATATCCCCTTTAAGTAGCGGACGCCCGGCTTCGCTTTTACCTTTCGCCGTCGAGTTCTCTTTCTTCGGATCTTGCCGTCTTCCTCATCCTCCTCGCCTCCTGCGTCGCCCTTCCTTTTCCGTAGCACCCTCAGTCAAGGTCAGTGAGGATGACATCCTCTCCTTCCTCCTCTTCTACCCCTTCCCACGGAGCCAAGGAGGGACGTCCTCCTCCGTCCCCTATTGAATCCTCTGATGGGGAAGCGGCACGGGCCCTCGAGGCCTTGATGTGGCCACATGACCAAGACTCCTCCATGAGTGGGTCATCACTGGGGGGACTCCGGGAGCGTTATGGTATCCCGGAGGATTATATCCTTAGTGTGCCCGAATCGGGACAGCGGGCGTATGACCCGGTCCCGAAGGGTTTTGCCTTGACTCTAGATGCCCTGGAGGTGGGTTTGCGTTTTCCCCTTCACCCCCTCATTGTGTCCTGTATCTCCCTCTGGCGGATTTCGCCATTCCAGGTGGTGCCGAACTCCTAGCGCTACCCAGTGGTGTTCCTGGGGGAATGCCACCATGCCAACATCACCCCCACCCTCAATCTGTTCCGTTCCTGTTACCGTCTCTCCAAGGGGCCAGGGGTTATTTTTCATCTGCCCGGGCAGGCTTCCGAGTCGGGGGGGCCCCTTCCAACAACAAAGGGTGGAAGGGGAGATTTGTTTATATCAGCCGTGCAAGGGATTGGGGCTTCGGAGTCCGGTGGTTCGCGAGGGGGGTCGATAACACCGTCCCGAGACTGAGCAAAGTAGAGCACCGGGATCTGGGGAGACTTAAAGAGGTTCTCCCCAACTCCGAGGCCCTCCGGAATATGACCGAGCGATGGCTCGTCGAGGTGGGTCTCAGCCCGACGCCTCCGGGTACGTCAGTAATGCTAGGTTCGGACATTGCATGGCTCAATTCTGGTACTAATGCTTTTCCTATTCCTTGCAGAAATGGTAAAGCTTCGATTGCTCCTGGGCGGTCAGGCGTCGCAAGCCCCACTTCCAGCACCGCCGGTCGATTCACAGCCCGGCTCGAAGGATGCACCACTGGAGGTCGAGGCCGAGCGTCCTCGGAAAAAGGCGAAGGAAACACCTTCAAAGGGGGCTGAAGCGGGCCCTCGACGGGGCGAGGCCGGGCCTAGTCGGCGGGCGGCCGGGAAGGGCCCGCGCCCCCCCTCCGTGCGCGACCTGTGCCGGCTGCCCGCCGGGGACGAGGAGATCCCGACCGGGGAGGCAAGCGACCCCCTGGTCGCCCCTTGGGGAGGCCTGTCCCGAGGGGACAAGGTGTGGGCTGGAGGGGACTCCTCCGCGTCGTTCCTTCGACGTGCACTTCATCCCGACATGGCTCGGGATTTGTATACCCTGCCCTCGGAGGCTTTGCTTGGCAAGTCTGCCAAGTCCTTGACCTGGGTAAGTGCTTCTCCTTCTTCCCGTTTGGGGTTGTTTTCCCGACGCTGTTCTTCCTGACCCGTCTTTCTTCTTGTAGGGCCTTCACTACGCGACAGCCCTGATGGATAGGGTGCGCGACGTTGGTCGGGTCATTGGGGGCCTGGTCAGTCGCAACGCCGAGCTTCGTCGCCAGGTCGAGGAGGCCTGAGCTGGGGCCGGTCCGGAGGCAGTAGCGACCGCCGAGAAGCGTGCGGTGGACTTTAAGGCAGAGGCGGCTCACCTCATGTCAGAGCTTGAGGCCTCTAGGAAGTCGAACGAGGAGCTCGAGAAAACAATAAGGTTGGAGCGGACCGAGCTCCGCCTGTCGAAGACGGAGGCGAGCGCCCTCAGCAAGAAGCTGGAGGAGGCGAAGGCCGAGACGAGAGCGGCCTCGGAAGCGCTGGCGGAGGAGGTCCATCTTCGACCCGTTAAGGATAAGGAGCTCCTCGAGGCGTATAAAAAGTCCGAGGGGTTCGAACTTGGGCTGACGCGGACGGGGCGGGTGTCCTTTGAATATGGATACTGAATCGCCATGTCCCGCTTCCGCGCTCGTCACCCCGGCCTCGAGGTGGAGGAGGATCCCTTCACTCCCCACCCCGAGGATCTGGAGGTAGACATGCCTGAGGACGTCCCCTTTGACGACTGCCTGGACGTCCCATTGTAATAAAGGAGGGTCCTGTATTTTCGTTTTTCTAAGGTGTTAGTCGATTTTGTAAGTCGGGGTCGAGTCCTGTAAGGTGGGGTCAAGTCTTGTAAGTTGGTTTCCTCTTGAAATAAAGGAAAACTTTTTCTCCTCTCATGTATTGCTCAGCTTCTTTTTTAGTGCAAGCGAAAAACTTCTTCTTCTCTCAAGCGGAAAGCTTCTTCTTCCTTGGACGAGAAACTTCCTCTTTCCTAGACGAAAAGCTTCTTTTTCCTCATACGAAAAAACTTTTTCTTTCATTATGCCAAAGAAAGAAACTCGTTCAAAGAAACTCCTTTCTCAGACGAAGAATTTCTTAAGGTTCTGGACGTTCCAGGTTCTCGGTAAAGGAGAACCGTCCATTGTCGCGAGCCGGTATGTACCTGGTCGGATTACCTCGACGACCCGATAAGGTCCCTCCCATTTGGGAGCCAACTTCCCCCTCGCTCGGGTGGGGTCGCTGACCTCGGTCTTGCGCAGGACTAGGTCGCTCAACTTAATTGGTCGGGGTCGTACCTTCCTGTTGTAGACCCTTGCGACGGCTCTCTTATAAGAGAGGGCCTTCAAGTGCGCGTCGGCGCGTCGCTCCTCGAGCACGTCGAGGCTGGCTCGAAGTCCTTCGTTCGAGACTTTCTCGTCATAGCTTCTAGTCCGAAGGGTGGCAATGGCTACCTCAGGCGGTAGGACAGCTTCGATTCCAAACGCGAGGCTGTAGGGGGACTCTCTAGTCGTGGTCTTGGGGGTGGTGCGTAGTGACCATAAGACGCTCGAGAGTTCGTCCACCCAGACCGATCGGGCTGCGGACACTCTTCTTCTGAGCCCGTCTAGGATGGATCGATTGGTTACCTCCGCTAGCCCGTTCGTCTGTGTTGGGAAATCATAGGGGGGGCGACATCATATGCGCAGCGGAAGAACAAGAAAACAAAAAATCCCCGATTCCCAAAAAGATGTTCATCGTCGTGCGAAGATTGGTGCGCAAAATCCGCAAAAACACAAAACTGCGTATAGAGATTGTGTTACCTAGGGAGATCGTATATCCCTGTTTCCTTGCAGATCCTTAGGAGAGGGTGAAGAAGGTCAAGCGTCCTCCTCTCTAGCGGTGATCCACACAGCAGGGTTGCGACGACGCTCCTCAAAACTCCAGGCCTACTCTGAGGTGGAGAGGGAGAGGAGAATAGGAAGGGCAAGCAAAGACTCTAGCCTATGAGGCTGTGAATCCCTCCTATTTATAGAGATCCCGTGTCAAAACCCTAATGGGTCCTTTCCCTAGTGGGTCCTTTCCCTATTTATAGAGATCCCGTGTCAAAACCCTAATGGGTCCTTTCCCTAGTGGGTATTGGATCTGCATCCAATAAGACAAGGGCTCCGTCGGATATCTCATATCCGAACCTCTACTCATCGCAATGCCTACCATATGTGTGTGACCCTCTAGGCCCAATATCGAGCTGGCCGTGAGTCATACCTGTCAGAACTCCTTCTAACTCAGTGAATTATTATCTCTGTAATAATTCACTCGACTCATCGACTACGGAAGTACTAGGCCACTACGCCGTAGTCCCCAGACGATACAGGGGAATCCAATCCATTGGACCTGTCTGTCCTCAGTTACCATGTACCTATAGTCCCTCATCCATCTAATATCCCAGAGACCGTATATCGAGCATGGTGCTGTCAGACCCATACGGTTTCTACTCGAGTCTCGCTCTAATCGGATTCTCCCGGAGAACTCTTTCTCTCTCAACCCGAATGACCCTGGCCAGGGATTTGTCTGAGCAAGAACACATGGGATATTCCTCTCATGATACCGAGAGTGGATGATCCTCTATCGACACTCAATAGCCCTCGTAAGGTCGACTACCACTCCCAATGACCAGCTGTACTAAATCTGGGAACAGCCAAACCTATAAGTCTGGTATCAAAGAGTGGAGCACTCATACAGGACATCCTTGGTGTCTCAAGTCTAAGAACCAGATACACCACTAGGACTACGGAATTGTTGTCTGACAATAAGGCATCATCAACCATCCAGCATTCCGTAAGCGGATCAATCAGTGAACTCATTCTCCAATGAGCACCTGTACTGTATCCCTAGTGTCCCTACACGAGCAGCTATGAGACCAGCTGCATCCATCATATGGACGGGTATACAGCACACCAGTCTATCCGGTTATCACGATGTCCCTCTCGAGTAACCTATGACCGGGATTATTTAGGATATGTGTTTAAAGGTGAATCGATCTCATTATCGTGATCTCATCACGATCCGATTCCCATTGCACAAATCCAAGGACATCACAATATATATGCATTTATGCAATAGTTATAAAGTGATATACGCCAAAATATAATAAGCAAAAAGATTCTGTATCAAGTCACACGTGCCATCACTCACATGATTGGCTTGCTGGGCACTTATGACTAGCAGTCTGAGGGTAAGCCACCGAGCTGAACCTTAGCTGGATGCCGTGGCTG
This sequence comes from Musa acuminata AAA Group, assembly GCF_036884655.1. NCBI lineage: Eukaryota > Viridiplantae > Streptophyta > Magnoliopsida > Zingiberales > Musaceae > Musa > Musa acuminata. The sequence continues at coordinate 19,216,399 of NC_088358.1, read as the reverse complement.
GTACAGAACTCCCGGAACCTTCTACCGGCGAACTGAGGCCCGTTATCTGTAATGATGGTTTTGGGCAAACCGAACCGAGTTACTAGGTTCCTCCACACGAATCTTTCAATTTGATGCTCCGTGATTGTCGCCAACGGCTCAGCCTCAACCCACTTTGTGAAATAATCCACCCCCACGATGATGTACTTCCACTGTCCCGAGGCTGGCGAGAAGGGTCCGAGTAGGTCCAAACCCCACTGCGCGAATGGCCATGCGCAATCGATGGGGGTGAGCGGGACCGCGGGCTGCCGGGGCGTGCTGGCGTGTTCTTGGCACGAACTGCACCGCTGTACATAAGCCTTCGCGTCCCAGCACATGGTCGGCCAGTAGTAACCTTGGCGAAGTATTTTGTGCGCCAGGGTTCGCCCACCGACGTGTTCCCCGCAGAATCCCTTGTGGACCTCGGCCAGAACCGTCTGAGCTTTGTCGAGCTCCAAACACCATAGGAGGGGGTATGTGAAGGACCGACCGCTTATAGAGTCGTCCGCTCACCTCGGAGTACCATGCATGCGTACGACGCAGGAGCCGAACCGCAACCTCGTCGGGAGGAAGGATCCCGTCCCGCTTAAAGCGTAGCAGCTCCTGTACCCATGTGGTCGGCGCGCTTCCTGAGGCCGCAGCTGCGATTTCGATGGCACGGGCAGGGAGCTCCTCGACCTCGGGCCGGGCTTCGGGGGCTGGCCTTGATGCTAGCTTGGCTAGCGCGTCGGCTCGCTCGTTCTCTTCCCTCGGAACATTAGATAACGTAAAATGAGGGAATTTGGTGGTCAAGTTCCTTACCTGTGCTAGGTACTTTGCCATGGTTGGGTCCCGAGCCTCGTATCCGCCGCTGAGTTGCTCGGCTACCAGTTGCGAGTCGGTGAGGACGTGTATGGCAGCCACTTGCATTTCGAGAGCCAACCTGAGTCCCTGCGCCGGCGCCCTTTGAGTTGGCTGATCCGTCCACGTGTAGGACCCATGCTTCGGGAGGTTGCTCGAGATCCCCATCCGCGATTTGGGTTAGTTCTGCGATGAAGTCGGTCACGGACTGGGCTTTGATGGCGGTCATGGGTATGTATTGGATGTCATGCTCGCCGAGCTCCACCGCCCACTTGAGAAGGCGTCCTGCAACATCAAATTTAGACAAGATCTACCAAAGTGGTTGGTCAGTGATGACCTCCACTGGGTGAGCCTGGAAGTAAGGGTGTAGTTTCCGGGCGGATAGGACGAGCGCGAGTGCCAATTTTTCAATCGGTGGGTATCGCTCCTCGGGCCCGCTCAGGACGTGGCTGACATAGTAGACCGGAAGCTGTTCGCCAGAGTTTTCTTTGACCAGGACGGAACTGACTGTGTGCTGGGAGGCAACCAGGTAGAGGCCTAGCCTCTCCCCAGGAGAGACTGAGGCAAGGCGGGGGAGGCTGGCCAAGTGTTGCTTCATCTGTTTGAAGGCTTCCTTGCATTCGGTCGTCCATCGAAAATTTTTCGGGTTCTTCAGCGCCCTGAAGAAGGGGAGGCAGCGATCACCTGATCGGGCAAGGAAACGAGACATGGCGACAAGCCTCCCATTAAGGCGTTGTAGGTCTTTGATCGTCTGAGGCGACTGCATGTTGATTATTGCCTGGACCTTCTCTGGGTTAGCGTCAATTCCTCTTTTGTGTACGACGAACCCAAGGAACTTTCCCGAGGTGATGCTGAAAGCACACTTCGCGGGGTTGAGTCGCATGCCGAACTTGCGCAGGGTGGCGAATGCCTCGGCCAGGTCGGCAAGGTGAGCTCCCGCTGTTGCAGAGGCTGGGTTACATGTGGGGGCGTCGGGTGGGAGACGAGCGGGATGATAGTCTACACCACGCCCGCCAGTGCTCGGACCTGATGAGCGAGGTCGTGGAAGGCTTCGGGCGAAACAAGCGACAGGCCGACGGGGGTGTCGGGTGGTGACAAACCCAGGTCGTTGAACAGCCGCTAGTAGCGCTCCGATGTCGTGGCAGGGCGTTCTTTTCGGGGCTCCTCACGCAGGGGATGTTCTTCTGGGGTGTTGACCGGACGCAACCCCATAGCTGCGGGTTCACCAGAGTGGATCTGCTGATCGCTCGACATTCGGGGCCCTCCTTCTAGCGCCAAAAATGTTAGTGCAAACAACTTTATGCCATGGCCTCGGGGCCGACGCGACTTGGTTTGAGTCCAAATGCGTGGGGATCTTGCGCGGCGTTCCTCGGGACAACTGAGGTGGCCGGTTACGATGGTCCGGGCGGGATGTTGCGTGGGGAGTAAAGCTTTTCCGCGGCGCTGGGAAGCTGCAACCTTGCCCTTGTCCCTGCACACAGGTCGGGTCGGAAGCTCGGCCCGACCCCTCCGACGATCAAGTTAGATGATGTGGAAGGAGTTTTTTCTTAGTGAAGAAGTGTCCCCCCCTCTCTGTTTAGCACTCGGGGGTATTTATAGGGCGATTTAATGTTACATGACGTGCCTGCCTGCGGGGGGCCGGATCGTACCTCTGATGGCGTCTGACATCGTCATTGATGTTGCGTGGGGAACCGAACTGTCGCAGGGTATGGGCGTGCCTCGGTGGTCGTTCTCCTCTGCCTCGGTCGAGCGCGTTGGGTCAGACAACGATAGAGTCTTCGTCTGAGAGCGGGTGACGTCAGCGCCCATCGTGTCGACATTATTGCCCTCTTCCAGACAGAGTGCCGTCTAATCGTGGCTGACGTCGTGGCGCGTCATGTCGCCATTATTACCCTCATCAACTATAACTTAGATAAATAGATGTAAAACTCAATAGAAATTAGTTCATCAATAAACATAGGATCTTAAATATGTTTAGAACAATCAAACATTATGTTTTCGTTGATTGTTTTACCTCTATTAAAATAGTATAAATTTATTTAAAATATTATATTTTAAGAATTTGATCGATTTATTCTATGGATCGATCTATATGATATATCTAATTGCTCCAATTGTCTTATTTGGAGTCTTTTAAAAAAATTCAGCAAACGAGTGACGTTTTTTTTACTTTTGAGATGATTAGGATCGTATTTTTGGAAAAAAAAAATGATTGGAAAATGGATGAATGAGATAGGTTGGAGTGGAGAATAAAAATTAGTGAAATCATTTTTGTGATGGATTTGTGAAGATTATAATCTAATGTCACTGATGATCCTATCGAGTCAATGCATCATGGATAAAGTTTAACGATATGATTTTAGATCAATTGACAATGATTAGTGTCTTGATATATTAATCTTAGTCGAACCGGCAAATAATTTCATCGGTCATTGGATCATTGATTATGAATTGATGTCTTGGTATATTTATCTTAATCGAATCAAAAAAATGATTTGATCGAGTTCTTTCATGATTATTGATTGGACGAGTGGTTCAATTGACCAAATCATATATTTTAATTTATTTTTTTTTATAAAATAAATAAATAAAATACTATCTATATTATTATAAAATATAAAAACTGTTTAAAAATTCAATGATCTTAATAATAAAAGATGTAAATGGAAAAATAAAAAGAGTAGATTAGAAAGAGAGGAACTAAATAATGGAAAAAAGAAGAACCACTAAGAAGAGAGAAAACAGAGAAGAGACTTATTTTAGAATATAAAATCATTTACTTATTATTCATCATGTAAATGCTATATCAAGCCAACACCTTTTTGTACATGAGTCAAAAAGACAGCTCGTGTCATTATCAATCGACTCTTTTATTATATATTCGTAAGAATATTTCTAAAAACCAAAAAAATAGTTCGAATAAGTTATTAATTTATTTTTTTATAAAATATTCATAGAAATATTTTCGAAATCTTACAAAAGGATCGATTACAAACCGGCTTCTTGGGTTAATTACGAATCAATTTTCTTATGAAATATTTATAAAAATATTTTTAAAAGTCCAAAGACAGGATTACAGAATCTTTTACAAAATATTCCTCCTCTTCGAGGTTAGTATAAAAAAATATCTTTAATTATAAATTAAAGAAGAGAAAAAAAAAATAAAACTCAAGTATCGGAGGGCTCAACTCAGAAAGTTCCTCCCGATGCTCTATCCAGAATGGCCCATTGCATACGGATCATGACCGCTCAATAATATTTTCGTCTAATACATAATTATTAACGATTCAACAAAATTATTGACAATAATTATCCAACTTTCTATAGATTTCTTTGAAAACGAAAAGTCTACTAATAAAGTTAGCCATCTCAAGTGGGATGACGTTATCAATTCCAAAGAGGTCCGAAATTAGATATTTATTCATCATCCTTACTTTTGATCTGATTTTTTAAACGCAAATGAAACGTGACTTAACATCAATGGATAATTCGCCTTGAGATTAAAAGTTTTCTTTGAACACCAATAACTTAGTATAATTCGTGTTCTTCTCAAGATTTTGGGGTCTTGGTTTTTGTTCCTTAATTGGATTCATTCCACGAAGCCTCTATGTATGAAAGAAACGTGTGCCCCTGCAGTATCATCCGCTAAACAACCAATCTGTACGTCCACTCGTTCATAACTCGGCCGCCCGGAATCGAGTCGGTCTCATCGCTGCCGTGGCGCCTCCCGCCGTGCCATTCGGATGGTTCCGAATCCGACGGCCAGAAACCCCCCTCCGCGCGCACCGATTCCACCGCAGCTCGCTGAGTCAACTCCGTCCGCTGGTGTTCTCGTGGCTCAAAAGGGCTTCCCCAGGTACATGAGGATGTCCTGGAACGAGTCCCCCAACCCGGAGGAGAGCAGGCCCGGTTCGAACTGGGTGAAGGCCGAATTGGCGTTGGCGTTGGCGTTGTCGGCGGCCACGGGATTCCCGAGGCCGACGGCCTTGTCCCGGTCGGTGGCCCGCCACCGCGGCTGGCTCTGCACCTCCCTCTCGCACACGAACTCCGGCGACAGGACGTGCTCCGAGCAGCTCGAGTCGGCGTGCAGCCTGGGTATGGAGTCCGACGGCGCGAAGCTGTACGCCAGCGGCGGCGCGCCCTGGCCGAGCGCTGGCTTCCGGTCCTCGGGGATGTCGCCGGCCACCGTCGACCCAGCCGGGTGACTCACCGGGTTCCCCGGCTTCTCCGAGCCGCTGTTTCCTTTCTTGTTGTAGATACGGCACAGAACCCAGTCGTCCAGCTGCAACCCAACACGTGTCTCACCACGTCATCTTCCACACCCAGGCGAGCTAACATTTGCACAGGAGTTGGTGCTCTGCTTACCCGGAGCGAGTTGTTCTTGCGGGCGGAGCGGTCGACGTCGGCGAGGCGGTACTCGTGCATGATCCAGTTGGTCTTCTCCCCCTTAGGGGCCTTGCCGGCGTAGAAGACGAGGGCCTTCTTGATGGCCAGCGGCCTGGGCGTCCCCACCGGCTTGTCCGCCCCGGTCGCCTTCCAGTACCCGGACCCCGCCGACCGGTTCGGCCTCGACCCGTTGGGGTACTTCCGGTCCCTCGGCGAGAAGAAGTACCACTCCTTCTCTCCGTACGACGCCAACCCTGCCGCCACCACGGGATCAAGATCGTGCGGCGATCGTATGCATCAGGGCATGAGATGAGACGGCTTACCTGGGAGCTGCCAGGGGTCGTACTTGTAGAGGTCGAGCTCGGCGATGATGGGGACGGGGACGGGGAGGTCGGCGCACTTGCGGCAGAGGTAGTGCGTGACGAGCTCCTCGTCCGTGGGGTGGAAGCGGAACCCAGGGGGCAGCTGCAGATCTCCGCCACTCATCGCTTGCTCTCTTCGATCGACGGCCGTCCGATCCCGCAGCTCCGCGGTCTTCTACCGCTGAGAGGATGCAAGCTCTGAAACTTTAGGGAACCCGGCGAGACGCGGCTTTAATAGACGACCGTGGGGCGAATAAAAACACGTGGTGGTGGACCGCTCGGGCGGCTGCGGGGCCCGGGTGGCACCTTCGAGAAGGGACATGTGGGGACCCGGAGAAGAGATTGGTCGACGTGGCGCTCATCGAGTGGTCGAATATCGACGTGGCAAGGAGAGCGGCGGGCGGGATTCTGTCACGGCTTACGTCACCAGTTTCGTCGGGAAGCGGGTCGGCCCGGCCGACGGAGAGACTCGGGAAGGCTTGAGCGGACCGGGGGCGGCGTGGACCGCGAGTGGGACCATGGAGGAGAGCCATCGGGAGGGCGACACGTAGTCGGTCGGGGGAGCTTCGAGGAAGGTGGGCGAGGGTTCTGTTGTGGGGTGGGTGGATAAGGACGAGCGATGGGGTGGATGAGCATACACATCGACCGGAAGTAATGAGAAGAAGATGGGGGAAACTTGGGGAAGTTGGGGCACGTGAGATGATGATGAGTATTAGCTTTTTGACTAAGTGTTGAACTCTTCGTTTCACTGCTGTAATTTGCATCTAAAATATTTTAATGTATTCAACCATTTAAAGTGCATGTTTAAAGAAGTATAAATTAAAGCCCAGTCAGCATGACATCTATACAAGTATTATAAGGATTGGATTATTAACACACACACATATATATATATATATATATATATATATAAGAAAAATAATATCATACTAATAGTAGAAGATCTTTGTCGGATTTATTGTCGATGTACTTTTGTGAGAATCTTAATCAAACTCAAGCCTTCTGACATGGACCAAAGATTGATTGGTTCCCAAATTTTGACACATTGCCACAGCCAAAATCTTTCGACTAAGTTGGGTTTCATGTAAACTTTTGTCAAACAAAGAGGACATTGTGTGGTGAGGTTTGACCAAGTGTTGGCTTAATCAGAATCCCCCATGCAATACACGTTACTCCACGACGACAAGATCAAGCGCAACATGTGCCATCTCCACTGCATTCAAGATGGATGTCAACAACAACTCACTTGGCATCACAACAGCTTAGCTTGTGTGCATATTTATAGCGAAATAAATGAGATGACAAGGAACAAACATTTTTCTAATGCAATTGATTCGACCGCATACCTTTCCATTTATTTAGGTTACTTTCACATACGTAATGGAGAGATGGATCTATAATTAGCTTTTCGAATGAATGATTTGAACTAAATCTTATGTTACTATGTTCAACCCTAAGTCTCAACTTGGAATCCGTGTAGAGAGCTTCTATAGGCCTGTGGTGGACTGGGCCTTCTTTGTGCAGCTTAGAGTAGGAGGAGTATCAATCAGTTCTTCCACAAATGCTTGCAATAATGTGGCACAATCTCTGTGCGGGATAAGCATAAAGATCAGATTATATTTAATTCAGAATGGGGTAATCCAAATCTCTGCCATGAATGCTGCTGGATATGTGTGCAGTGCAGAGCAGAGCAAGGTTTTGTTGAAGACATTTGTTTTGATAGTTTCTCTCGTCTCTCGTCTCTCTCTCTCTCTCTCTACATGCCATGCATGACCTGATGTCGATCTGTACTCCCTCTTCTTCGTGTTGGCTAAGCAGAAACCAAGTTGTGGAGGGAAAGCTCCCGAGGGAATGCCCAGCACAAAGAATCATCAACAAGAATGATGAAAAAGACGACACGCTTCCACAGCTTTGCAGTGCCCCGTTTGATGCTCGTCTCTGCCTGCCTTCCCTTTTGCCCCAAAACTGTCTTACAACATCACCATCATTCTTCTTCCTCTGCAATCATGTACATCAGCCATGGCCTCATCACCCCCCTCTTCATACCCCTCTCCAAGCTGTGAGAGAGAGAGAGAGAGAGAGAGAGAGAGAGAGAGAGAGATGTTGTGCTGTGATGAGCCTCTGTGACAGCCACCACTGTCCACACTCATGGCCATGATGAGCTGAGGACAACTCTTGTCCCTCTTGACAGCATGGACGTTAGTAGAAATCCAATGATCTCTCTCGATAGCAACCTCTTTTTGCATGGATCTCAGGTGCTTTGGCTTTCTCTCTCCCCCTCCCTCCCTACCCTTTACAGCCTTCCCTCGTCTCTCCCTGCGTACTTGTAGTTGTCGAGATGCTGTTGCAGTGACAAGTCCTCTTTTTGCTGTTGTTGCAGGGATGCATGCCAACCTACTCTAAATTACTCTGTACTCCGCCAATGCAATCACAGTCTCCAAAATCCCACGAACTCCTCCCCACCTCAAATTAATAGCAGCAATTAGGCAGATTGGTGTTCTTGGGAGACTAGAATAAGGAGAGAGAGAGAGAGAGAGAAGCCTGAAAAGACTACCTGTATAGTGGATACTGAGATACGGAGGAAGCCATCATTGCCTTCCTCGGAAGAAATGGAAGCCTCCTACCAAATCTCCCATCTCATTTGTTTTGCTGAAAACATTTCTTCCTCAGCCCAAATAAAGAATTGAGACACAGTGAGATGAGCACATCCTACAATCCATCATGCACTGTTTGCTCAGTGATTACCTTTTTGGTTAAAGGAGAGAGAGAGAGAGAGAGAGAGAGAGAGAGAGAGGAACTCCAACCAACACACGGTCAAAACAGAGATTAGAAAGGCAGAGGAAAGACCAGAAGAGCCTTCTCATCTCTTTCTTTGGAGACAGTTACGGGAGAAGAAGGGGAGCAATGAAAGGAACTCATGAGGCCGGTCTTCCTTCTGCCACTAAACAATGTGTTATGGCAGAATTCTCCATCAGCCTTCTCCCTCCGCAGGAGACACCCATCATTGCCCTCAAACCATCATCCCTTGAAGCTTAGGAAGTTGGGCTTCCAAGCCATCCCACCAACGTTAAATCACCACCTCCTACTTACCCTGCCTCCACCCCCACCCAACCACCCACCCACCCACCACCGTTGGTACTTTCTCTCCACCATGAAGCGTTCTTCCAACTCCGTCAACAGCTTCTTCTCCTTCCTCGCCCATGGCATTGACGACCTCGATGAATCCCTTACGTCGAACACCTTCATGTCGCTCCAGTTCCTCCAGCGGGCGGTCGCGCTCCTCCGGTCCCTCCACTCCCGGCTGACCAACCTGGTGCAGAAGCTTCACCTCCCGGTCGGCGAGAGGTGGCTCGACGAGTACATGGACGAGAGCTCGCGACTGTTGGATGTCTGCCACGTGATCAAGCTTGGGGTCTCGGGCGTCGAGAATTACTGCTCCGCTGCAGCTGACATGATCTCCTCGCTCGACGAATGGCGCCACAACCCCAGTCCCCACCTTGCTCGGCAGGTCTTGACCGGCTTCCTTGCTTCGATTCCTGCATCTTTCTTCTACTGATATCTCAAAGCTCTGATATTTTTGGTCGCTTCCACATTGTTAAGGTGATGCGAGCAGTCTCGATTTGCCGGAGAGAAGCCATGGGACTGGAAGAGGAGAACAGAGTGCTGGTGGAGACGAGGATCGAGCCCATGTCTTTCCGGTTTGACGATAGGCTGTCGATGGAGTCCAGATACAACGGGTTCAATGGCTTCAGAGGCGTGCTTTACGCACTGAGGAACGCCAGCTCCTTGCTGCTGCTCATCCTGCTATGGGGATCCGTCTCCTGCTGCCCGGAACTGGCAGTCACCGACGGCTCGCTCTTCTTCGGCTCAGAACTCATGGTCTCCATGGCGAGCCTGCAGCAGAGGGTGGTCGGAGAGGTGGAAGGACTGGACGGCCGGTCGGGAATTCTGATGCTCGAGTTCCGGCAAGCCAGGGCGGCGACCGAAGAGCTAAGAGACGAGCTGGAGACAGCTGGAGCCATGAGATGTGGACCGGAGATCGCCGGGGGAAGCCTAAAGGAGAAGGTGGAGGAACTCAAGGGGTGGTTTGGGATGCTGAGGTCGGGAACCGAGAATCTAGTGGGACAAATGGATGACTTCTTTGATGAGATCGTGGAAGGAAGAAGGAAACTGTTGCATCTGTGCAGTCACAGGTGAAACTGTAGAAGGTTCTCATCTTCTCCTGTTCTTCGGGTAGCTGTTGTCTTCTCTACATGTTGAAGCAATGGAGGAAGAAGACCACAGTAGGAGGTCAAGAAGCCAAATGACTGCCGTAGAAAGGAGGTATTTGTTTCTGTGCAACAAAGACAAAGCTGAGGTCTATTAGCTGTGCAAGTGTAGGCATGTTGTGGGGTTGCAGGAAAAGGCAACAGAAGAAAGGGACCTTTTTCTTCTTCTCTTTGCTTTGTGCCTGTTGTTGTTCCCTTGTTTTCCTGTGTGGAACTGTCTTCCTGCTTGCCAGGGAAAGGGTTGGGTTGTAGATTCCTCATCTGTAGTACAGATTTAAAGTTGAAGAGGACAAAATAGGCACTGTGCCTGTGGAAGCTTTTGTCTGATTCCATTGCTGCGGAACAGACGGAAAGCATGATGAGGATGCCTTCTGCAACGGCAGAAGCAGCGGCCGCAGCAGCAGCAGCAGCGTCCGAGTGTTCCTGCACTCTGAGGTAGAATGCAAAACATTGAGTCGTTCTCTCAGCATCTGCAATTTTAGATGGATACGTGAGGACGACGTCAGATCGGAGCTCTATAAGTGAAGTCGCATGCGTACAATTCATCATGCAATATAAACAATAAATTAAAATCGACGATTTTCTTTAAAATAATCATATTTTAGATATTTCTCGATCGATATCTCTTTCTTTTTCTTAAACAGTATATTTAATTTTAAAAACGTTTAAATTATTTTTTTTAAAATTTTTTATTTATTATAATGAAAACTTCATAATGTCTATTTAAATATATTATAAATGAACCAAATAAAATCAAAATATATCGTAACAATTATTCAAACAAATATTTATAATAGTCTAACAATAATATTACTCAAATAAAAATAAAAATTAATTTATTAGAGTTATTTTGATCATCATAATAATGCTATAAAACTTACTTAAATATATTATAAATGACTCAAATGAATTGAATCTCGAATTTTGATGATTAAATTAATTGATGAATTTATAGACTAATATATTTTTGATATAAGTGACGTATGAAATACATCGATTAAGGACTCGAACCATCAAGGACAAATTATTGAAGTAGGAAAGTAGATATTGTGTTGAGAAAAATATCATGTCGAAAATTAGACGTTAAGTCGGAGGATTAGTCGACGGGCCAAAGATTGGACTTCATGCTATAAGTTCGGGCATTATATTAGAAGAATCAGATATTGCACCGAAAGATTGAATGTCATGAGAAAGTCGACATGCCGATAGATCGGGTGATATGCTGAAGGAAAGGACAATATGTCGGAGGTTCGAATGAAGTGTTGAAAGATTGAACGAAATGTTAGAATGGTGTACAACGTGTTAAAAGCTTCGTAATTATGTCAGATATGTGGTTGGATTGTTAAAGTATTGTTCGAGGTCTTTCCGAGTCAAATTGAGTTGGTATTGAGCTGAAACCATGCTAACTTATCGAGAAAGCCAATGGGCTTGGACCTAGGTTGAATCGGGCCTGTTAGAAGGCCAAAACAGTGGCCTTCAATTGTCTTGAGCAATAGTATAACTTGAGTCAATCAATAAGCACAAACAGTGCTTATCAACACTGTTGGTGGTGGTACTACTTAGAATTAAAAAATTACAAAGATAGTACCACCCAAAAGTTTAAAATTATAATGTTAAAAGTTTTGACGATAGGACCATCATGTGTTAACGATAGTACCACCCATACCCTAAAATTTTTAGAGGCCTATAAATATCTCATTAAGGCTTGGTTGATAGAGCATTAAATTCTGAGTTTGTGAAGGATTGTAGCTCTCTCTTTGATAATTGCTTGAGTCTCTTTCTCTTTCCTAAGTTTAGAGATGATTATAAGTTGTAGGAGGCAAGAGATCTTGCAAGAGAGTGAGTGTGGAGGTTCTCTCCTAAGCCTATTAAAACGAGAAAATTATAATAACGACAGTTGATCTTCGTTCATTGGAAAGAAGATTGGTAGTGAAAACCGAAGGCCTCGAGGGAAAAGGAAGTAAGAGTAGACGTAGGTCAAGAAAACGGAATCACTATAAATCAATTTGCATTCCTTCTCTTACTTTTTATTTGTTGTTGCTTATTCATTTATTTTACTTGTAATTTTTATTCACTTTTTAGTTAATCATGTTTCTAAAATATATTAATTGATTGAACTTTAAATTTTGATAAAATTTTACTAATTCATCCCTCCCTCTCTTAATTCTATTATGATCTTAACAATTGGTATCAGAGTATGGTTCTAACAGTTAGATTAACAATCATTATAGATTTAATATTTTTTTTTAAGTAATCAGGAGGGTCACTCTATTATATTCATCCTCTTATTCAATGAGACAAACTACACATTTTAGAAAACATAAATGTAGATTTTTTTGCTTTCTATGGATTTTAACTTATAGAATGTTGTTAAATTTGAATTTCAAAAATCTTTTAAATCGATGGATGAATGGAATGATATTTTTAAAAAAATTTCTTTAAATACTAAAGCTTTGAATGTTTTATTTTATTCTTTAGATAGAAATAAGCTAAATAAAGATTCTACTTGTGATACCGCACATGATATTTGGTATTCATGAAGGCACAAATAAAGTAAATTAATCTAAAATTAATTTTTTGATTCATATTTATAAATTATTTAAAATAAAGCCAAGCGAATCTATTAGTGACATGTTGTCAATGGTTAAAAAGCTCTTGATAAAAGTTATACTAATCTTGAATTAGTGAGTAAGATTTTAAGGTCTCTTCATAAATGTTGGGATCAGAAAGTAACGGTAATCCAAGAAGCTAAAGACTTGGATAAATTTTATTTTAAAGAACTTATAAGATCTTTAATGACCTATAAAATAACTTGTAAACTACATAATAAAAAAGAAAAAAAAATATTCCAAAAAAAAGGAAGGATATTGCCCATATATAAAACTACTCGAGCAAAAGATAAAGTGATGATGATAATATGACACTTCTTATAAGAAAATTAAAAATTTTTATGAGAAAAAATAAGACAAATCCTACGAGACGAGAAGATAAGAACAAAAGTGAGCCTAAGAAAAATATATTCATATGCTACGAGTATAAAAAGCTAGGATATTTAAAAAATAAGTGTTCATAGCTGAAAAAGAAGTCATCAACTTAAAAGAAGAAGAAAATACTCAAGATAATATGGGATGAATAAAGTAAAATAGAAGTCGAAGAGCAAGTCAACGAAGAAGAAATGACAAACTATACCTTAATGACATTCAATAATGAGGTATTTAATTCTCCCGAAATATCTTTATCATATAATGAATTATTTGGTACACTTTATAATTTATATAATGAACTTAAAAAGATTGGTTAAATATATAATTTACTAAAAAAGAATCATATTTTTCTCACTAATAAATTTGATGAATTATAAAATAAGTATGACAACTATATGTCAACATCTTGCACTAAAGGTGAAGAGTTAATCTCACTTAAAAAAATATATTATCATGATAAATATTAAAAAAATTAAAAATTAAAAATAAGTCACTAAATATAATTCTTGTTAACTAATGTTGTGTAGCAAGAAAAGAAGGAATTTGTTTTGTAAGTAGTAATAATCATTACAAGCCAACAAAATTTGTAAAAGGATCCACACTATATATTCCTCCTAAAATTAAATATAATTTTTATGAAAAATTTACTCTCTTAAAAAATATAATATTTTAAATTAGCTTGAGTTAAATGGGTACCTAAATTAAACATTTCTTGGTATATCTCCAAACATGAGTCAAGAGTAAAAGATGATATTCTAATAATGGATGCTTAAGGCACATAACCGAAGATCCAACATACTTCTTAATACTCACTAATCGAGACAGAGGATATGTTACTTTCATATATAATAATAAAGGAAAAATCATTGGTATTGAAAATATTAGTAATAAATCAAATCTCTTAATTGAAAATGTATTTTTTGTAGATAGTTTGAAATATAACTTAATAAGTATTAGTTAACTTTATGATAAAGGATATAATATTAAATTTGAATCTCATGCTTACATAATGGAAATACCAAGTAAGAATAAATCTATGATTGTTTTAAGAAGGTATAATATTTATGTTGAATCTCGAATTTTGATGATGGAACCAATTGATAGTATTTATGATTTAATCTACATTTTGAGTGATGCAAGAAGCTTCGATCAGGATGAGACAATTAAAGAAGGAAGAATCATGTTGGGCCGGAGAAAAATATGTCAAAAGATTGGATGTCGAGTCGGAGGATCAGTCGACGTATCGACAAAAGGCTTCAGGCCATGGGTTCGGGCATTGGGCCAAGAAGAGCAAAAATTGTGCTAAGAAAATTAGAGTTACGGAGGTCAACTAGCCGATTGGATAATAGGCCGTAAGAGAGGAAGATGTGTCAAATAATCGGACGAAGCGTCGATAAACTAATAACATGACGGACAACACTTGATTCAAGCTTTGTAATAATTTTCTAGATCGAAGTGGGTTTTAAGTGTGCAGGATTAACTATGATAGCAAGGTATAAAGTAAAATTAAGTCCCGAAGTCAAGAACGAGATTTGTTGGGAGTTCGAGAGTTCATCGGAAGTCCGGACGTTCGTTAGAAGTTTTATCGGAATTGACCGAGAAGTCTAGGAGCTTGCCAAAAAAGCTCATCGAAACTCACCAAGAAGATCATCGTGAAGTCCAGGAGCTTGTCGAGAGTCTGTTGGAACATTGCCGAGAGATCGTCTGAAGTTCACCGGAAGATCGTTGGAAGCTCGCAAGAAGAAACCTAGACTTACGAACTTATTTAGCTTAGTAAATGTCTTAAAATTCGTAGTTAGCATATAATTGGGTTAGAATTAGGCCAACTCAATTATGGGCCAATTGGACCTAAATTGGGAGTGATTTGGGCTTATTGGGAGGCTCATTCAATGATCCAAATGTTGGGCCAAGCGGTGGCACCGCTAGAACAAGCGATAGAATTATTAGTGAGTTGAAAAACTCGAAAAACTCTCAGATGTTGTTAGGCGGTGGTGTCGCCCAGTGATAGTGTGTCAGGTGGTAGTACCACCAGACTGGGCGGTGGTATCGCCCAGTGTCAGGCTGTAGGCGGTGGTACTACCTGTACCCCGAAATCTCGATGATTTGAATTTTGGCTCTAAGTTTTGAAGCCATTTGGAGTCTATAAATACTCCAGTTATTCCTACATGGAGTAGCAAGAAAGATTAAGCAAAAATTCTAGAGAAAAAATTGAGTAAACTCTGCCAAAACTTTGAGTTCCCTCCTTTAGTGCTTAGAGTTAGTCATGAGGGAGGTATGTGAGGAAATACTTGTAAAAGAGTGACTTGTAAAGGTTATCTCCTAAACCTATAAAAATGAGAAAGTATTATAAGAGGGTAGTTGGTCTTCACCCATTGAAGGAAGACCATTAGTGGATGTCGGTGGCCACACCCCCCCCCAGTTTATAGTATTGATCTGGATGATTTTCGTATACCTAAAATTAAATTTATTAAAAATAAAATTAAATTTATTAAAAATAAAATAAAATTTACATGTCAATTAGGAAAATAAATAAAAGATACTTCTGACCTAAAAACTAAGTAAATACCTCTAGATCATTACAACTAATTCATATAGATTTATTTGGACCTATTGATATCACAAGTATAGGAAGTAACAAATATGTTTTTATGATTGTTGGTGATTATGGTAGATATACTTGAATATACTTCTTGGCACATAAAAATAATTATTTTAAATATTTTATCAAAATTTATAAATAGCTTCAAAATGAAAAAAGCTTTATAATTTATTTTATTCATAGTAATCATGGTGGTAAATTTAACAATCATGGTTTTCAAGAATTTTATGATTTGAATGGATATGATAACAATTTATCCACTCCAAGAAATCTAAGATAAAATAAAGTTGTTGAGAGAAAGAATAAAAGCTTACAAGAGATGGCAATAACTATATTAAATAAATATAGGCTGCTCAAATATTTTTAGACCGAAACCATTAACATGACATGCTATGTCATGAACATAGTTCTTATAAGACCTCAGCTATCTAAAACTCCATATAAATTGTGAAATAATAAAAGACCTAATATTTTAAATTTTAGAGATTTTGAATGTAAATGCTTTATTTTAAATAAAAAGGATGTATTAGAAAAAATTGATGCAAAATCCAATTAAGATATTTTTCTTACATATTCTTCTATCTCTAAACTTATTGAATTTTAAATAAGAGATCCTTAGTTATTAAGGAATATATTCATGTTGTTTTTAATAAACATCTCAATGTTAAGAAAAATAAATTTGATAATAATTTTAAATTTAAAAAATTAAATTTTAATGAGAATTCTCTTTCTCAAAGCAACTTGGATACATCTACTTCTAAAGAAACATTACCTAAAAAATGAAAGTGTATAGATGCACATCCTAAGGAGCTAATTATTGGAGATACATCAAAAGGTATTTAAATTCATTCTTCGTTAACAAAATTATACAATTGCTATCTTTTTTTATCTCAAATTGAGCCAAAATGTATTGATGATGCTCTCAAAGATGACTCATGGGTTTCGACACTACATGAAAAGTTAAATCAATTTGAAATAAATAAAATTTAGATGCTTGTTCCTAGACCTAATAATCATTTCATGATTGGTACCAAATGAGTCTTTAGGAATAAACAAAATGAACAAAGTATCGTAATTTGAAACAAGACTATATTAATGACCAAAGGTTTTAACTAAAAAGAAGGTATAGATTATAAAGAAACATTCGCTTATGACTAGATTTGAAGTTATAAGAAAACTTATTGTCTATACATATTTTAATAATTTTAAATTATTTCAAATAGATGTTAAAAGTGCTTTTTCTTAATGGCTTTATCTTCGAAAAAGTTTTTGTTAAGTAACCACCTAGATTTGAATATGGACTTTTTTCAAACCATGTTTATAAATTATCTAAGGCTCTCTATGGGTTAAAACAAGCTCCTATGGCTTATGACTTAGTAAGAGAGATTTAGCTCATTTCTTATTCAAAAGATAAGGTTGACACCATATTATTTATTAAATATTTTAAAAATAATTATTTTATTATTCAAATTTATGTTGATGATATTAATTTTGGTTCTACAATTGAATCTCTATGTGAATCGTTTGCTAAGAATTTGAAATGAGTTTGATGGGTGAATAAATATTTTTCCTAGGATTACAAATTAAGCAACTAAATAATAAAATTTTTATTAGTTAAACTAAGTATACTTTGTGTTGAATCTCATATTTTGATTATGAAATCAATTGATAAACTAATGATCTAATCCATGTGTTGAGAAAAGTGATCCAAGACTAACTATAATCGCGAAAAGGTCAAATAATTAAAGAAGAAATCAAATGTTGGGTTGGAAGAATTGGGGGATATGTCGAAGGTTCGGACGATGTATCGGAAGCTCGCCGGAAGATTGTTGGGAGTGCGCCGAAAGTTTCCCTGGGAGTTCAGATGAACAATTGATGTTTCGGACAATTAGGATTACTTGTATTATAATTATTTAGCCTTAATTATCATAGTTAGGGTTTCAATTTGAATTAGTTTTGGAAAAAATCATACTAATTCAAATAGGGGCCAATTGGGCCCAAATCAAGGCTGAATTGAGTCGGATGGATAGCCCATTCAATGACCCGGAGCCATGTCAAGTGGTGGAACCATATGAGGCTCGACCTCCCAAGCAATCTGGGCGGTGGTACCGTCGGTAGTTAGTGCTGTCAAATAGTGGTACTGCTAGAGCCCAATCTTCGAGGCATTGTCAAGTGGTGGTACCACCCAGTACTGGCGGTGGTACCGCTAGTACCCTGAAAACCCAGGATGAGAAATTTTTTTATCCCATTTTTAAGCTATTGGGGCCTATAAATACACCACTCTTTCCTGTATGTAAGAGCATGAAAAGTGTGAACCGAAGTCTTGAGATTTTGAATTATAAAAATCTTAAAAAAGTGCTATGTGTCCTCTCCTTCTTTAGATTTGTGATCATTCTTAAAGAGGTGCTTGTAAATGTTGTCTCCTAAATCTATGAAAATGAGAAAGAGTTGTAAGAGGATAGTTGGTTTTTGTCCATTGAAGAAAGATCGTTAGTGATCGTTGGTGGCCTCGACAGAAGAGGAATCAGAAGTGGACGTAGGTCATGACAACCGAACCACTATAAATCCAGTTTGCACTTTCTTTCTATGTTTCATTGTTATTATATTCTAAGTTAATTGCTTAGTTCACATACTCTAAGTCAAGCATGCTTTCATTATTGTTTTCGTCGAATGAAGATTTTTTTAAATTAATATTTTAATCAAAAGTACTAATTCACCCCCCTCTTAGTACCGATTTTGGTCCTAACAATCAAGGTTTTTCTCATTTGGTTTAACACCTAAAAGAAATGGCTTTTACCAGCAATCAATAGGGTCTTTTTATCACTCATTCTTCTATGTTCAGTGGGACAGACTACACATATTGGAAAACTAAAATGAGAATTTTTTTACTTTATATAGATTTCAATTTATAGAATATTATTTAAAGTGATTTTAAAAAATCTTCCAAATCAATAAATGAATGGAATGATTTGGAGAGGAAAACTTTCTTTTTGAATACTAAAGCGATGAACGCTTTGTTTTGTGCTCTTGATAAAAACAAATTTAATCGGGTTTCTATATGAAAAACTACATATGAGATTTGGCACATACTCAAAATCACACATGAAGGCTGTTGGGAAATCATGGGGGGCGACATCATATGCGCAGCGGAAGAACATGAAAAACAAAAATCCCCGATTCCCAAAAAGATGTTCGTCGTCGTGCGAAGATTTGTGCGCAAAAAATCCGCAAAACACAAAACTGCGTATAGAGATTGTGTTACCTAGGGAGATCGTATATCCCTGTTTCCTTGCAGATCCTTAGGAGAGGGTGAAGGAGGTCAAGCGTCCTCCTCTATCCACACAGTAGGGTTGCGACGACGCTCCTCAAAACTTCAGGCCTACTCTGAGGTGGAGAGGGAGAGGAGAATAGGAAAGACAAGCAAAGACTTTAGTCTATGAGGCTGTGAATCCCTCCTATATATAAAGATCCCGTGTCAAACCCTAATGGGTCCTTCCCTAGTGGGTATTGGATCTGCATCCAATAAGACAAGGGCTCCGTCGGATATCTCATATCCGAACCTCTACTCATCGCAATGCCTACCATATGTGTGTGACCCTCTAGGCCCAATATCGAGCTGGCCGTGAGTCATACCAGTCAGAACTCCTTCTAACTCAGTGAATTATTATCTCTGTAATAATTCACTCGACTCATCGACTACGGACGTACTAGGCCACTACGCCGTAGTCCCCAGACGATACAGGGGAATCCAATCCATTGGACATGTCTGTCCTCAGTTACCATATACCTATAGTCCCTCATCCATCTAATATCCCAGAGACCGTATATCGAGCATGGTGCTGTCAGACCCATACGGTTTCTACTCAAGTCTCGCTCTAATCGGATTCTCCCGGAGAACTCTTTCTCTCTCAACCCGAATGTCCCTGGCCAGGGATTTGTCTGAGCAAGAACACATGGGATATTCCTCTCATGACGCCGAGAGTGGATGATCCTCTGTCGACACTCAATAGCTCTCGTAAGGTCGACTACCACTCCCAATGACCAGCTGTACTAGATCTGGGACAGCCAAACCTATAAGTCTGGTATCAAAGAGTGGAGCACTTATACAGGACATCCTTGGTGTCTCAAGTCTAAGGACCAGATACACCACTAGGACTACGGAATCGCTGTCTGACAATAAGGCATCATCAACCATCCAGCATTTCGTAAGCGGATCAATCAGTGAACTCATTCTCCAATGAGCACCTGTACTGTATCCCTAGTGTCCCTACACGAGCAGCTATGAGACCAACTGCATCCATTATATGGACGGGTATACAGCACACCAGTCTATCCGGTTATCACGATGTCCCTCTCGAGTAACCTATGACCGGGATTATTTAGGATATGTGTTTAAAGGTGAATCGATCTCATTATCGTGATCTCATCACGATCCGATTCCCATTGCACAAATCCAATGACATCACAATATATATATATATATATATATATATATATATATATATATATATATATATATATATATATATATATATATATATATATATATATATGCATTTATGCAATAGTTATAAAGTGATATACGCCAAAATATAATAAGCAAAAAGATTCTGTATCAAGTCACACGTGTCATCACTCACGTGATTGGCTTGCTGGGCACCTATGACTAGCAAAGGCATAAGTAGAGTTAAAGAGTCAAAAATTAATCTTTTGATTTATAGCTATAAGTTGTTTTATATGAAACCAAGTGAGACCATTGGAGACATGTACACCTGTTTTACAGATATCGTCAATGGTTTAAAAGCATTTAGTAAAATTTTTTCTAATTTTAAACTTGTTAGTAAGATATTAAGATCCCTTCCAAAAAATCAAGATCTTAAATTAATGATAATACAAGAAGTAAATGACCTAAATGACTTTATCGGGTCTTTGATGACCTATAAAATGACATGTATAGCGCATGATAAACTTGAGTACAACCTTCTAAAGAATAGGAAGGACATGATACTTAAAACCAAAGAAGGCCACTTGGATGAAAACTTAAGTGATGATGATGATGATGACTTGACACTTCTTATAAGAAAGTTTAAAAAATTCTTTAAAATGAACAAAACAAAACAAGACACTAAGAACAAAAGTGAACTTAATAAGTATCAAATAATTTGCTATGAATGCAAGAAATCGAGGCACTTAAAAAATGAATGTCCCCAAGTGAAGAAAAAGCTACCAAAGGAAAAAAAAACACTCAAAGCTACTTAGGACGACTCAAGTGCATCAGAAGATGAGGAGCCTACCAACAAAGAAGAAGTTGTAAATCACACATTAATGACATTTGGCAACGAGGTATGTAACTCAAACGAATCTTTTTTATCTTATAATTAATTATTCAAAACCTTTAGTGATTTGTTTGATGATTTTAAATTAATTAGTAAAAAATATATATTATTAAAAAGGAGCATATTTATCTTGTTAGTGATTTGATAAATTAAAAAATGAGCATAATGATAGTATGTTAGCTCCGTGCACTAAGTATAAAGAGACAGATTCACTTAAGAATAAAAATATTTTTTACAAAAATATTAAAAAAAATTAAAATAGGTAATAAATATCTAAACATGATCCTTGCTAACAAGGGTCATGTTCATAGAAAGGAAGAAATTGGCTTTGTGAGTAACACTAAAAAAAACCCAACTATCTTCGTTAAAAGATCTACATTACATGTCTCACCTAGAGATAAATGTAATTTTTATGAAAAATATGGGCATTATGCCTATAGAAGTTCTTTTAAAAAGTGTAGTCCACATAAATTAGTTTAGATTCCTAAAGGAACCTTAAATAAACTCAACGAAAATAGTTAACATAGGTAAATCTATTAATAAGGGACTCAAAATTAAATAGGTACCTAAAAGAAAACTCCCTTTCTTGTAGATATATTTATAATTAAAAACTAGGAGCAAAAGATGATACCTTGATAGTGGATGCTTAAGACACATGACTAAGATTCAACACACTTCTCTAAGCTCATTAGCCAAGATAAAGGATATGTCACATTCGGAGACAACAACAAAAGGAAAATTATTAGTAAAGGAACAATACATAACAAGTCAAACCTTTTAATTGAAGATGTGTTATTAGTAGATAGTTTAAAACATAATATACTAAGCATTAGTCAATTATGTGATAAAAGATATATCATTAAATTTGAATCTAATACTTATATAATTGAAATATCATACAAAAATATATCTATGATTACCTTAAAAAATAATAATGTGTATACTATTGATATTGATGATTTTTGTAATGAAACAAGTTTTTTGGCTTTAGACGATGAAGCATGCAATGAAACAAGTTTTTTGGCTTTCGACAATGATGCATGACTTTGGTATATGAGATTAGGTCATGCTAGCATGAAACTGATCTCTCAAATTTCAACTAAAAAACATGTAAGAGGATTGCCTAATATCAAGTTCGTCAAAGACAAAGTTTATGATGCATGTCAACTAGAAAAATAAATAAAAAATAGTTTCAAATAAAAAATTCAATTAAGCACCTCTAGACCACTATAATTGATCTACATGGATTTATTTAGACCAATTGATGTAACAAGTCTAGGAGATAGTAAATATACATTTGTAATAATTGATAATTATAGTAGATATGCCTCGATTTCTTGGCATACAAAAGTAATTATTTTAAATATTATTTTAAATTTTTTAAACTTGTTCAAAATGAAAAGGGTTTTATAATTTCATCTATTCATAGTGATCATGGTGGTGAGTTTTAAAATCATGATTTTTAAAATTTTTGTGAGTTAAATCGGTATAACCATAATTTCTCTACTCCAAGAAATTCACAAAAAATAAGAGTAGTTAAAAGAAAAAAATATGAGCTTACAAGAGATGACCGAATATTTTTTGCTAAAAAAATAGGAGCTTAAATGAACATAGCCTACCAAAGTATTTTTAGACAGAAGCCATTAACACGATATCTATGTCGGGTTCCCGTAAGATCATTACATTCTAAAACTCTTTATAAATTATAGAATAATAAAAGACCTAATATTTAATATTTTAAAGTTTTTGATTATAAATGTTTTATTTTGAATAAAAAGATGCATTAAAAAATTTTAATATAAAATCTGATGAAGAAATATTTCTTAATTATTCCTCTATTTCTAAAGTTTTTCGTGTTTTTAATTAAAAAAAACCTTGGTTATAGAGAAATCCATTCATGTTATTTTTAATGAGCTTTCCAAATTTAAGAAAAATAATTTTGTTGATGATTTTGATTTTGATATTTTAAATTTGAATAAAAACTCTCATCTCCCAAGCAATTTGGATGTATCTTTTTTCAAAGAATCATTATCTAAGGAATGAAAGTATGTAGATACTCATCCTAAGGAGCTAATCATTGGAAATATATCAAAATGTGTTTAAATAAATTATTTTTCTTTTAAAATATTTTATGTGAATACGGTCTTCTTATCTCAAATTGAACAAAAATACATTAACGAAGCCCAAAAAGATGATTCATGGGTTATTACAATGTAAGAGGAGTTAAATCAATTTGAGAGAAATGAGATATAGAAGCTTGTCTCTAGACCTAGTAAGTATTTAGTAATTAGTACTAAATGGGTCTTTAGAAATAAGCAAGATGAACTTAGCATCATGGTTAGAAACAAGGCTAGATTAGTGGCTAAAGGTTTCAACTAAAAAGAATGTATAAATTATGAAGAAACCTTTATTTCTGTGGCTGGACTTAAAGCCATAAGGATTCTCTTTGTCTATACTAGTTGTAATAATTTTAAGTTATTTTAAATGGATATTAAAAATATTTTTTTAATGGCTTTATTTATGAAGAAGTTTATATTAAACAATCACCCAGATTTAAAATTGCTCTCTTTCCTAACTATATTTTTAAGTTATCTAAGGCTCTTTGTGGGTTAAAACAAGCCCTTAGGGCTTGGTATAAGAGGTTTAGTTCTTTCCTTATTCAAAATAATTTTATGAAAGGTAAGGTTGATACTACATTATTTATTAAATATTTTAAAAATAATTTTTTTTTATTATTCAAATTTATGTTGATGATATCATTTTCGGATCTTCAAATGAGTTTTTATGTGAACTTTTGCCAATAGTATGAGCTAAGAATTTAAAATGAGTTTAATGAGAGAATTAATCTTTTTCATAGGTTTACAAACCAAACAACTTAGTGATGAAATTTTTGTTAGTCAAACTGAGTATGTGTTAGATCTATTAAAATAATTTTATATGGATAGTACTAAGGCTATTAATATGGACATTAATGGAGAAAGTTTTGATTAAAAGACTTATAGGGGTATGATATATAGTTTACTATACCTCATAACAACTAGACCTAATATTATATTTAGTGTTGGACTATATGCTATATTTCAATCTAATCCCAAGCAATCTCACTTAAAAGTTGTTAAAAGGATTTTTAGATATCTAAAAGGAATACCTAATCTAGGATTATGGTATCCAAAAACTAAAAATATTGAATTAATTACTTATATTGATACTGATTTTGTTGGATGTAGAATAGATAGAAAAAACACATATAGAACATGTCAACTCTTAAGTTATTCACTTGTTTCTTGGTCTACCAAGAAACAAAATTCGGTTGCATTATCTACAGCCGAGGCTAAATATGTAGCAACAAGTACATATTGTGAATAAGTTATTTAGATAAAAAACATTTTATAAGATTATGGACTATATTTAAAAAATATTATTATGAAATATGATAATACTAATGTAATATGTTTAATAAAAAATCTCATTCAATACTCTAGAATTAAACATATTAACATCATGCATCATTTTATTAGAGATCATATTAATAACCATGATATATCTTTAGAATTTATTGATACAAAATATCAATTAGCTGATATTTTTATAAAATTATTAAATGAAGAATAATTTAATTTTAATAGAAAAGAATTAGATATGTTAAATCTTCCTAATGCATGA
The DNA here is from genome assembly GCF_036884655.1 of Musa acuminata AAA Group. Taxonomy (NCBI): domain Eukaryota; kingdom Viridiplantae; phylum Streptophyta; class Magnoliopsida; order Zingiberales; family Musaceae; genus Musa; species Musa acuminata. The sequence continues at coordinate 19,191,943 of NC_088358.1, read as the reverse complement.
GTTTCTCTTATACATTTTTTTGATTTTTCAATTTTTAAACTTGAGTTTTCTTTTTAAATCAAGATCGTTTCCTATCATTCCTTCTTCTTGCAATGTACAAAAGAAGAGATTTGATTCATAGACTTTTGGTACATTTGATCTTTTATGTGATAATTATTTTTTATAAATCTTTTCTCTTTCTATATATGAAAGTAAAAAATTTTATTCATGGACTTTTGGTATACTTGATCTTTTATGTGATGATTATTTCCTATGATTGCTTCCTCTTTCTATTCATGAAAATAGAACTTTGATTCATAGACTTTCGGAACTTATGACTTAATTATTTTCTTTATGTGATGAATGAATTACTCCCTCCTTCTTCTTCTTCTTCTTTTCATTTTTATGATAAAAGGGAGAAAGCAAAAATGCTAGGTCACATCTCAAGAGAATCAAAAGTGCTTGCACATCTAAAGAGCTAACTTGCACATTTTAAAAAGCAAAAGTTATTATCTTGCATATCTCAAAAGTTGCTATTTTGCTCAATTTCATTTGCTAGCTTGTATATTCTAAACTAAAGTAAAACTTACATACATGGACCAAATATTTGTTGAACGTTCTCAATTTTTATTGATGACAAAGGGAGAGAAATGTTGAATATTTGGTATCATGAAATGATGAATGGTATCATGCCCAAAATAATATTAATTTTGGTATCATGCATGAAGTGATAAATAGTATCATGCCCAAAATAATGTTAATTTTAGTATCATGGATGAAGTAATAAATGATTAAAATTTTAATGCTTTATTATCATGTATGGTATCATGAAGTGATAAATGGTTAAAATTTTAATGCTTTAGTATCATGCATGCCTAAAGTGATATTGATTTATTTTTGATATCATGCATGAAGTGATAAATAGTTAAAATTTTAATACTTTAGTATCATGTATGGTATCATGAAGTGATAAATAGTTAAAATTTTACTGCTTTAGTATCATGTATGCCCAAAGTGATGTTGATTTATTTTTGTTATCATGCATGAAGTGATGATAAATTGTAATGTTTTAAAATTGTGCATGTTACATTTTGATAATTTGAAACTATAATGATGTACAATGTATGCAATTTCGATATAACATATTGCATTTAATCATTATGATCGAAATTGTTTTACTTGAATTCAAAGGTTATGATTCCTTTTGAATATTAGTTTGCTTTATCTCAATATGACATAGAGATAGGGGGAGTTAAGGTTAACTCCATTATCAATTGGTTGTTATTATAAAAAAAGGGGGAGATGGTTGAATCACATATTTTGATGATGAAATCAATTGATTAATTAATAATATAATCCATATGTCGAGAAAAGTGATGCAAGACTAACAACAATTATAAAAATATAAAATAATTAAAGAAGAATTGAATATTGGGTCAAAGTTAAAGATTGGGCATCAGGCTGTAAGAATCGGGGGATACGCTGAATGTTCGGACGATGCGTCGAAAGCTCGCCGGGAGTTCGTTGGGAGTTTGTCGGAAGATCGTCGAGAGTACACCGGAAGTTTTGTCGGGAGTTCGGATGAACAATTAACGCACCGGATGACTACGATTGCTTGCATTGTAATTGTTTAGCCTTAACTATCATAGTTAGGGTTTCAACTTGAGTTAGTTTTAGAAAAAATCATACTAACTCAAATAGAGGCCAACTGTGTTCAAACTAGGGCTAAATTGGGTCAAATAGATGTCCCATTCAATGACCTAGAGCCACATCAAGTGGTGGCACTGCCAGGGCTAGTGGTGGATTTGCTTGAGGCTATGCCTCCCAAGCAGTCTAGGCAGTGGTATCGCTCAGACTGAGCAGTGGTATCATCGATAGTTAATGTTGCTATACAATAGTATTACCTTGTTAGGTAGTGGTACCACTAGAGCCCAGTTTCCAAGGCTCTATCAGGTGGTGGTACCACCCAGATTGGACGATAGTACTACATAGTGTCAGTCGATAGGTGGTGGTACCACCCAGATTGGGCGGTAGTACCGCCCAGTATCGGTGACGATATTGTCAGTACCCTAAAAACCCAGGATAAGTTACTTTTTTGCTCCATTTTTAAAATCATTGGGGCCTATAAATACTCCATTCTTTCTGCATGAAAGAACATTAAAAGTGTGAACCAAAGTCTTGAGATTTTGAGTTATAAAAGTCTTGAAAAAGTGCTAAGTTTCCTCTTTCTCCTTTAAATTTGTGATTATTCTAAGAAAGGTGTGAGACTTGTAGATGTTATCTCCTAAACCCATGAAAGAGAAAAGAAGGTATAAGAAGGTAGTTGGTCTTTACCCATTGAAGGAAGACCGTTAGTGATTGATGATGGCCTCAACGGAAGAGAAACCGGAAGTGGATATAGGTCATGACGATTGAACCACTATAAATCTGGTTTACATTTTCTGCATTTCACTGCTATTACATTCTGAAATAATTGCTTAGTTCACTTACTCTAAGTCAAGCATGCTTTCATTGAACGAAGATTTTCCAAAACCGACATTTTTATTGAAAGCACTAATTCACCCCCTCCCCCCCCCTTTTAGTGCCGATTTTGGTCCTAACATTTTAGATCTATTAAAAAGGTTTCATATATAGTACTGAAGCTATTAATATACCAATGAGTATTTTTATTAAATTAGATATGGATAATGAAGAAGAATGCTTTGATTAAAAGATATGTACATATATGATAAGTAGTTTATTATATTTTACTATAACTAGACCTGATATAATATTTAGTATTGGGCTTTGTGCAAGATTGTAGTCCAGTCCTAAATAATCTTATTATAAAATAGTTAAAAGTATTTTTAAATACCTAAAAGGAACTCCTCATATGAGATTATAGTATCCTAAATCTAAAAATTTTGATTTGATTGCTTATATCGATGTTGACTTTGTAGAATGTAGAATAGATAGAAAAATTACTTTTGGAATTTGTCAATTCTTATATCATATACTTGTTTTTTAATTTTTCAAGATACAAAACTCTATCATTTTATCCATAGTCGAAGCTAAATACGTTACGATAGGTACATGTTGTGTGCAAGTAGTTTGGATAAAAAACACCTTAAAAGATTATGAGTTTTGTAAGAAAGACATTCCTATAAAGTGTCATAATACTAATGTAATTTGATTATTAAATAATACTATTCAACATTCATAAACTAAGTATATTAACATTAGACATAATTTAATTAGAATCCATATAAACAATCGTGATATATCCTTAGAGTTTGTTGATACAAAATATTAGCTAACGAATATACTAAACCACCGAGTGAGGAATAATTTGATTTTATTAGAAGAGAATTAGGAATATTAAATCTGAATGGATGAATCTTGATAAGCCTAAAAGAAAAGTAATGTTGTTATTTTAGAGAAAAATGGGACATTAGGGTCATATATTCTAAGGTAATTGGCACCGGTTTTAAAAACCTAACCTATATATTATTTCAAAGAGTTGTAAGTGTCTTTTAATACAAAATTACTTCATATTAGTATTCTACTTCCCAAACAATACTATCTTGATAAAGTTAATACTCAAGAAATAAACATAATATATTGAATTATGACAAGATGTGATTGGTGCTTTAAATATCTAATATGTCAAAACATTATTAATATATCTGGGAAAGATATGATGCTTTCATATGGTAGCCTGATTACTAGACTACTATATACACATGACATAACCACCCCATTAGATAAAGAAATTATGAAACTATATAGATTCAATATCAGTAATAGAAACTTATTAAGAAGATTGAGGTGTGCTGTAATGAATAAAATTTGGACTAGATTACATAGAAGAACTAATCCTCCTACATCTAAGCCTAGACTAGTAACACCTACACATAGGGTAGTCATTCCTCCTATAGTCCCTTTGAGGTAAGACCTCCAATGGATCCAACACCCATTTTCATCTTTTGATTCCATAGCAGCTCGATTAGATCGTTTTGAGCTTCATCAAGACCAAATTTTAATTTTGATTCCATAGCAGCTCAATTAGATCGTTTTGAGCTTCATCAAGACCAAATTTTAATTGAGGTGTAGTAGATTCATCAATGTCTTAATATTTTTATGTATATTTTTATTCTTTATTTAGATATTTTAGACTATCACCACCTGAGTAGTTTCTATATTTCTCTTTTTTTTTATAACAAAGGGGAGAAAAGTCCTTATTTTTTAATGACGTAATAGCTTATGTATGTTAAACAAAAAAAAAATTGATACTTTAACATATGGTGATGATGAAATTATGCATATGATTTGTGCAATGATTATTCTGATATTTTTAACTAAAATTATGCATATGATTTTTTAATGATTATTATTCAAAGTCACTATGATTTATGATTAAAATTATTTCAATTTAAATTCATAAACTAGCATTAAAAAGTTATTACTTTTTGAATTTAATTTCATTATATTTCAGAATGACATATCAACAAGGCGAGTCTAATAAAAATCAATCATCAATTAGTTGTCATCCTAAAAAAAAGGAGACCGTTAAATCTTGGATTTTGATGATGAAATTAATTGATGAATTTATGTGTTAATATATTTTTGAGATAAGTGATATAGGAAATACATTGATCAATGACTCGAACCATCAAAGGTAAATTGTCGAAGTAGGAGAATCAAACATTATGTCAAAAAAAGTATCATGTCAAAAATTAGACATTAAGCCGGAGGATTGGTCGATAGGTCGAAGATTGAAATTCGTGCTATAAGTTTAAGTATTATGTCAAAAGGATCAAATATTACACCAAAAGATCAGATATCATGGGAAAGTCGATATGCTAATATATCGGATGATATACCGAAGGAAAGGACGATATGTCGGAGGTTTGGACGAAATGCCGGAAGATCGAATGATATACCGGAATGACATACAATATGTTAGGCTCAGGTGGTGGTACCACTTGAGTTAGCCGATATCAAAAGTTACGACAATAGTACCATCATGTGTTAGCGGTAGTATTGCTCGTACCTCAACATTTTTAGAGATTGAAAATTTTTTGCTCCATTTTAAAGCCTCTTGATGCTTATAAATACCTCATTAAGGCTTGGTTGATAGAGCATCAAATTCTGAGTTTGTGAAGGGTTGTAGCTCTCCTTTTTTAGCATTGTTTGCATTCCGTCTCTTGGAAGGACAACTAACCTTCGATCATTGGAAAGAATATCTATAATTTAAAATTTTAAATTATTTCTTTCGTTTGCAGAAAAACAACGAAAACTTAATATATAATTTTTTTTTTCCTTTGCACTCCTGACTGACCCGCCTAACTGAAAAATAATGGTCCCACCCTTTCCTCCAATCAAAATGCAGGTATTTCACGAGTACACTATCAAAGTAGCCAAAGTATTTCTTTTTAACGAATTGTTTATCTGTCTTAGATCTGGAGACCCATTTAATACCTGCCTTCTTATCGGTGAAAATTTGGCCCTACAGTTGGGCTCCACGATGGCTTTACCGTCGAAGGAAACTGCGGTAAGGAATCGAGGTGCACGTTGACGGCTACCGTAAGCACATTGCAATGTCGTGACGATTAAACCCATACGGTGAACACGATCCGACCCGTTAAACCTTGCCGATCCGATCCGACCCAATCTGATCCGTTTTGATTCGACTTGATCCGTTAGTTACATGGGCCGGATTCAGGTCGAGGAATTCTGATCCACTAGTCGATAGGGTGAAGTTTGAGGAAGCCGTACATGTCCTTATTATCCTAAATAGTTGATTCTTTACTGTTATTATAATATCCATCTTATTTTAGGTGCATTTTTCCTCCAAAAAAAAAGAAGAAAAAAAATTCAGGTGTTCAACACACGAAAGAGTTGACATTTGAGATGGATCATCGGGAGGAAGAGAAGAAGTCAAAGGAGAAGTGGCAATAATTTCTATAGTCATCCGAGGAAAATAAATGATGGTGCTAATGGAAAAGGAACAAGTTGATAAGGACAACAAGCGTTTATTAGCTAAGACACTGCCGATATAAAGAAAGGTATGGGTGATGGAAGATGATAGAGAGAAGAGCTTGCAATGCATCAAGTCAAAGGATGGATCATAGCTGCTCGATGGTTGGCTTTTTGCCTATTTCTTTTGTGGTCATAGTGGAGTTCATGTGTGTTAGAATCCCAGTCAAAGGCGTATGAATTATATGTATATTTATATTTATATATATATAATATCACATCACATGGATCATTATTAGCTAAAATATTTAAGGTCAATACCATTAAATCTTAATATAGTGTATATGAAATCTAGCCAGATAGGAATTTCATATATGAAATACTAATCCGCAATATTTAAGTGCACCTCAAATTGATACAAATACTTAATTGTATTACGATCGATAAAATAATTTATTTATTTATTTAATATGTTTGAACTATTCATTTATATATTTAAACTCAACGTAATGATGATAGACTTACCTAGTTACATAAACTGATCTTAGTATTGTTTTGATTTTGATATGTTAAGGTTAGTAAGTAATTTAGAAGTTCTAATTAGATTCAATCTACTTGCAATATTATATTAAGGATTAGGAACTAAATAGGAAAAGTAGTATTAATATGTCACAAAATTCTAATTAGGGCATTATGAATGTCACGAACGGTTGTCACGAATTCATAACAACTTCGTTCAATGAATTGTTCGTCGTTTTTATATGCTTTATGGAGACATGACAGCCTATTTTATCTTGGTTTTATATGTTTTTTCTTATAAAAATGTATGTTAGAACAGATTGCAATGCTGCAGTGCGATCACTCATCGCGTCGGGCTGAAATGCCTCAAAATGGCTCAGTTTTCACGTGTCACAGTTGGATGGAGCTTCGGTATATTATCGAGCATTGAAAAATCTTTACAAGTTCACACGTTTTCTTAACGAGAACTTGTCTTCGCGCCCGACACCCGGTGATCAATTGTTTGTGGACTTGTAACTGTTTATTCTATCTTCTAAAGTCCTTGTTTTCCTTCTTCCCCTCTTTTCTCTTATGTACGCAAGGTGCTCGTTGAATTTATCGTAAAACTTTTCATTCCACGAGACGTCAGGACTTGTCCGTCGCTCGTTCTTTAAACTAATCAACTTTCTCTTTTACAAGTCCTTCGGAACTTGAGTAAGGTTGCAAATTGGCTAACCTTTACGGACGTATATCATAAGGGCGCATCATGACTTAAGCAATCTCAAGCTAAGTTCGCGTCTTGACCATAAGGGTGTCTCATGGCTAAGGTAATTCCAGCTAAACGATGCATACATACATATATATATATATATATATATATATATATATATATATATATATATATATATATATATATATAGTGAAAATTTTAATTTTTTTCGTAAGTATTGAATATTTTATTATATTCTTTTTAATGTATTGATCTATAAAGTTGTCTTGATTTTAACCTCCACTACAAGTTCAATATTAGTGTACGTTTTGCATCGTTCACCACCTTCGATGTCTGATACGTACTCATGTGAAGTCGTGTAGTTCCATCGCAACGTTGGTGCACCTAATTGTTTTCTGTTGGATGTGGAAAGATGGGGCAGCTTCACCACATGCATCCTTCAATTATTCTGTGGATGTGTCCCTCGGAGCATGCTGCGTAGGACAAAGCTAGTAGGTGGGAGAAGGAGATGGCAAACCAACCCATGAATCCATCAATTATTGATCGCATGCTTTGCGTCTCAAACCTCACCCAATTCTATCTATCTATCTATCTATCTATCTATCCAACTTAATCTAATGTTTCGATGATGCTTAATTAAATGGAAATTTAGAACATATCGTACTTTGACTTGCCTTGATTTCGATGCTCGACGAATTCGAGTGCCGTCGTGTCAATAGCACATAAATTGGTTTACCTTGCACTCGATGCACAAGGTTCCATCTCGTCAAACCATGACCATGCATGCAGGATGGGCACTGGACTGGACTGGACATGGCTTTCGGACCTTGAATGATTGATAGCAATAGTAAAAACTGGAACACAGTGTTAGGTGAAAGCACATTTATTTTTTCCATGCATCATTCTTATGACGCATGCTAATCCAGGAGACTGTCGAGCTAAGTTAGATATTGCAAGCTTCAGCCAGGTGTTTTCCTTAATTTAATTATATACCATATATTCAAGAACAGGACAATCGAATTATCATTAGAATAAAAATATGACGTCATATGAGAGAAATAATCAACAAAAAAAATGTGTTAGATGATTCATAAAACATGATCTCAATCTTCTTCTTCGCTACTACACATCGTCCTAAACACTTGCTAATTACTTTACCATCGATCCAAAAGGCCGCCTTTTGGCATTCTTACACCGCTAAAAAGAGAAGAGAAAGAACCATATCTCCTCTATGGATGGAGTCAACAAGATTGGTCTCTGGCAGAAGAAGAGGCGCGAGATGAGAGGTTTGCTGCCCTTCCTCCGAGAACAGGCCCGGTGGAATTGGTTTGGCAGCTACAGACCTGGCTGCTTCGGAATCCCAGGTGATAGCAGAAGCAGATCGTTCGAACGTGGGGGAGCACCGAAGCTGGCGTTGTGGCTTCTGCTTCTGCTTCTGCTTCTGCGGGTGTGGTCAGGACCTCCGACGAGGTCGATGACCTCGGGGAAGCGTAGGGAAGGCCCATGGTGAGGTCGAGGTCAGGGCACCATCGTCGTCCCTCGACCATGGTCACTCCGCTGCACGCGTGCTGCTCGCAGGAAGCGGTGGACTGCGAGTCGCCACCGATGGGGCGGTGGGTCTGCGGGTCGAGCCCTCGGCCGAGGAGCTTGCGCCGGATGTGGGTGTTCCAGTAGTTCTTGATCTCGTTGTCGGTCCTCCCCGGTAACCTCCTGGCGATCACAGACCATCTGCGAACACGAAACCGAGGAATTCTTCTGAGTCGAGCCGGACGACGGATATCGAATCGCCATGGAAGCAAAGAGCAGGGAGTGCGTACTTGTTCCCGAGCAGGCTATGGAGGTTGATGATGAGCTCGTCCTCCTCCTCGGTGAAGTTGCCGCGCTTGAGGTCAGGGCGGAGGTAGTTTATCCAGCGAAGCCGACAACTCTTGCCGCACCGTAGAAGGCCTAAAGACCACGATATCAGCAAAGACGGTAGTGGTGAGGAGATCGAGTGACAGTAGGGGAGGTGCAAAGACCTGCGGCTTTTGGGAGAGATCTCCAGCATCCTTCGCCGTGAGCGTTAATGTAGGAGATGAGCCGGAGGTCTTCTTCCTTCGTCCATGCTCCTTTGTTGGTGTGAGCCTTCTCGCAGCAAGGCGACCTGCCCATGATCGATGGAAGAGGAGAGAGACTGCTTCGATGGCTGAGGATGAAGTTGTGATTGCGAGGAGCGGATGGCAGCTTATATGAGAGGAACAGGAGGCTGTGGCTGCCCTCCCAATTGACCGCATCCATTACTTGCTCCATTTGACTGAGTTGCTTCCAGTGACTGGTTGTTGCAGACCATCTCGAAGATATGATAGGTTGATCTCTCTCTCTCTCTCTCTCTCTCTCTCTTTCACTTTTTACACGACACCGAAACATCTTTACACGCTTTTGTGGATTCTGGAATCGACAGCTCCCGTCAGTTACTGTGACTGATAAGGAGAGGAACCTGGGGAAGAGATGGCACTTTTGTGACCAACCCTTCATTGATTCGCCGAGTCGTTCTCAAGCATGAACGTGTTATTTGGATCTCACAATCATGACAGTAATCCCAACCCGTGGAGGAGGAATACTCCTTCAAACGCTGGACCGCTGTCTCCGAGTTGTATCTGACATGATACGAGGTGGATCTACGAAAGGTTATTGGTTGAGGCACAAAGGGCTCGAGGAATGGTCTCTCTGCAAATTGCCTTGGACTAATCATTTGGTCTTCACTCCATCCCACCAAGACCTGTTCAAGCTTCCGTCATCATATTCCCATGATCACAGGACAAGCTATAATTCAAGGCTACTTCCTGTTATGTATTATTATTAGTTCTTGACCATGTCATACATACGACCGGAAATAAAACCTGGCATTTGATTGATCAATGGAGACACAGTAAATGCTAAACATTTCACAGTCAATCTGGAGTCAAACTGTCATCGATCCTTACCCTATACGTTGGTGCAGCGACCAAGTCAAGCTACTACCCTGTGCCACACAGCATCCTTGACCATACAAACATCTTCTCTGTAGGGTTGTTTAGTGATCCTCTTGTTGGCATTTATGGAACTCAAAAAGTAGGTGAGCACAATTACTGGCACACATTTGTTGGTGGTCAAGCTCACTGTTTCTATGCATCGGTAGGAAGATGAGGTGTAGGGGGTATGTGATAGTTGCATCGCTCTCATTCGCTGCAAAGAGAAGTGCGTCTTCTGCAGCAAGTTGAGGAAATCGAAAGCAACATGAAGGCAATTGCTCCAGCCCTGTTCATGAACTCCAACAAGGTGGTGGTCATTGTTCCTTTGGGTCAGACTCCTCCACACTGTGAAATGTGTTCTCTCTGCTATCTTTCGACAGTTCATTCATCCTTGTTTGTTTGCATTGATTTTGTCCTGCCATCAAATTATTGGCAAAGAAATGATTTGACATATGTGATTTCATCTCTTACTTTGGGATGATCATGATTCGTTTCAAATCAAAATCAAATCATAATCCGGGCTATATGGTTTGGTTCCGATTCCTAGAAATTCAAATTGAAACTATTCCATTCCAATTTCAAACTGACTATATAAAAATAAAAACATAAATATAATATATAATATTATGGTTATAATATCTTAGATTTACAATGTATTGTTCTAGAATTGAAATCAAGGGGTCCAAATTAAAATCAGAACTAAACCATTGATTTTGGTTCCAAAATCAGAACCAACTCTTCTATCAAAACCCGTCTAGAATTTCAAGTTTTGAATTTAAATAAATCAAAATGGATGATTCTGAAACTATAATCACCCCAACTCTTATTCACTCAAATTTCGAGATATATGATTTCTTCTATAGCAAAAAAGATCAAGATATCAACAACAAAATACAAATCAAAAAATCAAATTAACATCTATATCTTGGAATTCATTTCTAAATTCTTTTACTGTACAAAATCAATCAAATATAATGAACAAAACTTTCTCTTAAATTTATCCAAATCTCACCCTCTTAAAGACACTCAAAATATTGTTTTTTCTCTATCTTTCCTTCGCCAACACTTTCAAATACACAATATATTCATTCGTGGAATAATTAAACTTTAACTTACATGGATTTTTTTACTTCATAAATAATTTTTTTCATATTTGAGAGACATACTTTCCTTTAGGTTAAAGGATTAACTCGAGTGCATGCAATGACAAAGACAATGAAAACCCACTTCAAGATGCAGAATGCAAACAGCCAATATAGTAGTAAGGGAGTGTCTTCTTCCTGATTTAGAAATCATAGTAAGATTCATTATATTAATTAGCATAGACCAATATGATATTATTATGAAAATAAATGGTGGAATGTTCGAAAATATTGTTTTTGGTCCTATAAATTATAATATATTAAATATAAAATACTTAAAATGCTCTTAAAATTTTTGATATCAATATTAATTGCAAGTATATGTGCAAGTGTTTTAGGTTTTGTGATGACATGTATGGAAAATTTGAATTTAAATGAATAAAATACGAAAATAAATGGCTTTATTGGATTATATTTGTAATTTTGTCTTATCGTGAGGGTCAAAACGGTCAATCCAAGTGTCGGTGAGCCAGCGCACCTACCGCACCACCGACCTGCCCAATTTTGCATGCCAAGAAAAAAACGTCGTTCGCTACCTGTCATGTGATTGGAAAACAAGCGTGGACCCACTGTCACACAGTTTTGAACAACAGGGTACGCACGTGGGGTTCGTTTCGCCAATCGCACTAGGTCCTACAGGATTTTACCGAACAATGAGTTGAAGGATACCTCCCATGTGACTGGAGAGACACATGAGGCCCCACTTCGTGATGAAGCTACCTTTGCACCATTTGCCAATAAAAGGACAGGTAGGTAATGTGTTGGGATCTGCTGGGTAAGTAGTTTATTACCGCTTCTCTTTTCGGTCCGTATGAATCAGCCACTTTTATCTCCCTTGAATAAATAAATATATATATATATATATACATATATATATATATATATTTATAACACATTTTTTATTCCTATAAATATGGTCACATATTTTATTTATACTAAATTTTTCTACATCATATTCTCTCAAGATTTAAAATGAATAAAAATGTATGATTCTTAATTACAAAAAAAAAAAACTATAAATATTGTTTTAGTTCAAAAATTGAATTAATATCCAGATTTTTTTTTTACACTCCATAATAATGAATCAAAATAAAAACAAATAATATAAGCTTATTTTCATTTAATTGGAAGCCAACACATGAAAGTGGTACGATATAGTATATAAATAAATATTCCCCCAAGAAAGTAATTAATCTTCTATCACCGATGGTAGTTATAGAATAAATGCTTCATTAAGAGGCGGATGCTAACCTAACCGTAAAGAGGTCTTGTTATACAAGGTCCCCCCGAAACATTATATGAATCTCAATGCAGCTGCTGCAGTTTTCCCTGTCTCAAATAATGAACAATTGGTGGGGCTACAGCAAGTTTATAGAGTGAGATTTTGATTCCCTGCCTCAAAGGTTATGTTCTTCTTCTCTAACTACACTTCACCATCAAGTACTTCGATTCAAATAGAGAGGAAGATACATTAAGGTCCAATGATTTCAAGTTATACTGCTTACAATAAATCGCAACGTTGCCCGTTACGTGTTTGCTCTTTTGCCGAAAAGAAAAATGGCTTCCCTGGGCCGGTCGCGACGCGGATACTACCTTGTTCGTTGGCCCAGCAATGTGTAACTGATAACCATGTATATAACTAACAGCTATAACTCGATAGATATCGGAATTATGTAAAGAAGAATGTGATGTATAGATATATGAGAGAGAGAGAGAGAGTCACGAATATTTTTACGTATCCCAAACAGTAGAAAAAAACCTGTTGAGGCGGAGGCGGATAAAGGGAGTTCCAACAGACAGATAAGATACGACTCAGGACTCGACTTTGAACTCGTTATTTTGGATGGGATGTCGGCACCACATCAACCTGAGCCCGGCATCTCCGGTGACAATGTAACAACCCTTCCTTACCTGCGTTCGACACTATAAAGTACCTCCAAAGCGGCGTCTAATTATCTTACACTTCGCTGAGGTCCTTTTAAGGCGGCTCTGTTCCCGTTCGCTCACCATCTCCTGTATTACACGTACCGCTTCCCCCTGCCTCCTTGTCGTCACTATAAATGCCCGCTTCGCTCCCCGCCACTGCGCGCGTCGCGCCTCCGTTACCGACTCCATCTCGCCGGGATTTTGAAACCCTAAACCTGATGGAGAAGTCGGCGGCGACCGGGGAAGAGCTACAATTAGTCGATCCGCGGGTGTGGAAGGCCAGCGCCGGCATCTCCGCTCGCATCGCCGCCGTCGGATCCTCCGTGTACTATTTCGCCCAGGGGCACGCGGACCAGGCTTCCTCGCTGCCTGATTTCTCCGCCGTCCCGTGCCCCCGTGCTTACGTCCGCTGTCGGATCTCCTCAGTCCGCCTCCACGCTAACCGCAACACCGACGAGGTCTTCGCCCGCATCAGCCTCGACCCTCGCGCGCCGCCTGCTGCGGTGCCGGTTCAGCCGCAGACGGAGTTTCCCTTCTCGTCCTCCTCATTATGGCTGCCGGGGGCCCAAGATTACGGGGACGGCAACTTCATATCCTTCGCTAAGGTACTCACACGCAGCGATGCCAACGTTGGGGGCGGGTTTTCCGTGCCGCGGTTCTGCGCCGAGTCGATCTTTCCTCCTCTCGATTTGGGGGACCCGACCCCGGCGCAAACTGTCATTATCCACGACGTACACGGGAAGTCCTGGACATTCCGGCACGTCTACCGCGGGACCCCGCGGCGCCACCTCCTGACCTCCGGATGGAGCAATTTCGTCAACTCAAAGAGACTAATCTCGGGCGACTCGTTGGTCTTCATGAATTCGTCAGGAAAGGTCTTCGTCGGTATCCGCCGCACCAGCCGGTCCTGCGGCCCAGCAACACTAAATGTGGAAATGGAGGAAAAACACGGACGATTCTCGAGAAGTGTTAGAGGAAGAGTTCCGCCGGCGTCTGTGGTGGAAGCTGTTAGATTGGCTGGGTTGAATCTTCCTTTCGAGGTAATGTACTATCCGAGTGCCAGATCTCCGGTGTTTGTAGTGCCGCAGGAAGCAGTGGATGCTGCAACGAGAGTGTCGTGGACCGTTGGGATGCGAGTTAGGATGTCCGTGGAGACGGGGGACTCTGCAAGAATGAATTGGTTTAATGGCTCGGTGACCAAAGTGACGATCAATGATGCGGGGCTGTGGCGGCGCTCGCCTTGGGGCATGCTTCAGGTGCTATCCCTGGTTTTGAGATCTTTTCCGGGTTATTGCTTCTTTGTTGTCATCTGGTTCTTGAATCTTTTGCGAGTCTTTGCTATCATTACCATCTTTCCTACTTTGATCAGTTTAGTTGCATTTCACTACTAGTTCCTAAATAAATGGTAACCATAAGGCTTCTATCAAGTATGCTGATTGTGGCTAGTATCGTGTTGTTGCAATTGTTTTGATCTGAGAGTTTAGTTAGGATTAATTTTTTTTTTGGATCATGTAGACAAATACAAGGAATTAAAGATTTTAAATTAAGTAGGATTAAGAAAGAATGTAGGAGATGGAATCATAATGATATTTGTAGAATAACTGTTTGTGTAGTTTAGACATTCAAGAAAATTGTATGAATTGAAGTTTTGGGTATCTTGAATCTATCAGTTAGTAATAACAAGAGATTGATAAAGATATTGTCTACAAAATATTATGCAGAATGGTATTGAGAGTTTTGTGTGATCGTCATGTTTCCTCAAATGAAAGAAAATATAAAAAAAAGGATATTATGAAATAGTTGCAAGATCAATTATGCTTTATATACTGGAGTCTTTAACAATTATAAGAGCATTTAACATAAATTTAGTTTAGTCAGGATGAAAATATTGAGATGAATGTACAGGAGTATATAAAAAGATAGATTCTTTAATTTGTGAATCAATTGATACAAAACTTTACAAGAAACAATTTGTAGTCATTACGGACATGTTCATAGAAATAGTAATCCGATGAGAGGTATAAAGAGAGTTAAAAGAAAAACTTTACATAATGTAGCAGAAAAATATTCTGTTGCTATTATTTAACCGAAGAATTTTGTGTAAAGATAAATGCAGCCAACCAAAAGTTATTGAGACGTCACTTCTGTTACTGTTCTTGAAATCCAAAAAGAATCGTTATTTTGATTTCTTGTTTCTGCTAGTATTATTGCATAAGAGCATTGGTTGTTCTTTGTGATTTATGTTAATTTCTGTCCTTAATCCTCTTGTTTCTATCAGATTACCTGGGATGATCCAGAGGTTTTGCAGAAGGTCAGAGATGTTAGTCCCTGGCAAGTGGAGTGCTTTGTTGCTGGTCCTCAAGGAGAGATTCCACGTTCTATTAGAAACATACTCGACGAGCAAGAAAGTTCTTTATTACCTGATGATAAGGAGGATAGCGTACTGACAGGATTCAAGAGTAGAATCATTGGTAGTCTATCCCCCTCAGTGTCCAATAGCAGTTTATTTCCTGTTGGGATGCAGGGAGCCAGGCATGATTTTTTCCACAAAGCCGGTTTATTTGACTCAAAAAGCAATGGTAATCAAACTTTTCTCAATAGTGTACATGGTGTTAATGCACCAGAGAAGAGTGATGTGCCTGTGGAACCAAGTATTCGGATACCTTCACAATCACGATGTTCATCTCCACCTAGACAGGGTAGCATCCAGGCTTTAGACAGAGAGACTCTTGAACCAGCAAGTAATCAAGTCACAAAAGCCTCTATCCAACTGTTTGGTCAAGTGATACATGTAGGGAATCACATTGATAAAGATGCGGACAATTGAGTATGAAGATGCAAAAGGTGAAGATGAGAGTAATGATTCTTTTTCTCCAAGCCAGCAGTGCGTTTCAGCATAAGAGCCTATCAGGTAAAAAGAATGGTTCTTGTAATCCTGTGATGCTTCTTTGGTATGTTTAAGTTACTCATGTTTGTTTTTTTTCTATATAGCTGATTTCACAAGTATTTAAATGATCATAAGGTTCAACCATAAAGAAAAAAAGAAGTCAAATTACAGATCTTAAATTTGTTGAAGTCAAAATGAAAATGTAGTTGGTGACAAAAAATTGAAATAAATGTATTTGTAAACTATGATTTCAAATAAGGTATATAGATATAAACTAGATATGATATAAGAATTATCTCCATAATCTAATATCTCAAAACAAAAATGGTGCCTCCCATTACATAAGGATCCACCATTATTGAGTTGGGGTTGTGGAAGAGAGGTTCAATATACACAACTTACCTCTATATTCAAGGAGGTTAACAAGGTTTGAACCTTGATCGCTCATGTTGCCAAGGAGCAATCCAATATCTCAAAATAGTTTTTGTTTTATTTGAAAGTTAATGTTACAGAAATTGAAGGACAAAGTAATAACAGGAGGCTACAATATCAACATAGAGTCATAGACTATAGAATTAAAAAGAAAATGAACCATCTGATTCTCATTGCACAATAAAAAATTGTGCGGAATAGCACTGATGAATTACTTGATAACTTGGTAAGATAATATTTAAAGTCTAAGATAAAATAAGTACAAGATACATTTTCTTAGTTCAAGGTTTTTTTAAAAATATTTTTGGACAAATTGATTCAATTTGGCACAGATGTGAACAAATGTAATCTATCTTGTGGGTAATATCACTAACGGTATGGTTGTTGAAATTCCATGATTCTTCTGAATAAGCTGAAAGATTGTGTGTCAACAAAGTAAGATAAACTTTTTGTGTTTTGAATTGTTTGGTGATGGTAAAGCTAGTCATGTTCACTAGTTAAGTAAACAATCACCATTCCTTGGTGCTTGACATTGCTTGTTCTTCCTTTACAGGTGCGCTTACATGAGGATAGCAAGAAGGTTACATTTTGTCATCTGGAAGTACTGCCTTGTACTAACTGCTTCTTCAACTTCTTTAGGATGCTGCTGAATTTCCTTATCTTCTTTATGCCTTGACAGTCCAACCATTTTCTTTTCAAGTAAAAGCTGTTTGAGACTTATTAGCATCAGGTATTTTTTTTATTTAATATTTTGGGATGGTTTACATGTTTGAATTTTATAGTTAGCATAGGAAGCTTTAGTTGTTAGAGACCTTTTAATCATTTTTTTTATCAACCTTATGTTTTAATTTAGTTGTTAGCATGAGTATTGCTAGATAAAAGAAGGGGAAGGTCAGGCATGAAAATAAGAAAAACAACCACTTATCCATTGAAGAAACTTTAAGCTTAACCCAACAAAACTATTAATTAGGCACTGAGCTAAATTCTCTTATTTTCAATTATCTTTGATAATGTTACAAGTTGTTTCGTGCTGTCAAATCAGATTTCAGTGTGATATATACTGTTGGAATTAGTTGAAAATGCAAAACCCATCGAGCAAGATATAAGTTTCACAGTTTTTGAGGTTCTTCTTCCGTCTAAGTCAGGGCAGTTCTATTGCATCTCCATTTTTGCGGCTGAAGACATTTATACGAGTAAGCATTTCTTCGTTTTTTCCATTTAGTATCATCGTAGCTAGGGCTCATGTCATTGTCGGATTTATCTTCGGCATCAAGCATATTGTTGGAATAATTAGCCCTTTACATATGATCCAGTCGCATATATGATGAAGAATGTGTGTTATGTGGGCGGATAATATCTAATGGTGAAATTTCTCTTTGCTAAGGAGAAGATGTGGGTTCGATTCCCGCTATCTGCCCATGGTTAAGTTAGCTATTATAGTTGTTTCTTCTGGGTCATTCACTTGTTTCATTCTGCAATTTTGAGAATCATTTTTATTTTTTGTAGGAGAGCCTTCATATGGTTTTTAATTGTAGAAGCTTGCCTTGCAAGATTTTCTTTTACTGGTTTTCTGTGTCCAAGAAATTTTGCAACATACTACTGATGGATAGGTTTGAACACTTCATATGCCTACTATTATCTTATCTATCCACCATTTTTGTTTGCTAGTTCTGAAAAAAATTGTTCTCGGAAGTAAGCATTTTAGAATAAATTGAAGGTATTAAATTTCCAAAATACTATTCCTTTTTCAATTGCAAAAAAGTTTTCTTGTGTGTGTTCTCCACACACACCCACTGTTCTTCTTCAAAGCCTTCTTGTGAGTGCAATGAAAGGGCTTCAGAGAAAAGCTTTCCAGTCCTGTTGTGCGTGCAGTTTCCTCCTCAGGGCGGAAGGAAGCGTGCAGGCGTTCTCATGCCCCTCTTCGGCATTGCATATACCCAAGGTAATTTCCTCAGATAATTCAAGTCTCAGCTTTCTTGCTACTCTATGAATGCTTCTCTATCAAAGTCCAACGGAGGACCAGAATTCCCAAATCATTCACCGAGAAACTTCATAGTGCCGATGAGAAAGAACCCTTTTAATTATGCAGGCAATGCAAAATAGCAGTAGTATACATCTCTTTGGCGTTTCAAAGAGGAGACTATAACTAGCAGTATACATTCCTCCGATCCCCTCCGCTCCCTAACTTCTCACTCATCCCTTTCCCCTACTCTTGTCCCTTATCCGCATCGCCATGACAACTACTACTCATAGGTTTCGTCACCTTATATATCTCCACCAGCGACCGGAACCTCTGCCGTTTTCTCGGCCAGCTCTCATGGCTTCGTTCCTCTTCATCCTCTTCCTCTTTTCTTACCACTTGGCTTCTCCCTCCCTCGTCTTTCTTGTTCTTCTTCTTCTTCTTCTTTCCGCCTGCGTGTTCCACTTCTTCGCTGTCTTCGTCCTCCCCGCTGCTGAGCTGAACCAGCTGCTGGGCTGCCTCCATGTCCGGCTTCGTCAGTCCCTTCTTCATTCCCATGCACATCTTGGACTCTACCTATCCGTATGTAATAGAAAAGGAGGGGGGAGTGAACTTTCTCGAGGAGGAGGAGAAGAACAGCTACAATAAGGAAGAGAAGGTGCGATTCTCCATCTCCGACTTCTTGCCTTGTTCCTTTCGGTGGTTTTGCGGTATAAATATAGGTGGACTCGCTTGGAGGAGCGCGTTTTGAGAGAGAAAGAAATGGGTAGAGTGGAATCGAGGAAGGCGGTGAGAAGACTCGCAGTGACTTCTTCCTCTCCGCTGGTGACGTTGGGTTGCTTCGAAGAACGACTTTGGAATGCCGCTAAGATGTCGACGCCTGTCGGTATCGGTGCGAAGTTGGTATATTTTAAGTCGAGGAGGGCTTGAAGAATTGTTGTTGGGATACCATTTGACTCACAAAAAGTTTACTCGCTTTCTTCGTAGACAAGATTGATCGTATCAAGATTGATCGTATGATACCGAAGGAGCCAAGTCAACAGGTCCCCATGGTCAACCAAGGGAATGAGTCAGAAGACTGGCTACGTGGTCAAAGGTCCGCGGACGAAACAAATCAACCTCTGTGGCTTTCTTCCGTTTCCTCAATTCAATGATTTGCCGTTTCACATAGCATATGTTTTAATAGACAAAGCTTAGATTCCAATCAGCTGAAAGCAATAAAAACTACTTATGAAGATTTCAGTTCAGACATCATGCCCTACTTATCATCTAAGTTGAAGCCAGTAAGAAATCACCACAATTAGATGAATATGGTTCGAAAGGTACTTGTACTTGTTTTCGATCAAAGTACTTGCACTTGTTTTCAAGTTTAATCGATTAAGTAGTGACCAGTAGTAATCGTAGACAAAATCCATGTAAGATCATTATCTAGGAATGACTACTACTTGCGTTGCATCGCCTTAACTTGCCTAGCAAAATCATGACGGTATCCTAATGAATTGCAATGTTAGATAATATAAAACAATGAAGCCATGCATGCCACTACCAAAGAAACATGCCAAAGAAGAAGCAAAGGAAGATGAAATTTGCAGGAAACGAGTACAGTATATATATAATTGTTGGAGAAGAACACTGGAAAGGAAGCTGCTTTCCTCCCTGCGTCTCTGCACAACCCGTGATCAAACCCAAGTGCGAGAGCAACATTAATTGCTTCATCTTACTAGTCCGAGAAGGCGTTTGATTCATCATCGCCTTCTTCCCATAGACAGCCTCGCCCAAAACCAAATACAGATCCACACACCTGCGGCGCACATAGGTTGACATGATTCACTCGGGGTCGTGTGACCTGCTCAGGCATTCCAAGCCTTCGGTTCTGCTCCTCATGATCCTGAGGAAGACCTCCCTCACCTGTCGCTCCAACGGGTCCAGTCCCTCCTTCAAGACATTGCAAACCGCCGCCAACTCCTCTACCGCTTGCCTCAGCTCCAACTCCTTCTCCTCCGTCAATGGGAACTCGACGAGGTCCAACAACTCCGACAAGTGGCGGCTGCACTTCTCGACCTGGTGGATCTCCCTTAGCAGCCCGCACGAGTTCTTCCTGTCCTTTTTCTTCGATTCCTCAAAGATACGTTCTTGGAGTGACGTGATCGACGCGGCCCAGAGGAAGGTCCGAGGGACCGAGAAATGGGTCTGCAGGCCACGGTCCTGGCACGGGATCGCTGCCACGAGTGCCCACATCACGAAGAAGAGCACGGAGCCCATAGTGTACACGGGGACGGCCAGGCCGTTGGTCGCGGCGACCTCGTTGCCCCGTGGCGCAGCGAGGTTGTTCCCGATTGCCTGGAGTTGCCGTGCGGCGGACCATGACCGGGAGACGCTCCAGGATAGGGAACGGAAGTTCCCCAACGAGGCTGCGGCGCCACCACTACCGCCACGCCGGTGGTGGGGCGGCTCCTTGCCAGCGCGGCCGAAAGAGCGATTGCGGTGGCTGAGGGCGGGCCCTCCGGCGGCCTCCTTCTCGTCGAGCATGAGGATGGTGAGGTCGGTGAGGGCCTTGCGGGCGCGACGCAGATGGCCCTCGCCGAGGGGCCGGCCGCCGCCGAGGGCCGCGAGCGCGATCTCGAGGTGCTGGCGCCACTGGCGCAGCTGGTCGACGCCGTCGCGGACGGCATTACAGACGTCAAGGGCCTTGACGGCGCGGTCGAAGAAGTCGGACAAGAAACGGTCGAGGGGGCGCCGAGAGAGCATCATCTCCTGGCCCTTGCCGCAGCCGAAGAGGATGCCCCGGAACTCCTCCTGGCAGATGAGAAAACTGTCGAGCAGCTTGCGGACCCAAGCGAGGGAGAGAAGCTCATCGGCCGTCGAAGACGAGGAGGCGGAAGCGAGGTCGAGGAAGAGGTCGGCGACGTGCTTCTGGAAGGCCTCAACCCCGAGGTCACCGGAGGAAGAGTCATGTTGTTGGCTGTCGACGGCGTGGACCTGGTCACGGCGGATGCTCAGGATGGACCGGCCGATGGAGGCGAAAGGGATAGAAGAGCCCTGGTAGTCCGTGGCCGGCATGATCACATGACCCAACGACGATTCTTCTTACAGAACTCGGGATCGGAGAAGGAACGGAGCAAGCCAGATGGAACTTCGAGCAAGTCGGATTTGTGGATCTGCAAGATGCCCTAAGAAAGGGGGAACCGATAGGGATGGGAAAGGCAATGATGGCGACCCCTCCTCCATGGAAATAATTGAGTGAGCGATAGTGAGACGGTGCTTATTATGCGTGCTCCAGCGAGAGAGGAAAAAAACCGGACGGTGACCGGTCTAGTCTCGGTTGGGCTCGTTCGATTGTCTCGCGCTGCGATGAGTCGGACCGGATAATGCATTCTTTACTAGACCAGAGCACCATGCTAAATCAAACAATTTCTACATAAACACTTGACATGTCTACAACCAAGCATGCTAAGTAGCATGGGTCAACTACTGTGGGCCACTGGCAGCAACTGAATGCGCTGCGGCAGCGGAAGCTTTGGGAAGCTTTCAGAAGCAGAGGAGGACGACGGAGGCGGAGACCATAACGCCGAAGGTGCACATGAGGAAGCCGAAATGCATGGCCCAGCTGCGCTTGAACTTGCCGAGGTAGCTGTCCGGCGGCTCCTGGTAATGGATCTCGAAGTCGCGCGGCAGCACGGGCGGGGGGTCGGCGCCCGCGGCGACGGCGGAGTAGGAGGAGAAGCGCATCTTGAGGAGCTTGAGGCGATCGGTGGCGAGGGCGAGGGTGAGCTTGTGGCAGCGGCGCTGGTACTTGAAGCCGTTGATGCAGCGGAGGGTCTGGGCGACGGCGACGTAGAAGGCCAGGTGGCCGAGGGAGAGGAGGCCGATCGGGGCCCAGCAGTGGCGGCACTGGAGGCGCTCGGGTGGAGACCCCAGCTGGGCGGCGAGCACCACCGCCAGGAAAAGGAAGAAGAGCTGGAAGAGGCGCCACATCTCCTTCTTCTGCTCGTCCACCTCCCGCTTCTTCTCCAGGATCTTCTCGAAGTGGAGCTGGATGATGGTGTTCAGCGCCTGGATCGCCGCCTCGAGTCCGACCGACCCATCCGCCGCGTCCCCACCACCGCCGTACCCCAACCCCGTCTCCTCCGACATAGCTCGCTGATCCGTTCTCCCTTCTCTCTCCCGTTGCTTTACAGATAAGAGGGGCAGTAAGGTTTGGCAGGTGGAGAGAGAGAGAGAGAGAGGTCTCAGTAGAAGTCGAAGCGAGGTGATGGGATTCAATAACTCAACTAGCCGTTAGCTTTGGTATAATGTGCAGCAAAGGATTATTTTAATTTCGGATTGCTGCTGGGGGGTTGACGGAGCCACATGATCCGGATCCGAAAGTTTCGGGGACAAATTCCAATTTTAATGCTCCATAGCTTTATCCAATCAGATAAAGATCATAAATTTATCGGATTCAGATCCAAATCCACATGTGCCCGATCCGAACCTGCCCCCATTCACCGCCAACTTGGAATTGCTGAGCACCTGTGCATATAGTGTATAGCACCTATGCATATAGTGTCTCGTTGTCACGTGGGAACCACTACGGTTTCTGTCATGACGTCCGTTGGATCAAGTTCCAAGGGTTAGATCTACTAACCTCATACTTGGAGATTCGGAAACGTAGGGCCGCGCAATAAAAGCAGGAGCACGTGAGCGCGCTCAGAATCTGTCTTCCAGCGATAACGTGCAGTCTTTCATTACGCTCAGGTCCCCAAAACCCTATCTGGGTTCAAATTGATTGGTCTTCTAGATTCGTATGATATTCTAATTGACTTATTCAAGATTTGTATCTCTTTGAATGGACAGAGCGATTTCGGAGTATGGAAAGCTATCATCTGAATGGAAAGCTCTTGTTCGATCACTCCATTACTATCCACTCGAATGCTTGTGCACCTCAGCCATGTGGCTTCGTCACCTTTACCTCCTGTCCAACTTTCCTCTCACAGCCCATGACATGCAGGAGGTCATCCAACCCCTCTTAGCCTTCATTGTCTCTCTCATGAGAACCCCAACACCCCCACCTTGTACGTCGACAGAAGGGGGGACGATGCCTTCAACGACCAATGGGATCTTCAGTTCTTCATCTAGTGGGATGGTGATGGGATCATCCCCAACGATAGTGAGTCTGTTAAGAGAATTTAACTTAACTAAAAGAGAGAATTGAAACCTCTCTTATGATCACATAAGTTAAAATAATTATAAATTTTAAAATTTAATAAGAATGGAGAGATTACATCACCATAAAGATCGCTATAAAGAAAGAGATTATGAAAATAATAAATCACTAATAAATTATTTAGGTTACATATAATAAAAATATATGAATACAATCTTAACAATTGAGTCTTGTAACTCTCAAATTATAAATAGATAAATTTTGTCAAAAAGTTAGAAAAGAAAAATGTAGAGACTTGCCTATAATTAATAATAATTTTAGTTTTCATCTTATTTCATCATTCGATTCTTTTCCTCTAACTCTCTATCTCAATTTATTTTTCTTTTCTCTTGTAAGTGATATCAAAGTCAAGTCAAGATACTTAATAGCATCAAACTTTAAGTGCTTCGTCTTACAAGAGATAACTATAAAAATCAAAGTATTCATTATAGGTCTTGTTTTGATCACAAGATATTGAAGATGATAGAGAGAGACTATGAAGACTCTTAAGATGATGTCATTCTTACGATGAGCTAAATACTCATGTTGAATATCAGATTTTGATGATGAAATCAATTGATAAATTATTTGATCTAATCTATAAGTTGAGATAAGCATGCAAGATTAACTACGATAGTGGTAAGGCATAAAGCAGATGTTGGGTTGGAGTCAAAGATCGGACGATACGTCGAAGATTCGAACGATGTTTCGAAAGTTTGCTGGAAGCTCACCGAGAGTTCGTCGGGAGCTCATCGAGAGTTTGTTGAGAGTTCGTTGGGAGTTCGCAGGAAGTTCGTCGAGACGTTCATCGGAAGTTCGCCGAGAGAACAATTGACATACTGGACAGAGATTGCTTAGTTAAATATCTTAATTATCGTAGTTAGACCATAAGTTGAGTTAGGATTGAGAGGTAATCCCATTAACTCAGTTAAGGGCCAACTGGGCCCTTAACATGGTTGAATTGGGCCTGTTGAACAGCTCATTCAACACCTGAAGTCACGGTCGACGGTAGCACCGCTTGGGACTCAGTCTCCCAAGTGGTTTGGCCGATGGTACCGTTGAAAGTTAATGCTATCAGGCGATGGTACCGCCCTATCAAGTGGTGGTATCGCTAGAGCTCGGTCTCTAAGCTCTGTCAGGCAGTGGTACTGCCCAGATCGAGCGGTGGTACCACCCAATATCAATCCGCAAATGGTAGTACCATCCAATAATGGCGGTGGTACCGCCAGAATCTGAGGATGTGATACTTTTTGGCTCCAATTCTGATGTCATTGAGGCCTATAAATATCCCACCCTTTTTTGCATGAAAAAAATAAAAAGTGCAATCAAAGTGTAAAAAAACTCTTTTAAGTGTTGGGGTGTTAAAAGTATCGTAAAAGTGAGAAGAGTCCTCCTCCTCTCTTTTTTTAGCTTTGTAATCATCCAAGAAGAGGTGTGAGGCTTGTAAGGGTTATCTCCTAAACTCGTGAAAAGGAGAAAGTACTGTAAAGAGGTGGTTGATCTTCTCCTATTGAAAGAAGACCATTAGTGAATGCCGGTGACCTCGACGGAGGAGGAATCAGATGTGGATGTAGGTCATAACGATCGAACCAATAAAATCTTTACTCCATTCAACTTTACTACTATAAATTTTGGTGTGTTCATTTCTTACTACTTAATATCTTTACTCCATTCAACTTTACTATATTATAAATTATCCAATCCCTTCTTCTCTATGTCCTTCTTGAGTAACCTATGACCGAGATTATTTAGTGTATATGTTTAAAGGTGAATCAGTCTCATTATTATGATCTCATCACGATTTGATTCTCATTATACAGATCCATGGACATCACAATATATATTTGCATATATACAACAACTAATATAAAGTGATAAAATGTCAAATAAGATAATGAGAAAAAAAAATACGTACCATATCACACGTGTCATCACCCATAAGATTGGCTTACAGGGCACCTATGACTAGCACCAATAAAATCTAATTAGAGATTATTGGGTAGAGATCCACTAATCTAAGAGGCTTGGGTAGTTGGATGAAGATTTAGTACCCAATATGGTAGGATCTATTAGGGTTAAGTTGATATGAGGTCTCTATAAATAGGAAAGAATCAAAAGGGCCATAGGCTAAGCATTTTAGCTATCACCTCCTATTCTTCTCTTTCCCTCTCCTCCTCATATTATAGCTCATATTTGAGGTATGTAGACAACAAGAAGGGGCAACCCCTTCTTAATTGCGTGGTGAGAGCGAAAAAGAGATTTGGGTAATGATTTGATGAGCGTTTTCGCAGCCCCTACTGTGTGGATCACCACTAGAGAGGCAGACAGTTGACTTCCTTCATTCATTTTTCACATATTTATATATTTTTAGGGATATATGATCTCCCTAAATTATACAATCTCCTATATACGTGTAGTTTTTTAGTTTTGCAAGTTTTTGTGCACCAACTTTTGCACGATGATGAAACCTTATTTTCTATGAAAAATATATGATTTTTATTTCTGTTCTTTTACTGCACATGTGATGTTACCCCTGATTTCTCAATAATAATACTCACAAGTTTCATTGGGGTATCATATGAACTTTTACTGTTCCGTCTTAGATTCTAACTTGTCGAGGTTGTGTCTCCTAACATGGGTAGGACAATCCTAAATATTAACAATATTAAGGTAAGGCTTCTTACCTTTACATATCTCATATGGTGTAGATACTACCGATTTAGTTGGAACTCTGTTCAGAAGGTAAGTTGTGGACTCTAGGGCAAATTCCCAAAATGAGACAAGTAGCTCGACAAAACTTATCATGGATCGTACCATATCTAACAATGTGCAATTCATCTTTTCTGATATACCATTAAGCTAAGGTGTATAAGGAAAGGCCCATTGGGACAGGATCCCAAGGTGTTTAAGGAATTGGGTGAACTTCGTACTTAAGTACTCACCTCCTTGATCTATTCAAAAAGTCTTGATACTCTTTCTAGTTTGGTTTTCTACCTTATTCTTATATTCCCTGAATTTTTTAAAGGCCTCGGACTTGTACTTCATTAAGTACACATGTCCATCATACTAGTCATAAGTACCCTACAAGCCAATCACGTGAGTGATGACACATGTGACATGACACGTAATCTTTTCACTTATTATTATTATGACATTTCTCACTTTATATCGCTTGTTATATATATATATATATATATATATATATATATATATATATATATATATATATATATATATATATATATATATATATATATATATATATATATATATATATATATATATATATATATATATATATATATATATATATATATATATATATAAGAATCAGATCGTGATGAGATCACGATAATGAGATCGATTCATCTTTAAATATAGACCATAAATAATCCTAGTCATATGTTACTTGAGAGGGATATTGAGATAACCGGATAGACTAGTGTGTTGTACACCCATCCATATGACGGAGGCAATTGGTCTTAGAGCTACTCGTGTGGGGGCACCAGGGCTATAGTGCACACGCTCATTGGAGAATGAGTTCATTGATTGATTCACTCACGAAATGTTGGATGGTTGATGATACCTTATTGTCAGACAGCAATTTCGTTATCTTAGTAGTGTACCTGATCATAAGACTTGAGATACTAAGGATGTCCTGTATGAGTACTTCATTCTTTGATATCAGACTTATAAGTTTGAAAGTTTTAGATTTAGTACATCCGGTCATCAAGAGCTGCAACCAACCTTACACGAGCTATTGAGTGTCGATAGAGGATCATCTGCTCTCCATATTATGAGAGGAATATCTCGTGTTCTTACTCAAATAAATCATTGGCTAAGGTCATTCAGATTATGAGAGGAGATTTTTGGGAGAATTCGATTAGAGCGAGACTCGAGGAGAAATTGTTTGGGCCTGATAGCACCATGCCCGATATACGATCTTTGAGATATTAGATAGATAAGAGACTATAGGTACATGGTAACTGAAGATAGATAAGTCCAATGGATTGGATTCCCCTATATCGTTTGGGGACTACGACGTAGTGGCCTAGTACGTCTGTAGTAGATGAGTCGAGTGAATTATTATGTGAATAATAATTCACCGAGCCAAAGAGAGTTCTGACAGGTATAACTCACGGCTAGCTCGATATTGGGCCTAGAGTGTCACACACATATGGTAGATGTTGCGACGAGTAGAGGTTCAGATATAATATATTCGCTGGAGCTCCTATCCTATTAGATATTCAATAAGCCTTTGAATTATTGGATCATATGAATGAGATCCAATAAGAGCCAATAAGAGATTATTGGATAGAGATCCATTAATCTAAGAGGTTTGGGTAGTTGGATGAAGATCCAGTACCCAATAGGATAGGATCTGTTAGGGTTAAGTTGATAGGGGGCCTCTATAAATAAGATAGAACCAAAGGGTCATAGGCCAACGCTTCTTGGTTGCCACCTCCTATTCTCCTCTCCCCTTCTCCTCCTTAGATAGCTGATGGGACAGTGATATGAGGCTTAACCTCTTTCATCCTCTCTTAGAGATCTAAAGGAATTCAGGGATATATGATCTCCCTAGGTAACACAACTATCTCACATGTGATTTTCAGTTTCATAAGTTTTTGCGCACCAATCTTTACACAATAATGAACATATTTTGAAAAATTTGAGATTTTGTTTTATATTCTTCTGCTGTATATGTAATGTCACTCCTAGATTTTTCTATAGTGGTATTAGAGTCTAGTTATTTTTACGAAAGATTGATTTTTAAGTACATGTGTTGTATTTTAGGAAGACTTTTGATGTCAAAATCGTTGATGCAAAAGGTGAGAAAGGGTAGCAATTATTGTTGCCCTTACAGAAGTAACCAAAGGCTGCTTGTAACCTTGGCCATCTATGTGCAGGTGATTGGCTATTTTAATAGTGATTGGGTGGAGCTCTATAATATCAAAAAAGTACAATCAACTTTATTTTTCTATATGGGCATTATTGCTTTTACTTAGTATTCAAAGAAATAATCTATTATGATATTATTTATATATGAAATGAAATATATAACGGTATGTGTATGTCATGCTTATATAAACAAGGAAGCTCTTACATGAAGTCGATTATTCACAAATCAAGCTACAAAGATAAATATTGATAATAAGTCGATGATTATATTGGTCAAGAATTTAGTCTTTCATAAATAAAATAAGCATATTTACTTCGTTATCATTTCATTTGGGATCAAATGAAGAAGAAAAAAATTTCATTGGATTATATCAAATTTGGTGATCAAGTTGTAGATATTTTTAGGAAGCCCCTCAATTAGAAGATATTCTTCGAGATGAAGCACTTGGAATGCATGATAAAAATGAATTAAGTTTAAGTGAAGATGTTAAGAGAATTAAACTTAATTAAAAGAGAGGATTGAAGCCTCTCTCATAATCACATGGGTAAAAATAATTATAATCTCTAAAATTTAGTAAGAATAGAGAGATTATATTATAGTAAAGATCACCATAAAAAGGAAGTTATGAAAATAATAAGCTACTAGTAAATTAGATAGAGTACATATAATAAAAATAAATGAATATAATCTTAACAATTGAGTCTTGTAACTTTCATCTATGGCCTCATAAATAGATGAGTTTTGTCATGATAAAGTATGAGAAAAAGTGAGAAAAGAAAATTGTAGAGATTTATCTATAAGAAATAAAAATTTTAATTTATCTCTTGTTTCATCCCTTAATTCTTTCTCGTTAGCTCTCTCTATCTTTTTTTTTTTTCCCTTCAAAGCGATATGAAGCTAAGTCAAAGTGCTAGCTAAGTCAAAATGATTAATAGCATGTAATTTTTGTTGGGAAGAAACCTGTTCAGAATAATTCTTTTCCCTTTTTGTGTATCAAAATAGGTTCCTTATCAAAATACCAACTTGATATCAAAATACTAATATCAATCAGCACAGCATAAATAATAGAGCAATAAATCAATCACACAGTGAGACCAAATCTTTTTAACGTGAAAAACCCAATATGAGAAAAATCACGGGATCGTAATCCACCTCAAACTTCCACTATCAATAATAATGATAATAGGTTTACAGTAGGTCTTCTCTAGAATAACTAGAGGATCAGAATAACATCAAGAACATATATCTTGGCTTAAGAATAGCATATCTTCACACATAGGTGGATCTCCTCCAAAGAGAATTTTAGGTTTCACAAAATGGATATCGCAGGAAAGTATCTTAGAGAGGGTAAACTGCAGATCAACACCGTTAGGATTGTAGAGTTTGCTGCAAGGATTCTCCACATAAAATTTGGGCCGAAACTGACAACGTTTGACCACCGATCGTCAAGCAAAAAAACTCAGAAACCTTACTTTCTTTCTCTATTTCTTTCTCTCTTTTCTCTGCACGCCGCCGCACGCTGCACAATCTTACTCTGATCACCCTAATTTCGTTCTCTTTAATATCCAATTAGTTGATTTGGGCTTATGGTCCAAATTGTCCAAGCCCACTTATTGACTGGACCCAACAATTTTAATGTGCCTCATCTTATAAAAGATAACTATGAAAATTAAAGTATTCAAATGAAAATCTTATTTGGATCATAAGACACCAGAGATGAGAGATGATAGAGAGAGACTATGAGGAGCTTCAAGATGATATTATCTTTATGGCGAGCCAAAGAAATTCGTTGAAGGACATAAGGAAGAAAGACAAAAAAAAAAAAAAAAAAGCTCTTCCTCATTTATTAAGAGTTAGATGAAAATAACTTTGAGAAAGTTTAGATCACAACACCTCCAAAGATATTTGAAAAATTCTTCAAATAGTTTTTTAAAAGAATTAAGAATGTGAGAAAATTTTAACTTCAATCACTTAGAGTTGAATTTAAATATTATAAATGAATGAGTCCGAGATTATTTTGGATTATTTTACAAGAGTTACCATCGTGAATCAACTAAGATGAAATGGTAAGAATTTAAAAGATGTTCTTATGATCCAAAAAGTACTTTAATCACTATATGAAATATTTAATTTTATCAGTATCTGTTTAAGAATCAAAGAATTTAGACTAAATGATTATTGTTGAGCTAATAGGTTCTTACATTAATATTTAGTCAAAAGAATAGGTCAGAATGGTTGAACGATTGTTAGGGAAGGGGAAGACAACCGGAAGGGGGGCACACAGGGCAGAAGGCTCGGGGAAAGAGGAAGTTTGGGTTTGAGTGCAGGCAGACCCCGCTCCGTCACCGGCTTCCCGGGCAGGGTTTCATGAACCCCTTCAGCCTCACCTTCTAGGTGAATGAATTGTCCTACTTCGGATGATCTCATACATTTTCTTTGTCATTCGTTGGATCGTCTTATTCTGTTCTGTCTTGGCTGAGATGTTACGATCATACTAATAATAAAAAAACCATTTTGATGGTGTGATTGTTCTAATGTTGTATAGATGAATGTTAATTCTATGTCGATACGCTTAGGAATTGTGATAAAAGTTACATGGTAGATTGTGTCTATTAGAAGATGGGTCTACTTTGAGAGACGACTAAGTAATCTTCTGATCTTGAACTCTGATATTGGCTATCCAAAGTAGACTAAAACCATCTGGATTCTCGTTCATTCCCATGTATAGATTTAGATACATACCCAATCTTTTTAGTTATTGTATGGTAATACTAATCAGATTATTCTTCATAAAGTATATTACACCACCAGACGTCCTTTTCTTTTAGCATGAGTTGAGTTGGAAAATATGATTCTAATAATGAAATTTTGGATTGCTATTTCCTATTTATTGTTAGAACGACTCTCATATTTTTTGAAGGCAAGGTGAGTGGACATGCATGCATGCATGCAATCATTGATTGGTTTAGAGTCCGAGGAAGCAATGAAATTTTAAAGCAAGCAGACAATAATCCAAATAATAAGAACGATAAATGCAGTGCAGTGGATAATTATTCTCTCATTGTCTTTATTGACAAAGTTCCTATATCCTGATTATTGCATTTTGCTAAATGAAGTTATTTTTAATCCATACTGCTCTGCGTGATGGTTGCATATGATAGCACATTTTATGCCTTTGTTACATTTCTAAGAGTTTTCTTTCCCTTAAGGTGAAATGATTTAAAACCAGTCTCTTTAACTTTGCCTCTCTTTTTTATCTTTCTTACATTTCTTTCTGTAAGCTTGTCATGCCGGTCGAATGCTTGAATCATTTCTTAACTTCGCTTATATTATATTATCTCGGTTGCCATTTTGGTGCGGATCTTCTCCTACTGACCTCAACAACGTCCAAGTAGTCTCATGCAATTAATTTGTTTTTGATATTTTGTTCTTGTGGTCAACAGGATATTTATTATCTTGCATTAGATTCTAAAGCTATTTTGTCCTTCTTCATTGTTGTTATATAAACGATTGTTGTTCTGATAGACCTCACCTACCAGCAAATGAGATACCCACATGATTTTGTGTATATATTAGCACAATGGATTTGTGCCCTTCTGGATTATGTTTGGGCTCATTTTATTTTATTTTTCTTATCGATAATCTTTCATCAGATACGACATGCACTTTCCTTTTATTTATAGTGAAATATATAAGAATTAAAGAATTTATTATGAAGGGGATGCTTTCACTTAAATCATGTATTCAAATCATATATTCGTGATTGATTCTCAAATCATTGATTGATTGAGGATCAGAGGATATAAGAAATACAAAATGATCATTCTATTTTTGCTTCTTTCATGATATTCTATTATTCCCCCGTAAAATTAAGCTTATATCAAAGATGTCAATCTTAGAATGATGTAACTAAAATATCTTATGAGTAGGAGACTTTATGAGAGAGTATACTAATTAGTCAAAAGTATAGATATGATAAATATATAGTTGACGTTTAGCAACTTGATCTTTAACATAGTGAAAGTCGATGGTAATATATTTCATGCAAGAGTGAATATTAGGTTCGAGATAGGTAGGTGACACTAAAATTAAAATAGTTTATTAAAAGAGTGGATTGAGAGGTGATACCAAGTTCGTATAATAGATTAGTGACCCAATTAAGTTTTATAGTGGTGGCGACGATAACTTGATATTTAGCTTCAATGGTGGATGTTGCATTTGTGTTCTATTTTTTGAAAATTTAACTTATCAAGTTTGCTCTAAGGAAGACAATATATATTGACGTAGTTGTTTTTATTATCAATGTTACTTGCCCAATCAACATCAACAAAGACAAGAAGATAAAATGATGTGTTTATGAAGAAGAAGTCTATGATTAAAAGTCGCTTTAAGATATCATAAGATAAATTTTAGTATAGACCAATACACAATGGAGGGTCGATGCATGAATTGTGATAATTTGTTTACCGTAAATGATATGTTTAGATATGTAAGAGATAAATACTGCAAGGAACAAATTATTTATCGGTACTATATGAGATTCATAGTAGAGCTGCCATTATATAATTTGAGTGACTCAATAGTGGAGAGTGGTGTGACGATTTCTTTGGTATTCTGTATATTTGTCTTTTGATAATAGATCTCAAATATATTTCTCTTGAGATAGGAAAAATCTAGAAGACGTGAACATTACTTTGACTCTAAAAAAATAGCTTAAGGTTTCTAGGTTTTGATGGAGAATCAAATCAATTTGTCAATTGCTTAAAGAATTGCTTGATCTCTATAAAATTATTATATGTAGTGATAATATCATTCACAGATATATAGTACATTCCTTTTGTTGATATAGGAATAAAGAGATCAGATTTAAAGTTACAAAGTCGACTGATATAAAAAGTAAGCCAAGTTCGATGTACCCAACTCTTAGAGCTTGGCGAAGTCTATAAATAGTTTTTCAAAGCTTACAAACATGATTTAGATATTGAGAGTGGATGAAGTCAAGGGATTATTGCATAAAGATATCTTTAGTTAAGATCCCTTATAAGAAAGTATTGTTAACATCTAGTTGGCGTACATGCCAGCCTTGAGTGATAGTGAAACTCAAGATGAGTCGAATTATCATCAGTTTAATAACTAAACTGAAGGCCTTTGTGAAATCAACACCTGATTGTTATTGAAACCTTTTAACCATTAGACGTACTTTGTATTTGGTAATGGATTTATATGGGTTCTGCTTAACTCAAAAGATCTACTTATACCCAATGATATTTTATGTAAAGTAAGATAGTTTATGGGTCCATATGACATTATGGTGTAGGGTATCATATTCTTCACACATAGCTTTCCTCTAGTGTAGAGATTTTTTAGCTTAGGTGATGGTTGTGGGTTCACTAGGATTAGGTGGAAAGCTCGTGGTAGCGTGAAGATCAAGGATTTGACATAGTTTGAATATACCATTTTCAGAGTGTATTGTCATATGATGTCTAAGCACGGTAGTATTATTGGATTATATTGAAGGTATAAGAATTTGTGAAGAGTTAGTAATACATACTTGATCAGGTTGATGTACTTTGGTATCACTTAGTCGAAAATAGGGCAAAGATATCATTTTATAGTGCCAAGGGTATTGCTTCATTGGACATTATAGAGTGAGTTGGTGGAGAGATAGATAGATAAGTTACAGAGAGGGTGAGGTGCCACTGAACTAAAGTAATAAGGGAGTACAAATCTAGAGGAGAACTATTAGTTGATATAGTGAGAGGTGCACTTGAGAGGGTTTCAGATATACTCATATAAATTTAGTGATAGATGGTTGTTGTATTAGCTCGCATTTTTGAAGAAATAAGATTTTAAAAGAGAAAGATTGACTTAACAAAAATAACATGAAATGATATAAAGACCTTTTGAGTTTGAGGATTATAATACTAAAAAATATTGTATTCAAGGGTGTATCTGATGAAGATGCAAGGCTTAAATCTTGATATTAACTTATGTGAAGTGTAGTGGTATAGCTAGAAATAACT
Source organism: Musa acuminata AAA Group (assembly GCF_036884655.1). Taxonomy (NCBI): domain Eukaryota; kingdom Viridiplantae; phylum Streptophyta; class Magnoliopsida; order Zingiberales; family Musaceae; genus Musa; species Musa acuminata. The sequence continues at coordinate 19,157,333 of NC_088358.1, read as the reverse complement.
TAAATAATCATATACTTTGAGTTTTTGAAAGTTTGAGATTTTAGGAAATAGCTTTTCAAATATTGATTGGTGTTGTAGGATTGGGGTGAGTATGAAATTAATAAGGTAGACCATAGCTTGAAAAGTTACTAATTAAAAAGTTAATAGTATGGAGGCTTGGTGTAGGAGGGTGAGACTAGTTTTAACTATGTGTGAATACTTTTATTTGGCAGAGCCAACTAGTTGAGGTATGTGCATTGGTTACTTTAAACGTTGTATATCATATGATGAGAGGTAAATTATTGGAGCTTGGTATTCACCTCAGAGTAAATAACTTTAATGGTAGATTTTAAAAGAAGTTCTCAATTATCTTTTTAAAATAAATAAAGACTATGATGATTTGAAATTTATATTTAAGAGGATATAATCATGTATATTTAGTAAAGTAATATATGAAAATGATATAAAATATGAAATTATCAAAGAAGTGGTTGAGGCAAACTCCTAGACATTAGTGTAAATAATTTCAAATAGTTTGGAACAGGATATGAAAGATGTTCTAAAAAACATCCTATGACTTTTATTATTAAGGTGATCATCACAATGAGTAGTAATTCTACTTAATTTGAAAGTTGGAAGGGAATAACGAGTAATTAGCTATTGTAAAATAGAGGATCATGGATGACCAAGGTGACGATGCCACACATCGATTAGAATTATAATTGAAGAAAGAGCAATTAGTTAAGTGATTTATAAACCTAACAATTATTTGTAGATATATTTTTATTCTATCTTCAAACTAAGGATGCTCTCGTGCTCAGATCCTTTACAAGAAATGAGCTAGGAAAGAATTAAATAGAAGTTTTGTTTTGTTTGTAGAATTGAGAAACAAAAATAAGATTCTTTTTGATATGAGGTGCATTCAAAATATTGAGTGTAAAATTGTTTATGTGTAAATTAAATATTATGAAACTACTATGAGTGATAAGGATTATGTTATCATCATTGATGATATTTTCATTACCTCTATAGTTGATATGGATGAATAAATTTTGTAGATTAGAAGTTATATAATGAGAAGCACCAGAGTTCCAATCCAATTGCTTGGATGAGCAATTGAAGTAGTCATGATGTTTACTTGAGATTAGTTGAGTGTAATAGTAGACTTAGGTTGAGATCGACAAACTTTTGTTGTGTATCCAATTTTATCATATAGTTGACAGATAAGTTTTTATTGATTGTTGGGATATCAAAACTTGATAGTTGTAGTGATTATCATTGAAGTTATTTATTAAGTTTTTTTTATTAAAATTACCACTACAGTTGGAGAGTTGATAGTGTAATAGATGATGACGACTCTATTGTTGGCCATGTGTCAATGAGACATCTTATTTGATCTTTTATTGAAATTCTTATTACTTTGATTATCATCTCTTTTGAATTTTTAATTGAATTGAGTATAGTTGGTACAGTCTTCCTCTCTTCTTATTTTAGATATATTTTATGATCAAATTAACTTGTCATATAGTTCTTCAAATAATATTTGTGAATCACATGCCCGAATTACTATTGTTAGTTTTTTATATTTATCTCCCAGGCCATTGAGAGTGTGAAAAATGACTTCTTCATCACTCAAAGGATGACATATTAAAGTCAAGTTATCTATAATAACTTTTAGATTTTATATATAATCAATAATAGTACTTTCCTCTTGTGTTGTATTTATCAAAATAGATAAAAAAAACTTAGCATGCAAATGAGAATATAATTAGCGATGGTGGTTTATAACTTAGTCATTATTTCTTCTATAGTATTGTATGAAGAGCTCAGTAATACTATAGATCCAACGATTGAGGCTTGAATGACTCTTAGAATAAGACGATCTTATCATAACCATAACTTATAATAAGGATTTATCAGTGGGAAAGGTTCTCTAAGTATTTAGATTTTTTCAAGTGGACTACTAAGAAAGTCATTGATGTGGCCTAATAAATCATATATATATAAAAAAAAAGGAGGTTAGTGAATTGTACTCGTCAAGATACATAATTGCTATCTTTAGAGAGTTTGAAGTATATTAGAGTTGTTGCATTGAGATGAACTATTGTTTCTAAGAAAATAATAATTAACACGTTAGAGCTGAAAGAGAAAGATGACATGGATGTTGAATGTGGTTGGATACTGGAGTATCTATCGTCAAAGAGAGAGAGAGTTGGCACCGTGCACCAACAGGAGGTCGAGTACCGTTGGATTAATGTAGATTAGATTAGAAGACAATTTGCTGATCAAAAGATCTAAGTAGATCAGATTAGTTGAGTAGTCTACTATCACAAATCAATATTACTATGAGTATTTGTTGTCGAGAAGGCAGAAAAGAGTAAGAGGATGATCGATGGAGGAGAACGATCATCGAAAAAACAAAATCATCATCGGAGGAGAGAGGAGTCAACGACTCTGGCTGCAGACATGCGTTAGGGGTAGATCATCTACTGTGATATAAGGAGACATGTTGGCGATGCTGCTGAGAAGACTGAGGGAGGAGAGCCCATGTATGAGTGTTGTAGGCAGCGATACAGCTGTGTTCGATCTCTGTCAACAAAAAGATGGAGAGAGAAATATTGTCATTCAGTGGTAATATCCAATCGTCATGTTCGATTAGCGGACATTGGGAAGATTTGATTGTCGATCAATGGAACAAGGGAGGACTTGAACCAGCGAAGGAGAGGCCTTCAACGATGATTGAGCCTCTGCCAATCACCTGTTCGATTGGGCCCCATGGTGGATGCCACAGTAGGTTGCAATTTCTGGTAGTAGATTTGCTAGCCGAGTGCTTGTTGTCTGACGAGGAGCTGGAGGAGGCGTCGGTGAGGAGAAGTCGCTATTGTTCCTACAGTGGCGACAACAAAATAGCAAGAAGAAAACCTTGCTTAGCAGCTAAGAAGAGGAATTGCTATCGCCAAACAATAAGGGCAAGTCTTGCTCGAGGTAAGAGGAGCTTTGATACCATAAATAATTAAAAAAATTTATTGTGAGAGGAATGATTTTATTTATTGAGGTAATTCATATTTATATAGATTTTAAAAGAAAGACTTATCTCTGTACTTAAATTATGTATTCAAATACGATTGATCTTCAAATCATAGATTGATCGAGGATTAGAGCATATAACGAAGCAAAATTATGATTTCATTTTTTCCTCTATCATAATCTTTTATCACATATAACTGTATTATTAAAATCATTATATATTTTTGTTATCATAAAAAGCTTGTAGGATTGGGGAAGATAGCGAAACTCATAAATGCCGGAAAATTTGATTCTTTAGAACTCATCACTATGAAAACCCTCAACGTACTTGGCGTTTTTGTCATCTCTGATTTATTCGACTTCCTTCCAAATTTCTGTGGCTTTTAGAATACAGGTGCAATGGGGAAGCAGATAGAAGATGGTGTTAGGTTGATGACTCGTGGTCCTGAACAGATCATATCCAATGACCAATACACGTAGTCGTAAGCTACCTTTAGCAGCAATCTTAACTTGGATTTAAACTTCTTATGTGATATCTACTTGATTGCTGGGTCGTATCGAGCATCACCAAATCTCTATGTCGCTTGCCCTTATCAGTGATCAACGCAATCTATTTGATTCTGTGTGCGTTCTAGTTAACATGGCCAGGCCAAAACCTTTCACAACCCAAGAGAAAGATTGCAGCTGCAGCTGCTTAAGACACACACTTTGTAATCCTATTGGAATGTTGATCATTTTTTTTCCTTGTCATATGATTTCTCTGTAATGACTAGTGTGGATCTTATCATATAACCATCGTCCTGAGATTATGATCATGATAAGATCATAGTTAGTCCTATATATTCTCATTGTTACGGCATAAAGTATCAAGGATGAACAACCATATGTTTTCCCATTATTTCACCACATTTATTCAACCAGCATAATCACAGTAGATAGATGACCACTTGCATGGCACGAACACGGTACATATATGACTGCTTGCAAGACAACTTCATGATGCATCTCTGAGCTCACCGCGCAGTTAACTCACATCAGACGGTGGACCCGAAGAGTCTCATGAACCCATAGGTCACAGCCATGGCCAACCATCCCCCTGCCACCACTCTAAAACACGACCTCCCCACTGGAGCTCGGCCCAGCGCCGCCCCGACGCACCCGAAGACTACTAGGCCAGCACTGGTCGCCGCCGCCGCCACCCCCAACCTCACCCTATAGCTGCTTATAAACCCGGCCGCCAGCAGTGGCACCACCGCCCCCAGCGAGAACGCCAGCGCCGATGCCGCTGCAGCCTGCAGCGGGCTCGGCAGCCCCTCTCCACCCGTCCCGTCGCTGCTCTCCCCCTCAACCTTCGTCTGCTGCTCCCTCTTCCGCTGCGCCACCTCTATATCCAGCTGCGAGTACACGGAGACGAACTCTCCTATGGCCATGCTGCATGCACCGGCGACGAGGCCTGCGAAGCCGGAGACGATCATGGCTTTGGCGTCACCTTTCACGGCCCCGACGCCCATCATGAGCGAAGCAGTGGAGACGAGCCCGTCGTTGGCACCGAGGACGGCGGCACGCAGCCACTGTGCTCTCTGCGAGTAGTCGTGCTCCTCGACGTGTGGCACTTGGCTTTCGATGCCATCAGTGGAAAGCTTGGTTCTGTCGAGAGCCATGGGAAGAAGTGCAAGTGTAGATACAGAAACAGAGAGTAATAGAAAGGCAGCGTGGTGGACACACGCCACAGGTAGGTCTTTATAGTGGATGATGGCGGTGGCACAGAGATCGAGAGAAGGGTGCTTCCATACGCCAGGATAGCAAATAAGAAATGACAGTGTCTTATAGTTCATGTAAAGAGTCGTGCGTAGCAATTACATGTTCTCTCACAAGAAGTTGGGTTGGTAGAAGAACAAGATAACCTAACCATTCTATTAAGAACTACTGTAGTTCTTCATGGACCATAGTATATACAGTTCAAGGATTCCTCAGGTTTCAGGTTGCCATCGGAGACCCACTCCCAGAGGATTAATTTGAAGCATCAATGGATACCATTGGAGAAAGAGTGGCTCTATCAATCTTAGTTAAACAATGTTTACGAAATTTCCAGGAAATGACCAAATTTATTGTTTACAGAAAAAGCTTCATTCTTTATCTTTTCTCCGGGGATATGTATGAAACCAGACTTACGTCTTCTTTTTCAGCTGGTCATTCCTTTTCGTGTGTTTTAAGTATTTATTCTTATTTTCCTGGGAAATAATAGCATATCTCCATCTCCAAGTGATAAGGAGGTGTTAGAATATGTACATATTGCTCATGACGATTGCTGAATAGATGAGCACCGGAGATACTACAATAATGTCAGTAAATAATGGGAAGGAAGCATGTATTCCACACGACAGCCATCGCCAGCCACCCCACTCATCTGTGTCGACCAGCCATGGCCATTAGAGGGCTCTCACTAATGTTTTATATTGTTCTCTTTTCTCTCAGGCTATCAAGGTTGGTTTCCTGTCTCCATCTGCTCTGGGGTGGAGTCTCCTCAACTATTTGTTTATCTCACTAATCATGTCTGCTGCATACCTTTTACGCTGGTCGTGTATTGTTTATGTGATGACTGCCCTTTGGAGTGGCTCAGTGGGCATTCAGGTGATGTTGGGCTGCTAATCAAAGGTTGGAGATCCCTTCTACACCTTTTTAGGTTGGATTCCAACCATCATTTTCACGAAACTTTCTCTTTGACAAAATTGAGCTGCAGATATATGGAGATGTATACCCTGAAACCAAGTGGAAGTCACTACCAAAATGTATACACTGTGTGCAACGTTTTGGGTGATTAGGAATCGTCCATTGCACAAACCTCTCATCGATAAACCATTGCATCGTTCTTATTAGGGGTTTTTCAAAAATAAAAATAAAAAACATTAAAACTACCATTATTATGCCCTTATATTTTTATTGAATGATGTTCTTCTCTTGTTGACTACCAATTGGGTGGATGTAAGCTTGATCATGGTTTGGTTTGAATTGAACCAAATCAAATCGGGCCAAAATTAGAATCGAATCAAAATCGACCTTAAAAAAAAATTATTACATCAAATATCATAGATGATGCTCACACATGAACACAAACCTAAGACCTATCACTTACATAACAATACACTGACCAATTAAGAAGTCTCAAAATAGTTTTTTTTTCTTCAATTTTCAAGCCTAAGTTCCCTTAACTTTTTCTTACAATTTTTTTTATTCATTTATACAATTGGTACTCAAATGTCATTTCGATATCTTTTTTCTATTCATTTAGTTGAAACATTCCCATTTATTCTAGTTTGATACGAGATCGAGAAATACACTTTAGATGACGATTTCGTGTCTCCGAGTTTCATCTTATTAACTCCCTATTTAATTTTATAATATTTTGAACCGTTCTAGTGGTGATCAGAGATTAAAATTTTTCTTACTGCTATAACAAATATTTTAACAAATGTTAGCCTTGGATTAAAATTTTAACTCGCCCAAATCCACTTCGAGACAGTGCGAGATCTTTACCGCATCAGTTACACCCACGGCAACGGGATTCGAGTCTATCTTCAATGAATCAAAGTCTCTAGAGCCCAAGATGACAAACGAGTCTTGAGCCCCATAGAGCCCTTCACTAGGCATGAAGAATACCACCGTGATTAGGACCATCAGGCATAGAGCCTACCATGATTAACGCACCTCATAAAAATCAAGCATCCCCCACGCTTCGACCAGGTGATGGCCGAAAGCTGCCACGACAGATTCATACTCTCGCTACGACAATTGAGATAAGATCGGCTACGATAGATTCATACTCTCGCTACGACGATCGAGCTGAGGTTCGCTAAAAGACGAAATGCTAAAACTAGTGCCCTCTCCTGAAAATTGCAGAAGGAGAGCCCACCATCAACTTCTCAGAGTAGAAGGGGGAGACAAAAACAAGACTCACTACGATGGAAGTCACCACTACGGATTTATACTCCCGCTACGGTGGTCGAGTCGAGGTCCGTCAAAAGGCAGAATGCTAAAACTGACGCCCTCTCCTGTAAGTAGCAGAAAGAGAGCCTACCATCAACCTCCCGGAGCAAAAGGAGAAGACAAAAACAAGACCAAAACCTCTTGGAGAAGAAGGGGAAGGTAAAAAACTAAGAAAAGAAGTGAACTTTCAGAGTGGAAGGGGGAGACCAAAGAAGAATAAAAAAAGATTGGAGCTATCAAAGTAAATTCACCAAGCCACAACAGAGCCGTAAAATCCCACCATGACGATTGATCCAAAGACTCGCTATGACGAAAAATGCCACAACAGAATGAGGCTACTAAAGCAAAAGCCAAACGAGCAAAACAAAAATGCTGCACAGCTTGGACAATTGGGTCGAGAAACCTAACTCACACCACTGTTAGTCAAGAAATCATTCGCATGAGCTAGTCATAGGACTTGGCCATCAACTCGCCTGCCAAAGCAAGCCAATGAAAAATACCCACAACAACAAAACCAACAAAGAGCTAGAGGCATGCCTTCTAGGGGGACGAATGATAGGGAAAGCAATGGCACAAGCACTACATTACTGATTCAACCAGTCATAGTCTACCACTTGGAATCAACACGCACATGTGGAAAGTCACACAAGTCGACCAATGGTGCATGACAACTAGACCCAACTTCTCAGCTTCCACTTGACCATTCCACCAAACCTCTCTACTTCCCCTCGATCGTGCCACTATTCATCAATGATTCGTCACCCTTGACCATGACTTCAAAGGGTGTTGTGAGCTTAATTGCAATGAGCATTAATTTTAGATGGTATGACCCAACTCTTTGGGCACCTAGTGTTGATCCTCTCTACTTCCCATCTCTTGTCTATTTCAGGCATGCCCCTACCTTGACAAATGACACGCCCTGAGTCATCTTCCTCTGATGTAATCAACATGAAAATGTGTTCACTAGCCGTCGATATAAATGAACCCCTGATAGTACGAGAAGCTAAAAGGGGATGAGCAACTGACCACCCTCTTCCCATAAATCAGGTATTAAAGCCAACGCCCAAAACCAGATAAAGAGGACAAATAAAAAAAAAATCTCTTAAGCTCTGCTAAATCTTCTCCATGTTGAATCTCATATTTTGATGATGAAACCAATTGATAATTGTGTTTATATTTTAATTTGAGTTTTAAGTGACGCAAGATGCTTCGATCAGGATGAGATAATAAAAGTAGGAAAAATCATGTTGGGCCGGAGGAACATGTCAGAAGATTGGACGTCGGGCTGGTGGATCGGTCAACATATCGACAGAAGGTTTCGGGCCGTGGATTCGGGCATCGGGCCAAGAAGAGTGGGTATTGCGCCAAGGATATCGGAGTTGTGGAGTCAATTGGCCGATTGGGCAATAGGCCGCAGGAGAGGACGATGCGTCGAGGGACCAATGACATGCGGGACAACTTGATTAATGCTTAGTATTAATTGTCTAGATCAAAGTTTGTTTTACATGTGTAGGATTAACTACGATGGTAGTAAGACATGCAGCAGGTGTTGCGCTGGAGTCAAAACCAAGATTACGTTAGGAGTTCGAGAGTTCGACGGAAGTTCGGACGGCCGTCGGAGGTTCTGCGGGAACAAATCCTAGAAGTCCAGGAGCTTGCCAAAGAAGCTCGTCGGAACTCGCCAAGAGGATCATCGTAAGTCCAGGAGTTTGCCGGAATTCCGCCGGAGTATCGCCGAGGGTTCGTCGAATGTTTGTCGAAAGTTCACCGGAAGCTCGCCGAAAGAAGCGATTGACGCACCGGAGCACGATTTGCAGCATTAATATCTTAAGTGTCGTGGTTAATAGGTAGATTAAGTTAGAATTAGGAGGTGATCCCATTAACTTAATCTGAGGCCAATTGGGCTCTGAACAGACCCAAATTGGGCCGAATGGATCAGCCTATTCGGACCCATAATTCTTGGCCGGCGGTGGCACCACCAGGGCCAGTGATGGCATTGCCCAAGAGACTTAGTCTCCCAGGAATTCTGGGTGGTAGTACTGTCCTTGTCAAGCGGTGGTACCACCGGCAATTATTACTGCCAAGCGGTGGTACTACCCCAGTCAGGCGATGGTATCGCCAGAGCTCGGTCTCCGAGCTCTGCTAGGCGGTGGTACTACCCAGACTGAGCGATAGTACCAACCAGTGTCAGATGTCAGGCGATAGTACCGCCAGGACCCCGAAAATCTAGGAGATGACACTTTTAAGCTCCAAATTCAAACCAGTTAGGGCTTATATAAACCCCATCCTTTCCTACATGAAAAAAATTGAAAGCTTGCATTTATTCTGAGAATTTGAGAGCTTAAAAGTGTTGTAAAAGGCTAGAAGTTCTTCTCCCTCTTTTCTTCTAAGTTTTGATCATTCAAGAGAGGAGTGGAAATCTGTAAAGGTTGTCTCCTAAGCCCGTCAAAAGGAGTAAAGTTATAAAAGGGTGGTTGACCTTCGCCTATTGAAGGAAGACCTCTAATGGACGTCGGTGACCTCATCGAAGGAGGAAGCCAAAAGTGGATGTAGGTCAAGATTGATCGAACCACTCTAAATCTCGGTTTGCATTTACATTCTGCTCTCTATCTTAACTGCAAACTGCCTCTATTGCTTTATTTCAACTATATTTTCACTTGATCTTAAGTTGAAGAACTTTTCGAAACGAATTTTTATCAAAAACACTTTTCGTCGAAAGTTTTTTGCTGCACTAATTCACAACCCCCCCTCCCCCTCTTAGTACTTTTGATCCTAACAATTGGTATCAAAGCCTCGTTATTTCTCAATGGTTTAACACCCAAGAGAAATAGCTCATTTCGGCTTTCAAGAGGGTTACTCTCTCATTCATCCTCCCTTTTTCAATGGGACGGATTATATTTATTGGAAAACTTGAATAAGAGTTTTCTTACTTTCTTTGGATTTGAATTTATGGCACATAGTTGAAAACAAATTTGAAATTTCTTCTCTTCCAATAAACCATTGGAATGATTTGGAGAAGAAGTTTTCTCTAAATGCAAAGGCTATGAATGTCTTATTTTGTGCCTTAGACAAAAATGAATTTAATCGGGTTTCTTTGTGCGAAACGGCTTTTGATATTTGGCGCACTCTTGAAATGACACACGAAGGCACAAGTAATGTAAAAAATTCTAAAGTAAATCTTTTGATGCATGATTTTGAGATGTTTTATATTGAACCAAGAGAGACTATTGGAGACATGTACACCCGTTTTATGGATGTTGTCAATAGTCTAAAAGCACTTGGTAAAAGTTTTTCGAACTTTGAACTCGTGAATAAGATTTTGTGTTCTCTTTCTAAGAAGTGGGATTCAAAAGTAATAGCTTTACAATAAATAAAAGATTTAAATATTTTTTCACTTAAAGAATTTATCAATACATTGATGACATATGAAATGGTGCATAATGCACTTGATGAACAAAACCACCTTCCAAAGAACATAAAGGATTTGGGACATAGAACATTTGAAGACCACTTGAGTATAAGCTCAAGTGATGGTGAACAAGAACTACTCACTAAGAAATTTAAAAATTTAATGAAACAAAAATTAAAGAACAAAAAGAACGAAACTACTTTCGTTGAACGCAAGAAAAAGAACAAAAATTGGGACGAATCAAGCTCCTCTGAAGACGAGGAGAAAATCAAGAAAGGTGAGGTGGCAAATTACGCCTTAACGGCATTCAACGATGAGGTAATCGAAACCCCCTTAATTTATTTTGAAATTACTTGATGTTTTCCATGATGTATTTTTTTTAGAATAATTATTTTTCTTAAAAATTACATGTTTAAAAAAATTAAAAATACAAGAATATGATCATGCTCATAATTTTAAAAATAATAATAATAATTACATGTTTTATGTTAATGAAATAAATTATTATATTTAAATCTAATGATCATATGTATGTTTTTCTTAAGAAGAAAAAATACATATCTTGATGATTTCCGATTTTGATTGAAACCATGCTTGATGTTTTAATGAAAATATTAAGAAGTTTAATATTATGCTTAATGATGATGTATGGATTTTGTGTGGAAAACTAAGCATGAAAAGATAGATTCACCTAAAAATAAAAATGCATGACTACAACAAATAATAAAATAATTTTGGTTGAAAATACTTTATGCTCAATGAAATCATGATTGATGAATATGCTTTATGTTTAATGATTTCTTTGGCTTGTATATCCTATCATGATGAATATTTTAAAAATAAATAAAATCATGTTTGATTTGAAGTAATGCATAATGATTTCTTTGGCTTGTATATCCTATCATAATGATTTTTGTGATTTATGGATTATCGATTTTCACGATAATAAAAGTTACTTTTTCAGTTTTAAAAAATAATACATATTTTGATTTGGCATAAATGAAATAGGCATGCTTATATGAAATAGTGTAAGTGTCATGATGATTGTATACTTAATGATGCATAAAGTTGTAATGAAAATATTGAAATTTTGATACCATGATTTGACGATTTTATGCATGAGATTTTAAAGTTATACATGATGATTTTTGTGGTTTATTGATCTTGATGGTTTTTATGACAATTTATTTTTCGATCCTAAATGATTGATGATATATATATATTTTTGGCACAAAAAGGACAAAAGCATGCTTGTATGAAACAACTAAATAGAGAAAAGTATTTTTCTTGAAAATTCTTTTTCTATATCTTATTGACTTTGATGAATCTATTTTATCATCTTTTTATGAATCTCTTGAAAATGATTTTGATTTGATGATTTGAATTTGAATGATCTTTATCTTGATTTTTTGAGATTTATAACTTGAGATTTACTCTATAAAAATCGAGATCTTTTATCCTCAATGTTTCTTTTTGTTATCTACAATCCAAATGAATCACGATTGGTATCATTGCTATATTTCTTCTTATTGTGTACTAAAGAGAAAATTTTCCTAAATGAATTATGATTTTTCGGAACCATAATTTTTTTTGATTCATAATGAATTGAGAAATTTTATATGCTTGAATTAATATCTTATTCTCCTACAAGATTGAATAAATTTTATCTATATCATGATCTCCTAAGAATTCCTTTTATTTTTTTAAAAAGAGGAGATGTGTCAAAATGAATCATGTCTTTTGGTATTCACATGATTTTATCTTTTCATGATATGATTTTTACGTAATTCCTTGTGTTCATGAAATATTTATCTCATCACCCAATAATTCTTCTTGATATTCCTTATGTGATGATATGAATACATGAAATATTCATTAATTTGTTTTGATGTATACAAATAAGAAGTTTCGATCATGCATAGTAGGATGTAATTTAACAAAATTGGTACCATCATGATGTGAAATAAATGATGATTTGGAATCATGTATGTAATGATGATTTTATATACATGATGATTTAGAATTATGCATGCAATACTTTAACTTATGATAATGATGCATGCAATGATGAAATATTCATGATAAAATAATTGTTTTGACATTCATGACCTGAATTTTCATCTATGCTATTTACCTTTGTCATAATTTAGAAATTAATGTAAAGGGTCTTTCTTTTTTTTTTGACAATGACAAAGGGGGTGTAAAATATGGTAGAAAGCTAATTTGCTAGCTCGCACAATTCAAGAAGAAAGCAAAAATTACACTTTTCAAAGGAGAAGAAATTGCTATCTTGAACATCACCAAGAAAGTGCTATTTTGCATATCTCAAGATGCACAAATGCAAATATGCAAAATTTGTAATTTTGCACATCATTAAAATTTATGATGCTTTGGTGATTATGCATGTTTTAAAATTTTGTAAGATTCACTAGCTTGCATGATGTAGAACTTGTTATCTTGAACATTACTAAGGAGTGCTACCTTGCCTATCTCAAGAAACAAAAAATTAACTTGCACATCTAGCAAAACTTATATTTCAAGAAGCAAGAGTTGCTTTCTTGAACATCTCAAAATTGCTAGCTTGCGTATTTATATTTTGATGATAGCAAACTTGTATGATGGTAAAAATGGATATTATGTTTTTCATGCAATGAGTTGAACTTATATCACAAACACTTGATTGTGGTACTTATCCTTTTTGTTGATGATAAAGGGGGAGAAGTATGTTGATTATATATCATGATTTTATCATGACATGTTGCTTGGATTTTTGAATCCAAGAGTTTCTATCAATATGGCATATTGATAGGGGGAGTTTGTTTAAACTCCGGAAGATTAAGTTTAACTCCGTCATCAATTGGTTGTCATCATCAAAAAGTGAGAGATTATTGAATCTCATATTTTGATGATGAAACCAATTGATAATTATGTTTATGTTTTAATCTATGTTTTAAGTGACGTAGGATGCTTCGATCGGGATGAGACAATTAAAGCAGGAAAAATCATGTTGGGCCGGAGGAATATGTCAAAAGATTGGACGTCAGGTCGGTGGATCGGTCGACGTATCGACAAAAGGCTTTGGGCTGTAGATTCGGGCATCAGGCCAAGAAAAGCGGGTATTACACCAAGGATATCGGAGTTGCGGAGTCAATTGGCCGATTGGGCAATAGGCTGCAGGAGAGGACGATGCGCCGAAGAATCGGACGAAGCGTTGAGGGACCAATGACATACCAGACAACTTGATTAATGCTCAGTATTAATTGTCTAGATCGAAGTTTATTTTACATGTGCAGGATTAACTATGATGGCAGTAAGACATGCAACAGGTGTTATGTCGGAGTTAAGACTAAGATCACACTGGGAGTTCGAGAGTTCGACGGAAGTCCGGACGGTCATCGGAGGTTCTACGGGAACAAATCCGAGAAGTCCAGGAGCTTGCCAAAGAAGCTCGTCGGAACTCGCCAAGAGGATCGTCGCAAGTACAGGAATTTGCCGGAAGTCCGCCGAAGCATCACCGAGGGTTCGTCGGATGTTCGTCGAAAGTTCACTGGAAGCTCGACGAAAGAAGCAATTGACGCACCGAAACACGATTTGCAGCATTAATATCTTAAGTGTCATGATTAGCAGGTAGATTAAGTTAGAATTGGGAGATGATCCCATTAACTTAATCTGGGGCCAATTGGGCCCTGAATAGACCTAAATTGGGTCGAATGGATCAACCCATTCGGACCCAGAATTCCTGGTCGGTGGTGGCACCGCCCAGGAGACTTGGTGTCCTAGGAATTCTAAGCGATAGTACCACCCTTGTCAAGCGGTGGTACCGCCAAAGCTCGATCTTCGAGCTCTACCAGGTAGTGGTACTACCCAAACTGAGTGGTAGTACCACCTAATGTCAGATGCCAAGCAGTAGTACCGCCCAATTATGGTGGTGGTACCGTCAGGACCCCAGAAATCCAAAAGATGATACTTTTGAGCTCCAAATTCAAATCAGTTGGGGCCTATATAAACCCCACCATTTCCTGCATGAAAGAAAACTGAAAGCTTGCATTTATTTTGAGAATTTGAGAGCTTAAAAGTATTGTAAAAGGCTAGAAGTTCTTATCCCTCTTTTCTTCTAAGTTTTGATCATTCAAGAGAGAAGTAAAAATCTATAAGGGTTGTCTCCTAAGCCCGTCAAAAGGAGTAAAGCTGTAAAAGGGTGGTTGGCCTTCGCCTATTGAAGGAAGGCCTTTAGTGGACGTCGGTGACCTCATCGGAGGAGGAAGCCAAAAGTGGATGTAGGTTAAGATTGGCCGAACCACTCTAAATCTCGATTTGCATTTACATTCTGCTCTTTATCTTAACTGCAAATTGCTTTACTTCAACTATAGTTTCGCTTGATCTTAAGTTGAAGAAATTTTCGAAATCGTTTTTTATCAAAAATGCTTTTATCATATGAACATTGCTTTAATCGTCGAAAATTTTTCGCTGCACTAATTCACAATTGTCACGACCCGGGTCTGATGAGCCAACTGGCCAATAACTCTATTTTGGTTCTCAACGGTGGACCAAAATGCTTAAGCGGAAGGTTACATAGTACACTCATCAGGCCCTTATAAGCTAATCATACACATTCCCCACTTCCGATGTGGGACTAATGAGATATTACAACAGCCTTCCCTCTTAGTGCTCTTGATCCTAACACTCCACTTTTTTTATTGACTTAAGCATCAAAAAAGTCAGGTCGAGAAATCCCCTAATGCTGACCAATTGTGCAGGACCTCAGTGCGTCAAAGAAGTCAGGTTTTGCTCCTTGGGATGACGCGGATCATCATCAGAGAAAAGTCAAACTTTAAACTTTCTTCAATAGCAAAACTGTACCTCAAAGAAACCATGGGTCGGTTGCCACTGGCCAGCAAAACCTCATAAGTCCACTTATTTATCTCAATCAGATGCCCAAATCATAAGTACTCCGCTTGGTTTCCGGGATGGGTCCTTGTTTTTAGGACTGAACCCGGCTATGCCGACTTTTCTGGTCAGCGACACTCAGAAATAACACTTACTTTCTTCCTTGCTTACTCCCGTGAGATCTCTCTCTTACCTCCGTTTGCTCTTTTGCTCTTTTTCTCTGATCTCTTTCTTTTCTTCCTCCTTTCGTCTTCCTCCCTTCTCCTTCTTCCTATTTTCTTCCCCTTTTTCCTTCATTTTTTTCTTTTCTTTCTTCTCTGTTCTTTTCTTCTTCCTCTCTTCTCCTTCTTCCTCTTTTCTTTCCCATTTTCCTTCTTTTCCCTTCTTTCCCGCAGCCCCTTCTTCCTTTCCTCCCTCTTCTTTCTCTTCTTTTCTCTTCATCTCCCATAGCCGCAGCCCCCTTCTCCCCTTCCTCCCTCTCCTTTCTCTTCTCTCTTTGCTCCCCTTCTCTTCTTCTTTTCTCTTCTTTCTCCCACAGCCACAGCCCCTTCTTCCTTGCCTCCCTCTTCTCCCTTCTCTCCTTCCTCCCCTTCTCTTCTTCCTTTCTCTTCTTCTCCCACAGCCACAACCCCCTTCTTCCCTTCCTCCCTCTCCTTTCTCTTCTCTCCTTCCTCCCCTTCCGCAGCCCCTTCTTGCTTTCCTCCCTCTTCTTTCTCTTCTCTCCTTCCTCCCCTTCTCTTCTTCCTTTCTCTTCTTCTCCCATAGCTGCGGCCCCCTTCTTCCCTTCCCTTCGTTGAATTGAGAAATTGGTTGTGAAAGATATGTCTATTATTCATTAAGATGATGGGTATTTATAAGTGAGATTTCTCTCAATCAATCACTCAAATCACTCAATTAAATCACCTCAAATCTAAATATATTATTGATTCTCAAATCATAGATTAATTGAGGATATAAGAAAGTAGGGAATTATCGTATCAATTACTTATCATGATTTTCTATCATACCCTCGTAAGATTGAGTTTCTATCAAGGTTATCAATCTTGAATCGATGTAATTGAAATGTCTTATGAGTAACTAGTTGATCAAAAGTATTGTCATGAACGGTTATCGCGCACTAGCAACGATTTCATTCAACGAACTGTTTTGTTATGGACTTAGCTGGTTTTGCCTAAGTCGTGCAAAGGTCATTCAACGAACCGCAAAGGTCAGCCTCCCCGAAACCTCTCATGTCCCTTAGGACCCACGAAAAAAAGAACGGGATAGAGAAAACGCCTCATTCGGGATCCACAAGCAAACATTTCCGAAAACACTTCATAGACAATGCAAATTACAAACAGACTTTACAAGCTCTAAACAGTTGCACAATAAAAGGGTAAAATGGTCCATTATAGACCGAAAATCTCTCACACGTGTCCACATGACACAACCTTTATTTACAAGCCTAAAGCGGCCACCAACCTAACTAAAATGAGACTATTAAGCCTTCGACCATCCCTCTACATGCTATACAAATCATGAACATACCAAAAGACATGGACATATATAAGCATTACATCAAATATCATGTTTAGAAGTTTGTCTATGACATTCTCCCCCACTTATTCCTACGACATCTTCGTCGAAGCCTTTGTCGACATTGCAACTCCTCGCCTTTGCTGAGTCTTCAATCTTCTGCTCCAACTGCAATGCGCCTCCTGGCTCCCAATTGCTCTCCGCTTTTGCTTTTGAGTAGTCGAACCTTTGATCCGCCATGCTGCTTCAACTCGCCAATGACTCTGACTCTAGTGTGGGGTTAGCTGAGTTGTATTGATCCCTGTTGGTTCTTGCGGATCCTCCAGATGAAGGAAAAGACCATCCTTACTGCGCCAGTCTCTCAAATGCCTCATGCTACTTGAACTGGGTGGATGCTTGTTAGAGCTTTAACGAGCATCGTCTCGCAAACTTCTGAAGTTTTGGGTCCTTCATCCATAAAATTTGCTCATTGACTCTTCTTGCACTTAGTTGTCACATCCAAATAGGTTTGCATCACTTCTGCTTTCGATTGGCATTTCGTTAGGAAATAAAGCAGACAATCTACTCTCAGTAGTACTGATCACCGTTGGTGAGGATTTGACAATATTGTCTTACATTATCTTCGAAGGGTCTTTGAACTTGTGTAGAGCTCCTCTGCTGGATAGATAAGAGAATTAGGGTACTCGATTTCGTCTATTCTCTTAAGGGTTGAGAAGGCAAAGGTTACTTGACTTCGCCCGCCTCCTCGAGGTTGTACTCCATGATTGAGCTGGTTACTAACCTTCGCCTACTCTTTGCTCACACTTCTGAAGCACTTGAAGTGTTTGCACTCCTTGCATTGAGTTAGTTACTGTGATTCACCTTCTCAATGCCATCGAACTTCTAGAATGCAGGAAGTTTTCACCCCCAACTTGGAGTGATTCTCTCATAGGTTTGGTTGTCTCTAGGATTGTACCGTCTTCTCCATTAACCCTACTGCCTACTCCACTGAGTAGCGAAGGTACAGCACCGCGTACTGTCTACTTTGTTCCTTGGTCATGCACTCTTGCCTGACCCGAAGTCCTTCACTTTCGGCTATCTCGATGAGAAGCTCGTTGACACCGATCTTACGAAGTTCCTTGGCCTCTGCCCTTCAGCCTTGTCTCGGTACTTGGAGTTTGCCTCTACATGCTCCACCTCCTCGACCCCTTTCATGACCAAGCGCTCTCCCTCCATGAGAGCAAGGGATCAATGACTTTCACGGAAGTCCCGCCTTTGCGGTACCATAGTGTTGCCATGCCCATGGCCCTACTATCCGTCGCCTTACATCTGCATCTTTTTTCTTCACGATCAATAGATATGTCTCTGTGGCACTCCTCTGAGTCCACCTCCATTCTAACTGACGCTTGATTTTGTGTAGCTAAGTCCCTCTGGACTCATCGTCGCTTCCTCACCCCTTTCGACCCCCTGCTTCAACACCTTTGTGTTCTCCAAGTAGTCTGTTTGGTCGATGGAAAGACAGACTGCAACTCCCATACATGGCCTCTGCCATCTCATTATAGGGTTTGCACCAATTCTGTTCTCCTTAGCTTCCTTGGTAGCAATATTTGCTTACTCGACCTTGTCCTCTGACTTGTCAGGCACCCTTAAGCGAATATGGGCTCTGGAGCTATCCAACTCTCCAGCTGCTTCGATCATACCTCTGCATTATCAAGTCCCTCCCATGGGACTCACTGGTACTTGTATTTAAACTTTTCCCTTGGTGAAACACAGCCCCCATATGCTGATGACCAAGGTTTTCATCTGATGCAAAATTCGATGCACGTACGAAAGACCCGCCTCTGCGGTACCATGGCCTTCACTCCTTGAATCCATAACCCTTCCTACTGTCATGTTGTTCACCGAAGTGGAGCTTCCAGTAGCTCCCGATCATACCTCCATATGATCTAGTCCCTCACGGGACTAGGTCGTGTGTATCGCATTGCCACGAACTGTTCCACCACGATCCGCTGCACCATGTCGCCTCTTGGTGACATCTCTATTGCATTCTGATCCTTGTGAGATGAACTCGAATTGTGAACTCTTCATGTGTGGCCTTTGCCAATACATCGCAGGGTCTCTTCCACCTTCAATTTTATTCACTCCTTTGGCAATCGACCTTCATCCACCCACTCTTGGGTCACACCTAGATGAAGCACCGCTTTAGGACAGTCCGGCGCTATAGCTCCCGAAGTCCACCGACTTCGCTGCAATAAGTGCACCATTGTCTGGATCCTGGGCCTCTATCCCTACCAGCACAATCTTCGCTGCGCACCGCTTCCTTCATAGCAACTCGAATGGCAACACTGTGGCATATTCTTCAAGAGTACCCATCTCTGTATCCTCTTGCCCCATGCTAAGGCCTTCTGAACCCAACTTTGCCTCCGCAAATTGAATCGCCTTAGTTCCTCCATTAAATGCTCCTTCGAGATAAGGTGCATGTGCCCAGAAGCTCCCTTCGTCTTTGGCACCATGCAAGATGAGTCCGCTCCGTCAGAATGAATGACCCATGGAACAACATGATCCTGCTCTTGCCTCTACAAGAGTTCATGTCCTTGACCTCTATCCAAGGAAAGCACTATGCCTCCGCTCCATGTTCCATCTTCTATACCGGCTCCCTTCATACGGCTTGGGTACTTCGCCAAGTTACACCCAAGTTGCTCCGCTCCTCATTTTTGCATTGAGTTAATGGTGGCCTTCGTGCCCACCATTCCACGGGTCAGCCCTCCCTTAAGTTCGATCTCCATATCGACTCCAAGTGTGCCTTCATTTGTATTGCTTTGGGTCGCTCCCCCACTTGATCTCGCAATGCATCCACCAATGCATACTCTCGAGCGAGATCATGCGACGACTCCTCGCTGCTTGCTCAGTCCATTGAGCTTCGTGGAGTTGTTGTTTGTTGAGGTACTCCTCAACTTGTGAGGTCCGTCCCACATGATTCTCCCTCTGGAGAGCCGAGACTTATCCCTCCTAGATAACTGTCCCGTTGGAGCAACATCTCTCTTCATTTCGGAGACCACCATCCCCTCGGACTACTCTGATATGCTGAACAAACTGTGTATTATTCTGCCTCCTGCAAATGCACTTGCTAGATTGCGACTCCACGTCAATATAGCCCCCGCTGCACCGCTCAAGGCCTAGCAACATGCTGAACTCATTGCACACTTTAGCCTCCTACGGATGTTTCATTCACATGTCGAAGAGAAAGTTTCAATGCTTCATTGTCACGAACGGTCGTCGCGTACTCGCAACAACTCCGTTCAACGAACCGTTCGTCGCTCACACCTGCATGTACTACTGCTTGACAGCATGTTTTCTCTTGGTTTTGGGTCATTTTGCTTGTAAATATGTAAGTTCGAACAAGCTGCAGCGTTATAAAGCGACCGCTCACCGAACCGAGCAAAATAGCCCCAAAATAGCTTCGTTTTCGTGTGCCACGGGAGGGTTGCGGAGAACTGCCTCCACTCACCAAAATGTCAGCCATCTCAGACCCCTGGAACCCCTCGGGTGGCACAGGGCTGGATGGGGCTTCGGTTATATACCAGGCGTTGAACTCTCTTTCGTAAGTTCGCACGTGACCTTTACGGTAACTTGTCTTCGCGCCCGGGACTAGGTGAGTGGCTGTTTGTGGGCTTGCAGTTGTTCGTTCATCCTTGAAAGCCTTGTTTTTCTCCCTCTCTCTATTTTCTCTTGTGCACACAAGGTGTTCGTCGAATTTCTTGTAAAGCTTCCCCTTTTCGCGAGACTTCGGGACTTGTCCGTTGCTCGTTCTTTCGAACTAACCAACTTTCTCTTTTACAGGTCCTTCGGGACCTGCGAGAGGTTACAAAGTGGGCTGATCCTTGCGGAGCAATATCGCAAGGGTGAAGCGCGACTTAGGCAACGCAAGCTAAGTTCGCGTCTTTGCCATAAGGTTAACTCGCGACTTAGGCAACGCAAGCTAAGTTCGCGTCTTTGGCCGCAAGGGTGCCTCACGCCTTAGGCAATTCCAGCTAAGGTCATGACATTGTGGTATCAGAGTGGGCAAGCACTTCGAGCGAACAGCGAACGAACTTCGCAACTTCGCCATGGCAAAGCATCGTGGCGAATCAAGCAAGACAGGGCAAGCCGGACCCTTGCCCCAAGCAGCCGCAGGTGGGCTGCACGTGCACACTCGCTCTCATGCTGTTGGAGCTGCTCAAGAGGAGCGCGGTAGCAAACAAGATGAGCGAGAAGTTGGCTACTCTCCACGAGTGGAGGAAGCGCAATCTGGTGCGCTAATTGGGAAAAAGAGTCACAAGGAGAGACTCACAACGGCGGAAACCCGCCTGGATGTTCTGGAGGCGAGCATGGAGGAACTCTACCATGGCCAACAAAGGCTTGTTGGGGTAGAGAGGTCGCAAGAGGAAGCGGAGTCCAGGATCGACAAGGTCGAGACCTTAGTCGACCGACTGTCTGACGACACCAAAGACTCCATGCAACACTTACAGGATGTTGTGGCGGAACTCACTACTAAGGTGGCCATGCTCACAAGAACACTAAATGCGGGAGGAGGCAACACCCGCGTTGCACCGCCATAAAATTTGAGGGCACTTGAGCCTCATGGATATGGAGGGGCCACAAACTTTCTGTTCGACATGGAGCAATACTTCCGAGCTACGAGGCCCGATTCTGAAGATACCAAAGTTTCTATAGCAACAATGTATCTGAACGGAGATGCGAAACTTTGGTGGCGAACTCGTTGGGAGGAGATCCAACAAGGTCGGTGTCGAGTCGATACATGGGAGGACTTGAAGTGGGAGTTGAGAACTCAGTTCCTACCGGAGAACACAGAGTTCGTCGCAAGAAGGAAGTTGAGACAACTCCGACAAAGTACCACCATCCAAGACTATATGAAACAATTTTCTGCACTAATGCTGGACATACAGGACATGTCTGAAAAGAACAAGTTGTTCAGCTTCCTCGATGGTTTGAAACCATGGGCTCAGTAGGAGCTAAATCGAAGGAATGTTACTGACGTGGTCGGGGCAATTGCGGCTGCAGAAAGGCTCACCGACTTTGTTTCCTCTGAAGACCCAGTAAGAATGAAACAATCTTCAGGCAATCGACCTCCAAAGCATTCTCGAGGGAAGGAGCTCGGGGGCGAACAAAAGAAGAAGAGCTCCCACAAAGGGCCGAACCCGAAAGGCAAGGCCTCAAAACCTAGAGGATGCTTCTTGTGCGGAGGACCGCACATGGTAAGGGAGTGCCCACAAAAATGGGCACTCAATGCTTTGACGGCTTCCATCCACCCCCCGATCGGACAAGGGCAAAGCTGTTGCTCTTAGTTCAAGCAGTTCTGAATCCAGCAGCGATGACGAGGAGTCGCAAGGACCTCGAATGGGAGCAATGCGTTTGTTGAATGCTATGCGGGGTCAAGTGGGGGAGAACATGAAGACAAAGGCACAAAAAGTAGGAAGTAGTGAGCTGATGTATGTGGACATCAAGCTAAATGGCCAAACGACCCGTGCAATGGTGGACACAGGCGCTACCCACAACTTCATAGCCGATCGTGAAGCACAGCGACTTGGGTTGATCTTGGAGAAGAGCCCAAGCCGAATGAAGGCGGTGAACTCGGAGGCCAAGCGAATCTTCGGGTTGACGAAGGGAGTTCCCATCAAAATCGGGACTTGGAGCGGAAACACCAACATGATGGCTGTACCACTGGACGACTTCCAAGTGATTCTTGGAATGGAGTTTATGCATGCGGCAAAGTTGGTGCCAATGCCATTCTTGAACTCCCTATGTATGATGGGAGGTGATGACCCCTGCGTGGTTCCCGTCTCTCGGAGAGGAACTAAGGAGCCCCAACACATTTCGGCATTACAACTGAAGAAAGGGGTGCGAAAAGGTGAATTGACATTCGTGGCTGCTATGAAGCTAGAGCCACTCAACGAGGAGGCCATTCAAGAACCTGCTGTGGTGGCGAACATCCTAAAAGAGTTCAAAGATGTTATGCTACCCGAGTTGCTGAAGACTCTTCCACCACGCAGAGGCGTGGATCACAGCATCGAGCTAGAGCCAGGAGTGAAGCCTCCAGCGAGACCACCCTACCGCATGCCCCCGCCAGAGTTGACAGAACTCAGGAAGCAGTTAGGTGAACTGCTAAGCGGTGGTCTCATCCGTAGCTCTAAAGCACCTTTCGAAGCTCTAGTTCTCTTCCAAAAGAAATAAGATGGGAGCCTCCGATTATGCGTCGACTACCAAGCCCTCAACAAAGTAACAGTGAAGAACAAGTATCCCATCCTGCTCATCGCGGACTTGTTCGACCAATTGGGCAAGGCTAAGTATTTCTCAAAACTCGACCTTCGGTCGGGGTATTGGCAAGTGCGCATTGCTGAAGGCGACGAAGCGAAGACTACTTGTGTGACCAGGTATGGAGCGTTTGAGTTCTTGGTGATGCCTTTCGGCTTAACTAACGCTCCGACCACATTCTGTACTCTCATAAACCAGCTATTCAAGGAGTATTTGGATAAGTTCGTGGTCGTCTACCTGGACGATATCGTCGTCTACAGTCAAACGCTCAAGGAGCACGTCAAGCACCTTCGGACGATTTTCAAGGTTCTCAGGGAGAACACTTTGTTCATGAAAAAGGAGAAATGCTACTTTGCTCAAACTGAAATCTTATTCTTGGGGCATCGAATCGGTGATGGCTCCATTCGGATGGATAAGTTGAAGGTGCAAGCAATTGCGGAATGGCGAACTCCAAAGAAGGTGCCAGAGTAAAGATCCTTCCTTGGTTTCGTCAATTACTATCGACGCTTCATAGCAGGATATTCAAAGCAGGCAACCCCACTGACGGAGTTGCTGAAGAAGGAGCAGCCTTGGAAGTGGTCGGACAAATGTGAGATAGCATTCCAAGACCTGAAGGCTGCTGTTCTGGAAGAACCGGTGCTCAAATTGCCAAACTATGGAGAGCCCTTTGAAGTCCATACAGATGCTTCGGACTTCGCTATTGGGGGAGTACTCATGCAGGAGGGTCATCCGGTGGCCTACGAGAGCCGCAAACTCAACGAGACCGAGCGACGGTATCTAGTGCATGAGAAGGAGATGACAGTAGTGATCCACTGTCTACGAGTTTGGCGACACTACCTCCTCGGGTCGCGATTTGTGCTGAGGACGGACAACATTGCCCTGAGCTATTTCCAAACTCAGAAGAAGCTCTCTCCAAAGCAAGCGCGATGGCAGGACTTCCTGGCTGAATTTAGTATGGCAATGGAGTACAAGCCTGGGAAGGCGAATATCGTGGCCGATGCACTGAGTCGGAAAGTGGAATGCGTGAATGCCGTACAACTGGAGGGCAGAGGCCAAGCAAGTTAGTTGCACTCCAACTTCCTTTCCCGAATCAGGGATGGACTGTATAGTGATCCCCAGGTAGTTATCCTGATGCAGCTCATCAAAGAAGGCAAGGCACGACGATTTTGGGTCCAGGAGGGACTTGTTTACACAAAAGGGAATAGGGTGTATGTTCCCCGAGTGGACAATTTAAGGCGTGAGCTCTTAAAAGAGTGTCACGATTTTCTTTGGGCTGGACACCCAGGCATTCACAGAATGTTGGTGTTAGGACCCTTTTTCTAAGCTTTTGAATAATGTTTATTGAGTTTGTTTAGTCCAGTTGTTTATTGAGTTGGTTTGGTTCAGTTAGAATGAAGTAGAGGTTTATTTAATATTTATTTATTATTAGAGTTCAAGTCTTAACTCTATAAATAGGGATATAACTACTTCTTTTGGGTAATCTATGAAAAATACTATTGTCTTTGGACAAACCCTAGGAGGCCGATCTCCTCATCCTCATTTCTCCCATTTCTTCGACGATAAGACTTTAGGGTAAGCAGCAGCAACCGCAGCCACGCACCTCTGCTTCCCCTGCGTCCGGCTAGCCCATCCGTCGGCCGTCGCTGCTCTCCGGCCAGCAACCGACTCTGCCCCACTTCCGGCCAGATTCCACCGCCTCCTCCCACCCGAGCCACCACCGCTGCCAGGAGACGTCGTTGCCAGCGTCCCACTCCGTCGCAGCCCTGCTCCTCTTCTCTACCGCCGCTGCAGGGCAACTCCTTCTCCACCTCCGTCGCTGCTTCCCGACCGATCGATCACCGCCGCCTGCCTCCCAGCCGCAACCCTAGCCGTGCCCCCCCCCCCTTGGGTTGCAGC
Source organism: Musa acuminata AAA Group (assembly GCF_036884655.1). Taxonomy (NCBI): domain Eukaryota; kingdom Viridiplantae; phylum Streptophyta; class Magnoliopsida; order Zingiberales; family Musaceae; genus Musa; species Musa acuminata. The sequence continues at coordinate 19,132,345 of NC_088358.1, read as the reverse complement.
CGCAGCGGCCGGTTGCCGTAGGCCCTCGTTGCAGTAGTTGCAGAAACAAAGCTTCCTCTATTGTCGCAGCCCCTCGTCGATCGCAGCCGCGCCTCGAGGGTCGTCGCTTTCTAGCCGACCCACCACCACTGCCAGCCACCGTGCGGCGACCGCTGCTCGCCTCCCAGCCGCCGCTTCCCCTGGCTCGGGCGAGAACGACCGCCGCCACTCCCCCTTGCTCTGCCCCCTTGTGACCGAGAAACAGGGCAATCCTCTTGCTGCTGCTGTGAACGCCGGTTGCCACCACCGTCGCCACTGCTGCCCAGCCAGCGATGATGCCGCTCGCCGCCCAGCCTGCCACGACTGCTGCTGCCAGCCACCGCAGCCTTCACCTCAACCCCCTCGATCTGCACCGTTGCTGCAGCCCCCTTGCTCTGCATCTTTGCCACAGCCGCCGGTTGCCACCACTACAGCCTCAACCCCGGCAGCTTCAACGCCACCTCCCTCTTGTTCTGCCTCTGCTGCTGTAGTTGTTGGTTGGCATCACCGCAACCTCAACCTGGCTGCTCGGCGATTGCTTCCTTGGGTCACAGCAGTCACAACCATCGCCTTTCAGCCTCGGCGCTCTCATCTCACACAGTGACAAAAACACAGGGCAGCAACTCTTCCTCCATCGCAGCCACCACAGCGGCGAGTCCTTGCCGGCGCTGCCCCCAACCACATCACCATCGCTGCCTCCCAGCCCTCAACAGCAGCGATCCCTCCACGCAGCGACAGCAACAAACATTGTTGCCTCTCACTAGCGCCTCCTTCCGTAGTGTGACAAAAACAAAGCAACACTGCCTTCCATCCGCGCTATCGCAGACATTGCAGCGGTGAGCCCTTGGTGATGCTGCCCTAGCCACACCACCATCACTACCTCCAAGCCCTCAGCAACAGCGATCTCTCTACGCAGCGACCGCAACAAGCATCGCTGCCTCCCACGTGACGACCACAGCTACATCCCCCGCATCCTCGCAGTAACCCTTCATTCCCATAGTGTTGCCACCAATTGCATCACAACAGCAGCACCGAATAGGGCAGTGATTGATGCCCTTGACCAACACCAAAAATAGGACTTGAGATTACAGATTTGCAATCTTACGAAATGGCCATCGATAACTCAATGAAAGCACAAATGAAAGCATTAGAAATTAGAATTGAGAACCGGTTACAAGAAGTATTTAATGATTTTAAAAAGGACTTACTGGGGAGCCTTAGTAAATTTCAACAAGGTGGGAGCTCAAGTTCTACATTGCATAGATCTGGAAATACTAGAAAAGGGCCCCAAGATTGTGACATAATCTACTCATATATGAAGGTGGATGGATAGCTCTCAAAAATTTGTCAGACTTCTACAGTGTTGGAATATCAAAGTAGGTTTGAAAGATTATCAAATCAAGCTAGAGATTGGTCGGAACGATAACTTCTGGATACATTTATTGAAGGTCTTATTCCAAAGATCCGGTGTGAAGTTAAGGCTCGTCAACCTCGCACTATGATAGCTGCGATCTCATTCGCACATCTACATGAGAAAAAAATCAATAGGGAAAATCATGGAAATAGAAGTGACAACCACCAGATGATCAATATGCCACCCACCATATCTATTCCCAACCAAAGCCTTGACACCCGAGGACTAACCCAAGAAGAACTCAAGAAAAATTCAGCAAAGGGCTTGTACTATGATGAAAAGTGGAGTATGGAGCACCAATGTAAACAAGGGCAGCATATGTTGATTGAGCCAATTGGAGAGGAACCAAAAGCAGAAGAGTTGGACTCCGATCATGAAGGTATAAATTCTAATGAAGACGTTGAACCTACTGTACATACAATGCATATATTAGCTGATTACTCTAACCCGCAAACTATGAAAGTTGGCGAAACTCTGGAACATCGGCCTGTTATAGTTTTGATTGATACTAGTAGCACTAACAATTTTATGGACAGTGAGACTGTTGACCGATTGGCCCACCACATTGAAGACTATGACAGATTCGAAGTAAAGATCGTTGATGGATGGATTTTCACTTATGATAGCAAAGGTTCAAAGATAAAATTGATTATACAGGGCCAGAAGATTCATGCAACGATTGCTATATTGAAAGACTGACTTTTTGCTTACACTATCAAAAAGTGGAGATCATACTTACTTGATCAACGGATTGTGATGCGTTACAGATAGTCTATGGCTAAAGTGCTGAAAGAGAAGCTCCCAGAGATTGATGCTGCTCAGCCTTGAGGACAAGGCTGATTTGAAGAGGGAGGAACTATTAGGACCCTTTTTCTGAGCTTTTGAATGATGTTTATTGAGTTTGTTTAGTCCAGTTGTTTATTGAGTCGGTTTGGTTCAGTTAGAATCAAATAAAGGTTTATTTAATATTTATTTATTATTAGAGTTCAAGTCCTGATGGACTCTGGGTGGAACTCTATAAATAGGGATGTAACTACTTCTTTTGGGTAATCTATGAAAAATACTATTGTCTTTGGACAAACCCTAGGAGGCTGATCCCCTCGAAGTGTTCAAGGAGGGCTGATCCCCTCGAAGAGATCAAGGAGGGCCGATCCCCTCGAAGCGATCAAGGAGGGCCGATCCCCTCGAAGCGATCATTATCTTCCCCATTTCTTCCCTTTCTTCCACGATAAGATTTTAGGATCTTATCATTTGGTATTAGAGCAACGATAAGACTTTAGGGTCTTATCAGTTGGCTCTCGTGGAGAGGGCCTTCTACTGGCCGAAGATGGGGATTGATATGGAGGAATATGTTTGAACATGCCTTGCTTGCCAACAAGACAAGGTGGAGCAGCGGAAGCCGGTGGGACTTCTGGAGTCGTTGCCCGTACCAAAAAGGCCGTGGGAGAGCATTTCCTTGGACTTCATATCAAGCTTGCCACCTGTAGGGGGACTCGGATCGATACTCGTAGTGGTCGATCGGTTTTCAAAATATGTAACTTTCATTGTTGCTCCCCTACACTGTTCAGCAGAGGAGGCGGCCAAGCTGATGATGAAGAATGTAGTGAAGTATTGGGGAGTCCCGCATAATATCATTAGCGATTGAGACGCTCGGTTCTTGGGACGATTTTGAACCGAGCTATTCAAATTGTTGGGGTCAAAGTTATACTTCTCTACAAGCCTCCACCCCCAGACGGATGGCTAGACTGAAAGAATAAATTCGCTCTTGGAGCAATATCTCCGGCACTACGTTAGTGCCAATCAACGAGATTGGGTGAAGTTGTTGGACATTGCCCAATTCTCCTATAACTTGCAGCGGAGCTCTGCATCCAACAAGAGCCCCTTCGAAATTATCACAGGACAACAACCGTCGACTCTACACACCATGGCAATTGGGTATACTGGGAGTAGTCCATCAGCCTATCATTTCACAAAGGAGTGGCATCGAAATGTAGATATTGCGCGGGCTTATTTGGAGAAGGCGGCAAAAAGGATGAAGAAGTGGGCCGACTTGGGAAGGCGACCGCAAGAGTTCAAAGTTGGTGATTTGGTGTTGGTAAAGCTTCAACCAGCATCACTCCAATTCTTTAGGAACAAAGTCCACAAAGGATTGGTGCGCAAGTATGAAGGACCCTTCCCAATTATCAGCAGGGTAGGCAACGTCTCTTACAAGTTGCAACTGCCGGCGTGGTTCAAAATTCACAACGTTCTTCACGCCAGCAACCTAAAAGCCTACCACTCGGATCTGCAAGATGCTTCCTAAAGTGTTCCAACTCGGCTACCTCCCATCACAGCCTCCTACGAGAAATGAGTGGAAACCATTCTGGCGGACCGCAAGATAAAGCTACCCAACAAAGCTGAGCAGACAGAGTACTTGGTGAAGTGGCGAAAGCTTCCCCGAACTAAAGCCAGTTGGGAGCCTGAAGATGCCCTACGACATGAAGAAGAAGTCATTAACAAATACCAACAAGCGTCGACGAGGGCGTCGACAGTTTAAGTGGGGGAGAATGTCACAAACGGTCGTCGCACACCCGCAACAACTCCGTTCAACGAACCGTTCGTCGCTCACACCTGCATGTACTGCTGCTTGACAGTATATTTTCTCTTGGTTTTGGGTCATTTTGCTTGTAAATATGTAAGTTCGAACAAGCTGCAGCGTTACAAAGCGATCGCTCACCGAACCGAGCAAAACAGCCCCAAAACAGCTTCGTTTTCGCGTGCCGCGGGAGGGTTGCGGAGAACTGCCTCCGCTCACCAAAATGTCAGCCATCTCAGACCCTTGGAACCCCCCGGGTGGCACAGGGCTGGATGGGGCTTCGGTTATATACCGGGCGTTGAACTCTCTTTCGCAAGTTCGCATGTGACCTTTACGGGAACTTGTCTTCGCGCCCGGGACCAGGTGAGCGGCTGTTTGTGGGCTTGCAGTTGTTCATTCATCCTTGAAAGCCTTGTTTTTCTCCCTCTCCCTCTTTTCTCTTGTGCATACAAGGTGTTCGTCGAATTGCTTGTAAAGCTTCCCCTTTTCGCGAGACTTCGGGACTTGTCCGTTGCTCGTTCTTTCTAACTAACCAACTTTCTCTTTTACAGGTCCTTCGGGACCTGCGAGAGGTTACAAAGTGGGCTGATCCTTGTGGAGCAATATCGCAAGGGCGAAGAACAACTTAGGCAACGCAAGCTAAGTTCGCGTCTTTGCCACAAGGGTAACTCACGACTTAGGCAACACAAGCTAAGTTCGCGTCTTTGGCCGCAAGGGTGCCTCATGCCTTAGGCAATTCCACCTAAGGTCGTGACACCATGGCGCCAAGTTTCGGTCGCCTTGAGATGGCCACGAACATTCCATCGTCCGCACACAATCCCATGCATGAGTACCAAATTCTTTGAGCTAGCAATTCCCCTCACCTCTGCGAGCTTTGCATAACTCTTTTTGTCGTTGAGCAACTCATTCCACCTTGCATGGTCTCATCCTTTACCAAGCACCTCACTTGCCTTGAACACCATCAAGTATAGTTGTCAACGTTGAGCCGTAGCTCAAACTCAGCTATCCCAACCTTTGTGCGCTCCGCATTCTTCCAAGCTTGCCTATTCTCGTGGTGCCTCTTGCGTGAAGAGTTGGCCATTCCACTGAATGCCAATGTCAGATGCCCGCTCCTCTGAGCGACTCCTTTTCCCAACATCTCCATGCTCGTTTTCCCCCAAATGGTCGCGGGTGTGCTGACTACCCTCAACGCAGCCCCGCTAGGTCCCCCACATTTGCATGCTAAGTGTTTCGACGAGTGCTTGTCCCGCTCTGATACCATGTGTCACGGACTTAGCTGGTTTTGCCTAATCGTGTGGCACCCTTGCATGTCCGTCCGTGAAGGTCAGCCTCCCCGAAGCCTCCCATGTCTCTTAAGACCCACGAAAGAGAGAACGGGATAGAGAAAATACCTCATTCGGGATCCACAAGCAAATATTTCCGAAAACACTTCATAGACAATGCAAATTACAAACATACTTTACAAGCTCTGAATAGTTGCACAACAAAAGGGTAAAATGATCCATTATAGATCGAAAATCTCTCACACATGTCCACATGACACAACCTTTATTTACAAGCCTAAAGCGACCACCAACCTAACTAAAATGGGACTATTAAGCTTTCGGTCGTCCCTCTATATGCTATACAAAGCATGAACATACCAAAAGACACGGATATACATAAGCATTACATCAAACATCCTATTTAGAAGTTTGTCCGTGACAGTTCGTTGTTTTTACATGCTTGTATCGTGACATGGCAGCATGTTTGCCTTAGTTTTATGTTTTTTACTTGTAAAAATGCATGTTCGAATAGGTTACTGTGCTACAATCAGACCGCTGGCCACGCCGGGTCGAACTGCCCAAACCAGCTTCGTTTTCATGTGCCACAGCTTATTTTCTGCAAGCCGTAGCTGCACATGAAATATCAGCCATCTCAGCACCCTGGAACCCTCGAGTGGCACAAGACTGGATGGGTCTTCGGTATATTTTTGGGCGTTGAAAGATTTTCACAAGTTCGCACGTTAACTTGGCGGGAACTTGCCTTCGTGCCAAGCACCCGGTGAGCAGTTGTTTGTGGACTTGTAACTATTCATTCTACCTTCTAAAGTCCTTGTTTTCTCCTTCCTCTCTTTTCTTTCTTGCATTCAAGGTGCTTGCTAAATTGCTTGTAAAGTTTTCCTCTCTGTGAGACGTTAGGACTTATCCGTCGCTCATTTTTAATCTAATCAACTTTCTTTTTTATAAGTTCTTCGGGATCTATACGAGGTTGCAACTAGGCTGAACCTTTGCGGACACATATGTTGCAAGGGCGCCTCATGACTTAGGCAATCCCAGCTAAGTCCGAGGAGTTGGTGCTGCTAGTCATAGGTGCCCAGCAAGCCAATCACGTGAGTGATGGCACGTGTGACTTAATACAGAATCTTTTTGCTTATTATATTTTGGCGTATATCACTTTATAACTATTGCATAAATGCATACATATATTGTGATGTCCTTGGATTTGTGCAATGGGAATCGGATCGTGATGAGATCACGATAATGAGATCGATTCACCTTTAAACACATATCCTAAATAATCCCGGTCATAGGTTACTCGAGAGGGACATCGTGATAACCGGATAGACTGGTGTGCTATATACCCGTCCATATGATGGATGCAGCTGGTCTCATAGCTGCTCGTGTAGGGATACTAGGGATACAATACAGGTGCTCATTGGAGAATGAGTTCACTGATTGATCCGCTTATGAAATGTTGGATGGTTGATGATGCCTTGTTGTCAGACAGCGATTCCGTAGTCCTAGTGGTGTATCTGGTCCTTAGACTTGAGACACCAAGGATGTCCTGTATGAGTGCTCCACTCTTTGATACCAGACTTATAGGTTTGGTTGTCCCAGATCTAGTACAGCTGGTCATTGGGAGTGGTAGTCGACCTTACGAGGGCTATTGAGTGTCGATAGAGGATCATCCACTCTCGGCATCATGAGAGGAATATCCCATGTGTTCTTGCTCAGACAAATCCTTGGCCAGGGTCATTCGGGTTGAGAGAGAAAGAGTTCTCCGGGAGAATCCGATTAGAGCGAGACTCGAGTAGAAACCGTATGAGTCTGACAGCACCATGCTCGATATATGGTCTCTGGGATATTAGATGGATGAGGGACTATAGGTACACGATAACTGAGGACAGACAGGTCCAATGGATTGGATTCTCCTGTATCGTCTGGGGACTACGACGTAGTGGCCTAGTACGTCCGTAGTCGATGAGTCAAGTGAATTATTACAGAGATAATAATTCACTAAGTTAGAAGGAGTTCTGACAAGTATGACTCACGGCCAGCTCGATATTGGGCCTAGAGGGTCACACACATATGGTAAGCATTACGATGAGTAGAGGTTCGGATATGAGATATCCGACGGAGCCCTTGTCTTATTAGATGTAGATCTAATACCCACTAGGGGAGGACCCATTAGGGTTTGACAGGAGACCTCTATAAATAGGAGGGATTCAAAGCCTCATAGGCTAGAGCCTTTGCTTGCCTTTCCTATTCTCCTCTTCCTCTCCACCTCAGAGTAGGCCTGGAGTCTTGAGGAGCGTCGTCGCAACCCTGCTGTGTGGATCACCGCTAGAGAGGAGGACGCTTGACCTCCTTCACCCTCTCCTAAGGATCTGCAAGGAAACAGGGATATACGATCTCCCTAGGTAACACAATCTACTCTATACGCAGTTTCATGTTTCGTGGATTTTTGCGCACTAATCTTTGCACGACGACGAACATCTTTTTGGGAATCGGGGATTTTGTTTTCTTGTTCTTCCGCTGCGAATGTGATGTCGCCCCCAAGATTTCCCAACAGGTGCAAGGGTGCTTCACGACACAAGTAACTTTAGCTATGTTTGTGACTTTGTTGTAAGGGTATCTCATGACTTAGGTAATTGTAGCTAAGTCCGTGACATTGTAGTATCAGAGCAAGCAAGTAATTTGAGCAAGCAACGAAGAAACTTCGTAATCTCGCCATGGCCAAGCATCGTGGTGAATCGAGCAAGGCGGGGCAAGCTAGACCATTGCCTCAAGCAGCCGCAGATGGGCTAAAAGTGTAAACTCGCTCTCATGTTGGGGGAGCCGTATTGGAGGATCGTGGTAGCGAACATGATGACCAAGAAGTTGGCTTCTCTCCATGAGCGGAGGAGGCACAATTTGGAGCACCAACCGAGAAGAAGAGCCATAAGGAGAGACTCACAATAGTGGAAACCCACTTGGATATTCTTGAAGCGAGCTTGGAGGAACTCTACCAAGGCCAATGAAGGCTTCTTGCGGTAGAGAGCTCGCAAGAAGAAGCTGAATCCCGAATCGATAAGGTTGAGGCCTTAGTCGATCGACTAACGGACAAAACTAAAGACTCCGTGCAACATTTGCACGAAGTCGTGGCGGAACTTATTGTTGTATCTCAAATTTTGATGATGAAGTCAATTGTCATTTGTTATCTAATCCATATGTTGAGATAAGTGTGCAGAATTAACTACGATGAAAGTAAGACATGCAATAGGAGTAGAGCCGGAGTCAAACACTATGATCACGTTGGGAGTTCGAGAGCTCGACGGAAGTCCGGACGGTTGTCGGAGGTTTTGCGAGAACAAATCTGAGAAGTCCAGGAGCTTACCAAAAGAAGCTCGTTGGAACTCACCAAGTGGATCATCGCAAGTCCAGGAGTTTGCTGGAAGTCCGTCGGAGCATCGCCGGAGGTTCGTCGGATGTTCGCCGGAAGTTTGTTGGAAGCTCGCCGGAAGAAGCGATTGACGCACCGGAGCAAGCTGTAGTAAATGTCTTAAGAATTGTCATAGTTAGCATGTAGATTAAGTTAGGAATGGGAGGTGATCCCATTAACTTAATATGGGGGCAATTAGGCCCTTGACAGACCCAAATTGGGTCGAATGGATCAACCCATTCGGACCAGAATTCCTACTAGGCGGTGGCACCGCCAAGGTCGGCGGTGGCACCGCCTAGGAGAGGGTCTCCCAGGAAAACTGGGCGGTGCAACCGCCCCAAGCAGGCGGTGGCACCGCTTGGGCTCATTCTCCGAGCGAGACTGGGTGGTGCAACCGCCCCTGACAAGCGGTGGCACCGCCATGGCTCAGTCTCCGAGCGAGACTGGGCGGTGCAATTGCCCCAGGCAGGTGGTGGCACCGCCAGGGCTCAGTCTCCGAGCGAGATTGGGCGGTGCAACCGCCCCTGTCAGGCGGTGGCACCGTCCAGAAGCTCAGTCTCCGAGCTGCCAAGCGATTATACCGCCCTAGTCAGGAGGTGGTACTGCTAGGACCCTAGAAATCCGGGAAAAGACATTTTTGAGCTCCAAATTCAAACTAATTTGGGGCCTATATATACCCCACCCTTTCCTGCATGAAAGGGCACCGAAAATCCAATCTTACTTTGTGATTTTTAGAGCTTAAAAGTGTTGTAAAGGCTAGAAGTTCTCCTCCCTCTTTTTCCAAGTTTTGATCTTTCAAGAGAGGAAAGAAAAGTTTGTAAGGGTTGTCTCCTAAGCCCATCAAAAGGAGTGAAACTGTAAAATGGTGGTTGGCCTTCGCCTATTGAAGGAAGGCCTCTAGTGGACGTCGGTGACCTCATTGGTGGAGGAAGCCAAAAGTGGATATAGGTCAAGATTGACCGAACCACTCTAAATCTCGGTTTGCATTTACTTTGAGCATTTTATCTTTACTGCAAACCTCCTCAATAGCTTACTGCCTTCTGCTCTTTTACGAACTCACTTTCAAGTTAAGTTTTTGAAAACAGTTTACATAGGAAATCAGTTTTATCATACAAACATCATATTTCAGGTTGCGCTTATATTCCGATTTCTATCTTAACTACAAACTTCCTGCCTTACTTTACTTCAAATACATTTCTATAAGCTTTCAAAGTTATTATCTGCACGAAACGACTTTTACGTCGGAATCAGATTTCAACGTACTAACACAGTTTTAATCGTCGAAAGTTTTCCGCTGCACTAATTCACCCCCCTCTTAGTGCTCTTGAGAACTCAGTTCCTACCTAAGAACACAGAGTTCGTCGTAAGGAGGAAGTTAAGATAACTCTGCCAAAGTACTTTCATCTGAGACTACATAAAATACTTTTCTACGCTAATACTAGGCATATATGACATGTCCAAGAAGGATAAGTTATTTAGCTTCCTCGATGGCCTAAAACCATGGACTCAACAAGAATTACATCGAATGAATGTCACCGATGTAATCAAGGCAATTACGATTGCAGAAAGGCTCACCGACTTTGTTTCCTCGGATGACTCGGGGAAACGAAAACAATCTTTAGGAAATAGCCCTTCAAAATATTCTCGAGGGAAGGAGCCCGGGGACAAACAAAGGAAGAAGAGTTCCCACAAAGAGCCAAGCTCAAAAGACAAAGCCTCAAAACTTGGCGAATGCTTCTTGTGCGGAGGGCCGCACATGGTGAGGGAGTGCCCATAGAAACTAGCATTCAATACTTTAATAGCTTCAATCCACCCCCCTAAATTAGATAGGGGCAAGAGCGTCGCCCTTAGTTCAAGCATTTTAGAATCCAATAGCGACGATGAGGAGTCGCAAGGTCCCCGAATAGGAGTAATACATTTGTTGAATGCATTACGGGGTAAAGTAGGGGAGAACATAAAAGCAAAGCCATTAAAAGCAGGGATTAGTGAGCTGATGTATGTGGACATTAAGCTCAAAGGCCAAACAACCCATACAATGGTGAACACGGGTGCTACTCACAACTTTATTGTCGATCGAGAAGCAAAGTGACTTGGGCTGATCTTAGAGAAGAACCCAAGTTGGATGAAGGCGATGAACTCGAAGGCTAAGTGGATCTCTAGGCTGGCAAAGGGTGTCCCCATCAAGATCGAAATATGGAGTGGAAGCACGAACATAATAGTGGTGTCATTGGATGACTTCCAAGTGATTCTTGGAATGGAGTTTATGCACGTGGCGAAGTTGGTGCCAATGTCATTCCTAAACTCCCTATGTATGATGGGAGGTGATGACCCCTGTGTGGTTCCCGTCTCTCGGAGAGGAACCAAGGACCCCCAACAGATATCAGTATTACAACTAAAGAAAGGGGTATGAAAAGGTGAATTAACATTCATGGTTGTTGTGAAGCTAGAGCTAGTCGATGAGGAGGCTATTCATAAACCTACTATGGTGGCAAATGTTTCGAAGCAGTTCATAGAAGTTATACCACCCAAGTCGCCGAAGACTCTGCCGCCATGCAAAGGCATGGATCATCATATCGTTAAAATATCCAAAATATCATTAAAAAGCTAGAAAAAACTCCAGGTTCTGTCCCAAAATATAGTTGGGATTCGATGGACTTGCACTATAAAGGCCGAATAGTTGTAGCACCACATTCTTTTTGTCATGGGATAATTCTGAAAGAATTCCATTCATCACCAATTGCTGGTCATTCCGGATTTCTCCGCAATTATAAGCGCGTCCGACAACTTTTTTACTAGACAAGTGTAAAACATTTTAACTAAGGAAATATTATTCAGTCTTTTGACAAACCCTCCGAGGCTGATCCCCTAGAAGTAATCATCCCTTTTCCCTTCTTTCTTTGATAATAAGACCCTAGGGTCTTATCATTTGGTATCAAATCCACGTAATTTTGTATAAAACGTCAGTTTAAAAAATCTTCATATAATAAAATCGATTTTGGAAAGATGTTAACTTAAAATATGTTTGGAAGGGTGTGCAGCAAAAATAATGAGGAAGTAAAGCGGTTTGCAATAAGATAAATAGCAAAACAGAAATGCAAACCATTTTATAGTGGTTCGGTCGTTGTGACTTACATCCACTCCATTGATTCCTCTTCCGTCGAGGCCATCGACATCCACTAACGATCTTCTTTCAACGGGCGAAGATCAACTACCCTTACAATTTGATTCTCCTTTTGACAAGTTCAGGAGAGAACCTTTACAACCCCCCTTCACTCATTTTGTTGAATCTCGGATTTTGATGATGAAGTCAATTGTCATTTGTTGTCTAATCTATGTGTTGAGATAAGTGTGCAGGATTAACTATGATGAAAGTTAGACAAGCAGCAGGAGTTGCGCCGGAGTCAAGTTCATGATCACGTTGGGAGTTCGAGAGTTCGACGGAAGTTCGGACGGTCGTCGGAGGTTCTGCGAGAACAGATCCGAGAAGTCCAGAAGCTTGCCAAGCAAAGCTCGTCAGAACTCGCCAAGTGGATTGTCGCAAAGTCCAGGAGTTTGTCGGAAGTCCGCAGAAGAATCACCGAGGGTTCATCGGATGATCGACGGAAGTTCGCCGGAAACTCGCCGGAAGAAGCGATTGACGCATCGGAGCAAAGCTGCAGAAATTGTCTTAGATTTAATCGTAGTTAGCATGTTGATTAAGTTGGAAAATGGGAGGTGATCCCATTAGCTTAATCTTGGGGCAATTGGGCCCCTGAAAAGATTGAAATTGGGCCGAATGGAGCTAACCATTCGGACCCTGATTGCACCAGGAGGTGCAACCGCCTAGGCCAGGAGGTGGCACCGCCTGGGCTAAGCCTCCCAGCGAGACTAGGCGGTGCAACCTCCCCAGCCAGGAGGTGGCACCGCCTGAGCTCAGTCTTCGAGCTAGACTGGGCGGTGCAACCTCCCTGACAGAGAGGTGGCACCGCCTGAGCTCAGTCTTCGAGCTAGACTGGGCAGTGCAACCTCCTTGACAGAGAGGTGGCACCGCCTGAGCTCAGTCTTCGAGCTCTGGCAGAGAGGTGCAACCGCCTCTGACAGAGGTGGCACCGCCCAGAGGCTCAGTCTTCGAGCTCTGCCAGGCGGTGCAACCTCTCCAGTCAGGAGGTGCAACCGCCTGATCCCGGAATTCCGGGATTTGATCGTTTTGAGCTCCAAATTTGAACTGGGTTGGGGCCTATAAATACCCCACCCATTCAGCACTGAAAAGAGACAGATCCACACCGAATTCTTGATCTTTTCAATGATTCTAAGAGCTCAAATTTGTGTAAAGTCCAAAAGTTCTCCTCTTTTCTGTTCTTCAAGTCTTGAGTTGTAAAGAGATGAGAGAAAGGATCTGTAAGAGTTGTCTCCTGAGCCCGTCAAAAGGAGAAAAACTGTAAAAGGGCAGTTGGCCTTCGCCTATTGAAGGAAGGCCCCTAGTTGACGTCGGTGACCTCGCCGGTGGACGAAGCCAAAAGTGGAGTAGGTCAAGACTGACCGAACCACTCTAAATCTCTGGTTTGCATTTATTTTGAGCACTTTATCATTACTGCAAACCTCCTACATAGCTACTGCTCTCTGCGCTTTTACAAACAAGTTTCTAAGTTCTAATCTTTCCGAATCTGCATTCAGACGTCAAAAGGTGTTTTCGTACGATCCTTACATTGCAGCTTACATTTACGTCTTGAATCTGTTTATAACTGCGAACTGTCTTCTGCGCTTTTACGAACGAGTTTCATTGCAGCTTACATTTACATTTTGATTCTATTTATAACTGCAAACTGTCTTCTGCAATTTTACGAATGAGTTTCAACATTTAGACGTAAAACTGCATTTAGACGTAAATCGGCTTTCCTCACACAATCATCAGATTTCAGTTTATATTTACGTCTTGATTTCAACTGCATACTGCCTTCTGCGAGTATACAAACGAGTTTCAAAGTTCAGACGTAAATCTGCGTTTAAGACGTAAATCTGCGTTTAGACGTAAATCTGCGTTTAGACGTAAATCTACGTTTAAGATGTAAATCTGTGTTTAGACGTAAATCTGCGTTTAGACGTAAATCTGCGTTTAGACGTAAATCTGCTTTTTGCAGATTACTTTTTGAGCTGTACAATAGCAGCACATTGTCTTTATACTTCTGCTTAAACTGCGCTTAGATGCAAACTGTGTTTAGACGCAAACTACGCTTAGACGCAATCTGCGCTTAGACGCAATCTGAGTTTAGACGCAATCTGCATTTAGACGCAAACTGCGTTTAGACGCTAACTGTGTTTAAACGTAAACTGCACTTAATCATAAGTAATCTTAGAATCGGCTTTTGCATCAAAATAGTTTTTATCGAACGAACGCAGCTTTCGTTTTTAATTGCTGAAAGATTTCCGCTGCACTAATTCACCCCCCCCCCTCTTAGTGCTCTCGATCCTAACAGTTGGTATCAGAGCAAGGTTAACTCTCTAACGGATTAAAACCCAAAGAGAAATGGCATACGCTGGAAACCAAGAGGGGCATTCGATTACGCGTCCACCCATGTTCAGTGGGACGGACTACACCTACTGGAAGACCCGAATGAGGATCTTTCTTATTTCTATGGATTTTGAACTGTGGAATCTTGTCGAAAACGGATTTTCGAAGTCTTCTCTTCCAATGATCGATTGGAATGATTTGGAGAAGAAGGCTTTCGCTCTTAATGCAAAGGCTATGAATGCCTTATTTTGTGCACTTGATAAAAACGAGTTTAACCGTGTTTCAACTTGTGAAACTGCATTTGATATTTGGCACACACTCGAAGTGACCCATGAGGGCACAAGTAGAGTAAAAGAGTCAAAAATCAATTTGCTGTTACATTCTTTCGAACTTTTTCGGATGAAACCGAGTGAAACCATTGGCGACATGTTTACCCGTTTCACGGATGTCGTCAACGGTCTAAAAGGACTCGGAAAGAGCTTTTCAGATTTTGAGCTTGTTAATAAGATACTAAGATCCCTTCCTAAGAGTTGGGATCCTAAAGTCACTGCTATTCAAGAGGCAAAAGATTTACAAAATTTCCCTCTTGAAGAACTAATCGGGTCATTAATGACCTACGAAATGACTTGTAAAACTCATGAAGAGCAAGAAGACATCCTTCCAAAGAACAGGAAGGATATGGCACTCAAAACTTCTGAATGCCACTTGAGAGAAAACTCAAGTGATGAGGACTGTGATGATGACTTGGCACTTCTAACAAGAAAGTTTAAAAAGTTCTTTAAAAGAAACAAGTTTAAAAATGATGCAAAAAATAAACTTGAACCCAAGAAGGACCAAGTAATCTGCTATGAATGCAAAAAGCCGGGACACTACAAGAGTGATTGTCCCCAAGTCAAAAGGAGAACGTCAAAGAAAAAGACGCTTCAAGCAACATGGGATGACTCAAGCGCATCCGAAGAAGAGGAGTCCAACACCGAGCAAGTTGCTCATTACGCCTTAATGGCCATCGAAGATGAGGTAACAAATTCAATAGATGCAGATTTATCATTCGATGAATTATTAAATGCTTTCTATGAATTGTTTGATGAGTGTAAAACTATCAGTAGTAAATATAAATTGCTAAAAAAGGAGCATGATAGTCTTATTTGTAATTTCGATAAGTTAAATGCTGAACATCATGATAGTTTAAGCCCATGCATAAAATGCCATGATCTAGAAACTCTCCAAAAAGAAAACTTGCTACTTAAGGACACCTTGAAGAAATTCGAGGTTGGTAGCAAGTCATTGAACATGATCCTTACAAACAAGGGTCACGTTCCCAAAAGAAGTGGAATTGGATTCGTGAGAAGTCCTCACCAAAATCCAACCACCTTCATAAAAGGCTCCATCCTACATATTCGACATCAAGACAAATGTAACTTCTGTTGTAAATTTGGACACAAGACACATTGTTGTCCATTCAAGAAAATAAGTCCAAACAAATTGATTTGGGTTCCTAAAGGAACCATGATAAACTCCATGCAACATGATAAACAATGCATATCTATTTGTGAGGCACCCAAAAGCAAATGGGTTCCTAAAAATCATCCCTTCCTATAAAAACATTAAAATTTAAGGCCGGAGCAAGAAATAATATTCTGCTCCTTGACTCTCGATAGTCATAAACCAAGAGTCAAAAAGGAACTCGCAACGCTTAAGTAACAAGTGGAAGTTATGAAATCACAAATACGATTTGGATACAATCTTATTAGAAACATATGATATCTAAATTCACATATCCCCTTGATCTTCGAACCCGTCAACACTATCATCTACGAATTAATTCTTGTATCATGAAGAAACTAAATATGTCATGATCTTAAAAGGGATACCAAACAAACTATCAACATACGTATGACATATACACGTTAAAAGATCTATCTTAATAAACATTAATTGCTCTGAAATAAAAAAAAAACTCTCCTCAAGGCAAAGGCTCCCTGATCAAATCACATTAGGTGCTCACTGGCTGTAGGCGATGGCACCTCTCCAGCTGGCGGTGGCACCTCCAGCTACCACGGGTTGCCAGAGGTTGCACCGCTCCAGCCAGAGGTGCAACCGCCCGCAACTCTGCCTTTTTAAACCCATGCTAGGGCCGGCGGTGAAACCGACCCCAACTAACTTCCCTTTCCTTCTCTACTCCTCCAAGCCTCCTCCATCCCCATCTCACCCCATTTAGCTTCCCAAATACCTCTCATCTTGGAGCAAAACATCAAGAATCCTTCCCTCTTTTGAAGATTCCACTAAGGTATTCTCTAAGAACCTCTTGAACTCTGTTTTGTTCTTCATTTACTCTTGCTCAGATTTATCCCTTTAAACAGCAGTAGTGATGGGATCTAGAAGATCCTCAAGGGACAAGGGAAAGAGGAGATTAGTAGAAGAGTTTGATCTTACCCTTTTTGATTCAAAAATCCATGCTGAAAAATTTCTCTCTTTCGAACTAAGAAGCATCAATAAGGGAAAATACGTAAATCTGAATGAACTAAGAGATGTAGAGACTATCCAATGGTTTGCAAACCTAGATCTACTTCCAATCTTGCAGATTAATGAACCCATCTATCCTAGGCTGGTAAGATTGTTTTACAATAACTTACAAATAAATGATGAAGAAAGGATGTCCACCTATCTTTTAGGACAACACATCTCAATCACTGATAGATTTATTTGTGATATCATAGGCATTCCCATGAAAAGCATAGGACTTTACTTTAGAGGATCATGGGATGATGAAACTATTGGAACATCCTATGTTGGAGCCTTAGGAACAATCTTTGTCAATCCTAACATAGCATTTGTTCCTAAAAGTTGTGAACATCTATTACCTTTCAACACTAAGATACTTCATCATATCATGACTAGTATAATTCTTCCTAAATAATACCATCATGATGAAGTGAGTCAATTAGAATTAGGAACTATGTACCTAATCATAAAAGGACATGACATTTGTCTTGGCTATCTTATCCAACAAAACATGTTAAAATTATCTAAGAAAGATATGATGCTCCCATATGGTGGTATAATTACTAGAATAATGAAAGCTTACGACATTCAAATACCACCAGAAGAAGAAATAATCAAAGTAGATAGATTCAGCATAATAAACAAAAATCTACTTCACCGACTAAGATGTCACTATAGAAATGGTCACGGGTTAGAATGCCTAGAAGAACTGATCCCCCTCAACCTAACCCAGAACCTGAACCTGAGCCGGAAACTCCAGTATTTAGGAGCACCCAATCTCCTCCGATCTGTCCCTTTGAGGAAGCACATCCAGTTGAGCAAACTCATACATCCGTCGAAGAAATTGGGATTAGGATGGACCGATTCGAACAGAGACAAGAACGGATTGAACAACGACAAGATCAAATCCTATCTGAGCTGCAGCAAATTCATAGTCAATTTGACTCCTTGTTTAGGCACTTTAATTTTCCACCTCATGAATGAACTTGAATGAACATTTGTTGTTGATGTAAAACTTCTTATGTTACTCACTTCTGATATGCTGGTTGTAAACATCTATTGTGGTAAACATTTGTCTTGTGCCTTATGGTAAAGGTAATCTCGAACTTTAATCATATCATTTCTTTTTTCAATATGTGATATGTCCGAATTAGGAATGTTGTGCTTTGAAACTAAAAGTTTTGAAAACTTTGTGCTTTGATTTCATAAGAAGCGAATTAGGAATGTTGATGTGTCCGAATAGATAAACTTGTTAAAATTATTTTTCGGACTATATTGAATGATCAAATCACTTGATTACCATGTGAAAATCTGCAACAAAATCTTGTCCGAATGCATCTTATTTATTCGAATGCTATAAAACAAATTTTCTCGTACACTTTCATGAAAAATAAGTTTCTGAAATAGATTTGATGAAGTGATTCATGTGTATGTATTCCATCCTGCTAAATCTTTACATAGACAATGGCTTATAATGAAAAGGGGAAGAAGTATTAAAGCAATCTATGTAAAATTCCTCTATAAGCTTGCTATTATTATTTTCCTGGTATCATAATTACTATGTTTTTTGTTGATGACAAAGGGGGAGATATATGAATTGATAAACACTGCCATGATTAGAAATACTATGAGTGATGCTATAAACACTGCTATGATTATGCCATCCTTGCATCACCAAGAGATATATGAACATGTGCTAAAGTTTGCATTATGCCCTGAGTTGATATCTTATCATGTGAAGAAAATGCAAAACTTGCTAGAATATTTCAAATATGTGGATCATGTAATAGCGCTTCACAGCTTTATATGATAATGTTCAAACTACATGATGAATAGTTACAAACACAATCATACAAACTTGATGATGTATGTCAAGCATTGACATCATCTTTGAAGAGATACATCATGATGAGTATCATGATGGGAGTATTGATAAGTTTAACTGATCTAACTTATCAATACGTCACTTGAATTCTTAGGTCCTGAATTCAAGGTTGACTTATCTCAACTATGGCATATAGACAGGGGGAGTTAAGGATAACTCCATTATCAATTGATTGTCATCATCAAAAAGGGGGAGATTGTTGAATCTCGGATTTTGATGATGAAGTCAATTGTCATTTGTTGTCTAATCTATGTGTTGAGATAAGTGTGCAGGATTAACTACGATGAAAGTTAGACAAGCAGCAGGAGTTGCGCCGGAGTCAAGTTCATGATCACGTTGGGAGTTCGAGAGTTCGACGGAAGTTCGGACGGTCGTCGGAGGTTCTGCGAGAACAGATCCGAGAAGTCCAGAAGCTTGCCAAGCGAAGCTCGTCAGAACTCGCCAAGTGGATCGTCGCAAAGTCCAGGAGTTTGCCGGAAGTCCGCAGAAGAATCACCGAGGGTTCATCGGATGATCGACGGAAGTTCGCCGGAAACTCGCCGGAAGAAGCGATTGATGCATCGGAGCAAAGCTGCAGAAATTGTCTTAGATTTAATCATAGTTAGCACGTTGATTAAGTTGGAAAATGGGAGGTGATCCCATTAGCTTAATCTTGGGGCAATTGGGCCCCTGAAAAGATTGAAATTGGGCCGAATGGAGCTAACCATTCGGACCCTGATTGCACCAGGAGGTGCAACCGCCTAGGCCAGGAGGTGGCACCGCCTGGGCTAAGCCTCCTAGCGAGACTGGGCGGTGCAACCTCCCCAGCCAGGAGGTGGCACCGCCTGAGCTCAGTCTTCGAGCTAGACTGGGCGGTGCAACCTCCCTGACAGAGAGGTGGCACCGCCTGAGCTCAGTCTTCGAGCTCTGGTAGAGAGGTGCAACCGCCTCTGACAGAGGTGGCACCGCCCAGAGGCTCAGTCTTCGAGCTCTGCCAAGCGGTGCAACCTCTCCAGTCAGGAGGTGCAACCGCCTGATCCCGGAATTCCGGGATTTGATCATTTTGAGCTCCAAATTTGAACTGGGTTAGGGCCTATAAATACCCCACCCATTCAGCACTGAAAAGAGACAGATCCACACTGAATTCTTGATCTTTTCAGTGATTCTAAGAGCTCAAATTTGTGTAAAGTCCAAAAGTTCTCTTCTTTTCTATTCTTCAAGTCTTGAGTTGTAAAGAGAGGAGAGAAAGGATCTGTAAGGGTTGTCTCCTGAGCCCGTCAAAAGGAGAGAAACTGTAAAAGGGTAGTTGGCCTTCGCCTATTGAAGGAAGGCCCCTAGTTGACGTCGGTGACCTCGCCGGTGGAGGAAGCCAAAAGTGGAGTAGGTCAAGACTGACCGAACCACTCTAAATCTCTGGTTTGCGTTTATTTTGAGCACTTTATCATTACTGTAAACCTCCTACATAGCTACTGCTCTCTGCGCTTTTACGAACAAGTTTCTAAGTTCTAATCTTTCCGAATCTGCATTCAGACGTCAAAAGGTGTTTTCGTACGATCCTTACATTGCAGCTTACATTTACGTCTTGAATCTGTTTATAACTGCGAACTGTCTTCTGCGCTTTTACAAACGAGTTTCATTGCAGCTTACATTTACATTTTGATTCTATTTATAACTGCAAACTGTCTTCTGCAATTTTACGAACGAGTTTCAATATTTAGACGTAAAACTGCATTTAGACGTAAATCGGCTTTCCTCGCACAATCATCAGATTTTAGTTTACATTTACGTCTTGATTTCAACTGCATACTGCCTTCTGCGAGTATACAAACGAATTTCAAAGTTCAGACGTAAATCTGCGTTTAAGACGTAAATCTGCATTTAGACGTAAATTTGCGTTTAGACGTAAATCTGTTTTTGCAGATTACTTTTTGAGCTGTACAATAGCAGCACATTATCTTTATACTTCTGCTTAAACTGTGCTTAGACGCAAACTGTGTTTAGACGTAAACTGCGCTTAGACGCAAACTGCGCTTAGACGCAATCTGAGTTTAGATGCAATCTGCATTTAGACGCAAACTGCGTTTAGACACTAACTGTGTTTAAACGTAAACTGCACTTAATCATAAGTAATCTTAGAATTGGCTTTTGCATCAAAATAGTTTTTATCGAACGAACGCAGCTTTCGTTTTTAATCGCTAAAAGATTTCCGCTGCACTAATTCACCCCCCCCCCTCTTAGTGCTCTCGATCCTAACACATTTCTTAAGCAAGACTAACACTTTAGAGTTTATGGAGTTCACACAAGATTACAACAGCATTTTCTTTTCTTTTTGCTCTCAATTGTGTGTTTTTTAACTAGGGATGAGAGGGGTATTTATAGGCCTTAATTTGATTCAAACTTAGAGCCTAAAAATGTCTCATCCCGGGTCCTGGTGGTACCACCGTCTGTGTTAGGTGGTACCACTACTTGGGAGACTATATCTGGGTAGTACCACCACCCAAACCGGCGATACCACCACCTGACATAGTCTCGGAGACTATGCCATAACGGTTCCACCTGTTGGGTCATTGTTTGGGCCTTTCACTTGGCCCAACATAGCCTAACCTTAGGCCCAATTGTCCCCTAATTAAGTTGGCCCAATTCTAACCCAATTATGTACTAATGATGAAATTTAAGGCATATACTAAGCTAAATAAGTCTGTAAGTATAGGTTTCTTCCAGCGAGCTTCCGATGATCCTCTAGCGAACTTCCAACGATCTCTCGGCAATGTTCCAGTGGACTCCTGGCAAGCTCCTAGACTTCATGATGATCTTCTTAGTGAGTTCCGATGAGCTTCTCTAGCAAGCTCCTAGACTTCTCGATCAATTCCGACAGAACTTCTGACAAACATTCGGACTTCCGACGAGCTCTCGAACTCCTAACGAAATCTCGTTCTTGACTCTAAGACTTCATTTTGCTTTATGCCTTGATCACTATCATAGTTAATCATGCACACTTAAAACCTACTTCAATCTAGACAATTATTATAAAGCTTGAATCAAAGTTGTCGGACATATCATTGGTTCATTGACTCTTCGTCCGATTCTTCGACGTATCATCCTCTCTTATGGCCTATTGCCCAATCGGCCATTTGACCTTCACAACTCCGATTTCCTTAGCATAATTTTTACTCTTCTTGGCCCGATGCTCGAATCCTTGGCCCAAAGCCTTCTATCGATACGTCGACCGATCCTTCGACTAGACGTCCAATCTTTTGACATATTTTTCTCCGGCATAACATGATTTTTTCTGCTTCAATTATCTCTCTCTGATCGAAGCTTCCTGCGTCACTCAAAACATAAATCAAATCATAAACACTATCAATTAGTTTCATCATCAAAATCCAAGATTCAACAATGATGCCCAACTTGAGGAAGGGGCAAGCGAGGATGAGATCGCTCACTACATAAAATACATGGATGACTCCACTCTCGCTCAGTGTTACATATTGGGCTCCATGACTCCCGAGTTACAAAGATAGCATGAAAAGATGGATGTCATATTCATTCTCCTATATCTCTATAAATTGTTTGAGAAATAGGGCAAAACTCAATTATATCAGATATCCAAGAGTCTTTTCTGTACTAGGATGATTAAGGGGACATCGATTCAAAACCATGTCCTTAAGATGATTGAGAGAATAGAGAAGTTCATAGGTCTAGAAATGACCCTAGAGGATAACTTGTATAGATCTTGTGCTTCAATTATTACCAAACTCTTTTTCTCATTTTATTATAAATTTTAATATGAACAAGTTATTAAGATCGAGTCAGCACTAGGGGGGGGGGGAGAATTAGTACAGCGAATAAAAACGTTGGTTTTGAAAATCTTTTGTACATTCAATAAAAACCAATATCAGAATTGTGAGTTTAACTTGAAAGCATATAGAAGAGTGTAATGAGAAGGTAAAGCAAATAAGGTCATTTGCAATGAAACTAAAGAGCTTAAAGTAAATGCATACCGAGTTTTATAGTGGTTTAGTCGTCGTGACCTACATCTACTCCTGATTCCTCTTCCGTCAAGGCCACTGGCATCCACTAACGGTCTTCCTTTAATAGATGAAGACCAACCACCTTCTTACAACTCTATTATCCTTTTAATAGGTTCAGGAGAGAATCTTTACACCCCTACAACCTCCTTTCTTAAACTTCACTAACACTTAGAGTTTGAGAGGAGTTTACACAAGATTACAATAACGTTTTCTTTTCTTTTTGCTCTCAATTGTGTATAATCTAAACAGAGATGACAGAGGTATTTATAAGCCCCAAATGGATTTAAACTTGGAGCCTAAAAGTGTCTTGTCCTCGGTTTTCAAGATATTAACAGTACCATCACTTATGTTGGGTAGTACCACCGCTTATAACACTGACACTGGGTGGTACCATCATCCAATCTAGCGATGCCACTGCCTAACAATATCGGAGACTGAGTTTAGGTGGTACCATCGCCTGACATAGTCTCGGAGACTATGTCATGATGGTTCCACCTGTTGGGTCACTGTTTGACCCTTTTACTTGGCCTAAGACAACTCAAACTTGGGCCCAATTGACGCCTAATGAGTTGACCCAATTTCAACCCAATTACACCTAAAACTTATTTATAATTATTACAAAACTTAAATCAAATATTATCCGGTATGTTATTGGTTCATTAAAGTTTCGTCATATTCTTTAACGTTATATTCTTTAACGTATCATCCTGTTTTGTGATCTATTATCAAATCAATATATCCGTAACTCTGTTTTTCCGAAGACGGGAGACTGTTGTCTATCTCGATCTCTGATTTTCGAAGATAAAGAAGGAAGACTGCTGTCTATCTCGATTTCAGCTTACATGACATACGGTCGAGAATTGGATGAGAGATCCGTCGGTAGACCCAAAGTAGTAAGAGAAGGTCGAGGGCGACTACAGTTGGTGATGCAATGCACCCCCGAGGACGAGGAGGTGACGGGCGCTTGGCCTGCTGCTGTGCGACCATTGAGAGGAGGCAGCGGGCATTCGGCCTACTGCTGTGCAATCGCCGAGAGCAGGCGACAGGTGCTCGGCCGGCTGCTGTGCAACTACCGAGAGGAGGCGGCAGGCGCTCAGCGGGCCTCCGGCTGTCTAAAAGCTAGAGACCGACCGTAGTGAAGTGAAGGGAGAGAAGATGCTAAACGCGGAGGAGATAGGGAAGCAGGAAGGGGCAACGCTCGGGGCAGAGAGCACTCGACGGTGGGTGAGGAGCGATCGCAGTCAATAGCGTGAGCGGCAGCAGCAGTCGGCGTTGGTTGTAGGTAGCGGCGTGTGTGATGAGGATCGCAGTGAGCACTGCGGCGGACTGCAGCGAGCGGTGTGGGCGATGCTAGTGAAAGCGCTGTCGGCGGTGATGTTGCAGGCGGATGCAAGCAATGGTGGAGAGCCGCGGTGAAACCAACGTAGCGGATGAAGAAGGACGATCAGATCCTTCGGGAAAATGCCTCTGTCCATCTTCGGTTCCGCGGCAAAGAGGACGGCTCAGGGCGGGCGGTGTACGTCGGGCAGGAGCGCCGATAGTTCGTGATCCGACCTGGTTCTTGAATCTACCGATGTTCACCGCCCGGCTTTAGGTTTGTCGATTTGAAGTCCGCCGATCAGATCAATAGCGGCTGCGAGCAGAGTTTGTCGTTGAGCAGAGGAAACAGATCGACGGGTGGACGCTGTTGCTGTAGATCGACGATGGTAACGAGGCGAGCACTCAGTGCAGAGGGGGGTCGTTGTTGCTATAGTGACGACAGGCCGATCGAAAGAGAAATTGCTGTCGACCGAAGGGATAGCCGAGGAAGGGAGAAAAACCAATACCGGAGAAAGAAGAGATTGCTGTCATCGGACAGTGAGGAGGCTCGTTCAAAGCAAGAAAATTGAGAAATAAGTTACGAAAATGATGTCTATTATTCATTGAGGTGATTGATATTTATACAGATTTCGAGAGAGATTTTTCTCAATCAATCACTCAAATCGCTCAATTAGATATCTACTCAAATATGTGATTAATCCTTAGATCATTGAAGATATAAGAAAATAGGGAATCCTCAATCAGATCAGCTACTTATCATGATCTTCTATCACCCTTCTCCTCAATCGGATCAGCCCTCTCTCCATCTTCTCTCCTTCTTCCCTTTCTCTTCTTTCTCTCCTTCTCTATCCTAAATATTAAGATAACTTAATCTCATATTAAAGTCCACTAGCACATTGGCTTGTTGTACTATACTAATATAAACATTAATACTTATGCACGCTCAACTAATATTTTGTAGAACACTGAAAATGATATATTTTGAAAAATATATACTTCAATTTTATGAATCAAAAACATGAGCATATCATTTATCGTATTCATGAAATATAAACATTATATATCATATCATAAAATGAAAATAATAATACAATGAAAATAACATTACATTGTTATCGGATGATAACATAAATGTTATCGGCATACTAGTTATAATTCAAAATGTGTGAGACTTGGATACTATTGATAAAGACCATTGCATTGTTATTATTAGAATTTTTTCAAAAAAATAAAAATATTAAAACTATCATTACTAAGCCCTTATATTTTTATCGGGTGGTGTTCTTCTCTGGTTGATCACCCATTGTGATCATGTGGGCTTCAAATCGAGCCAAAATTAGAATCAAATTGAGACTGACTCTAGACGATTCGATTCTAATTCCTAGGTTTGAAAAACTGAAATCGACAATTTCGACTCTGATTCAATTCGTGTGTTCCGTAATCTTAAATTACTTTTTATAATTTTAAAAATAAATTTATATTTTTTATATTTTAAAATTTTAAATTAAAAATAGTGATAAAATTGACTGTTTGAATTGGAATCGTCGGAACTATCGATTTCAATTCTTAATTTTAAAGAGCTGAAGTCGTCAGTTTCAAAACCATAGTAAACCTATGTGCTTGTGTGGTGTTCATGTAATTGGTTAAGTTTTATGTTAAGATGTGATGATTCATAATTGAAATAAAATACTGGTAAAAAATAAAAAGAAAATTATTATATCAAATGTTGTACATGATGCTCATACATGAAATGAACTGAAACGTAAGACCAACCACTTCCATAATAATACACTAACCAATTAAGAAGTCTCAATATAATTTTTTTTAAAACCTTTTAAGCCTATGTTCCAATGTCATTGACTTAGTTGAAATTGTCTAAGTCGTGAGGCACTCTTGCGGCCAAGACGTAAACTTAGCTTGAGTTGCCTAAGTCGCAAAGCACCCGCAATATGCATCCGCAAACAACCTCACTCAGGTCCCGAAGGGCCGGTAAAAGATAAAGTTGATTAGTTCAAAAAATGAGCGACGGACAAGTCCCGATGTCTCGCGAAGAGGGAAGCTTTATAAACAATTCAACGAGCACCTTATATGCATTAGATAATAGAAGGAAAAAAGGAAAAGAACTTTAGAAGGTAGAACGAACAATTACAAATCTACAAACAACTACTCACCGGGTTTCGGCGCGAAGACAATTCCAACTAAATCCATGACATTATAGTATCAGAGTCAGGTTTCGATCCACAAACAACTGCTCACCGGGTACTGGACTTGTGGGCTACTTTCTCCAACAATTTTTTTCTAATTCATTTACATTATTGGTGCTCGAATGTCATTTCGATTCTTCTACAGTTTTTTTTTTTCTATTCGTTTAGTTGAAACATTCTCATTTATTTTGCTCCCTATTTAATTTTATAATATTTTGAACCATTCTAGTTGTGATGAGAGATTAAAATTTTTCTTGCTGCTATAACAAATATTAGGCTTGGATAGAATCTTGTTGTCCATCGCTTACTGTACACTTTCTCATTTTAACTGTCCATTTATTGCCACATTTCATCAAACGCGTTACGTGCAAGGTTTACAGAACTCGTGTCCGACCTAGATTTATCGTGTGGGCAAAATTACATCCTCGAAAGAATTGTTGATCGAACGCTTTCGACACATGTCGTTGGTTGGTTGAGTACTAAAGCAGCATGTTCTGCTCGTCTGGTGGCATTGCGTAGGTCATGATTTGGTCTGGAAGGAAGCAGCTTTGTGGGTGGGGAGGAACCGGAATGTGAGCATGGATTTTGAGCAACAACTCGGCGCAGCTTCTCGGTGTTGGCATGATTTGATTCTTCAGTCGTCCCGCAGCCGGAGTTGGAACTTCCTTTTCATCCATGATGAACCTGCTGAGGATTACCAATCTCCTCGGTGTCTGTTCCAAAGGTTCGACTTTGAAAGGGGGGATTCAGCTCCATGGGGCCGCGATTAAGATGGGCTTCGTTTCCGATCTGGTTCTGAACAATTATTTAGTAGACATGTATGGGAAATGTGGTCGGATGGATTTGGGCAGTGCGGTGTTCGATGGAATGTCTAAGAGAAATGTGGTGTCTTGGACCGCGCTTATGGTTGGGTTTCTGCAACAGGATGATGCCGAGGAGTGCCTAAGATTGTTCAGCGATATGGTGTTTTTTGGTGTGAGGCCGAATGAGTTCACGCTGTCGACAAGTTTGAAAGCTTGTGGTTTGCGAGGGATTGCCGAAATTGGGATTCAGATTCACGGAGTCTGTGTTAAAGCTGGATTTGAGCAGCACCCAGTGGTGGCCAATTCAACCATTTTTATGTATTCTAAAGGTGGAAAAATCACTGATGCCAAGCAAATCTTTGATAGATTTCCACTAAAGAATCTTGTTACCTGGAACACAATGATTGCAGGTTACTCCCATGGAATCCATGGCAGTAATGCGTTCCTTTTGTTTCGAGAGATGCAAGAACAAGGGGTAACGCCTGATGAATATACCTTTGCAAGCTTACTAAAAGCTTGCACTTGTCTTGGATTGCTTCAGGAAGGAACTCAAATCCATGCTTCATTAATTACATCAGGCATTTCTAATTCAAACAATGCAATTCTTTCAGGTGCTCTCATCGATCTCTATGCCAAATGCAGAAATTTACATGAAGCAAGGAAAGTCTTTGATAGGACCTTGCAGAAGAATGTAATATTATGGACAACTTTAATTGTTGGGTATGCTCAAGATGGTCTTGTGAAAGAAGCCATGGATTTGTTTCATCAGTTTTGGAGCTCTGGCATGCGCATTGATGGTCACATACTGTCCAGCATAATTGGTGTTTTTGCTGATTTCGCTTTAATTGAGCAGGGAAGGCAAGTTCATTCCTACACAGTGAAACATCCATCAGGATCAGATGTATCTGTAGCAAACTCTCTCATTGATATGTACCTCAAATGTGGGCTGACAGAAGAAGCAGAAAGGCATTTCAGAGAGATGGAAACTAAGAATGTGGTATCTTGGACTGCAATGATAAATGGCTATGGAAAGCATGGGCATGGCCATGTTGCGATCCACTTGTTTGAAGAGATGCAAGTAAAAGGGATTGAGCCTGATGAAGTGACTTACTTAGCTCTGCTATCGGCATGTAGTCATGCTGGACTTGTGGAAGAATGCCACGACTACTTCTCTAGGTTGATGAGTGAGTGCCATATTAAACCAAATGTAGAGCACTATGCTTGCATGGTTGATCTACTTGGTCGTGCTGGCCAGTTGCAGGAAGCCAAGATCCTTATTGAGAGCATGCCAGTTGAGGCCAGTGTTGGCATTTGGCAGACACTTTTAAGTGCTTGTAGGGTTCATAGAAACCTCAAAATGGGCAATGAAGTCGGAGAAATTTTACTTCAAATGGATAGTGGTAATCCTGTAAATTACGTGATGATATCTAATATTTTTGCAGAGGCAGGTGATTGGAAAAAGTGTGAGAGGCTAAGGAAGATGATGAAAAGAAAAGGGCTGAAGAAACAGGGAGGTTGCAGTTGGGTGGAGATTGATAAGGAGGTTCATTTCTTTTATGGTGGTGATGATTCTCACCCACTTAGCAATGAAATACATGTGGTCCTCAGAAAGGTGGAGAGGCAGATGAAGGAAGAGCTGGGTTATACTTGTAGAGTTAGCCTTGCGTTGCATGATGTGGAGGATGAGACAAAAGAAGAAAGCTTGAGGGTGCACAGTGAGAGATTGGCCATTGGCCTGTGGCTGGTTCATAAAGGCTTGGAGAAGACAGATGAGGTGATCAGGGTGTACAAGAACCTCAGAGTATGCGGTGATTGTCACGAGTTTATTAAGGGGTTGTCAAGGGTGACTGGGAGAGCTTTGGTGGTGAGAGATGCAAACAGGTTCCACAGATTTGAAGATGGTGTTTGTTCCTGTGGGGATTACTGGTGATATTGTGCCAGTTGAATCACAGAGACGTGGCTAGTCACTGAAATTAGCATTCAGAAAAAGAGATTATAGTTTTCCTTCTTTAGATGGACAAGGAAATTCAAGTTGATACTCATACTGTTCTCGCGATCCATGTGATGGTCCTATGATATCTGAAGAATTGCATGTATGAAACAAGGTCTGCCTTTATGTGGAAAGAAAAATGATGAGACTTGGGAGAAGCTTGCATCTGACTGCTAGAACATAAGAGAGATAAATCTTGAAAAGATGGGAACTTGTTACTCATATAAAAAGTCAGTGAAATGGCTACTTTGTCTCTGATGATGTATGATGATGGGACTTCTAATTTGCGGCAAATATAAACAAGATTACTGGAACAGATGAGAAACCAAAAACATCAACTTAAATGTCCAGAGAGGCTATATATGTGTTTGCAGGAACCTACTGTATGGTTTTCTAGAGACATAATTTCTTGCAAGGATGTTTAACAATGCTGTCAAACAAGATTAAACCAACTTATCATCTTACTAAAAGGTCAGTGGACTCTGGAACCTGATAGTTGCATTGGCTTGTTGTTGTTGCAGTGTGAATGGACTATGTTGAACTTGGAATGGAGAAAAATTTATCATCAAGCTTGTTAAGGTAATCTTTGGGATGAAACTTGGCTCTTACATAAGCCTTGCAACTTGAATCTGAATCTTAATCATTCAGCTGCTTTCCATGTATCATCACTATATCCAATTCATAAAATCATTGGATTTGCAAGGCTATTATTTCAACTATGTTAGAGAAAGTTCAACTTTATAACTGGACTGAAACACCAGCAAGACAATTTTTTTTCCACTAAAAAAAGATCATTTTTTTCTTTTCTTTCATATTCTCTGTTATTATAAGAATCCACACAATTAACAATGTCAGTAAACCAAATAGTAAAATTTCATGTGTATTTTCAGTAAATTGTTGTCATGTGCTCTTGGTAAAATTTCACCTCAAGGAACCCGAATCAATCGGAAATCCCAAAGTTCCACCTTAAATTATTTCCTTCTTATAGAGAATATTACGAATGCATAAAGAAATAATGATGTAAGAAGATAGTATGAAAAATATGTATAATACAGAAATAGTATAAAGGTAGAAAAATAATATGTATAATTTGTTGAATCTCGGATTTTGATAATGAAGTCAATTGTCATTTGTTATCTAATCCATATGTTGAGATAAGTATGTAGGATTAACTACGATGAAAGAAAAACATACAGCAGGAGTTATGCCGGAGTCAAGACTATGATCACGTTGGGAGTTCAAGAGTTCGACGGAAGTACGGACGGTCATCGGAGGTTCTACGGGAACAAATCCGAGAAGTCCAGGAGATTGCCAAAGAAGCTCGTCAGAACTCGCCAAGTGAATCGTTGCAAGTCTAGGAGTTTGCCGAAAGTCCGTAGGAGCATCACCGAGGGTTCATCGGATGATCGACGAAAGTTCGCTGGAAGCTCGCCGGAAGAAGTGATTGACGCACCGGAGCAAGTTGCAATAAATGTCTTAAGAAATATCGTAGTTAGCACTATGATTAAGTTAGAAATGGGAGGTGATCCCATTAACTTAATCTTAGGGCAATTGGGCCGAATTGATCAGCCCAATCGGACCCAGATTTCTTGGCCAGCGGTGGCACCGCCTGGGTCGACGGTGGCACCGCCTGGGTTGACGATGGCACCGCCTAGAGGCTCAGTCTCCGAGCAAGACTGGGCGATGCAACCGCCCCTGACAGGCGGTGGAACCGCCTGAGCTCGATCTCCGAGCTCTGCCAAGCGGTGCAATCGCCCCAGTCAAGCGGTGGCACTGCCTAGGCTCAGTCTCCGAGCGAGACTAGACGATGCAACCGCCCCTGTCAGGCGGTGGCACCGCCCAGAGGCTCAGTCTCCGAGCTCTGCCAAGCGGTGCAACCGCCCTTGACAAGCGGTGGCACTACCCAAAGGCTCACTCTCCGAGCTCTGTCAAGCGGTGCAACCGCTAGACCCCGGAATTCCGGGAGATGACAGTTTTGAGCTCGGAATTCAAACTGGTTTGGGGCCTATAAATACCCCACCCTTTCCTGCATGAAAGGGCACCAAAAGCTTGATCTTACTATGTGATTTTAGAGCTCAAAAGTGTTGTAAAGTCTAGAAGTTCTCCTCCCTCATTTCTTCCAAGTTTTGATCTTTCAAGAGAGGAGAGAAAAGTTTGTAAGGGTTGTCTCCTAAGCCCATCAAAAGGAGTGAAACTGTAAAAGGGTGGTTGGCCTTCGTCTATTGAAGGAAGGCCTCTAGTGGATGTCGGTGACCTCGTTGGTGGAGGAAGCCAAAAGTAGATGTAGGTCAAGAATGACCGAACCACTCTAAATCTCGGTTTGCATTTACTTTGAGCATCTCATCTTTACTGCAAACCTCCTCGGTAGCTTACTACCTTCTGTTCATTTACGAACGTATTTCTTAGTTAAGTATTTTCCGAATCAGCGTTAAGACAAAAATCAGTTTTATCGTACGAATATCATATTTTAGTTTGCGCTTAGATTCTGATTTCTATCTTAACTGCAAACTGTCTTCCTTACTTTACTTCAAATACGTTTCCATAAGCTTTCAAAGTTATTATCTGCACGAAACAACTTTTACATCGGAATCGGATTTCAACGTACGAACGTAGTTTTAATCGTCGAAAGTTTTCCGCTGCACTAATTCATCCCTCCCCCCCCTCTTCTTAGTGCTCTTGATCCTAATATAATTATGTCATAAAATAGTATAAAGTTAGCCTATACCTATGATGTGATTAAGCTTTAATTAAAATAACTTGTACTCAATTCCATGCTTCTTTCATTCACATCTATTACACTTGATGATAAGATCTTGTATTGGATAGCTTGGAAGAGCACAGTGCTGAAAGGTTGCCTATACTTATCAGAAATCATCAATATCAAAGGGCTTAATAAAATAGAAAAGTAATCACTTGATTAATACAACCTTCTGCATCCTAACCTGCATATCAACATCTGATTGCATCACATGATTATGATGAGTTGATCTTGCTGGTATGACAAGCCTCAGGATAAAGTTTGCCGGAAAAGTCAACCATAGGATGACTCAGCATTGTATTAAGTGTAGGGCAAAGCAAATTTGGAGATAAGATCCCATGTTCATGTATTGATTAAGCCTAATAAAAATGAAGAAAACATTTCCACCGGAGCAGAACTACACCACAAGCATTCACAAAAAGCTGAGGATATATGCTTTCTTGCATCTCATGGGCAGCAGCTTCAGAATTAGTGCAACTGAGAAATCAAGAACTGAGAAACAAGCATGTGGAAAAGAATAAGAACGAGAGATATAGATGGAGCGAAGAACAATCTTGTGCATCGTTTAGTCAGCAAGATAGCTGATGTTGATGGCCCAATTCAGTACTGGTTTCACAGTGAGCTTCATCTAATCTATTAAAGGTGGACAAGAACACTACTGTATAGTGCGAACCCAACACTACTTGTAACAATGTCACGAGAAGATTTAGCTTATTGTGATGTCTTTCGTGCTTGTAGTTCTCCATGACATCACTTTGTTGACAGCTTCATGAGTAGCTAAGGATCTTGGTATTGGTTGAAGAGATCCCAGAAAGCTGCAGGAGAAGGTACCATTCCACCGGATAGGAAGTTGCTGGGACTCGGCATGAAGCAGTTGATCATCTCCGGAAAGCTCCTGCCACCATGAATAGCTGGGCTGAGTTCGTTGACGAAGCTAATCTGAGTCTGGCCTGTGGAGGATGCAAACAAGTTGGGAGATATCCATGGCAGGGAAGAAGGGACGGGGGACAATATGCCATGAAACGAAGCGGACGGCCGATCCAACGTCGACGTACCACCACCGGTTCCTAGCAGATCAGCCGATATGGCGCCTTGCGCTGGCTTCTCGAACACGGCAAAACGAGCAGCTGGGGAGAACACTTCCCCGGTGGCTAAAGGAGCGTCAGCAGAAGACGAAGAGGAGGAGGCAGCTGCGGCGCCGGTGAGGCGTTGCACCACCGACATGAAGTCGTCAGGGGTGGTGTGGATGACCTTGGGCGAGATGGCGTAGATTATGATCGGCGGCCGGTGCTGAGGCGGCGCCACCGGAGGTTTCTTTAACTTGTAGGAGTCCTTCCGGATCCTGAGAGGAGCCGGCCGGGGGCCGAGGAGCTCTCTCCTCGACGCCTGTCCACCGTCCATGGCGAGATCAGAGCAACCCATGATGCGAAGTAAGCGAAGCCAATGCAGAAGAAGAAGAGTCCACATGAAATATATGGGCACAGAAGTCAATGAAGTAATGGAGTGCACCATCGCATCACAACGAAGGCAATCAAAACCAGAAAAGAACGTTGAACTCGTCCACGGAGGACGGCAGTCTGATGAGGTGTTATTCCATCGGCAGCAGACAGCATGCTGAGCCGCCCACTTGGGAATTTTGCCAAGTCCAACTTTTAAGTTGGGATTCGCTGTCCAATTCGTGGCAGACCGAAGAGTCCTCGTAGCAGCATAGCCAAAGTATCCCAAGACGTGCACTCAGCGCAGTGGATCTCCTTGGCGTTTGCTGTTCGAAACAAGGGAAAAGAGAGGGCGTGGATGAAGTCAATAGTATCCAAGACTTCGTCCGGTACCGAGGTTGTACTTCGTCAACGCCTTTACTTCTTTCACCAATAATTTTGATATTTGTGGTGTATTTGACACTTTCTTTTTCCCATAAATTAAGGTATGTCTACCCAAAAATATGGGAAGATAAAAGGGTGAATTCTTCAGAAAAAAATATCTTTTTAATTTTTTTTCCCGATAAGTGTCCCCCTATTTCTGAAATTCTCTAATAATATTTTTTTATATCTAAAATATCATTGATTTAACAACCAATCACTTATCCCTTTTTTCTCGCTTTTTCTGTCATTTTTTAGCACAGGTTCATAGGGTGAATCAATCCAATTATATGTTTTTTATATTATAATTTTATAATATATTCAATAATACTAAAAACTATTATAATGTAATATAAAAATATTATAATAAAAAATGTAAGAAGATAAAATGGTGAATTCTTCATTATATATATATATATATATATATATATATATATATATATATATATATATTCCCCGATAAGTGTCCCCTATTTCTAAAATTATCTAACAATATTTTTTAATATCTAAAATATCATTGATTTCACAACCAACCACTAATCCCTTTTTTCTTGTTTTTCCTCTCATTTCTTATGAACCGGTTGATAGGGTGAATCGGTTACATGATTTTTACACTATAATATTATAGTATACTCAGTAATACTAAAAATATATTATAATATAATATAAAAATATTACAGTATAATATTTTATACTATATTATAGTATTTAATAAATATTACTGAAAACACTATAATAAGAACACTATATTATAGTGTTTTACATTGCTTTTTATTGCATTATAATATTTTTTGGTATTGCTTGAAACATTATTATTGGATCGGTGATCGATCCATACGACAATAATAATAATAATAATAATAATAATAATAATAATAATAATAATAATAATATTAATAATAATAATAATAAATGACGTGAGGTATTATGAATATTAAGCAAAATGTAAGGCACTTCCCGGAAAAAGCCCAAAAAAACATAGGCTTTTTCTCTGGAATTTGCCCACGAGAACACTATGCCCGATTAAAATCCAACACCATGACACAAAAAAGGGAATCTATTTGGAGTCAACTCTGGGCCAAGCCAAAACCAGACCAAACCGCGTCAAGCCAACCCATCGGGTCCGCGTCGACCCAGAAACCGGCCGGATCTGGCCCAGGAGCGGTGCTGGCTTAGTTGTCTGACTCAGAAGGGTCGCACGCCACATAGGAGAGGTAAATGCCACGATGGGCTCCGCCTTGCTCGCTTTAGGCTGGTGGTTGACGCCCAACCACCAGCGTTCTTTCCCTGGGAAGCCAAGCAGTAGGTTGAAGAAACTCTTCTGGTACAAGTCTTCTTTTCTTCACCTCATTTGCTTCATAAAAATGATCACAGATTAATCATACTATTCTTTGAATGATTGGTGCATTGTAACAGCAGCATGATATCATCCTGAGAAATGAATTGAGAGTTCTGAAACGAAGACTATCAGAGCTTGATAACATCAAATTTACTTCTCCATTTGTGTTCTCTTTAAATGGCAAGACTCACAGACTGGAGCTCTGCTGCATCGGTTGCTTCAGATCCAAGAAAAGAGCAGGTTACCCAAAAAAGGATTGGACTCTATGAGGTGTTCATGTCCCAAATCATCTGCATCTTCACTCTCCCAAACCTCATATTGTGCATGACCTTCAACACCTCTGACTCTTTGGTGAACTAACCCTTGTTATTATTGTGTCCTCATTTGGATGACAGTGGTGAGAGAGAGAGAGAGAGAGAGAGAGAGAGAGAGAGAGAGAGGAGAACAGTCAATTGCCAACTAAGAATTCCTTTGGAAATGTAAAATCTCGTTTGTTGGTTCTTGCAATCATAGAAGGAAAAGAATACCTGCATTGATTGCAAAATTGAATGGCTTACAAATCAAGATTAATCAAAAGCAGAAACATCTCCCTTCACCACCTTTTGCCAGCTTTTCATGCTTCACTGTAGCATTTCCCATTGCCCTCAAGTTTTCTATTTCCATCGCCTAATTCTTTGTTCCTGGAGGGATTTGGTGGTTCACTGTTCCAAACGTTGCGTAAAAATCAGATTTTGATGCAAAGGCGGCCCTGAAACCAACTGGATCGGCAATAAAAATCTTTTTTTTACTCCCAAATTTGTGTTCTCATGGGGGTTTAGATAGCGCCTGCACCTGTCCGTTAGGGGATGCCAATCTCTGATTTGGAGGATCTTTCTTGTGAGTGCTGTTTTCTTATTGTAATCTACTTGATATCGGTAAAGATTACTGACCGTGAGTGCAATCTTCTTCTCAGTTTCTCTTCTCTGAGATGATTTGATGGAGTTCTTGACTCGCCATTCGCGCTGAACTCGGAATGGCGCTGAGAATTTTGATCAAAATCCAATCTTTATGTCTCCTGCTTGGCTTCGTCTCGGTCGCCTTCGGCGACACAGACCCTGGTGACTACAAGATTCTTGATGAGTTCCGGAAGGGGATGACCAACGCGGAGCTCCTCAAATGGCCCGACGACAACGAAGACCCCTGCGGGCCTCCGCGGTGGCCCTACGTCTTCTGCTCCGGCTCTCGCGTCACCCAGATCCAAGCCAAAAACCTGGGACTCGTCGGCACGCTCCCTCCGGACTTCAACAAGCTCTC
This sequence comes from Musa acuminata AAA Group, assembly GCF_036884655.1. NCBI lineage: Eukaryota > Viridiplantae > Streptophyta > Magnoliopsida > Zingiberales > Musaceae > Musa > Musa acuminata. Next base: position 19,096,207 of record NC_088358.1, on the reverse strand, counting down.
CATGCTCGCCAACATCGGCCTCCAAGGGAACAACTTCACCGGAACCCTGCCGTCTTTCAAGGGGTTGGCCAGTTTGCAGTACGCCTACCTCGACAACAACCAGTTCGACACGATCCCCCTCGACTTCTTCGTCGGACTCGATAGCTTGCAGGTTCTCGCTCTCGACAGGATCCCTCTGAATCGAAGCACCGGGTGGATGGTGCCGGCCGACTTGGCGAACTCTGCTCAGCTGACGAACCTGTCCCTGTCGAACTGTAACCTCGCCGGTCCGCTACCGGATTTCATCGGGAACATGCGTTCCTTGATCGTCCTCAAGCTGTCCTACAACCGCCTCACCGGTGAGATTCCGGCTAGTTATTCCGGCTTGCCGTTGCAGATCCTGTGGCTGAACAGCCAGCAGGCGCCGGGGTTGTCGGGCTCCCTCGGCGTTGTTGCCTCCATGACCTTCCTGACTGATGCTTGGCTTCACGGGAACCAGTTCTCGGGGACCATCCCGAGCTCCATTTCCGCCTTGACCTCCTTGAACCGGCTGTGGCTCAACAACAACCAGCTCGTCGGACTCGTCCCTGCCAACCTGACGAGTTTGCCGCAGCTCCAGTCGTTGCACCTCGACAACAACGCGTTCATGGGACCGATCCCCAAGGTGAGCTTCAGCGATTTCACGTACGCTAACAACCCGTTCTGTCATCCTACACCGGGAGTTGCCTGCCCGCCGGACGTTGCGGCTCTCCTGGGTTTCCTCGACGGCGTCGGCTACCCTATGAGGCTCGCGAGGTCTTGGTCTGGGAACGATTCTTGCACCGGCTCGTGGTTGGGAGTGTCCTGTGCCAGCGGCAAGATTGCCATCATCAATCTGCCAAACTTCCATTTGAATGGTACGCTCAGCCCGTCGCTTGGAGAATTGGATTCACTCGTTAAGATAGCGTTGGGAGGCAACAATCTCAATGGCACGATTCCTTCCAGCCTGACGAGGTTGAAATCATTGAGATCGTTGGATCTGTCTTCGAACAACCTCTCACCTCCCGTTCCTCAATTCCCCGCTGGCGTGACAGTCGTTCTGGATGGGAATAAGATGTTGGGTACCTCTACTCCTCCCGGTGGCGATGCCCCACCGAAATCACCTGCCTCTTCTGGTGCTTCCTCTTCCTCTTCCAGCTCAAAAACTCTGCTTGTTATCGTTCCAATTGCTGTTGTCGTCATAATCGTCCTCCTGGCCGTTCTGTTTCTTCTCTGGCGGAAGAAGCGGAAGACGAAGGCGCCGACTGGAATTGTCATTCAACCCAGAGACTCTTCCGCTGACCGAGACAACTTCGTCAAGATCGCGATCGCCAGCAATGGCAACATCAGCGCATCCGCAAGTGAGCTCCGCAGCATGAACAGCAGCAGCACAGGGGAGACGCACGTGATCGAGGCAGGGAACATGGTGATATCGATCCAGGTTCTTCGAGCCGCCACGGGAAACTTCGCCCCGGAGAACGTGCTTGGCCGGGGAGGGTTCGGCGTGGTCTACAAGGGCGAGTTGCACGATGGGACGACGATAGCGGTGAAGAGAACGGAGTCGGCAAGGGTAGGCAACGAGGCCTTGGGCGAGTTCCAAGCAGAGATCGCCGTGCTGTCCAAGGTTCGCCACCGCCACCTGGTGTCCATCCTGGGTTACTCCGTGGAGGACAACGAGAGGTTGCTGGTGTACGAGTACATGCCTCAGGGGGCTCTGAGCAAGCATCTCTTCCACTGGAAGCAGCTGGGACTGGAGCCATTGTCGTGGAAGAAGCGGCTTAACATTGCACTGGATGTCGCCAGAGGAATCGAGTACCTCCATAACTTTGCTAAGGAGTGCTTCATCCACAGGGATCTGAAGTCAGCAAACATACTTCTCGGCGACGACTACCGAGCCAAGGTTTCAGATTTCGGACTCGCCAAGCTTGCCCCCGACGGGAAGAACTCTGTGGCCACCAGACTCGCCGGCACTTTTGGGTATTTGGCTCCAGAATATGCTGGTAAGTGTCTGTATTCTGCAATGTTTCTCCATCTTTTATCTTTGCAGGTTACCAACTCAGCAATCGATGGTTGAATCAGTGACAGGGAAGGTAACGACGAAGGTCGACGTCTTCAGCTTCGGGGTGGTGTTGATGGAGCTACTGACCGGTTTAAAGGCACTGGACGAGGACCGCCCGGACGAGAGCCGCTACTTGGCCTTCTGGTTCGGCAGGATGAAGAACACGAGAGAGAAGCTCGAGAGCATCGTGGACCCGTCGCTTGCGGTGACGGAGGAGACCCTGGAGAGCATCTGCGTCATGGCGGAGCTGGCGGGGCACTGCACCGCTCGGGACCCACACCAGCGGCCGGACATGGGGCACGCGGTGAACGTGCTGGCGCCGCTGGTGGAGAAATGGAGCCCCGTCGATGGGGACGAGCCGGATGACTACCTGGGGATCGACCTCGACCAGCCGCTTCTCCAGATGGTGCAGGGGTGGCAGGCGGCGGACGGCGCTGCTTCGGGCGTCGTTTCTTTGAGCGTTGACTGCAGCAAGATCAGCATCCCGGCGAGGCCGTCGGGGTTCGCCGAGTCCTTCACCTCCGCAGACGGCCGGTGAGCGACGAAATGATGCCATGTTGCTTTCTTGGATCTCTGCTTCTGATATTGCTTCGAAGACGGAAGTCAGCTCAGTGATCTCTTTATAGTCCCATTTGTTTAATCTCTGTAGAGAGAGCTCTTTTGGATTCTGCTTTCTTACATTTGCTTTGAGAACAATCCTTGCTTTTCCTCATCTTTTCATGATATATATATATATATATATATATATATATATATATATATATATAGGCTACAAATCCTCAAGAGAGTATTGTTTTCCAAGTTAATTGCAATTGAAGAATCACAAAATTTTCTCTGACTTGTCCACACAAACTCATATGTTAGAATGATGTGCCAAACAAACACTTACAATCATGTTTACTGAATCAGAAAATTGAGAATTAGATCATTAATCTGTCCGATTTAATTATTGGATCGGATGTGTTGAAAAATATATAATAAAATATTGTAATTATTTATTATATAATAAAAATATTACTTAAATATTTTAAATTATTTATTTAAGAGATTATTGATGTCAATCAAGGAACTAAGGTTGTTTTGAGGAATAAATTAAAACCAAACAAGTTTAGTGCAATTAATATCAATGTTTAATTGATATTGTTATTTATATATATTTTTTACTATATATAATTTTAAAATTAGTTAAAATATTTTTAATTAAACAACATATGGTAGGTTATCATAACAATGACCCACTGGTTTGACCAATGACCCAATCATCTAATCTCATGGCAAGATTTTATATTTTTCAAAATAAATATATTAATTAAAATCAGGTAAAATGATTGCAACCAAAAAAAAAAGTCAACGCGGTGTGAATTAAAACAAAAAGTCAATTCCTAGAGACCTTCAATGATTGCAAAAACCTACGATGAGATGGGGTCATTATTACACTTGTGTTTGCAATACCCAATCCCTTCAAGTTATTAAATGTTCGAAGGCCACAGTGCATAGGCTTCAAATGAAAAAATATATAATTCGTTGGGATAAAGAAAAAACTTGCATATGATTCATAAAACTTGAAGAAAGCAATGGACATAAAGACATTTAAAATTATTAGAATATTAAATTAAACTTTTTTTATGACTAGGGAGAAGATTATTTTTAGAGAGATAAAATAAAGCAAAGAATGACAGAAAAATAGAGTCACCGAAATTATAATTTATTATACTTAGTAAAAAAAAATTAATTTCTTATAGGTCAAAATAATTGGACCATAAAACATACGAACCTTTTTTCCTCTTACATTGACCATTATCGATCCAATCTTCGCTGATGACAATAGGAATATAATAATGTAGATATTAAAAAATTGATGCTCAAATATGAGACCTATCATTTATGTAATAAGAATGCATTAACTAACTTAAATATTTCAATTAGGGTTGGAAGGTGCAATGTACCACAATGCCTGTTTCATTTGTAAAAAGAATATGGTTATCCTTTATGATCCACTTTACCCTACTGTTAATCTAATCTAATTACATCAGACTCAAGCTAAAGCTTGACCCATTCCAAACATTAACATACATTAATATCCATTCGTTGGGTAGAATGAAGAGGGAAAGGTGATTATTGCTGAAGAAAAAAATTATAATAATATAAATATAAGGGATTTGTTTTTATTCTTTGCCCCATTGATTGATACGATAAAAATGATAAAATGACATGTCAAATCATCACAAATTATGATAAAAAAAATTCTCATGACAGAATTGATTTAGATAATATTTTCATAATCAGAAGTAAATTGTAACTTCGAACTATACATAAGCTTTCTTTTAACCACGACACAAGTTCTCTCTCCTCTCTATTATCCACTTAGAGATTTATTTGATTAACATGAGTATTTGAGGGATTTTATTAGAAGCATATGTAATATTTTTTTAATTTTTAAATTATTTTTTACATGATAATTCTTTATTATTTTAATGTGAAATTTTATTTATAATTTATTATATTAAATAATTTTATATTGAAGGATTAATGTGTGAATCCTAGAATTTAGATATGATTTGTAAAATTTTTTATGTTAAGTTAGTGAAAGAGAAAAACATGAATAGAAAAAAAAGTAAAAAGTAAAAAGTGACATGTGTTGGCTAACCAAATGTGTGTGCCACCTATGCTGGATAAATTGTTGACACAAATATCTGTTGCATGGTTGTCACATTATAACTTTTTATGTTATCTAATTATAATAAAAGTAAAAAAAATTATCAAGCTAGAAGCTTGCCAACCTTTAATGAAAGAAAAGGGAGAAACTAAAAAGAATTAAAGTCTTCTTTCTTTGTTAGAGAAATTTGGACTAATTCAACATTTTGTAATTAGCTTTTAAGGCAAGTGTTCTATCCCATCTTATATATTTTTGTATCTTTGATTTCTTCTTAGAAATGAATAATTTGTAAAGCTTTAGCTATAGCATCAACATCCATTGAGTTGTAAACTTACTAATGCTAAAATTTTAAGAATTTTGACCTATTTATCTTTTTTAAACTATAAATTTTGGTGTACAATTTGAAATTAAGCAAACTCTATTTTCTTAAAAACTATACTCTCATATCTTTCTGCCAATATCTTATATGAATAATTTAAAATATATCCAAATATTTATTTCAATTGATCCCTTAAATTATATTAAATAGAGATAAAATGATCTAACTTATCTATCTTGTTTTAATTATAATGTTTTGTACAAGACTCTAAATCAAGTAAATTAAACTCTTATATCTTTCTTTTAATATTTATTTGAATGATTTGAAATATGGACTATCCAAATGATTATTTCCTTTAAACTCTTGAATTTTGCTATATAGAGAGGATATATTTTAACTTATCTATATTAAATTACTTGTACTTTTTTTTGTAAATAATTGTAATCTATACAAAACTTATTTTATTTGAGAGTAGACTCATTAATCTTCCTAACAATATCTTATTTAAATAAATTAGAGCATAATTGCTTATCTGAACATCTTGTGTAACTTACCTTATATATTTTGTTTGAACAAATTGATTCTCAAATTTACTAAATCTTATTTCTATTTTTGGAACTTAACTTTAGCTAAAATCCTCTAAGATTATTGCTTATTAAACTCTTATATCGTTTTACTCATTGTTCTTGAATATAGTTAAATAAATTATGCATATTCTTAAGTTAACTTTAATATTGCTTTTGCATGCACATATATATTTTTGATGTTTTATATATGCTTTTGATATTATTCTACTTTTTTTATTAAAATATTTTTTTATACTTCAATGTTTGTGGGATATTATAAACTCTTTGCCAGAAATGAAAAAGGAATTATATTATATTGTGAAGCCCGACAAATAGAAATATAAATTATATTATCTCATGATTCTACTACACCATATAAGTTCGTTTGATATGATTGCAAAAGATATGCTTTTGTATTGCTATATATTTCTTTGATAGTTTATTGTCTTATTTATATTGATTTAGTAATATGTCACTTTTTTTCCTTTATTTTTAATGAATTAAATGAAATATCAAATATATAGCTCATGCCTTTGAATCTTTGACTTGCATATAAGATACTTTTTACTCTCTTGTTATTAATGAATTGAATGAAATATCAAATATGATTCTACTCTTGAGCTCATGGCTTGTATTATAATATTGGTTCTCTCATATGTAATATGCTTTTTTTTATATGTTTCTTGAGCTCATTGGTTATGTTACTATATATTCTTTTGATATCAATAGAATCAAATAAAATTATAATTATGACTCTACTTTTGATATCATGCTTTGTATTTTGATCTTGCTATACTCATATCATCATATGTTGCTATACTCGTATCATCGAATGTGACACTTGAGATCATGCTTTATATTTTGACTTTAATCTAATCATATGTTGCTATATGCTCCTTTGATATTAATGAAATTAAATGAAACTATAAAAATGACTCTTGAGCTCATATTTTTTTATCTCGATTTGCTTATATATTACTCTTTACTCTTTATTAAGTATAAATTATATGAAATGCTAAGTATGACTCTTGAATGTATGTCTCTCTATATCAGCTTTGTAGCAAATATTATTGCTATATAAATTTTTCTTGTTAACTTGTCACTTACACTCATGTGAATTTTGGGTGGGCAATAGAATGTCAGAAGTTTGCAGAATGTTTTTGATGGTTTAGTAAGATATTATTGTAAAGAACATATTGCTTGTAATGTTATCCAAAAGTATAAGTTGAGATGTGTTATTGTAAATATTAAATGAGCTTTCATGTTTTAAAAGTAAGATTTTCAAATATGAAGTTTTTATATTGATATAAACTTATGATAAATTATTGATTTATGATTATTGTGTCCATTGAATTTATAAGTTTATAAGTGGTTGTTAATGATTTTTAAATTAAGTTTGGATTTTATAGAGTTATCAAGTGATGTGTTGAATGATTAATAATAGTATAGATTTAATAGTATGGGAATGAAAATTAAATGTCCTCAAAATTATGTTAGTTTCGATTCTGAATAGTTGAAAAACTTAAATTATATTTAAGATAAATTCACATCCGATAAATTAAGCATCATGCTTACGAAGGGATCAAGTCATACCAATCCCCTAATCTATCATTAGCCCATGTAAGTGGTTCCAAATATCTTAATTAGCCATCCACAGTGAGATAATGTGAATGAATCATGTTCCACTACTTGCTTCTGTGGTGAACATTATGATATCATGTTTGGTGTGGCAAAGTCATGTCTTCTTCTCTCTCTCTCTCTATATATATATATATATATATATTTGTGTGGGGTTGTCTTTTTGATCTTTGCCTAATGAAATGTGGAAGCTCAACCCACCCTCTTCCTCTCTCTCAAACTTTGTTGTTCCATGATTTGCACATGCATATAATTAATTAGAAATGGCTTCTTATTGGCTCTTCAAAAAGATATGGAAAAAGAATACATCATTTTGTCGTTCGTGCAATTATTACCAAAAGAGTATCCCAATGTGCGAAACTCTCATCAATTTTCTTTTTGATGATATCATAGAAAAATAAACTCATCATTTAATATGGATGCAAAAAGATACACAACTACGAGTCCAAATTGATGTTGAACGTTCCCACCAATCGATCGATTAAGACTTGTCATATTGATTGAGACCACTAATCAAACTTTGGTTCCTCTTTCTCTTCATTCTCTTGCTTCTTTTCCCTCCAATTAACATAAAGCTCGGTGTGCAGTAGAATTATGTTTGATAGTATGTGTTATCGACAAAGCTTAGGCAAAAACAAGAAAGAAAAGCAATCGATTTAGAATGGAATTTGTAAAGATGATATGGATTAGAGTGTTGAGTGTTGAGTGAGGAGATCATTTATTGGGGGGGGGGGGTGGGGTGGGGGGGAGATTAGTGGCTTCAATAACTATAGAATTTGGATCACTTTTGTTCATGTCAATGATAGAGATTTTAAAGTAGGATTGTTATTTTACTTTAATTTATGTCATATTTTTATTTTTTTCTCATCAAACAATCATATTAAAGTATGAAAAATATTCATACGTATGAGATAAAATTAAAGATGAATTAAATAATAATATTATGTTGCTAGGTATTCCAAGAATCGCATAACATAAGATGAGTTTGACCCATAATTTAGTACTTTAAATCTTTGAATCATTTTAGTGCACAATCTCTATTGATTGATGTTACTAATGATCAATTTGATTCAGATTTGAACAGAAAAAAAATGTTCTACCGTGTGATTGGGCAAAATTCCATTTGCATGAGTTTAAGAGAGAGAGAGAGAGAGAGAGAGAGAGAGAGAGAGAGAGAGAGAGAGAGAGAGAGAGAGAGAGATATATATATATATATATATATATATATATATATATATATATATATATATAAGGAAAAGAAGTTAAAAATCAACGAAAATGTCATATATTATTAAGAATTAAACGATCAAACCATATAAGATGAGTTTTGCTGATCATTATGAGTTAAAAATCGTAAGGTCTATTTGATTACTTTAAAGAAGCATCACAAGTGGTCGCAATCACTTTATAACCAACACTACCTCTCTCTCTCTCTCTCTCTCTCTCTCTCTCTCTCTCTCTCTCTCTCTCTCGGGTCGATCATGACGACGGACTGCGGCAACCACGAGGAGCAGAAACGGCACAAGGTGTATCGCCGCCTGTTCGCGGCCTTCCTGCTGCTGATCATCCTCGTCCTCCTCGTCGTGCTCATCGTCTGGCTTGTCCTCCGCCCCACGAAGCCCAAGTTCTACCTCCAGGACGCCTCCGTCGCCCAGTTCAACCTCTCCTCCGGCGATGGCACCCTGACCGCCGTCCTCCAGGTCACCCTCGCCTCCCGCAATCCCAACGACCGCATCGGCGTCTACTACGACCGCGTCGACGCCTTCGCCCTCTACAAGGCCCAGCAGGTCACCGCCACCACCGCCCTCCCACCCGGCTACCAGGGCCACAACGACGTCACCGTCTGGTCTCCCTACCTCTACGGCGCCGCCGTCCCTCTCGGCCCCTACCTCGCCGACGCCCTCTCCCAGGACCAGAACGCCGGCTACATCCTCCTCTACATCCGCGTCATCGGCAGCCTCAGGTGGAAGGTCGGCACCTGGATCTCCGGACATTACCACCTCCAGGTCAACTGCCCCGTCTTCCTTACCGTCGACAGCGGCAGGTCCCACGGCGGCGACCCATCCACGCCCTACCTCCGCTTCCAGCACATGACCGCCTGCAGCGTTGACGTCTGAGGCCGTGCCCTACGTGGCCATGAGCGTTGACGGAGACGGCCACATGCAACCCCCTTCCTTTTCGCCTTCAATCTAATCTCCATTTTGACGCCGTTGGCGACGGTCTCTGTATGCTTTGTCGTGATCCAAGTACAATAATAGATGGCACATATTATTATTATTATTATTATTATTATTATTATTATTATTACTCAGAAATAAACCGTAATTATTCCAATAATGATTTCATATGAGTCTCTGCATGATTAGATATAGGATAAGGTTGGGAAGCTACAAAGAAAGTGGCTCACAAGAAATGAAACGCCAGCTCGTTTGATACTTGGAAGAGACTGTGTGGGGGGACAGCATTGCGTGGAGATTTCTTTGTTGGGGAAAGGCGGTAGGTGCCACTCCATTCACAGGTATTAGACGAACACAGACATGTGCAGTTAGTTGCTTAGAAGCTTCTTCTTCCTCTTCTTGTGTGGGTGGAATGTTTAGGTCAATGGAATGGTGTGGTGATGGATCCGAGTCGCTTCGATCGATGAGATTCGTGTGCAGTGCAGTCAACGGTGGCAATTAAAGATGTATGATATTATTATATTCGTGGAGGGAAGTGATACGTCGTTTGGGCTCCAAGTGGATGGGGCCAATTCACGCATACGAGAAGCTCAGCCTAATGCGAAAGCCGGAATCAATGCATCAGACTCATCTCTACAAAAGAATATGGGAGACTTGAACATCTCATCTGATAAAAATTTAAAGATGTTAGAAATTTACCGAGTAAAAATCTTAATTGTCGACAATAACATGTTGGCTTTTGTTTCACATCTTCATCACTTATTCTATATATATATATATATATATATATATATATATATATATATATATATATATATATATATATATATATATATATATATATATATATATATGATGAATTCTTGTTAAAAAAATTATTTTTAAAAAATTCATAATTAGCACCCCAATTTTCAAAAATTCTCGTAAAGTATTATTTTTTAAATGATGATATTACGTTTAATAACCATCACCTCCACCTAGTATCATCACTCTCGTCACACTCGTTGTCACTGGGCCTACCCCTACATCCGTGAACCAAAATTCTCGTAAAATATTATTTTTAAATGATGATATTACGCCTAATAGCCATCGCCTCTGCTTAGTATCATCATTCTCATCACACTCGTTGTCATTGGACCTACCCCTGCATCCTAACCCTACATCCGTGAACCCCATTGTCCTTAGTTGAACCTACCCTGCATGTCTCACTCTCATTGTCCTCGCTCATGGCATAGGCAACTATTGGCCCTCATCACTCCCTTCCCCTTTGCCTTACAGGACTCGCCCATGCCTTCGCTCCCTTAGCCCCCTCTACATGCACCTCCATGCCACCTATTCCACAAACAAGAATAGTAAGAGAGAGGTGTGTATGGGTGCGAACAAGGGTTTGTAAAGATAGAGATGGACACGATGGGGCAAAGGAGAGTGGAATTAAGGTGGTGAGAGCTAACAATTTCTTGTGCCACAAGCAAGAACAGTGAGGACGAGGCGCACAAAGGTAGGGTCCATGAAGACAATGGTGATGTAGAGCAAAGGTAATAATGGGTATAATGAAGAGAGGGATAAAATAATCTTTTCACATGAAAAATGGTAACTCAAATTAAATTAAAATATTAAGAAACATGACAGATCAAATAATTGATAAAAATTAAAGATATCATTTTAGATACTTAACGGTAGGACCAAAATCTATTGTAAGAGGAAGGGGTGTAAATTAGTACTTGCATAAAAGTGTTTAAGCTTGACTTAGAATAAATATAAAGTAAAGTAAGTAATTAAATAAGCAGCAAATGGAAAGAGCACATTGAATTTATAGCGGTTCAGTCGTCTCGACCTACATCCACTCCCGATTCCTTTTTACTAAAGACCATCGGCTTCCACTATTGATCTTCTCCACTCCCCATTCCTTTTTACTAAAGACCATCGGCTTCCACTATTGATCTTCTTTCCAACAAGCGAAGATCAACTACTCTTATAACTCATTTTTCTTTTTCATAGGCTCAAGAGAGAACCTTTACCGCTCTCTTTTTTAGACCTCACTCCTCCCTTAGAAACCTTCTAACTCTATGAGGAAGATAAGTATATTTTCTCTTTTTTCTGCTTAATTTCTTACTATTCCAAGCAAAAATAACTGGGGTATTTATAGACCCCAAGTGGCTTCAAAAATGGAGCCAAAAAATGTTCATTTTGGGTTTCTCGAGTCATGGCAATACCACCGCCATTTGACCTTTGGTGATCAAATGAGCTTTTCATTTGGCTCAAAATAGTCCTAAGTTAGGCCTAATGGGCTCCTAATTACGACTCAAGTCTGATGAGCCAACTGGCCAATAACTTCATTTTGGTCCTACAACCACGGACCAAAATGCTTAAACGGGAGTTAACATAGTACACTCATCAGGTCCTTATAAGCTAATCATACACATTGCCCACTTCCGATGTGGGACTAACAGGATGTTACACCACCCCCCCCCCCCCCCCCAACTTTTGATGATAATAACCAATTGATAATTGAGTTTGACTAAACTCCCCCTATCAATATGTCATATTGATAGAACCTCTGAATTCATGAGTATCATGAGTGTTACATCATTGCATGCATCATGAATATTGAAAGAACCAATTAGTTATATTATTATATAAATCATAAAATCATGCATAATAATTTTAAAATATAAAATTTTATCATACTATACCATGATCATCATCATAACGTCTCTCACTTTGTTATCAACAAAAGAAGAAAAGTGCAACTATCAAGTTTTTTGAAATATATAAGTTTTACAATACTTTAGAGCATATAAGCTAGTAAGTTTTAGAGATATGTAAGTTTAATAATTTTGCTTCTTTTGAGATGTCAAAGCTAGCATATTTTTACATCTTATTGAAATGTGCAAGCTAGCACTTCTCTTTAGATGTGTATGTACTTTTGGTTCTTGTTAAGATGTACAAGCTAGTATTTTTATATTTCTTGAAATGCTAGCAAGTTTTCTTTCTCCCCTTTGTCATTGTCAAAAAGAAAAAGAGGAGAATAATATAATGGTATTCATTTCCCTTTACATCAATTCTCTAAGCATCACATAAGGTATATAACCATAATACAAAAGAATTGTACATAATGAATATCACGTCAAAAAAAAATATAATATCAAAGGTCATATGAATATCAAAAGATATGATTCATTTTGATCTTCTTTTTAAAAAAAATAAAAAAATTCTTAGGAGACCGAATAGTAAGAGAAATCATAAGTCATGAATTTCGAAAAGGATATTCTCTTTAGTAAATAGTAAAAAATAATATAGAAAAATAAAATATCTTGATTCATGTATAAGAAATCTTTAGTTATTAAGATCATAAAAATTTTAAGTATTAATTCCTAGAATTCAAAAGAAAAATCATGATTCATTTAGATACTTCTCCTTTTGTAAATAGTGAAAAAGAAACATAGGAGATAAAATATCTTGATTTATTTAGAATAAATCTCAAGTATGAAGTGAAAGATTTGGAAAAAAGTTATTCAAATTTAAATCATCAAAATTATTTTACAGTTCATGAGATTCGTAAAATAACATAAATTCATCACTCTCTTATTGAAAAACTCGATAAGATAAAGATTAAGAAATTTTCAAGAAAAATATTTTTCTCTTGTTAGTTGTTTCAATTCATATGATTGATTTCATATAAGCATGCTCAAGTTTTTTTTATATCAAAACCATGCATCATGTTTAAAATAAAAAAACAAGATTCATCACAAAAATTATCAAGACTTCAAATCATCATACATAATTAAATCATTAAATTATCAAGCATAATTTCATTAAATATAAAGTATTTTTAATTAAAATCATTTTGTTTCAGCTAGTGAGCTTTGTGAATTGTATTGGATCTTCGGTCAGAAGCCTTGAGCATCCACTATCAAAATTTTATTTTTGCTACTAGCTTTTGATAGTAAATATGTATACAAGAAATATGGGTTTCTTTTAGGTACCCATTTAACTTTGAGTTCCTCGTGGTTAAATCTATTTATCTTGATTTTTAGCATAAGATCATTTATGGTTCCTTTAGGAATCTAAACTAATTCGTGTGAATCATACTTTTTGAATGGACATTTATATATGCAAAATGATCATGTCTATCACAAAAATTATATTTATTGTTAGCTTTTGTAGAGTGTTACTACTCACAAAATCAATTTCTTTTTTCTATAAATATGATTTTTATTAGCAAGAATCATGTTTAAAAATTTGTTACCAATTTAAAAGTTTTCTAATATTTATTTTAGTAATAAAATTTTCATTTTGCATGAAACTAATTCTTCACGTTAAGTGCAAAAGGTTAACATGCACTAGAAAAATAAGCATGATCTTTTTTAAATAATTTATAATTTTTATCAACTAATTTAAATTCATCAAATAAATCATGAAAAACATCAAGCAATTCATTGTAAGGTAAAGGAGTTTTGATTGAGTCATTTACTTCATCATTGAAAGCCATTAAGGTGTAGTTCACCACTTTGTCTTTGTTGATTTGCTTCTGATGTACTCGATTGTCGTCTTGAATACTTTCTTTTTCTTCGATAACCTTTTTTTAAGTTCATTTTTATTTTTAAAATTTTATTTTATAAACCTTTTAAATTTATTTGTGAGGAGTTTAAAGTCATCATCACTTAAGCTTTCGCTCAAGTTGTCTTCTTTTGTTCTAAGTGTCAAATCTTTTCGTTATTTGGAATTCAAATTTTAATTTTTAGAAAGATACCGTAAAACTTTATTAACAAGTTCAAGATTCGAAAAATATTTGCCAAGAGCTTTTAAACTATTGACGATATGTAAAATGGGTATACATGTCAATAATAGTTTCACTTGGATTTATTCGAAACAATTCAAAAATATACATCAAAATATTTATTTTAGATATTTAACTCTATTTGTACCTTTATGTGTAATTTTAAGTGTGTCAAATGTCATGCAGTTTCATAAATCGAAATATGATTAAAAAAGCATAAAATAAAGCATTCATAACTTTCGCATTTAAAGAAAAAAAAATTCTCCAAATCATTACCTTCAGAAGAATTTTAAAAATTATTTTCAATAATATTCCATAAATCAAAGTTTATAGAAAGCAAAAAAATCTACATTCAAGTTTTCCAATATGTGTAGTCTGTCCCATTGAACATAAGAGGACGAGTGATAGAAAGACCCTCTTAATTGTTAGTAAAAGTCATTTCTCTTGAGTGTTAAATCAAACGAGAAAAATCTTGACTTTGATATCAACTATTAGGATCGAAATAGACACTAAGAGAGGGAGTAAATTAGTACATCTGTAAAAATTACATCAATTTAAAAACTCGTTCAATGTAGAAAAACTGTTTTGATAAAGCCCATATTAGAAAGTGTTTAAGTTTGACTTAGAGTAAATGTAAAGTGAAATGAGCAGCTAAGTAAGTAACAAAAGTAAGCAACAAAGGGAAAGAGCATACCGGATTTAAAGTGGTTCAGTCATCTCGATTTATGTCCACTCTCGATTCCTCTTCACTCGAGGCCATTAGCTTCCACTATTGATCTTCTTTCTAATGGGCGAAGATCAACTATCCTTACAACTCTTTTTCCTTTTTATAGGCTCAAGAGAGAACCTCTAGGAGGAAGAGATTTACTAACTTTAGAGAAATTATAAAAATTTTTCTAAAGTATATTTTTCTTATTTTCTACTCAATTTCATGTTATTCCAAGTAAAAATAACTATGGTATTTATAGACCCTAAATGACTTCAAAAATGGAGCAAAAAAAGATCTCATTCTAGGTTTCCTTAGTCCTAGTGATACCACCGCCTACGTTAGGCAGTACCACCATGTGTAGCATTGACACTGGACTATACCACTACCTAGTCTGGTGATGCCATCACCTAACACAGTGATACTAGATGGTACCATGCGCTTGACATAGTTTGGAGACTATATCTGGGTAATACTATCGCTTGATAGCTTGGAAAAGTGTGCTCTCAACTTTCTAGCTCATATGTGTTCCACCTAATCTTGGGTGACCGAATGGCCTTCCACTTAGCCCAAAACAGTCCCAACTCAAGCCCAATGGGCCCCCAATTGAGTTAGCATGGTTACACCCGAAACCAACTTAATTACGACCTAGACTACTTCAATTAAGACATAATTGATTACAAGCATGAATCACATGTTATCCAACATACCATTGGTTCATCCAGCGTTTCGTCCGACCCTTCGGCGTATCGTCTTCTCCTTCGACATATTGTCCAATTGGCATATTAATCTCGACAACATCCTATCTCCTTAGTACAATTTTCGATCCTTCTGGCCCGATGCCCGAACTCATGACACGAAGCCTTCTGCCGACACGTCCGCTAGTCCTCCAACCCGACATCCAATCTTCTGACATGTTCCATTTTGACTCAATCTCTGAAGCTAGTTCTGCGTCACTTAAATACAGATTATATCATAACTTTATCAATTGATTTTATCATCAAAATTTAAGATTTAATACTTAATAATTTAACATTTTTAATCTTGATTAGCAGTATTTAGTTTGAGCTATTAGATGAATGGTAATGGAAGTGAGATATGGGGAAGATATGTAATTATTTTGAGGGTCATATATGTCAAATTAAAAGTTTTAAAGGGATATTTATACAAAGTTTAATGTAGACCCGTAAAACGTACTTGAGCAAGTTTGTTAAGCACCAAATACGAAAATGATGACGAGTAGAGTACTTATTCGCAAATCTAACATCTATATATTCAATCAAATTCATCCCTTTTTTTTTTTTCTTCAATCATCTATTTCTCACCTCGTGTTCTTTTCAAATCTGATTATCATACTTTTAACTTTGAGAATTTTGTTTAATCTAGTTTAGTATGAAATAGATTATACATACTAGTCCGAATCGATATATAAAGTGTTCATTTCATGTTCGATCGATCATCTGTTTCGAACAATCCGATCCAACCTAATATAAAAGAAAAAAAAAAAACTTAAAACACTTATTCGTGAGAAAGCATAGAACTGATATCGTTATCATTGTCATTATTCTTCATTTTTGAAATATTAAAACCGATACATATCAGTCCAACCAATGATCGTTATAACTCCGATATGCGATACAATATTCTTTGTTTTAACTTAGCTTAAGCGGATAAGTCAGCAAGAAACAAGAATTGAATCATATTCAGTGATCAACATTATTCTTCTCTAAGGTCAATGAGGTTCTGATTTCTATTCTCAAAGATTAGTTGTGAGCCACTTGAAGAGCTCAAGATGAGAGAAGACACTAACCGGTGTTGATGGGTCTATTGGCGATTTTTTTGTATTTTTTTAATTAAGAGAATTTTATTCATTCACAGAACCATGGGGATGATCAAAAAGTTATTGAGTAGTATAAAAAGGAATAGGGATATCATATTCCCTGGAACACAAAGTTATGCACATTCCTCGTTTGTATATCTAGGAATGTAGGAGGACCAACAAATGACCTTTACAGATTTAGAAATTTCAGAAATGTTAGTCAAAATGTTCACTAAGGAATAAAAACCAAAATTTATGATGAGTGAAATAAGCTACTGAGAGTCCGATTGTATCCTCATATTGGTAAAGCTTTTGTTGACTACCCAAGATCATGTCTTTAGTTTGAAGGGGGTGATCGAGCTTTAGTCGCATTGTGTATCCCACTGTGATGTTCTGACCATATGAGCATATGAGGATGAAGCCAAAACCAGCATAATCACAAGTAGTAGGGTTAAAAGAGCCATCACATTGTACTATCAAATCATCAAGTTTCATTGGGTGTAGAAGAATCATGTTCGATCCTCTAAATCCCCTCGGCCATAATAGGTATAAAAGTGTTCTAATTAGTTAAGGCAAAAAAAAATTAAAAGAAAATATGGAAAGTGGAGTCTTAAAAAAAGATTACAAAATGAAAATAATATCAAATTTTCTATTGGTGTTATTGAACCTAATAGCTATTGAAGAAGCAATATTGAATGAGTCCTCGGATAACCCAATAATAATATATTCAAAAGGAAATTGAACTTCCAACCTAGAAATATTTTTATTTCATCTACTAAAGAATCATTCTAATATCATAAATCTCGATGAAGCATAGTTGATGAAAAAGTTTTTTTTTTTGAAGTTTAGGTTTCATAATTTTTTACGGTGAAATATTGAATAAGCGGTGTTGAATAAACCCTAGGAAGACCCAACAATAATGTATTCGAAAGAGATCTGGACTTGCATTCTAAAAATATTTTTATTTTACGACACATGTAAAATCCTACAATATTAGTTGGAAGGTTGATCATCAATGAGGATTATGGAAATAATCCGATCTACCTGTGTTTCAAATTTTATCACACTTCAAGAATCATTCTAGCAACATAAATCTTCGCGAAACATAGTCGATGAAAAAGTTTTTCTAAAAACAAAATTATTAGGCTTCATAAATTTTTATATGTATTTGGTAGGATCCTTCTAATAAACAAGAAATTACTTACGGCTAAAGAAATAGTTTTCAAACTCATTTTATTTAAAAGATATTTTGGTTAGTATACTTCCGTGTGATTTTCCGACGGATGTCGAATCTCAAATTTGGCTTATTATTTAAGTTAATTTGTTTCCATTCGATGGTGATTAGGCCAAACATTGAATCGGCAAATGTTAATGTAGGAGAGTGATTGATAGAGTAGGTATTTGTATATATTGTTTGTCACCCTCCTGTCAATGCTGTTGCCACTCCCCGTATTCTCATCTGTCTCAATTACTCTGCATTTATTTGGTATTATGGGATTTCCAATCCAATAGATCCATTTCTTTCAATGCTGTCAACCACCCAAACTTGATTACATAATTAATTGGCCAATATATATTCATGTTGATTAGAGAACCTTAAGAATTAAGTCCATGTCAGGGCCATTAGTCTCCTTTTGACCTTCTCATCATGTTATGGCTCTTCTGACCAGTACTGTGTTCTTCAGATTCGATTAAGTTTGGGCAAATCTCAGTCTGCAAACACTATGTAACTTAGATTCGATTAAGTTTGGGTTAATCAGGTTCACCCATGTACATAATCTTCACCAACAGGAATCTAGAGAGACAGAGAGAGAGAGTCCATGAGGAGGGGAGGAGTGGAGAAGATATCACGAGAAGCATATGAGCAAGCAGTGACATGCAGCAGCAGCAGCAGCAGGGGATGCAGCCGTCGTCGTCAGCTCCTCCTGCTCCTGCGGGAGCTAGTGCTGCCGCGGTGGAAGTCCACCAGCACCGTGCTCTTGCACTTGGGGCACTTGGGGTCCTTCTCCGAGAGCATGACGTACATGAGGCAGCGGGGGCACCCGGCGAGCACCATCGACGACGTCGCCTCCGGGCTGTCGGCCTGCTTCTGCTCCTCCTCGGAAGACACGCACGAGCTCGGCGGCGATACAGACGGCGACGAGGATGAGTCATCCTCGTCCTCCGATACCACCACCGCCCTCGTCGACGGCCCCCCTCTCGCCCTCACCTGCTTCGCCGACAGGTTCAGCTTCAGGTCCACCTTGGGGTTCTTCCCATGGTTGCGGCTCATCTCGTCCCTCCTGTAGAATACAGAGTACCCCAGTTATATACATACCACCACTACTACATGCCAACCAGAGGTGAAGGGTAACGGAGTCATGTACCTCCAAGCTAGCAGGAGAACACGGGGTTTAAGGGTGGTGGGATATGGGGAGCACTGGGTTCTCCACCACAACTAGCAGCATGTTGGTCTTTGTTCATGGGGCTGGAAAGTGCACCTCACATCTCATTATATAAGAAGAGAATTCGAGGTTTGATGGTCTTCTTTAATACAACAACAGATGTTACATTAATGTTATTATTGTTGTTGTTGTTGTTGTTGTTTCCCTCGCTTTCTCTCTCTATCTGTTGAAAGCATCGTGTCTCTCTCCATTGCATCAAAGGGAACTCCAATGCTTATTAGTCCGTAGAGAGCTTGACAAAAGATTTGGAGTGTGAAAGGCTGGAGGATGCTAAAACTGCAGTTATTAGCTTCTCTTTTTGATGGGATTTATTGTATGGATGACCCCAGTGGTCCGTATCTAAGCAAGTAAATGGGAATAAATGGCTACTTTAACTTAGTAAATGGGTCTTAAATGGTTGCTACTTTTTAATGAATGGACTTTATTTCCAATCAATGAAAGTTACGGCCTCTCTGATTCAGATCTCAAATCTCCCTTTCGATCAGGCATGATGACATGATAAGCTTGCATTAATGTTCATCTATATCACAAACCCACAAGTGCATAACATTTTTATCTGACATGAATCTAATTGCAGCTGCTTAAATGGATCAAAAAGAGAATGGTTCAGAACTCGACAACAGTGTGCCTGTTAAACTATGTGATTGTTTTCGTTTGCTGGTTTCACTGCACTGCTAAGCAACAGCTGGAGAATTTGATGGTGCTCTTAATTCTGCCACCATCCTTCATGATGCCACACTGGAGCAGTATTATTAGCATGCAGAAGCATTGAAGGTTCATAAAAACCACCAACATAAATGGCTCTGACTTGGGGAAATCTCATTACTGTAGCAGTAGACTGGTAGATTATTTGAGATTAGTTTGGTCTTCAGCACAAGCCCATGCATGTGAGCATCTTTATTTCTGCTCAGGCCTCATGAGATGGGGGGAGCTTTGAACACCCAGCAACAGGAAAGAAGAGAACATTAACAAGGCATTCATTGACTGAAAGCTGGAAAGTTGGTGGCATAGAAAAATCAGTCAGATGGTAACTTCTTTTTTATGTTAATGTGATTCGATTTAAAAAATTTATGATTAGATATTTTGGAATAAAGATAAATTGATTAGATATTTTGGAATAAAGATAAATTGATTGGAATAAAGATAAAGATGAATTTTTTTCTTATCGAATGGTCTGAAGCTCGTCAAACAATAGGATTTGGTCTCGAATAAGCTAAATTCTAGTTCATACAGCACAGAACACGAGAAGAACTTGTTTGATTTCGCAACGATTTGTGCTTCAGAAACCCCTCTTCGGTTCGTTCAACATTGATTCGTAATATGTTTGGAGTCGGTACAAAGATTCACTGTTACAGGTACAATTTTCTTTGACTTGTTCAAGCATAAAAGCATTGCCAAAAAGAGCCACAGATCATCTATCCTGGAGGTGAAAGAGGCAAAGATTGGTGTTTGTATTACTCGTAAACCATCTTTTATAACCCATAAGAGAGAGAAAGAGAGAGAGGTGATGATGATATCTGCACAAGTTGATGCGCCATTTAAGGTGGTCAATGGGTGCTTAATGCCAGGCCGACTTGTAACGTGCTACATACATGCCAATAAGAATTCAACATACCCATTGAAGGAACATTGAATTGTCTGCATGGCTTGAGGGTCTGAGCTGTGCACACTTGGCATTACTCGTTTCACCGCCACAGCCCTTCCTTCCACTGGCTCTCATCTGCCTCCAAAGACTAGGGCAGTCCCAGTGCCTTCAGCTCACTGCATTATAAGAAAGACGACACATGAACAGCCGAGAACACTGTTAAAGTTCTCGATGACCGCAGAACAGTGTCCGAGAAACGTTGTTTGAAAGCTTCTGACGTCAGGATCATGGATAATTTGTCACTCAACAGTCTGCTGCATGTTAAAAGGTTGGGAGTTGGTGAGAGCTCATAAGAAGGAAGTGCTATAATTTGCAACACATACTGACGTGGTAGTGTGGAAGTCTCACAGCTGAATTAAGTGAGGAGGTGAGCTTGCAACAGCTTTTCCAGGTACCATTCGAACTCTGAAGAAGAAGAAGAAACGAGTCTCTGACGCTGACGAGCAATAACCATCCCTCTTAATGAACACGGAAGGAGAATCTTGGTTGCCAACACGGAAGAAGCGAAGATGCGAGACACGTCGAGGCCCCGTACCTTGGTGTACAAGCCAAATCATGATGCAGAATGTGTCCCGATTAGCATCTGATAACAATAATTCCAACCGATATGTCGGGTATAATCTTACGATTGTAATATTAACTCAATAGATATATCTTAGCAGCAGAGTTCCTACACAAGACACACAACAATTAACTCGATAGGCACATGCTTGACTACTTGTATTAGCCTCTCGTTAGGAAAAATTGGAAATCCCCGCATCAATACCTGCATCTTTTGGGATCACAAGTTAGATTTACTGACATTGCCAAAAAGGTGAAGAATGCTAAGCTAGAGTTAATTGCAAGACGAAGCTCTTAAACATACGACCCACATCTTACTTTTATGCTCAAGCAATATAACTTTTTTCAATAAAGCCCCAAGTTGCAAAATTGACCACGATGATTAATAAAACTTTTCAAGCAAAAGAGAACTTTTTATATCGCAAGAGTTTTAGGCAGGAAATGAATTTGTGATGATGACTTACTCTGGTAAATAACAGATATCATACCAAAAAAGAAAGTTACGAGTACTTCCATCCACAAATAACCTAAAAGATACATATAAACACAAGTACCATGTCTTTCATCTGCAACTCACGAAGATTTACAAAACCTCTACATGAATAAGCTACACGATTAGCAACATCATGCACTGAGCACAATCTCTCCATTTGTCACCAACGTCTTATTATTTTGTCACGAATAATGTGCATTTAGCATCTCCCGGTAGACCATATCAATGAATTCATTATTCTGTCAAGAAAACATTTAAAAACCAAATGAGCTTTTAATGCAGTGTACAACTTGGTATATAATGTGTAAGAACAAATATCAAAAGCATTTTCAAGCTCCCTGTACAATGTGATACTATAGCTGAGTTGCAGGTACAAGTTCTGCTAATAGGATAGACAATGATCAATACTGATAAATGGTCAGTTAATTAGTTAAATATTCCTCGGAGTTTATTCATGTATTCTTCAGTAACAAATCACTAATAGTTAGAAACATTCATATTCTGTCAAAGGTAAAGAAGCGCCTAGAAACACCAAGCTTCAACTTAGAAAATAAATGCAAAAACAAACTATATATAAATATATATATATATATATATATATATATATATATATATATATATATATATATATATATATATATATAATGATGGAGATCACACTTACATGCATCTGATGAGAGCAGCACTTCCAAGCAAATGCCATTATCATAAGATAGTACATTGATGTGATGATGAAATATCAGTAAAAAATGAAATCATGAAGCTGTGAGCCAGACTTGATAGTAAAGTAGGTTAAAATAAGAAAGACAGAAGAAAGGCTTGAAGCAAAGCAAAAAAGACAATTAACAACTCATCAAGGAGAAAGATAATAAATAAATAACTGATAGAACAGGTGAGATGAAAAATTAAGAATGCAGGAGATAGACTAGCATGGATTAAAAAAAAGACAAAAGTAGGCATCACTACCTATTCATGATAACAGAATCAGATCCATCACTAGCTATCAGGGATTGGAGTTACACACAATATATATTTGGGTATCATGTAAAATCAAACATAATAGAATAGTGTGGTGAAAAGGAAAAATAGGAGTAAGACTGCTGGGAACCTGCCATACAATGCTCTGAAACAAGAAATGAAATGAACAAGTTGCATAGTGAATAATTTGTCCTGATAGTACCAATAATTTACTTCATTAATTTCAGAGAAGCATAGACAAGGAAAGCAAATGATTCGGCAAAAGGAAAGAAACTTACCTGCACAAGTTTCAATAAAGCATCACGGACTTTGTCCTTTGTAATAACCGGGCCATAGTTTGGCGTAGGAGTGAGGGATGCAGATGGAGTGGGTGGTGGGAAGGGTTGAAGTAATAGAGTGCCATATGGACGTTGCATTGTTACCGGAGGATGGAGAGGTGGAGCAGCTGGAATTGAAGACGATACTGGAGGCATTGCCGATACAGAAGAAGATAGCACTGGTGAGAAAAATGAAGGTTTCACAAGATTTGCGGCACGGTTGCTGTTTCCACTGTTAGATTCAAGCACATCCAGAGGTGGGATTAGAGTGGATGAAGCTGGGATAGTGAGGGTGGACTGAACAGTTGGAACCGCTGATGGACTGACAGCATGCGAAGTAGCAGAAACAGTTGTAGAAGCAATAGGTGGTTGCGCTCCAATTGCTGCATTAGTTGCATTTCCAATGTTCACAGCATTCTGAAAAATAAGAATATTCATGTTAAGGGCAATCATTCAAGACAATCATCATCTGCTGCTTCAGGTGCTATAAAAGTTATAACAGGAAACTCTAGCAGTAATGCATACACTGAAATAGTTTACAAATGAATCATCCGGAACATCGGTGATTGATGTAGCAGCAGATGTTGCTGTTGGCTCAAGAGGACCTTCAATTACTGATGAAGTGGGAACAGCTTCAAGTTCCTCAAACTCACTGTTACAAGAAGAGAATTTACTCATGGCAACAGCTATCCTAACTCACTCATTACAAAATGAGTTTATATGTATTTATGACAATACAGGATTTAAAAAAAATGCAAGAATAAAATATGGTTATTATTTGTAGAAAGTATCTGAAATAACTTGAATAACAGATAACTAAAAGGAGATTATATTTCAAGATGGGTGTTGATAGAATTATATTGATAGAATAACAGATAACTAAAAGGAGGTAACTAAAAGGAGATATAATTATATTGATAACAGTGGAGGGAGGAAGACAGTGGAGGACAGCAGAAAGAGGAAGAAGAGGGAGGGGAGAGAACCTAAGAAAGGGAGAGAGAGAGACAGAGAGAGAGAGAGAGAGAGAGAGAGAGAGAAGGGGAGGCTAGCCACAAAGAGGAGAGGTGATGGGGAGATAAGAAGAGAAAAGGAAGAGAAGAGAGTATAACGAAGGTGCACCATTGAAAAGAGGGGAGAAAGAAGACGAAGGGGACAAAAGAGGCAGCTGACAATGGTAGAAATTTGACTTATGTCTGATCTGAAGGGATTTGGGTCCGCAATCAAAGCAATGGCCTGGGATGGCCAATGCCTCAACTGAGGTGCTTCACCTGGACAATACCCAGTTAAAGGCATTGCAACCAGAGCCCCTTAGGTGCTTGGATCATGCCTCACATTGCCTAAAGCGCCTACTTGAGCACCCAAATGCCTTTTGACAAACTCTTAACTGTAATTTTCGTCAAAGGAACCAAATAATTTAGGCATAAAAGGTACTGTAGAAGATTAGTTTATGTTTCCAAAGATTCTATAAACCTACCAACCATCAACATCAGAATGGACAGTTTTCCAAAAGAAAACACTCATTTAAAAGATCAAAGAATGATGAAAATAATAATAGGTGTTATGTAAGCATGACGTACCAAAGAGAGAGAGTAGATTATACCTTTTGGAAGATACCTTAGGCTTTGGAGGTACCTTGGAATAGGCATTAAGTATCCTGAAACATAGATATTATATAAAACCCGAGCATCCGAATTTATTAAATGGCATAGCTGCAGCTCCTATGATGAATAATAAGACTCTCATACTTCAGACAATGAAATTTCAATATATACATAATAACATATAGTGAAAGAGTTAACATGGAATAGCATACACTATATTAGTCATGCTTGTTCATAAAAAGCAAACTTCACACCTATTTGAAGTGCCTGTATGCTCAGGTAAAGTGACAGAAGGATGCATAAAAGAGATGGATCCAGGATTCAGATTATGTAAAGATGGAAAAGGTAAACAAAAATGAGTGCCACTTTGTCTCAGTTGCTAGAAACTATTTAGCACAAATCTACCTTAGCACACAGAAACTCCTAGGTGAAACATGATAAGAGATGGTACAAACTATTTAAGAAAAATGCTTCTCAGGTTCGACATATGAGTAAAAGAGGAACAACATGTGAGATAGATAAGACATGGAAGGATCATTTGTATCTGTCTATCAGGACCTTTTAGAATGGGATACAAAATGCAGATACTAAGACATGCCTTGTATATATCAGCTATAAATAATCATCAATTATTTCTTCCTTGTTAAAAACTCCAAAACTCCAGTAGCACCCCTTTCTCAAACATATTATTGAAATTGTGAACATTTTCTAAATATTTGACTGTACATTGACTTGCAGGTTTTCTTAGCAAGTGTTGAAATATGAATGTGGACAACGTCAATAAAATACTTATTATAACATCATTCAATGGAGAACGGGATGATGGCCAATAACTTTCTACAGCAATGTGTTCTTACTTACAACATCAACTAATCTTCTCTTTTAAATTTTATATTGTTTTGTTGTTAAAAAAGCTTGACTCTCTCCTTTTAGTACTTGTTATCAGTAGTCATATTTATAACAAGATATTCTCTTGATAGGATTAATTAAATATCATCCTACATAATACAATTGGCATTGTTATTAACATCATTTGTTGCTTAAATTTCCCGTTTCATGTCCCATTTTATTTCCAACAAATACTTATTCTGAAATCATAATTATATCTGTGCTTCACAGACAAAGGGACAGGTTTAATCTTGAGATAACCTATATTGTATAGGATACGAAAATATTAGGCATCTACAACCAAGTTCTAATGAATTAATATTCTGCAAATAGATGAATTAACATTAGTGCAATGATGATTCACCAGCATTTTATTAACATCAACACCACTTACTAACGATGCTACCAAACCTACAAGACACTCTCTGCACCTGATGAAGTCCTTGTAAATATCAAGTAAATACAAGTATTATGAAGAAATATGAAAATCAATTTGGCATGTTACCTAGCAGCAACTTGAAGAAAACAATACTAGTACCTGCTGAAAAGATTTGCTACTGATTCACAGTCATGTGAATTGTAGAACCATATACCATTGACTTCTTGAGCTGCGTTTCGGTACAATAGATATGGGACCTGGACTTCATACTCGAAATCTCCCAGAAGATCCTCAACCAGATTATCTGTTAATCAGACGAATACAAATAAATTAGTAAATCATCCGGCCAATTTTTATAGGTAGCATGTAATTTATATCCAGAACTTGTGACTTCATATATAAAAACTTTTGATTTAGATACTCATGGGTGCAGACAAAAGCTAAACTAATTGTCTTCAACTGCTAAATCAATTTAATCAGCTGGCACACTCCCAAAAGCATGCAAATACTAATTCACAGTAAAATACATTCAAAAGATTTGTCAGCAATGTATGCAACAACAATAAATAATTATTCATACAACCAACAACCTCCTACAGCCTAGTGCACCTTACAAAAGCTACACCACTATGGGACATATAGCACAAAAGAAACTATGTAGAAAATAACATCAGTGTGGTCCCATAGAGGAACTCAGTTTGTTGGCTTCTTGTACAGAGAAATCAACAGAACTTAAGTGTCAACAAGGCATTGATTCATTTGACCATGTCTACATGGCAGGAAAAACATTACTAGTAAATACAAACTTCAACAAATCCCTTAAACAAGACTGTTTGAAATATCAATAACAAAAGGACCTAGCTCGACATAAATACATAGTCAAACCGTTCAACCATTACAAACATGAATAACTTTTTCGTATGACCAATTAATCTAACTGCATTGCCCATGGATGCCTGCAAGAAAGAAACCTCCAACAGACCTAAAGATATTATCTTTGTTTTACCTTTTTGACTCTCGTTATAGTACTTATATAAGTTATGATGAAAATCTTTCAGAAACAACAATAACAAATAACTAACAACCAAACTACTTCAAACATAAAATGCCAAAAATTCAGCATGGACTGATTTCAGACCTGTGTTGCGCCGGTTCATGACAATGAACTGAAATCTGGGTTGTGTATTCCTGAAAATATACACTCATTTTTTTTAATAATTAGCAAAATCCATCAGGATCAATCAAAACAAAATTAAAACATATCACATCAAAATACTACTTCAGTTACGAATATTAAAATTCCCAATCAAAATCAACACTTAAGAGTGGTCGAATCAACAAATCAATTATTCCATGCAAAGTCCTGGACACAAGATCTGAATCACAACTCAAGAATCGATCCAGCACAAAGGAAAAAAAAAATAAAACAAAAATAGATCCTAAATCTAGGTATCACTCTATCCTATACTTCAATCAGAACCAGTGCAAACATCAGACGGACAATACAAATCACAGCCACTTCAAATTCGACACAAACATAAAAAATACAACAAGGTATATCCTATTAGCGAGATCTCCTGTTACCTCTTGACAACAAATAGTGATCCTTCAACGTCCTTTCGGCTCTGAACAAAACAAATAACGAAAAGCATAGATCAGATGGAGTAAAACCAAACAACGCCTAGTCGAAACAGAATCGACAACGGAGGGAGGAGGGGCTCCCGATCGAGACGCACCCACTGGTTAAGCTCGATGTTGAACTCGTAAAGGGTGACGTGCGCGGCGGTCATAAGGATCTCCTCCACGAAGGGGTCGATCCGCTGGAGGACGGTGAGGTTGAGGATCTTCGTGCTTTGCTGGTCGAGATTGGGCATCAGCTTCCCGTTCTGCGTCATCCTCGAAGCGCGCGGCGAAACCCTAATTAACAGTTCTGGAAACAATTCGAGCAGCGATAGATAGGAGAAAAGGAGAAACGGTTAGATAACCGCGACGGGAAGATAGATCGACGCGGGAA
Source organism: Musa acuminata AAA Group (assembly GCF_036884655.1). Lineage (NCBI taxonomy): Eukaryota > Viridiplantae > Streptophyta > Magnoliopsida > Zingiberales > Musaceae > Musa > Musa acuminata. The sequence continues at coordinate 19,068,170 of NC_088358.1, read as the reverse complement.
GTCGTGCTTCAGCTTGGACAATGTCGGAGATTGCGATCGCGAAGGGATGGATGCGAGAGAGAGAGAGAGAGAGAGAGAGACGAGAAAAAGGAAAAGGAAGTAGAGACCAGAAATAGGGGAGCGAAATGAGAGAGTAGAATTTTATATACGAGTCCAGATATGCGTACCGAAGAGCAATACTTTCCATACCCGTTCACGCCTACCCTCCTCTCAACTGAATAGGAGATAGAGGTTGCGTGGGGCCCAAGTGGGATAGTGTGGGAGATTCCCCAAGGACGAGAAGATCATGGGTGACAAAACATTATCAGAGGATTCCCCGAACTGGATGTCACTTTTGCGCCTCCTCGATTGACGAAAATGCCCCTCATAGCGAAGTGTCCCTCCCCTGTTCACAGATCTCAACCTATCTTCTTCTCAGATTTCAGCCGTCCATTTGTGCCAATTCCACCGACCAATATAACATAGGCCACAATGCCTACGTCAACCTATAAATACATAAGATTTATTAAAGCTTAAAAGCTTCATTAAAGAAGCCATCAACCTTATAAATAGGACAATGCGTCCTTTGGGCCACATACATCACATGAGGATGAGAAGAACCTCAATGATGGCTTTAAGTGAAACTGGATGGCTAAAAGCAACTGTAGACTCAATATTGGAAAAGCTGAAATCTTTTTTTTTTTTTTCTGGAATCCAAAATCATCTCATGTAACTGCAGCATGATAGTTAATTAAAAGTGAAAATTATGGGTTTTAAGCAGGAAGTGGAATACCTGGCAAACCATCTGATACAGCTTGACTGATGAAGGGCAACATGAAGATGAGAAAACAGATTATAACCCACATATATAATAAACACCAGGGTGTTAATACTATTCAAAGCGCATACAACATAATCACGACATCAATACAAATTGGGAAACCCACATATCTGACTCCTAAAATTTACGCAAGCAACATGCTCCACCTCAAGTATAATAACAACTTATCTTGATCTACATGATGGGAGAGTGATGCCGCCACAGAAAGCTGCTATTATCACATAGAGCAGCAGCACAATCGCTAGTGTCAACACGGCTCTGCAGTGGCACGAAAGGAAAGATGGTCGGTATCAGCAGAATGTAAAAGTTACCAAGCGTACCGCACAAAATTAACCTAAATTAACAAAATGGCCAAGCATCAATGAAATCCACAAAGATGGTTCGATGCTTGTCTTAAGTAATAAAGTAACACATATATGCTCCATCATGATCCATTTAGCCATGTTCAGAATTGTCAGTTGTCATATCCAAAAAAAAATTGTTTCAGCCATTAGCAGGAGAAACAGGCTTGAATGCTGGTTTTACCAGTAATGCAGGATATAGGCATAAGTTATTAAATGATGGGCACTCTGACGAGGCAAAACCATCATTTTGGCATGACCTATGAACTAACTTAAGGCAGTGCCACGTTAATGATATATACTCTAGTGACAAGAATTGATCCAACAGTAGGATATAAACATCAAACCTTACAAATACCTTATGGACTGGCAAAGGCCTCTACTCTACCACAACTTGCCGGTCAAGCATTAGCAGACAGACTACTCATACATAGACTAGGACGATCTGTATTATTATTATTATCAGAAAAAGGATCTGTATCATAACAAGAAAGATGCTTTCAGGATTTCATTACTTGAACAGCAAGAATGGACTTTATTGGGCAGTCTCTTTGACTAAAACAAAAAGCATCCAATTAGGGAATATAGAATTGTAATGCTAAATGACAAACTCCAATCACTAAAATAGAATCCTAATGCTAAATGACAAACTACAATCACTTAAATAATGTAAAGACCATTAGCTCTAACTTTGTTTCCTGAAGACATGAAACAAAACCTGAACAAGTAGTTGCAGCACATAACAAGGCCAAAAGTAGCTAATGAAGCACCTTGCATTAAATGAATAGTCTCAGAATAAAATAAAGAAAATAGGGAATCTGCAATACATAACAAGAACAAAGATAGCTAACAGAGCTCTTGGCATTAAATGGTGTAGTCTGGGAAAGGAAATAGAGGATCATTTCCAATAAATACTTCCCCTTGGTTGCACTCTAATAAACAAAATCATAGCCCATGGTCTGATAGTCCTTAGGTCATCCAAGCCACCAGACCACATACTTAAACTAACAAATTTGAAGCAGTAACAACAAGCTAACCAGCTTATTGTATCATCTTATGTCCTTGATGGTCCACAGTATGTAAAGCATCAAATCCGCGTTCTAGATTTTAAAAGGCGACAATGTGGATTCAGATTATGTGAAAAAGTGCCAAAAATTGCCACAACACAGATAGGATAAAAAACCCACTTAATCAATACTTGCTGGTTCAATAGTTCAATGATGCTGATTTAAACAACTATAATACATATTCAAGAAAATCCCAAATGCTATATGCACACAGAGAGCCAATGATTCTAAATCATTCTTGTTTTCAATTAATTATCTGGTGAAATCAATTCAAACAACACAAACTTATTGGCATCATCGGCAACATGATGCTTAGACATCTTACCGTTGTTAAGTCTTAAGATCATATAATTATTCAAGAAACCAATGTAATACCATCTCACAGTACAAGGAGCTGACTCAAGCGAAGATCAGATACTTACAAAAGCTTCGCATTTTTCATCCAGAGAGCTCGACGAAGGCGCCTGGACTGCTTTCTAAAATGAAAAGCACTGTCTTGCATCGTAGCAGTTTTATCAACAAGAAGTGCAATACGATCACCTCTGTCCAATATCTTTTCAACATTGTCCACCATGATAGTGTGTATCTGCGAATTTTGAAATGTCATAAGTTTAACGAGTATATATCAGGTAGAAGGATAAATCAAAAGTTACAAATAGCATTAAAAACAAGGCAAAAACCTGTAAGAAAATAGAAAGACAAAAGCACGATGATATATAATTCTTCTGGAGAAAAAAAAGATATTCATTATCACGTCCATAGTGTGATGTCAAGCCGCAAGCCCTGCACTTGCAGCAGCAATCTGATTAAGGCACCCCTAGTTCTTGCTAGCAATACATTTTTATCACAACACATTATGATCTTTGTACAAAGAAACAAGCCAGATACAAATGAAAATCAGCTACAACAGATTTTTCTTCCATTTCTTTGAAGGACAAAAATCTAGTCAGATGGAAAAAGATGTCAAAATCTGCTAGTAACTTCCATTGATGCGAAAGTAACAAAATATCATTATGGAATCTCACTTCAAGGATCACCCCCCATGGCGGACTCTCTGCTTGACTTTAGAACAAAGATTAGCAATTACTCAGGTAATCCTGATTGATTGACATCCTTCCATACCCATCCAATTAATATCTAACAACTAATATTAAAAAGCACTGCAAATAGAAAAATAAGTTCCAAAAACCAGGGTTTATAGTCATGACCATCTACGAAACTTCATATTGCATAGCATTCTTGATGAGTAAGGTAGATAAAAGAAAATGCACTGTGGGAGAAAACTCCTTCTTCTGCTTACTCTTAATGGACAGAAAAATAGTTAGGTAAGGATGTTAAAATAATAGCAACCTAATGGAAGCAAACATATAGTAACAAAATGTCAATTAGGAACCTCACTTCATAGATTGTCATTCATGCTTACCTTTTCTTTGAATAGAAAGAAAGACCTTAGAAGAAAATTATTTCAAGATATTCATTATTTATTCTAGTTGACTGGTCTCTTAGTAAATATAAACAAGAAATATTATGTAAATACCATATCACCAGAAATGTAAGTTCCAAAGGTCATACAATCTCCAAAGACAAAGCTACAATTGATGCATTCATTACCATCACGAGAAACTAAAGAATTTCATTATACATAGCAATCATTAATAAGAATGCAAAGTACTAACAAAAGGGCATTGAGGTCTTCTTGAGAACAAATTGCAGACAAATCCCTAATTGTTGATTCAAGTGACAGTTTAGAAATTGAAACTGAGAACTTTTCTGCAACAGGAAGGCTCACATTACATTTTAGAGAACAAATACTAAACACGAACAAGCATATCAGTAATGAAACAACTACCAATTTGTTAAACAAACAAAGGTTTTAAATAAATCTCCACAACTTGCCTCACTAACTTCACCACGCACACGGTTAAGTGTATCTGCACTTGGGTTGCTTGAGAAGAATTCCATCTGCTGATGTAGAACTCTAGAGAACTCATCATTCATTGCATAAGCTAGTGCAGAATGAGCAACTCTCCCATAATTTTTCATGAATCTCATGTGAATGTCCTCCAAATATAGAAAAGGAACCCTCCCTACAACATAGTAGATGAAGACCCTCTAGTAGAAACAATAATCAACAGTAATTATAGAACATAAAAGTAACTAATAAATGAAATAAAACAAAAGATAAAAAATTTTGACATATAGACCGCAAAGTTCATCCAGTTTGTGAATAAACTGTGAACTCCGGAAATGTCAATGTGTAAGATTGCTAAAATTAGCTTCTCCTTATTAACTTGCAAGACATAAGTTAAACATGTTGATAGAGAAACAAATACCAGCCCTGCTCTATACCCAGGTCTTATTAGGACTTCATCAATCTCATCTGTCTTGGCCTGTCACGCAATAAATGGACTATGAAGCATGGTACAGACATGGGATACAGATGATATAATATGAATCCTAAAATATACCAGGTCATGAAAAGAAGGATAATTGCATCATAGATTTGGCAATTACAAAAATGATACAAGATGATAAACTTGACATTTGCCGTTATTGCTCAAATGCATAGTAATACACCACAATAAATGTTAACAAGTAATTAGCATTCCTAACCCATTTGCAATGAAAGAATATATGTAAGTAATAGGTACTTTAAGAATATCAAGCAGATTTTGATAATTGAAATTACATTAGTATTTTCATTTCAGTAATCAAAATCTTATGTTAACATAAATGACATAGACATTTAAGACAAAAATAGTTTCATTCAAAAATATACATGAAGGAAATCTGACAAATATCATCAGATGACATGCAAGAAGGAACAAAGGCATTTTTTTAACATAACCAACAGAAGATATTCAAAAAAATACTGAAAGAGTGACAATTTGCATCGACGACTATTGGATCCCAAGAATTTTTTAGTGTTAAGACTAGCATGCTTATCGATATGTAGTTGTCGCATTATCATGATTGACATGTAGCTCGTAATTGGCCAGTTTAACCCCTATTTCCCTCCACGACTCAACTTTCCCCATGTTATTGTAGCTTGTAAGATGAAAACTGTAGATTCCACATAACCACAACAGTTGGACTGCTACTAATCTGAACAAAAGAATAAGCTTCTATTAAATACACAATAAACAGAGAAGCAACAGCATAGGAATCAACTCAGAACCCCAAAATCCCTATGCCTCCAATTGAAATAAATACCAATACTCAAGTGAAACCTCAAATTGAAACAGACACAAAGACGATACAGATGAATTGAGAGGGCTGATGCCTTGGACTCACTCCCGAAGGTGTCGTTGGCCATGCAGAGGAAGGTGATCCCATCAGATCTTAGGACGTGGAAGATGTAGCGATCCTGGGAGAAGCAGAGCCTGGAATCGGAGTCCGGCGGCAGCTTCTCGAGGATCCGGCGTGCGACGGCGCCGACGTTGCCGGTCACGGCGGCGAACTCCGCGAGCACCGATGTTCCCCTCGCGACCACCGCGTAGAGGATCGCCATGCCAGCAAAGATCCCCCTCTCTCCCTCTCTCTCTCTCTAATGATGGGGGTCTTGTTAGGGCATGGGAAACGAACGCCCTTCTTTGGCTATTGGACGGTCAAACGTTCGATGGCTCGTCGTTGACCGATTGGCTTCTTTGCGAATATACCACTGTAAAACCACCTTCACATTTCACCTTGCAATAGAAAAAGGAGATTTTAAATAGATTATCTGCCTGTTTTATTCTAATATAAATTTATTGCAATCGAAATGTATGCCTTTTTTCTCTCTCTTCTTCGGTAGAAATTGGTGAAAAGTATTTAAAATATTTTTAAAAGGCCCTATTTGTTTATTCTTACTCATAGTTTTCTTTTCCTTTAATTAAGGCCCTCCATAGCTTAGTTGTGTAAAATAAATATTATAAAAAACATGGTTATTAGAATCGAACTGGATGATCGGACCAAAAAAATCGGATATCAAACTATTAATCAGTCGAATTTTAATTATTTGAATAACCCATATGAACTAATCAAATTACATAAAAATGAATCCGATTTTATAATATAAAAAAGATTACTTAAATATCTTTAGTTTAATTTTTTATTTATTCAAGAAGATATTTACGTCAATCATAAAATTAGAATTGACACGAGAAATAAATTAAGATCGATTCGATTTAGTGTAATTATCACCAATATTATTAACGTTTATGATAACGGTTGATATTTTTTTAAATTATATATTAATTTTAAATTAATTCATATATATTAATAATTTTTTTATTAAATATACGGTTCGACGATTGGATTATGATAAAACGCCACTGCAGAACACTTGTTGATTAGTGGCCCAAGCCTTGATCAGACGGCTGAGGTGGGTCATATCGAGGTGTTGGGTATTTTGTTTTGTAAGTTCATAACTGGAGAGAGAGAGAGAGAGAGAGAGAGAGAGAGAGAGAGAGAGAGAGAAAGGAAAAAGGAAGATGGTAGGGTTGGGTACTCCGTACTCCGGCCAATTATAATGCGCCATTATTTTTCCCTACAATGATATATAACTGAAGGCATAATAGCTTAGAGTGTTACTGAGGCCAAAGTTTTGCTTTGGTTTGATTTGAAACATCAATCCTTATTCCTTCAGTTCAAGCTAACACTCACAATCATCTTTTTTGCGACTCCATTATATGCTCTCTCTCTCTCTCTCTCAACCTTGCTTTGCAGTTTCAGAAGCTGCTTTCTCCAGTTCTTCACAGAAATGTAGCTCAGCAAAAGCATGAATGTAGATACATTCATCATGATGATTGCTCATTTACGATGCTGCTCGTGTAATGAATCTTCACAATTTCAGCAGCTGTTCTCTCCAGTTCTTCATAGACAAGTAGTTCAGCAAAAGCATGCAACATTCTGTAGATAAGTTCATCATGATCATTGCTCATTTGTGATGCTGTTCATGCAATTAATCGTCACGAGTTTGGTAGCTGTTTTCTCGAGTTCTTCACAGACATGCAGTTCAGCAAAAGCTGAAACATAAACTAGTTGCTTATTTATGCTACTGGATCATTTACATGATCAAGAACTGTACAACTTTACTCGAGCAGGCGATTGGAATTGTTTGGCCAATTACGAGATGGAGTATCTTCCATTAAACAATCTGATGGTAGATATAGGTGGACTCATATCACTAACATCGCTTTACAATATCTTATTATCAAATGCTCATAATCATGATTTTAATACGATCATTGATCTATTTGTTGCATATATAGGCGACGCATCCATTGCGACTACAAAGTGAAACTTTGCTGCTGTGACAATCTCAAATCCATCAGTGTGTTCTTCCTGTGATACTCTTGGATGATGATATCTATTAGAAAATAAATAGATAAATAAACCGTAGACGAAGTTGATTGTTATTAACATATCCCCCTTCCTTTTATATAGGTTAGAATGGAGAATTTTCTTCAAAAGAGTAGAGAGATTTCCTCAAACAGTTAGGAAAATCTCATCTACTTATCATGCCCCCGCAAGATGATGCTCCGATCAAGGAGGTCAATCTTGGACTGATGTAATGTAAAAAGTTTACGAGCTAGAGGCTTCGTAAATGAGTCAACCAATTGATCAGCCGTATGAACATGAGAAACACGAAGTTGACGGCAGACAACTTGATCGCGTACAAAGTGGAAGTCGATAGCAATATGTTTCATGCGGGAGTGGAATACCGGATTAGCGCACAGATAGGTAGCTCCAATATTATCACAATATATTGTAGGGGTGGAATCGATGTTGAGCTCCTAGAGTAGATTCGTGATCCAATTGAGTTCTGCAGTGGTAGAGGCAATGGCACGGTATTCAGCTTCAGTTGTAGACTAGGTGACTGTCTTTTGCTTCTTAGAACTCCAACTGATTGGATGAGCACCAAGGAAGATAATATACCCCGATGTGGATGTTCTATCATCAAGGTTACCTGCCTAATCAGCATCGGCAAAGGCATGAAGACGAAGTGGAGAGTGTTTACGAAAAAAGAGCCCATGATTTAGGGTCCCTTTAAGATATCGTATAAGTCTCTTGACCGCAGACCAGTGTAGAGTAGATGGTTGCTGCATAAACTGTGATAATTTGTTGACAGCAAATGAGATGTTTGGATGCGTGAGAGCTAAGTAATGTAAAGAGCCAATAACTTGGCGGTATTGAGTGGGTTCCATAGCAGGACTTCCATCCGATAATTTGAGAGAACCACTAGTAGAGATGGGGGTTGTAACTGCATTTGCATCCTATATATTTGTTTTTAATAACAAATCTTGAATGTACTTGCGTTGTGATAAAAGGAGATCGGAAGATGTGAAGGTAGCTTCGACGCCCAGAAAGTAGCTCAAGGATCCGAGATCCTTAAGCGAGAATCGAGCTGCCAACAATTTGATGAACGCTTGGATGCTGATGGGATTGTTGCCTGTGACAATAATATCATCCACATATACCAGAATATACATTGTGTTTCCATGATGATGTCGCAGAAACAACGAAGTGTCAGATTTGGAGTTAAGAAAGCCGACAGAAGTAAAAAATGAGCTAAGTTTAGTGTACCAAGCTCTCGGAGCCTGACGAAGTCCATAAATGGCTTTCTGAAGTTTGCAAACATGCTGTGGATACTGAAGATGAGTAAAACCGGGGGGTTGTTGCATAAAAACATCTTCGGATAGAGATCCCTGTAGAAAGGCATTATTAACATCCAATTATCGTAATTGCCAGCCTTTAGTGGTAGCCAGACTCAAGATAAGCCGGATTGTAGTGGGTTTAACAACAGGACTAAACGTCTCAGTGAAATCAACTCCAGGTCGTTGATGAAACCCTTTGGCGACCAGGCGTGCCTTATATCGGGCAATAGAGCCATCTGGGTTCCGCTTAATTCTAAAGACCCACTTACACCCGATGATGTTTTGTGAATGATGGAAAGGAATGAGATCCCACGTTGAATTATGGAGGAGGGCATTATATTCCTCACTCATGGTAGTACCCCAATGCAGAGATTTTTGGGCTTGAGTGAAGGTGGTGGGTTCAACGTTGGGGGATGAGGAATTCATGATAGCTTGTAGGTTAAGTACCTGACGAGGTTTAAAAATACCATGCTTAGAGCGAGTGGACATAGGATGATTGGAGACGATAGGATTGGGAGGTGATGTTGAGTGAGGATCTGTGGCACAAGCCGGGTCAAGTGGAGACACGTCAGGGGCACTTGGGCGAGAAGGAGGTAAAGAGGATGGTTGTGTTTCGGAACATATTGCCCCATCAATTGGGGAATAGTGGAGTGGAGTAGGAACAGAAGAAACGGGCAAGTGTTGAACTGGAGTGATATAGTGCGGATCAGGAGGGGATAAAGTAGACGAAGTCATGGGAGGCTCGTCTGATTGGTCCGAAGGTATACTCTAGTGAGATAGTGAAGTGGTCCGTATGGTAGGATATGGAAGGGATTGAAAAGGAAAGTTAGACTCAACAAAGACAACGTGACGTGATATGAAGATTTTGTGAGTGTGGAGATTATAGTAGCGGAAATCATTATGTTCAAGTGAGTAACCAATAAAGACGCAAGGAGTAGATCGGGATGTTAACTTATGAGAGGCATAGGGACGTAACCAAGGATAACATAAACAACCGAACACTCGGAGTTTACGAAGGTTAGAGGGTTTGTGAAATAGTATGTCAAAGGGGGACTGGTATTGTAGAACTGGTGTAGGCATTCGATTAATTAGGTAGACAGCAGTTTGAAAGGCTGCTGTCCAAAAAGTTGAAGGCATGAAAGCCTGATGTAGAAGTGAGAGTCCAGTTTCTACTATATGTCGATGTTTGCGTTTGGCAGAACCAACTAGTTGAGGAGTATGTGGGGGAGACTTAAGGTGTTGAATGCCACAAGCTAAGAGATGGGATGCTAGGGCTTGATATTCACCGCCACCATCAGAGTAGACTGTTTTAATGGTAGACTGAAAATAGTTTTCGACCAACTTCTGGAAAGTGGAAAAAATGCGAGAAACGTCAGATTTATGGGAAAGAGGATATATCCATGTGTACTTAGAGAAGTGATCTACAAAAATAATATAAAATCGGAACTTATCAAAAGATAAGATTGGATTAGAACCCCAAACATCAGTATATATAATTTCAAAAGGTTTAGAGGAAGAAATGGAAGATGAGCCAAAAATGCTAGTCATAGGTGTCCAGCAAGCCAATCACGTAAGTGATGGCACGTGTGACTTGATATAGAATCTTTTTGCTTATTATATTTTGGCGTATATCACTTTATAACTATTGCATAAATGCATATATATATTGTGATGTCCTTGGATTTGTGCAATGGGAATCGGATCGTGATGAGATTACGATAATGAGATCGATTCACCTTCAAACACATATCCTAAATAATCCCGGTCATAGGTTACTCGAGAGGGACATCGTGATAACCGGATAGACTAGTGTGCTGTATACTCGTCCATATGATGGATGCAGCTGGTCTCATAGCTGCTCGTGTAGGGACACTAGGGATACAGTACAGGTGCTCATTAGAGAATGAGTTCATTGATTGATCCGCTTACGGAATGCTAGATGATTGATGATGCCTTATTGTCATACAGTGATTCCGTAGTCCTAGTGGTGTATCTGGTCCTTAGACTTGAGACACCAAGGATGTCCTATATGAGTGCTCCACTCTTTGATACCAAACCTATAAGTCTGGCCAGAGTCATTCGGGTTGAGAGAGAAAGAGTTCTCCGGGAGAATCCGATTAGAGCGAGACTTGAGTAGAAACTGTATGGGTCTGACAGCACCATGCTCGATATACGGTCTCTGGGATATTAGATGGATGAGGGATTATAGGTACACGGTAACTGAGGATAGACATGTCCAATGGATTGGATTCCCCTGTATCGTTTGGGGACTACGGCGTAGTGGCCTAATACGTCCGTAGTCGATGAGTCGAGTGAATTATTACAGAGATAATAATTCACTGAGTTAGAAGGAGTTCTAATAGGTATGACTCACGGCCAGCTCGATATTGGGCCTAGAGGGTCACACACATATGGTAGGCATTGCGATGAGTAGAGGTTCAGATATGAGATATCCGACGGAGCCCTTGTCTTATTGGATGCAGATCCAATACCCACTAGGGGAGGACCCATTAGGGTTTGATAGGGGATCTCTATAAATAGGAGGGATTCACAACCTCATAGGCTAGAGTCTTTGCTTGCCTTTCCTATTCTCCTCTCCCTCTCCACCTCAGAGTAGGCCTGGAGATTTGAGGAGCGTCGTCGCATCCCTACTGTGTGGATCACCGCTAGAGAGGAGGGCGCTTGACCTCCTTCACCCTCTCCTAAGGATCTACAAGGAAACAGGGATATACGATCTCCCTAGGTAACATAATCTCTATACGCAGTTTTGTGTTTTGCGGATTTTTTGCGCACCAATCTTCGTACGACGACGAACATCTTTTTGGGAATCGGGGATTTTTGTTTTCTTGTTCTTCCGCTGCGCATATGATGTCGCCCCCCATGATTTCTCAACAAAAAGGCTACCGATGACTCTTATTACTAAGATAAGCATCACAATGCATCACAGAATTAGTGGACTTAAAAAGAGGAAGAGAGCGACGAGATAATAATTTCTGTTGAATAAAGGACGAGGGATGACCAAGCCGACGATGCCACACATCAATTGGAGCTGCAACAGAAGAATGAACAGTGGGCTGGGTTATTCGAGAGGCTGACGGTCATTTGTAAATGTTGTCTTTATTCGGGCCTTGGACCAATGATGCCCCCGTGCTCAAGTCCTTAACAAGAAATGAATCAGGAAAGAATTCAATGGAAGTATTGTTATGTTTGCAAAATTAAGAAACATAAATGAGGTTGCATTTAATATGAGGGGCGCATAAAACATCATCGAGGGTAAATGTATTAGAGTCAGAATTAAGCGTTGTGGAACCAGTATAAGTTATAGGAAGTCCTTTACCATCACCGATGATGATATCTTTATCGCCGCCATAGGGATTGTGAAGAGACAAATTTTGAAGATCAGCGGTGATGTGATGAGAGGCACCATAGTCGACAATTCAGTTGGATTGGCTAGGTGTCGGAGAAGTTAGGAGATTTTCCTGAGGCCAGTGTGACGGAGCAGGGAGGTGGGGACGAGACCGGCAAACTTTAGCGGAGTGGCCGACTTTGTCACACAGTTGGCAAATGACCCATCTTTGATGGCTCGGTAAGGCAGGATGCCAAGACGGATGATGGCTGGAGTTGCCACTTTGCGAGAAGTGATGACTAGGAGGATAGGAGTGGTGTTGCATGGAACTCACAGAATCAAGAGGCACATTAGCTAAACCTTGGGTGATGTTCGGCGAGTACCGAGTGCTCTTCCGTTTAGACTTGTGACTGACTTGAGCTGTGACAGTTGATCTAGGCAATTTGTCCGCACACTTCAAGTACATCTCGTAGTCAGTCAGCTTATCATAGAGATCTTCAAAAGAGACTGGCGAGTCGCGTGTCATATAGGGAATGACCTATCAAGGCCAAGTCATCAATGATAACCTTGATATGTTGTAGATAATCAGATATAGTACTTCCCTCTTATTTTGTCACCATAAGCTTGGATAGAAGAATGAGCTTGCGAGTACGCGAATGATTTGCCAGGGTGGTTTGTAATGTAGACCATGCATCGGCAACTGTCACACATGAAGATATCAAGGGAGCAACGAATCCAGCAACTGAAGCTTGAATAGCTTGGAGGATGAGATGATCTTGACGTAGCCACAGTTTGTGAGCTGGATTGGGTACTGGACTGGGATCGCCGGGAATGTTGAGCATGGCCAGAGGATAACTGAAAGAGCCATCAATATAACCTAACAAGTCGTATCCAAATAAAATTGAGCTCGCCAGGACGCATAGTTGCCACCCTTTGATAACTTAAAGGGGATCAACGTGGCAACATTGATGGAGATAAGCCCTGTAGAAGAACAAGAAGTGGGAGTCCCTACAGGAACTGAAACATCAGAAGAAGTGAACGAAGACATTTTTTTTTTTTTTAGAAGAGATGCAGCGAACCTTGTGTGATACTCAGGTCACATAAGGTGGAGAATGAGGGAGGGGGCTGTTGCTATAGATTGCTGCAGCAGATTGGGCAATCTACAACAGTGCCCAAAGCTGTCGGCAGCTATTGTGGATTGCTGTTTGCTGTAGCAGATTGTAGAGGCTGCAGTTCGCCGGAAGATGGTCGCAAAAACTGCAACGGTACTCAAGACTGCGGTTCGCTGCTATGGATTGCTGCTTGCTGCAGCAGATTGTAGAGGCTGGAGTTCGTCGGAAGATGGCCACGAAAATTGCAGCGGTGCTCAAGACTACAATTCGCTGCTATGGATTGCTGCTTGCTGCAATAGATTGTAGAGGTTGCAGTTCGCTGGAAGATGGCCGCGAAAACTCAGCGGTACTCAAGACTGCGGTTCGCCAGGAAATGGTCGCGAAAATCTACAGCGGTACTCAAGGAAACAGGAGTGAAAGAGAAATCTGCAGTAATTAGATGTATAGAGGAAAGCGGCAACGAAAGCTGTTGCGGTAGAGGAAGGAAGATGCAGCGGTTGCGGCTGCTGCTGGCCGGGAAGCGGCTGCGACAGCGAAGGAGGAAGACGCGGCAGCCGTCGTTAAGCAAGGAAGACTGAGCGAGGAAGACACCGTCGTTCGCCGTTCGTCGCTATTGAGGAGGAGGACACCGTCGTTAAGGAGGCACCGTTGTGTAGAGGGAAGCGGCAGCGAAAGCTGCTGCGGTAGAGGAAGATGCAGCAGTTGCGACTGGCCGGGAAGCGAGGAAGACACCGCTGTTCGCCATTCACCGCTATTGAGGAGGCGGTGAGAGAATGTTTTCCTCCTTGCATGACGGCGACGGAGAGTGTCTGCTGTAGGCAGCAAATAGGAGAGGGAGGAAGGCCGACGAAGAAAAGCAAGACCGGCGATGAAGAAAGAGAAGGAGTGGATGAGCAGAGCCAAGACGGTGCTCGTTAGTACTGGCTCTGAATCCGTGTCTTGTGATTCTTCAATGACTCCGCTTGAGGCAACGTGTTACTGTGACCTCTTGGCTAACACACGGCGATACTGCTGTCGCCAAGGAGGACTGATACCATGTTAGAAAATAAATAGATAAACAAGTTGTAGAAGAAGTTGATTGTTATTAACATATCCCCTTCCTTTTATACAGGTTAGAAGAGAGAATTTTCCTCAACAGGTTAGAGGATTTCCCTCGATAGAGTAGAGAGATTTCCTCAAATCAACCAATGACAAGATGGAAGAACAGTGTATTGTGGAATATCTTATGTTGCAGAAGCTCTACAGTAATCGCATGTCAAGGAATTGTCTGTCAATTTGGTATCTGATATGTATCAAACGACTGAAGTTTTCAGCTAAGTAATGAACCAGATCTGATAACTTTATGACCACTGAGATCTGTTGTCTTTAACAATTACAAGATGGATCATCTTTTTCCAAGAGACGACGGTTAGTATGAGAATCTCGGCATATAAGCCAATCAAACTAAACATAGAGCTAGCAGGGCATGGATGCCAAGAAAGATTCGAGTTTGATGGTGATACGTTCCATTGAATATCGAAGTCACATATCATCGTTGAGGAGCACATCTACGAGAAAGATGTAGGTGAGGGATAATGAAAGGAAGAGGATCTCTAAACTCCACCGATCTATGTGCTTATCTGTTAAACTAAGTTGCTGGCGTCATCCCTTACCTGTCTTCAAGTCATGCATGTCAAAGGATGCTAACCGTGGAATGAGGAAGGCATGACCAGTTCAAAACATGGGTATGAAAACAGCAGCAAAGGGTTCGATATCGACGATACGAAATCTTCTAACGAGGAGACTTTGATAGCCCTCCAAGTGGGATTTCTTGAGTTCGGAGCTGATAGATGAATCTCTCAGCGCAGGAAGAAGTTTGCAAGAGATGTAAGAGGATCCGAGTCAAGTCATTATCACGCGTGCGTGGACTTTTCTTCCTGAGGACATGCTTTGAACCTGCAAATAAGTAGGAATAAACATGTGGAGCAATAGATGCCATGTGCATTAGGGAATAAATTGAGTCCACATATGGCACAGGTTATCCAACGCAATGAGAAGATAGATGGTGAGGTTTCTTCAGATGTTGGAGGCTGCTTGACAAGCTGCAGTATGTATACACTTCCTTCCAGGTAGAGTCGTGTGGCAAAATACAGCATTCTACGTATCTATACTAAAGGAAACAAGCGGTAGTATCTCGTACTGTGTCCCTGTGCAGGTACGCTCTTGTATATTTGTCTTGGACGTACGTGGAGGTTAAACGAGTCGAGTCCATCCATGCACTCCATGGCGTTTTATCTTTCTCAAAACCAATATAGAGCTCTACAAAAGCAACCTAAAACAAAACAACAAGTGGCAACTGCAATTGAGTTGTATTGACAACAATGGCATGAGAAAGTTTTCCACGACTAGTCAATCAGAATACAATAGTCAAGACATGGTTAGGTCCCTCTCCCCCACAGAGATGCTCTTCTCATCTTCTGCTCTTCTTCGTTCTTTATTCCCCCTCATGCTGCTGATCTAATATCCTAAGTTAACCAACACATATAATGAAGAACCAAAAGGAATTAACTAATCAATAAACAATGAAATTAATACTCGGATAAGGTCTGGTTGTGCATCATGATCAGAACCAGTCCTGCGACAGGTCGCAGTCGTCGTTCTCGCCGATCAACCCCGGATCGTCTTCTCCCCGTTGTCGCACGGAGCGCTGAGAGCCATTGCCATCGGATGAAGAGCTATCATGAGATAGGGTCCTTTTCGATGAAGACGGTTCATTGCCTGAGGGCAGCACCTCGGGCATTCTTTGGGCATCAGTTGCAGCAGAAGCGCCGGCGGCGGCGGCGGCGGGTCGTCGATCAAATGATCTCACGCAGCCTGACTTGGTATACATGCGGCACACGCTGAATTCGCTGCGGAGCTGTGAAAGAAGAAGCGCAAGATGCAGGAGTTTACTGCAATGGTGCGAAGTGGATTGATAGGGTTCTGGTGCCACTATGGAGGCAATGATTACCTTCTGTGTTGCGCTTAGCGGAACGGTGGTTGCACCTTCCTCGAGTGCTCTGTACTCGTTCATCTTCCACCTGGTCTTGGTTCCGGTGGGAGTTCGTCCTTGGTAGAAGACCATGGTCCTCTTCATACCCATGACTCGGTTCGTGGACGAGAACACGTAGCTCAGGGATCCGGTGGCCTTCCAGTAGCCCGATGGCGTGGTTCGAGTCGGCCGCCCTCCATGCGCTTCCCTCTCCTGCCTTGGGCATAAGAACAACCATTGCTCTCCATCTCGCCTGCAATGCTCTCCAGACAACGCTACGCAGCACCACGTTCCGCCAGATCAAGATCATCAGCAATATATGTAGGGAAAGAAGACTCTACAAGACAATGAAAAGAAGCTGCGCTTACGAGGAAGCTGCCATGGATCGACGCAGTAGACATCAACCACGGGGATGACCTGTTCCATGTCTTCTCTTCGGTTCTCGAGCTTGTTCTGAAGGTAGAAACCGATCAACTCTTCTTCGGTCGGGTAGAAACGGAACCCCGGCGGGACGGTGTTCATCTCTCCCCCTTTCGTCTTTGCTGATTCCTTGTGGATCAACCTAGCTACAGGGCTGCAACTTGAGCTTCGGGGCTCAGAAGATTAATGGAAGGAAGGTGTCTGCTTCCATTTGGGATGGTCCGGGTCACTTATATATACAGGACTCGGATGAGGGGAAAGACAGAAAGGAGCAGTGATGGTGGGGCAACTGATGTGGAATTCTAATTAACATGCTGTGACCTTGTGGAAACCCACGATGAGGAAGGCAATGACCGGGTCAATCTCCTCCCGAGTTCCCTTTTCATAAGCTTTAAGAATGAATGCTGTATCTCTTACGTATCTTATACAGGGGGGAGTAGGTCAGCCTTTGCCTACACGAAACTGGGATAACTCTATACCAAGTTGTGTCTTCTTGAGTAAGACCTCTGACACCTCACAAGAACTTAAAGTTTTCCTCGTTCTGGACTGGACTCGTTCTGATGCCGAGATTATACTGCTCAGAGATAAATACTGGCAGTCTAAATCATAAGTTACTCACTGTTATTATTTGTCAGTGGGAACGCCGAGGAACGTCGCGACAAGGATCCTAACATGAGGCATTGATTTCTTCCACGCTCCGTGGTGGTCCATGACCGAAGTCTCCCGTGATGTTCATCAGATATCCAAGCGGTCGTCCTTCACTGCGCATAAGAGAAAGATAGATAGGTTCGTCTCGCATTCAAGTACTTGAGTTGCTGGATCCAGCAACCGTACAGCAAGTCACTCGTTATGCTTTAGAGTTTACAGCGAATCGAAACGGAAAAGGGAATTATCCTGTGCCCAATGCTTTGCCAAGCCACCCAATCAAACTGTGGCAAGTGGGGAACAGAAAGGAGGAGGAGGAAGAGGAGGAGGAAGAGGTTGATGCTCTTCCGCGGCTTGCTGTTTGACAAACGCGTGGGTTGATCACTTCCACGCCCTTTTCTAATATCAAATGTCAAATGGAAATATGCATTGGATTCCGATGAAGCGGACGGGAGTCAATTGGGAACCAGGAGAGGACGTTAACGCGGCTGTGCAGACCGGAGATAGATCCCCTTGACGCACAACACGACTCCCATTGCCACCTGTGGAGATGATCGCGACAGCATGACGTATTCGGCACTCTGACTCGGTCCATCCCAACGTGTGAGTAGAGGTGACACAAACCATCGTCTCAAACATCTCCGTTTACCGGTTAAACGACGCTGACATCTCTAGATCCTTCCAATCTCTCTCTCTCTCTCTCTCTCTCGCTCAATCCATCTATGGTAATCCTCTCACGTGGCTTCTTCATCTGATTTCGTGCTCTCCCTTCAGGACTCCTCGAGTAAACTCAAGCACGAAACAGCGGACGGGTTGAACAGATTGGAGTCGAGAGAAAGAGTAGGAAGGAGGTAACAGGAGGGAAATGCATGCATGTGTTAGCTGAACTGCCCACATTAACATATTAGTAAACAAGTAGCAGTAATCATCACTGATGCTTACTCAAAGAAAGTTCTTTTAGCTGCATAGAACTAACTATAAGCTCCTAATGGAAACCATCTGTTTCATTTCTATCTCTTGCTTTTTGTAGCTTAAACAACAGTACACCAGAACATCTTACAACGACGGTGTGTGGAAGCAGTTGAAGTTTCAACCTAGAGAGAGAAAAAAAAGATTTAAGATAGCAATCAGATTTAACACAAGTAGCAATCACTACCATCCATTCAGACAATTGTTATCCTTGTTGGTTAAACCAAGTTATGAGCTAATCTGTAAGAACAGGTGGATAAAAGGGACATGAAAGCGACTAGAACTATAACAATACACCTGAGGAGTTAGCAGTCTAAAACTGTACATATACCAGTATCATCATTACAGGCCTCTTGATTACCACAGGAGGAAGAACGATGACGCATAAATGGATAAAACATTCAGCACAACCTCATCATAAAGCACTAAAATGGAAGAGGAGGATGTTGTATGTAAAATAATAGACCAATGTCGTGAAGAAGCACATCGAATGGAAGAAGCAACCAAATGATCCTACCTCAGGTACCATGAACCAAGCCAATTGGTGCTTGCTCTCGTACTACAAGTACGGATGAAGCCTAATACTACACCAATTTTTGGTATCTCCTTTCTAAGATTTTCTTTCCTTCTATTAGATTTTTACTGATCATATTGATCCTCTATTAGATTATATGATGTTATCTAATAATGTAAAATATATTATAGATATATTTAGATTTTGATTATAATTATCGATTAATAATAATTTTTTTTAATTATAATAGGATTTCCTAAAAGTTGATGAGGGATTTTCCTAATTATTTATCTTACATCCTCTATTCTTGTCTATAAATAAATAATATTTTCTAATTACTTATTTTCTCATTACATATTGATATTATTATTTTAAATTCGTTGATGATGTATTTACAAATGAGATAAAGATTTTCTAAGAACCATTAAAAAGATATGTATCATAAATTTAAATTTATTATTATTTAATTTTATATTTTGGAATTAAAATTTTTCGTATAATAATAATATTTTTAAACATCAACGAGCCTAAGCGATCAAATTCACACAGTTAAGAGCTCAAAGACTACTATCAAAGGTCATCAATTCACTTGATTTTATGACCAAATAAAGATATTGTCAACATCATAACATTATTATATGAGTCTCATTTTATTTTTCTTAAATAAAAAATAGCACCACCCGTCATCAATTTCTTATTTTTTTTCAACACTATTTTACCAAAATAATTATTTACAAATTTACTCTTCACATTTTAGTGTGTTTATTTATTATATTTAATTTACTAATGTTTGTTTTCATTAATTATTAGCATTGTCTTTTGTTTTATGAATTAAATAACTTTTATTTTTCAATCTATATTTTTATTTTCATGAAAAAATAAAATGGTGATTTTGTTATATTAAAATAAAAACCATCAGCCTCTTTGAATATAATATATTTTGTTGAGCTCATTAACACGGGGTTTATACATAATAAATTTAAAATTAATATAAAACAAGGGCTAATTAGTCATCAAGACAACAGTAATGACTAAGCTATAAATAATCTGGGTGAGTCCGCCACGCCATTTACTCCGACCTGGGCCCAAATCCGTTGCCCTTCCTCGCCTCCCGCAGTCGATCTCTCCGGCGACGGCATGATTTCTCCGGTAATCTTTCTCGATCTATATCTGCATCAGTCTTTAGTCTCGAAGATGTACAATCTATCTAGGTTGAATTGAACTTTTTTTCCTTTTGATCCGACGCAGGAGACGAGTCCGCCGAGGTCATCCTCGCAGAGCCCTAGATCTCCGCCAGCAGCGCCCTTCCTCTATATATCCGTCACCGATCCCGTCAAGTTAGGCAATGGCGTCCAGGCCTACATCTCCTATCGCGTTATCACTAGGGTGAATCTCTGCCCACACAATTCCCCTCTTTTGTTTTGGAACTTGCTTAATCTTTTATTTCTTTTTGGTGCTCGAAGCTTGTTGTCGTTTTATCATCTTTCCATCGAATTAGGGATTGATTATAAGGGAATGCTGTTGGAATTGCCTTTTCGTTGTAAATTTATCTTTTGTCAAGCTAGATTGTGTGGATAAACTTTTGGCTGCTGTGTAAAGATGATCTGGATTTACTGATATTTTCATGGCTAGGAGTAACCACTTTGGTTTGCATTAGGCTTCAAAGTAATCTGTAAATATCTTGACGCACGTTTAAAGCCTTTGTATTCGGGATCCAAAGATGCTCTCGATAGTTGGTGTTTAGGTTCAGCACATCTCATGATACTTTAGGTTTCAAAATTATTTAAACATCTCGAGGAGTATCTTTTAAATCCTATTACACTGAACGTGACTACCTTAGTGTTGCACTTGCCCATAAGGTGGCAAGGATGTTGCTAACTTGCTATATGCCCATGATTATCAATATGCCCACACTACA
Source organism: Musa acuminata AAA Group (assembly GCF_036884655.1). Lineage (NCBI taxonomy): Eukaryota > Viridiplantae > Streptophyta > Magnoliopsida > Zingiberales > Musaceae > Musa > Musa acuminata. The sequence goes on along the minus strand of NC_088358.1, from coordinate 19,047,370 downwards.
TGGGCACTGGTCTTGGCATGCGGCCTTGCTCATGCTCGATGCTAATAATTCACCAAAACAATGCTTGCTGGATACCATGGGAGCATGACACTTGGGCAGACCATGGTCCATTGCTGACAAAGAATATGCTTGGCTGGTGGGTTCATTGTGAAAATGTTCACATAAGATCTTTGGTGTGTGGCATGGCTTCTGATATGGTTGACTTTCTTCTCTTTTCCTTACTGGTTTAGCTACTGTGCTTTTTTGAACTAGATTGGTCACTGATATTATGTTGACAGTTGTACCTTGAGATTGTGAGGAACATATATGTCTACTCAGGGATGTCCATTGTTGATTTGCAAAACATAGTGTTGTCCTGCCTTTTGAGCAGGTCGTTTGGATTCAAATTCCCAAGAAAGGGATATTAATATACCAATCTGTGCAGAGAAGAAGTAGACGATCAATTGTGTTGCATAAAATTGAAAGCTGCTATTTTCATAAATCCATTGGTGGGTTATATTTATTATATTTTGCTCTCATATAATGGTTTTTAGTAATGCTGAAATAGATAGTTCTGTATCACAATTTCCTTTTTTCCCTTGTGGTTTTAATTTCATATGCTTATTTGTTGGATAGTGAAAGATAATCTTCTATCACTTTTTGATCATGACTGTATCTGCAGACAAATCTTCCTGAATTTCAAGGGCCAGAGAAAATTGTCATTCGCCGGTACAGTGATTTTGTGTGGTTGCATGATAGACTAGCTGAAAAGTACAAAGGAATATTTATTCCTCCCCTTCCAGAGAAGAGTGCTGTAGGTGATACAAAAGAATCATTTTCTTATTATATGTAGCTTCTTTGTTGTGATTCACATGAAAGGAAGAAAATGACATTTGTTTGTTTGTCATTGGCAATTATGATGAATATATCCATTCTGTTTTCTCATAACTGTATATGGATGTGCAACTATAATTTTAACCAACAAATTATGTTCACAGTGTAGGGTGTTGACTTTGTAGATCATAAGCAATTTTTGCAAAATAAGCAGTTGGTGTGAGTTTATTTTTAATCTTAACCAACAAGCCATATTTCACCTATGTAAAGATGGATTCCTAGATAATGGACAATTGGTTGCTAATCTATTAGTTGTCTTGACACCTGTGTGATGTACCCAGAGAAGTTCCGTTTCAGCACTGAGTTTATTGAGATGAGGCGTCAAGCACTGGATATATTCATAAATCGAATAGCTTCTCACCCTGAACTGAAGCAAAGCGAGGATTTGAGGACCTTTCTTCAGGAAGATGAAGAGGTATAATCTAGTATCACTTCTAATTTCTGCGATTGCCTGAAGTAAAGATGCAAAACTGTTATGTTTGGATATAATTACTACCTATCTCTAGAGTACTACATGTAAACATTTTGAGCATTTTTCAGCCGATTGACATGTGATCTGCCATTCTGGGCATCTTCAGATCTATTCTTATATCACTAATTCAATGATGGTTGTTTATTACTGTCTTTGGTAGCAGTTAGTAAATCCTGGTCATGGTCTCTGGAATTTGTCACTAAAAGCTCTAGGTATTATTCAATTTCAATGAATATTTTCTAATTTCAGGGAGTAGATTATATATTCTACAATGAAAGGAAAATACTAATGTTTGTCATTACCTTCTGCGCCATTGATAAAGTGGTTAATCCATGAGTTTGCTACCATATGACCAACCTAAAAATTGGGAATTAACCAATTGTTGAGGTTTCCACTGCAGATTTTGGACATAAGGTTGTTGAGGTATCCATTGTTTGCACAAGGTTTTGCTTCCATTTTGAATCAGATACTGTTGCTATCTTTACTAATGTCACTCTATAAACACAATTTATTTTACCACTGTTGCTTTGAATTTGTGGCACAATGTTGCAATTTCATGTGACCTTCCTGATCTAATTCTAAGGAGCCTATAGCATCCATATTGATTATTGCATATTAGCAGGATTTTAGCTAAATGAAAAAGCTATTCTTTCTCCCAATCAAGTAAACATGCTTTGAATCTGTTTCTTTTCTCTGGCTATGTGGATCCAGCAGTTCTCAAAGAGCATTTTGTTTCAAAAGATGATTATGTGATGTTATCTATGATACTGTGTGCAGACAATGGAGAGAGCAAGGTCCCAGGAGACTGGTATTTTCAAGAAGCCTGCGGATTTGATACAAATTTTTAAGGTATCTTCTCTCATTATTCAGAAAAATGAAATGCTGAGTATCTTTTGATATCTTTAATCAACCTAAAGAATCAATCTGTTATAAAACATAATGCTCTACTGTTTTGGTACCTGTTACATAATTTGACTTTTTTCTTATAAACCAAGATGAATTAATTCAATATTTTTCTAAGTGTTGCCTATGGTTCTCGCTTTCTCCCACTTATAAACCAAGTGCTATAATTGGTTTCTCTTTTTCATCATAACTTGCACTTAACAGTAAGGGTATTTGACCATGTATATCTTTAGTGAACATATGATTTTGCTCTTATTCCACTTGAGAGGCAAACACTGATCTAAAGGATCCATCCTTACAGGATGTGCAAACAAAAGTAAGCGATGTGGTCCTTGGAAAGGAGAAACCTGTGGAAGAGACAGACCCTGAGTATGAGAAGCTAAAGCACTATATCTTTGGTCTTGAAGACCATCTAGCAGAGACACAAAAACAGGCTTTTCGTCTTGTAAAGAGGCACAGAGGTAGTATCTTCCGTGGTACATATTTTATTAATTATCTGTCATGTGCTGTTGTTTGATCTGTTAACCTGGAATTAATGGTCATGCTTTGTGCGTTTTTTGCTCCCAGAACTGGGACAGTCATTGTCTGACTTTGGGAAGGCTATGAAGCTCTTAGGTGCCTGCGAAGGAAATTCTCTTGGAAAGGTTTTTTCAGAGCTTGGTGCAAAGTCAGAGTTGTTATCGATAAAGTTACAGAAGGAGGTGCACTGTTGAACTTGGTCTCTTCATTGTTTGCCACATCGTATGTCCAGTTGGTTCACAAGTTCTATTTGATGCTGACCACCTTATTCTCTTGCAGGCTCACAACCTTTTAATGAATTTTGAAGAACCCTTAAAAGATTATGTGCGAGCTGTACAGTCTATTAAGGTCAGTTTATCTATTCTTTGATACAAGACAAGCAAAGAAACTTCCCATTAGGTACAGTGATTTCAATAGGCACTCGGGCGCTCACCTAGGTGCTCGGGTGAGGCGAGTCGAGGCCCGAGCGCCTCGCTTCATTTTCAAGCGGTGCGCTTCAAAGAGGCGCTGCCTGGACGCTCGGCCGAACCCAGGCGCCGGGCGCTTCGGGCGAGCGCCCAATTAAACCAAGCGACCGAACCAGTGTTTCAGGTCTGGTTCGGTCTCCGGTGTTTTAGTTGGTTCAATCGAACCAACTAAAGCATCGATATCAGCCTTCCTCTCGCAACTTCCCAACCCTAACCCTGCTTGCCGCTCCCGCTCCCGCTGCTTGCTGCTACTGCTGTCGCTACCACTGTCGTCATTGCCGCTGCCGTTGCCAATGTTGTTGCTCACTGCTCTCGCTCTCACTGCCATTGTCGTCGCTCGCCGCTCTCGCTGTCGTTGCTCACTGCTACTGCTGCCACTGCCATTGTTGCCGCTCTCGTTGCTCGTCGCTCTCGCTGCTCGCTACTATCGCTGCCGTTGTCGTTACTTTCAGTCAATAGCCTCGATCTTCCCTCTTACTCGCACTCTTCTTAGTTTGATAGTATAGTATTAACAGTATACTGCTAACTGTATACTAGTAATAATATTTTTATTTATTAGATTAATAATATATTATTTTGATTTTAATACTGTTAATTTTTATTTATTTGAAATTATTGTTATTGTTTTGAATTTTGAGACTTTTAGTTAATGTGATATTGTGATTTTACAAGAATTTCTTAATATCATATTTTTATTTAAATAATTATATTTATTAATTATATTATATATTTTTATATTTTAGCGTCACGCTTCGTTGAGGCAAGTGTCTAGCGCCTCGGACGTTTTTGGACCTTGATGCCTTTTGACGCCTAGCACTTTTTAAATCACTGATTAGGTATTCAAATTCTATGAGAATGTGATCTTACCATTATTTTGCAGAAGCAGAAATTGCCTTGAGTCTGTTATCAAATGGAACTAGAATATTTCAAGAATAAGGTTTAGTTATTACTTATTTCAGTATCTTCGTTGGTGGCTCATCATGATGCTTGTGTTTGTAAGCAGGTTACTTTTGCTGATAGAGCTAATGCTTTCAGACAGCACTGTGAGTTGGCTGAAACAACCAAGCTAAAGGAGATCAACCTGTATGTTTATCAAATTTTGTTCTTAATATCAATATTCTTTTTTTATGGAACTTGAAGTAATAATATCTATCTATCTAACGACTATCTGCAATATTGTCAAGTAGCACTGGCTGAATGATTCTCTCTTCACCATGCTTTATCAATATATTACACTGCTGGAGGTCCAATAGAATTGCAACTTCGTGTGTTGGGGCTTTTGTCTATCTGCTTTAGAAGCAGATTTAGCTCATTTAAACTTAGACTATAAATTTCTAATTTTGACAATATGCAGAGACAAATTGAACCTTATGCGCTCAGACAAGGTTAGAGAAGCTGAAATGGAGTACAGGGAGGTAAGCCTCCTACTTGCACATTATACATGCACACACACACACATGATCAGACAAATATGCTTGGGTTCTAAATATTTTGTGACGCGATGCAGCTGAAAGCAGAGAGTGAACAAGCAACCAGAAGATTTGAGACAATTGTTAGGTTGATGAACGAAGAGATAGTGCGGTTTCAAGAACAGAAGACTGCAGACATGGGACTTGCCTTCCATCAATTTGCCAAGGGACAAGCAAAACTTGCTAATGACATAGCCGACGCATGGCGCAGCGTCCTACCCAAGATCGAAGCATGCTCTGTTTCCTCACAACATGGCTAGCTCATGTTGTTCCACTTTGTGGTACTACGTGTTCGGTGGTTGGTACAAGGAAGAATTTGAGAACTTGGAACAGTGTAATAGCTCGTGTGTTACTATTTTGACTGTGTTCTCTCTCTCTCTCTCTCTCTCTCTCTCTCTCTCTCTCTCTCTATATATATATATATATATATATATATATATATATATATATATATATATATATATATATATATATATGAACGCAGCTGCTGTCGAGTTAGCTGAAGCCGGAGACTCTTACGCACCTTTTTTTTTTTTGCTGTATCAAAAGCATGATATTAATTTTTAGGAAATATTTTCTTTCCTATGGTTGTAAGATAAATAATATAAATTGTCCGGTGAACAAAATATGTCAAGATTATATATATATATATATATATATATATATATATTGTCGGGAAAATGTGACACGAGGAATAATTTTCAAAAATAAGACACATGCGAAGGAATCAATGTTGAAGCTTGCTTGACAATTCCCTTGCTAATGATAACTCCCTTAAAAGGTAGTAAGATTTTATTTTACTATTTATAATTTTGGTATTATTGATTTTATTTATTTTTTATAAATTCTATTTTATCCTAGTTGTCAATATCACTTTCTATGGACGTCATTGTCACTAACGCTGTTGCCCCCTTCGACACCTCTTGATTGACTATTGTTGTTGTTGACATCCACACGATAATCCCTCAACGCTTGTTGTAAGTGTAGTCAGAATAATACCACTCAATGTCGTCCAATTAACCCCTGAACGCTTGTTGTAAGTGTAGTTAGAATAATACCACTCAATGTCGTCCTGTTGCAGTCCTATTAAGATGATGAAATCAATTGATAGTATTTATAATTTGATATGTATTTTGAGTGACATAGGATAGAATAATACCACTCAATGTCGTCCAATTAACCCCTCAACGCTTGTTGTAAGTGTAGTTAGAATAATACCACTCAATGTCATCCTGTTGCAGTCCTATTAAGATGATGAAATCAATTGATAGTATTTATAATTTGATATGTATTTTGAGTGACGTAGGATGCTTCAATCAGGGAGAGACAATTAAAGCAAGAAGAATCATAGTGGGCCGGAGGAAAATATGTCAAAAGATTGGACGTCGAGCCGGAGGATCGGTCGACGTATCAACAGAATGCTTCGGGCCATGGATTCGGGCATCGGGCCAAGAAGAGTGGATATTGCGCCAAGGATATCGGAGTTGCGGTGGTCAAGTGGCCGATTGGGCAATAGGTCGCAAGAGAGGATGATGCGTCGAAGAATCGGACAAAGCATTGATGGATCAATGACATGTTGGACAATATGATTCATGCTTAGTAATAATTGTCTAGATCGAAGTGTGTTTTATGTGTGTAGGATTAACTACGATAGCAAGACATAAAGCAAAATGAAGTTCCGGAGTCAAGAACGTGATTTCGTTGGGAGTTTGAAAATTCGTCGGAAGTCCGGACATTCGTCAGAAGTTCTACCGGAACCAACCGAGAAGTCCAGGAGCTTGCCAAAGAAGCTCGTCGAAACTCGCCAAGAAGATCGTCATGAAGTCCAGGAGCTTGTCAGGAGTATGTCGGAACATTTTCGAGAGATCATCGGAAGTTCACCGGAAGATCGGCGGAAGAAAATGGACTTATTTTACTTAGAATATATCTTAGGAATCGTAGTTAGCATATAATTAGAGTTGGGATTGGGAGGTAATCCCATCAACTTTGTTAGGAGCCAATTGGGCCTGAAGTTGGGCTGGTTTGGGTCGGATTCAAGGCCCAACTAGGATGCTGAAAGCTTGGCCGACGGTGACACCGCTTGAGGAACAATACCCCAAGAATTCTGGGTGGTGGTACCATCAGTAGTGAATGTTGCCAGTAGTGGTACCGCCCCTGTCAGGCAGTGGTACCACCCAATGGCAGATCCTGCGGTAGTAGCACCGCCCAAGAACGACGGTGGTACCGCTAGTACCCAGGAAACCTGGGATGAGACCTTTTTAGGCTCCAAGTTTGAATCAACTTGAAGCCTATACATATCCCTCTCATCCCTAGTTAATTTAAAGCACACACAGAGAGTTTAAAAGTGAGAATACATTGTAGAAATCACTTGAGAAATCCCCTCTTATAGCTTAAACTTAGAATTCTATTTAGAGAGGAGTGTGTGCTCATAAAGGTTGTCTCCTAAACCTGTGAAAAGGAGAAGAGAGGTGTAAAAGGGTAGTTTCGCTCGTTGAAAGAAGATCGATAGTGGATGCTGGTGACCTCGATGGAAGAAGAATCGACGGAGTGGATGTAGGTCACGATGATCGAACTACTATAAAAATCTAGTTTGCCTTTCTTTTGTAAAATTTATCTTACTGCAAACCTCAATACTATACTTTTACTACTCCTATACTCACATATGCTTTCAATCTAAGCATATTTTCGAAATCGATTTTATCGTACGAAACGAAAGAATTTTCAGAACCGACGTGATTTTTACCGCTGCACTAATTTACCCCCCCAGTGCCGACTCGTTCCTAACAGTTGATATCAAAGCTTCTTAATTTTTCATTTGGTTTAACACTCAAGAGAAATAACTCTTTTTGGCTTTTAAGAGGGTCACTCTCTCGTTCGTCCTCTATTGTTCAATGGGACGAACTACATATATTGGAAAACTCGAATGAGAATTTTCTTGCTTTCGTTAGATTCGAATTTATGTAATTTTGTCGAAAGCGGTTTTCGAAGGTCTTCTTTTCCAATGAACCATTGGAATGATTTGGAGAATAAGACTTATTCATTAAATGCTTTGTTTTGTGCCTTAGGCAAAACTGAGTTTAATCATGTTTCTACGTGTGAAACGACTTTCGACATTTAGCACATTCTTGAAACCACATACGAAGGCACTAGTAGAGTAAAAGTTTCGAAGATTAATCTTTTAATGCATGATTTCGAATTGTTTCATATGAAACAAAGCGAAACCGTTGTTGACATGTACACCCGTTTTACGGATGTCGTCAATGGTCTAAAAGCTCTTGGCAAATGCTTTTCTAATTTTGAACTCGTTAACAAGATTTTACGATCGCTTTTTAAAAATTGAGATTCAAAAATAACGGCTATTCAAGAATAAAAAAATTTGAATACTTTTTTGATCAAAGAACTTATCGGGTCTCTAATGACCTATGAAATGACATGCAATGCACGTAAAGAACTTAAGAATCATATTCCAAAGAATAGGAAGGATTTCGGACTAAGAACAATCGAAGACCACTCAAGTATAAGCTCAAGTGATGGTGAACTTGAACTCCTCATGAAATTTTTTTTTAAAAAATAAAAAATTAAAAATATACTTAAAAAGAAGAAGAAGGTGACTTAGGACAAATCGAGTGCCTCCAAAGACGAGGAGAAAATCAACAAAGGTGAGGTGGCCAACTATGCCTTAACGACATTCGACAATGAGGTAAACAACTCAAACAAAACTCCTTTAATTTATTTCGAAATTACATAATGCTTTTCATGAGTTATTCTTAAATTAGTTTAGAAAAATTATATATATATTTTTGAATTGCATGTTTAATGAAAATGCAAAAATAAAATTAGATCATGCTTACCTTTTTAGTAATTTAAAAAAATAATCATGAAAATTACATGTTTTATGATAAAAAAACAAAATAATTTTGATTAAAAATACCTTATGAAATCATGTTTGATTTGAAGTAATATCATGCTTAATGAGTTTATCTTTTGAAATTATGCATGATGATTCTTGCGATTTATGGATTATCGATTTTTACCATAATGAAAGTGGCTTTTTCGGTTTTAAAAAGGATACATGTCTTGATTTTGCATAAATGACGAGGGCATACTTATATGAAATAATGTAAGTGTCATGGTTGACGATTTTATATTTAATTAAGTATGATTATTTCAAGAAATAATGTGTATCTTGATGATTTTCGATTTTGATTGAAACCATACTTGATGTCTTAATGAAAATGTTAAGAGCATGCTTAATATGAAATTTTGCATGATGATTTTTGTGATTCATGGCCTATTGATATTTATCACAATGAAAATTGCTTTTTCGGTTATAAACAAGATGCATAGTTTTTATGACGAAACTTATTTTTTGATCCTAAACATTGATGCATGTTTTTATTTGACATAAATGAAAAAGGCATGCTTCTATGAAATCAATCTTATGAATTGAATTACTAAAAAGAGGAAAGCTTTCTCCTTGAAAAATTTCTCTACCTTATCGACTTTTTAAAAAAGGAGAGACCAATGAACCTATTTTTTTTGTTGAATCTCTTGAAAATGATCTTGATTTGACTATTTGAATTTAAATGAGCTTTATCTTGATTTTTTGAAATTTATAACTTAAGATTTCTTATGCACGAATCAAGATTTCCTATATTTCTTTTATCCACTTATAGAAAAAGAGATTTATTGAAATAAGTCATGTCATATGACATTCATGAAAAATTGAGACATTATGCATGAATCGAGTTCTCATGAGAATATATTTACATTATCTTCATTAAATTTTCTTGAAAAGATGTTGATGATTTTGATTATTTGAATTTGAATGAGTTTTTACCTATATCATGATCTTGGTTTCTTGGAATTACTTGAGATTTGAATTAAATCATAAAATTTCTTTTGCATGAATTAAGAACTTGTTCTCTTACAAGATTAAATAAATTTTATCTATATCATGATCTCCTTAGAATTCTTTTCGTTAATTATTTAAGAGGAGATTTGTTAAAATGGATCATGGTTTCTCTTGATTTCTCGAATGTTAGACTTGATCTTTCATTTTTTGATGATTGAAATAATGATTAAAACATTAATGATATGAATGCATGAAATACTCATGATATTGTTTTGATGCTCTAAAATGATATAAATTTGCTAGCTTATGAGTATCATGTATGATATGATAATTGATTTATTTTTAGTATCATGTATAGAGTAAGGATGATATATAAAGTTTTAAAATTGTGCATGTTGTAAATTGAAACCATAATGATGCATAAACATATTGAAATAATGATTGAAACATTAATGTAATTATAAATGATGATTTGATATTATGCATGCAATACTTCAACTTATGATAATGATGCATGCAATGATAAAATATTCATGATGAAAAATTGTTTTGACATTCATAACTTGATTTTTCATTTTTAATTAATCATCGTTTGTCATGATTTGATGATTATTGTAAAAGAAAAAAGAGATATAAAATTATATTCTTTCCTTCTTTTTGACAATGACAAAGGGGGACATAGCTAGCTTGCACAAGTCGATAAGATGCAAAATTTTGCTTGCTTACTTGCACATCTAAAGAGAAGATGCAAACGTACTTCATGTAGATTGCTTCATGTCAAACATTGTATCTTACTAGCTTGTTATCTTGCATTATTTTTCAAAAATTTACTAGCCTTCATAATTCAAAGAGGAATAAAATATTAGATTTAAATCTAATAATAATCTTATGCATGCTTTTCAAGAAGAAATAATGTGTAATTCTGATTTTGATTGAAATCATGCTTGATGTTTTAATGATGCATGCAATGATAAAATAGTCATGATGAAAAATTATTTTGACATTCATAACTTGATTTTTCATCTTTGATTATTCATCCTTTGTCATGATTTGAAAATTATTGTAAAGGAAAAAAGAGATACAAAATTGTATTCTTCCCTTCTTTTTGATAATGATAAAAAGGGAGATAGCTAGCTTGCACAAGTTAAGAAGATGCAAAAACTTGCTTGCACATATAAAGATAAGCAAAAATTATAAATGTACATATTACAAAAAGGGACAAAACTTATTAGTTTGCTTATCTCAAAAGCAAGAAATGATATCTTGCAATCTTAAGCAATAGTGTTATCTCAAGAAGCAAAACTTACAACTTATACATTGCAAAAGGAAGCAAGAATCGCTAGCTTACATACTTCAACAAGAAAGCTATCTTGCATTTGCTTTCGAAATTTTTGCTAGCTTATATGTTGTAAACTTGCTATCTTACTACCTTACATATCTACAACTTGATAGCCTGTATGTTCTAAATATGATGTAACACTTGCTAAATTTTCTAGTTTATAAATTGCATGATGATAAATGCAATGATTTGATCTTATATATCTTAAACATTTGATAGTTATATATTTTTTTTTATTTTAATAAAAAAGAGAAATATGATGTCATGCATAAGTTTATTGTCAGACTTACTTTACAGCTTACAAGCCTTACTTGTTTTCAAACTAGCACTACTGCTTGCCCATGCCTTTGTCCTAGGTCGATGAACTGTAGTTAGTAGGGTTCCACTGGAGCTCACAGGTTTGAGTGCTAATGCCTTTCCCCGCTCTATCTTAAAGTACTTAATTTCATATTGAGAGTCTCCCCTAGAATACGAGTATCTTTGCGTGCTTGCTGGGTTTTACCTTGTACATAAAGCAACTTAGACCACGAGGAATATGCTTAGAAGAATATGCTTAGCGCAGTCTAATATGAATATAACTCAAAACTCATATAAGAGATTAACAAACCAGAGCACTTAAGTAAAAATCATATATGCCCGAAACCATAAGTAAGCTAAATATGGGCAGCCCTTAGTTACGTGGCTTGTTTCCCGAAAACATGTTGCTTGAATTTTTGAATCCAAGAGTTATATTAATATGACATATTGATAGGGGGAGTTTGTTTAAACTCCGGGAGTTAAGGTTAACTCCGTCATCAATTTGTTGTCATCATCAAAAAGGGAGAGATTGTTGAATCTCGAATTTTGATGATGAAACTAATTGATAGTATTTATGATTTGATTTGCATTTTGAGTAACGCAAGATGCTTCGATCAAGGAGAGACAATTAAAGTAGGAAGAATTATGTTGGGCCGGAGGAAAACATGTTAGAAGATTTGACGTCGAGTCGGAGGATCGATCGACGTATCGATAGAAGGCTTCGGGCCATAGATTTGAGAATCGGGCCAAGAAGAGCAGATATTGTGCCAAGGATATCGGAGTTGCGGAGGTCAATTGGCTGATTGGGCAATAGGCCGTAAGAAAGGACGATGTGCCGAAGAATCGGACGAAGCATCGATGGACCAATGACATGTCGGACAACATGATTCATGCTTAGTAATAATTATCTAGATAGAAGTGTATTTTGTATGTGCAGGATTAACTACGATAGCAAGACATAAAGCAAAATGAAGTTCCGGAGTTAAGAACACAATTTCGTTGGGAGTTCGAGAGTTTGTCGGAAGTTCTGCCGGAACCAACCGAGAAGTCCAGGAGCTTCCCAAAGAAACTCGTCGGAACTCACCAAGAAGATCGTCGTGAAGTCTAAGAGCTTACTGGGAGTCCGTCGAAACATTACCGAAAGATCGTTGGAAGTTCGCTTGAAGCTCGTCGGAAGAAACCAGACTTATTTTGCTTAGAATATGTCTTAGGAATCGTAGTTAGCACATAATTAGAGTTAGAATTGTGACGTAATCCCATCAGCTCTGTTAGGGGCCAATTAGGCTCGAAGTTTGGTTGGTTTGAGCTGAATTCAAGGCCCAACTAGGATGCTGAAAGCCTAGCTGATGGTGGCACCGCCTAGGGAATAACACCCCAGGAATTCTAGATGGTGGTACCGCCCAAGCTGGGTGGTGGTACCGCTAGTAGTGAATGCTGCCAACGGTGGTACCGCCCCTATCAGGCGGTGGTACCGCCCAATGGTAGATCCTGTGACGGTAGTACCTCCCAAGAACGATGGTGGTACTGCCGGTACCTATAAAACCTGGGATGAGACCTTTTTAGGCTCCAAGTTTGAATCAACTTGAAGCTTATAAATATATCTCTCATCCCTGGTTAAACAAGCATAAAGAGTTTAAAAATGAGAAAACATTATAGATCACTTGAGAAATCTCATTCTCTAGTTTAAACATAGAATTCTATTTAGAGAGGAGTGTGTGCTTGTAAAGGTTGTCTCCTAAACCTATGAAAAGGAGAAGAGGGGTATAAAAGGGTAGTTGATCTTCGCCCATTGAAAAAAGATCGATAGTGGATACCGATGGTCTCAACGGAAGAGGAATCGACAGAGTGGATGTAGGTCACGATGACCAAACAACTAAAAAAATCTGGTTTGCCTATCTTTTGTACAATTTATCTTACTTTAAACCTCGTTACTGTACTTTTACTACGCCTACACTCGCATATTGCTTTCAATCTAAGCATATTTTTTAAATTAGTTTTATCGTATGAAACGAAAGAATTTTTAGAATCGACATGATTTTTACCACTACACCAATTCACCACCCCCCTCTTTTAGCGACTTGTTCCTAACGCGTCCAATATTGCTTGCTTGATGTCATCTTGCAACAAAAAAGAAGAGAAAAAAGGAAAATATTTATGGATTAATTTAAAATATTATATAATTTTAAAAATAAGATTATAAATAGTAAAAAAAGATTGTAAATAAATAAATATTGGACTTATTCCATCGTTAGCCGTTCATGTGAGGACTCACATTGTCGCCCATTTTATGAAGTATCTGAGAGATCAAAAGACGCACTACTGTCTGTGCCCGAATCACATACCCGCCGACCGATGACGAAATAGAATACCCGGGGCCCTCTGTGGGGCCAATGCTTTTGGACGCCACCGACACAGCTTGCTGTTCGAGATATGTCGATGCCGTGACGGCTGTGAGAATATAAGCTATCAATCTTAAAAGATTTCTTTGTTCGAGACGCGTCGCGTTTACCTGCCGAGGAATTCGCTGCTTTCCAATCCGACACCGGCATTGTGAGCTCACCTGCACACCAAGCCGTCTCATATAATAAAAAGATGACTTCACGTTCGTCCGCATTCCAAATCGTTCAAGAAAAAAAAGAAAAAGAAGGAAGAAATTGATGCATCATATTTAAATTGTGATAATGGCAGAGTCTTACCGCCGTGTGAAAGGGTGGAGATTTTTGGGTTTAGTGGCGAGGGAATCACGGTGATATCGATGCCGGTGGATGGGCGGTGGTGCTTCTTTTATCCTTTGCCTTTTCGCTATCTTCCGAGGTTAAAAGCGGAGACAGAAGCAGAGATGGACAGCTCCATCGGCTTTCAAGGCAGTAGCAGGCACGGAGAACATGAGGAGCTCTCAATTCATCCTCGTTCTCCTTATCATATACTTTATCTGTGGAATGAAGTGCAATGATACCAATGACTTGGGTAAACCTTTCGATCTAGTTTCTGGTCACTTGTAAAGCCAATGTAACAATTGAGTACCATGAGAAAAAACTCTTGAAACCTACCTCAATGGTTTCCCGGCATCTGCAGGCGGTGGCGGAGGGGGCAGACTATCTCGCCGCGGCGTAGGCGGAGGAGGGCACGGCCGTGGCATCGACGGCAACGGCGTCAACTCTGGAAGCAGCAATTCTGATTCCGGCTCAGGAGCAGAGGTTCCGGTCCTCGGAGCCGCCGCAGCAGCAGCAGGTCACCACGGCAGCCGTGGCCACAGTGCTGCAAGCAGGCACGGCTACCACCTCCGTGCCATGCTCGCAACTACTGCGTTCTCAGCTGCCATTCTTGTGTATCAGCAGTAGCAGCACCAGCAGAAGCTTCTTCTGATATAGGAAAGCTGGTTGGTTTGGTGCAGTGCTTTCTCAGCACTTTGTATAGTAAAGCTCGTTGATACGAAGAAGCTTTGCGATTTTATGCTTAATGAAAGAGACTCCACAATCAGACATGCTTGTAAACCAGCTCTTAACCCCTAATTCTACTGTTGGAAATTGGTGTCAATAAATAATACATCATATACCTCAAGAATTCAAAATTCGAAGTGTTTTGTCTTTGCTCATATATGATTGTAGATCAACAATATTTAACAAGTCCCAAAAACACAAATTAATGTGAACAACAACAAAATACAGTTTAAGTAGGGCTTCCTGAGCAACACAATTCATGATCAATAAGGAGCCTAAATTAAGGATGTCAACAATTCATGATCAATAAGGAGTCTAAACTGTTCTATCTTGAGAGAAACTATCTTCAGTGAGGAAATAGTATTGGAAAAAGTTCATTGCATCATCAACAGAAAGATTCATTACAAAAATATATTATATATTTATGGAAGAAAAAGCTAAATTAGTTATTGGCTAGGGTTTCTTGAAAGAGAATGATTCATTTTGAATATAATTAATGTAATATATCTTTAGAGACTATATATAAACCTTCTTGAGTAATGAAAGATATAGAGTTTCTGAAATTATAAAAAAGTTTTAAGAGAAATATAGAAGATTTAACCTTATCCTACTCTTCCTTTATTTAATAACTCTATCCATTCTTTCTATCAAGTCCAACATTTAGTATTAGAGTATAGGTTAAGCTATGGCCTCTTCCCCAAGTACCATCCAACGAATCCCCAAATTAACAAAAGAAAATTATGACATATGGTACATTCAAATAAAGGTTCTTCTAGGCTCCTAAGATGTATAAGAGTTTGTAGAATATAGATTTGTTGAACTAAAGTCCAGTAGAAGAAGGAGCAATGCATACAAAAGCAATAAAACAACTCAAAGATAGAAGGAAGAAGGAGAAAAAGACCCTATTCACGATCTACCAAGGGTTTGATAATACAATGTTCGAGATCATCGCTTCAGCAAATACTTCAAAGGAGGCTTGAGAAATGTTTCAAAAAGCATTCGATGGTGTTGATAAGGTAAAGAAACTTTGTCTATAAGTTTTACGAGCCGAGTTTGAAAAATTATAACAAGGTACTTCTGAAACTATTTTTGATTACTTCTCAAAAATTATTTCTATTGTTCATCAAATAAGATGAAATGGTGAACAAATAAGTGATCAAAGAGTAATAGAAAAAATACTGAGATCTCTAGATCTAAAATTTGATTTTATTATTATTGTGATTGAATAATCTAAAGATTAAAAAAAAATATCTTTAGAACAACTTATGGGTTCCTTTCAAGTTTATGTACAAAGGATTAGAAAAAGATGAGAAGACAAAAATATGACCAAGCTTACTCTTAAAAGCAAAGATAAATCAAATTCTCAAAGAGGAAGAGAACGTGGACAAAAAGGAAGAGAAGGCAAAAATCAGATCAATCAAGAATCTCTAAACAATAAAAGTAATGGAGAAAATTTTAGCCAGAGAGGTTGAGACTATGATCGAGGATGTGGTCGAGGCTGTGGACGTGGCAAAACTTATAAAATGTTTGAAATATAATGCTATATTTGTAAACGGTATAGACATTACTCTTATGAATGTTATTATAATCATAATAATTAAGGTAACATGATAAATTTTGTTGAGAAAGAAAAGAACAAAAATTAAGTTTTACTAATAACTTATAATAATTTGAAAGAGGATCAATCTATGACATGGTATCTAGATATATGAGTCTCAAATAACATGTGTGGCATCAAAGAGCTATTTTCAGAAATGGATACAAGTTATTTCGGAAACATTACATTTGGTGATCTATCTCAAAGACTAGTAAAATACAAAGGTAAAATTTTTTTTTGACTTAATAATGACAAAGAATTATACATTTCAGATGTTTATTATGTTCCAGATATGAAAAATAATATTCTAAGCTTAGGGTAATTACTTAAAATAAGTTATGATATTTAGATGAAAGATATGACTCTTTCTATTCATGATGAGAATAAAAAATTAATCATAATATGAAAATGATAAAAAATAGAATATTTCCTCTACATTTATGTATTTTTAATTGGTCAAATTGTTTTAAAACTAATATTGAGGATATTTCCACGCCATGACATCTTAGATATGCTCACTTAAATTTTAAGCATTTGAAACTTTTATAGAAGTATAACATGGTGATATGAATGCCAAGAATTGATCTCCTATCAAAATTATATGAAATATATGTCATGGATAAGTAAGAAAGAAAGCATTTCAAAGTCAGAAGTACAAAAAGAACATAACATCGACTTGATTTGATGCACTCAGATGTTTGTGGCCCTATCAATCCAGTATCACTTGGAGGAAGCAGGTATTTTCTCACATTTACTGATGATCATAGTGGCAAAACTTGGGTTTACATGTTAAAAGAAATTTTAAGTAAATTCAAAGAATTTAAGGATTTGGTTGAAAGACAAAGTGGTTACAAGATTAAATGTTTAAGAATAGATAGAGGTGATCAATATATATCAAATGAATTTAAAAGTTTTTATAGAAATAATAGAATTTTACATCAATTAACTATGTCATACACACTTTAACAAAATTTATCTCAAAAAGAAAAAATATGACTATACTTAATATGGTTTGATGCATGTTAAAGGAAAGAAAAATTTCTAAAGAATTTTGGGGAGATGTTGTTGCTTATGCAGTTTATTTGCTTAACATATTTTCCTACAAAGTGAATTGGTAATTTTACACTAGAAGTGTTGAATCTCATATTTTAATAATGAAATCAATTGATGAATTTACGATCTAATATATGTTTAAGTAATGCAAGATTAGCTTCGATCAAGGAGAGGCAAATTAATTAAAGCAGGAGGAATCAGACGTTAGAATTGAACATGTCAGAAGATTGGACATCGGACCGAAGGATCGGTCGACGTGTCGGTAGAAGGCTTCGTGTCGTGAATTCGAGCATTGGGCCAAAGGAGTGGATATTACACTACGGAGATTAGAGTTCGAAGGTCAACAGATTGGGCAAAAGATCGCAAAAGAGGATAATGCGCTGAAGGATTGTACGAAGCGCCAATGAACCAATGACATACCGGACAAAGGATTCATGCTTTGTAATCATTTGTCTAAGATCGAAATAGTTTAGGAGGCTAATTGAGTTAGCTTTTGGTGTAATCATGCTAACTCAATTAGGGGCCAATTAGGCCTTAATTGGGACTGATTTGGGCTCATTGGGAGGCACATTCAATGACCCAAAAGTTGGGTTAGGCGGTGGAATCGCCTGTGAGTTGGAAAACTCAAAAAACCCAGTTTCCGAGGCTATCAGGTGGTGGTACCGCCAGATTGGGCGGTGGTATCGCCTAGTAATAGTGTGTCAGGCTGCAGGCGGTGGTACCGCCCATACTTGGAAGACCTAAAAATTTAAATTTTTGTCTCCATTTTTGAAATCATTTGGGGCCTATAAATATCTCACTTGGGCAGCAAGAAATAAGTAAGAATTCTTGAGGAAAAAACTGAAAAAACTCTTCCAAAACTTTGAGTTCCCTCCTCCTAATGCTTAGAGTTAGTCCTAAGGGAGGTGTGTGAGGGACTACTTATAAAAGAGTAGCTTGTAAGGGTTGTCTTCTAAACTCGTGAAAAGGAGAAATGAGTGTAAAAGGCTAGTTAATCTTTCCCCATTAAAGGAAGATCGGTAATAGAAACCGGTGGCCTCGAGTGAAGAGAAATCGGGAGTGGATGTAGGTCACGACGATCGAACTACTATAAAAATCTGGTTTGCATTTACTTTAAGTTCTTTACTTTAATTGCAAACTGATTTCTTACTTTTACTATGCTTCCGTACTCTTTCAAGTTAAACATATTTCCTATACGTGATTTTTATCATTGCACTAATTCACCCCCCCTCTTAGTGTCATTTTTTATTCTAACAATTGGTATCGAAGTCACGTTCTTTTCTCATTTGGTTTAACACATAAGAGAAATGACTCTTTTCAGCTTTCAAGAGGGTTACTCTATCATTCGTCCTCCTATGTTCAATGGGATGGACTACCCTTATTAGAAAACTCGAATGAGAGTTGTTTTGCTTTCTATGGATTTGAATTTATAGAATATCGTCGAAAGCGGTTTTCAAAAGTCTTCTACTCCAATAAACGAATGGAATGATTTGGAGAAAAAAACTTTTTCTTTAAATGCTAGGATTATGAATGCTCTATTTTGCTCCTTGGATAAAAATGAATTTAATTGAGTTTCTATATGTGAAATGGCTTATAACATTTGACATACACTTGAAATCACACACGAAGGCATGAGTAGGGTTAAACATTTTAAAGTTAATCTTTTGATGCATGATTTTGAGTTGTTTCATATGAAACCAAGCAAAATCGTTGAAGATATGTACACTCGTTTTACGGATGTCATCAATGATTTAAAAAGTCTTAGTAAATATTTTTATAATTTTGAACTTATTAACAAAATACTAAGATCCCTTCTAAAGTGTTGGGATCTGAAAGTAATTGCAATACAAGAGGCAAAGAACTTAAACAATTTTCCATTGGAAGAACTTATTGGTTTATTGATGACATGAAATGACGTGCAAGGCACATGATGAATATGATGAACTTGAGAACAACCTTCCAAAGAACAGGAAGGACTTAGCACTTAGAACAAAAGAAGACAACTCGAGCAAAAGCTTAAGTGATGATGACATAAAACTCATAAATAAATAAAACATAAAATATGAAACTAAAAATAAAAATAAACTTATAAAGAAGATGTTGCCAAAGAAGAAAAAGACACTAAAAACAACTTGGGAGAAACCAAGTACCTTCAAAGATGAGGGGCAAACCGATGAAGACAAAGTGGTGAACTTCACTTTGATGACTCTCGACAATGAGGTAAACAACTCAAATGAAACTCTTTTACATTACTATGAAATTACTTGATGCTTTTCATGAGTTGTTTTTAAATTAGTTAGTAAAAAATAAAATATAAAAAAATTATCATGTTTCTCTTTCTAGTGTTTAAAAAAATATATTTAAAAATTAAGCATAACAATTGCATATTAACTCCTAAGCATGAAAAGTTAGATTTATTTAAAAAATATATATTACTATAATAAATAAAATAATTTTGATTGAAAATGCTTTACATTTGATGAAATCAATTTTGATGATTTAATTAAGCATAATGATGTAATGAAAGTATTAAAATTTTGCTACCATGCTTGATGATTTTATATTATGTATGAGATTTTGAAATTATACATGATGATTTTTGTGATTTATGATTTATTAATCTTGATGATTGCTATGATGAAATTTGCTCTTTCGGTTTTAAATGATAATGCATGTGTTGATTATGACATATAAAACTAAGGCATACTTGTGTGAAATAAATCACACAAATTGAAACAACTAAAAAGGAAATATATTTTGAAAATTTCTCTATCTTTATCTTATCGATTTAAAAAAAAATGATAAATCTATTTATGTCATTTTGAATCTCTTGAAAGTGATTTTGATGATTTTGATTATTTAAATTTGAATGAAATTTTACCTATATCATGATTTTGATTCCTTGATATTATAACTTGAAATATTTTATGAATCAAGATCTTCTATTATGTGTTCTCCTATTATTTAAGAGGAGTTATTTTATGAATCTTGATTTTTTGTGAATTCTAAGAATTATAACTTGTGATATTTTTTTATGAATCATGATCTTGACAACTTAAGATTTTTTATACATGAACAAGATCTTTTTTCTCCTATGTTCCTTTTAGCTAAAGAAGAGATTCATCCAAACGAATCTTGATTCTTTCACTTGATACTTATGAATTGAAATTTATATTATATGAATCAAGATTTTTCATTAATTATTCTCCTACGATTCCTTTTGGTATTTATTAAGGAAATATTTATCCAAATAAACCAATGATATATCTCTAGACTTTTTAATATTCATGACTCGAATTTTATATGTACAATTCTCATGTATTTATGACTTGTATATCTCATCATCAAGTTAATTTTTCTTAATATATTTCATGTAATGATTTGAAAAATGATGTAATGAAAAAATTTTTACACTATTATAAGCATCCATTCTTTTTTATAATGACAAAGGGGAGCAAAACTTGTTAAGCTTGCTCAAACTCAAAAGAGAAGCAAAAATTATAAACTTGCACATTGCAAAGGGAGCAAAAATTGCTAGCTTGCACTTCTCAAAATAGAAGAAAGAACTCACTAGCTTACATGTTGTAAAATGATATAAAATTTGCTAATTTGTATGATGTAAAACTTATTAAAATTTCTAGCTTAATCATCTAAAAAAGAGAAGCAAAGTTTGCTAGCTTACACATTTCAAGAAGATGCAAAAATAGGCTATCTTGCACATCTCAAAAAATGAAAAATTTTGCTCTTTCATATATGAAAAACTTGCTAGCTTGCTCATCTCAAGGAAATGAAAACTTGCTAGCCTTCATACTTCAAAAAGAAGTAAAACTTGATAATTCGCTATCTTACAAAATGATGAAAAATTTGCTAAATTGCATGTTTAAAAAATATACTAGCTGCACTTTTCTCCTTTTTGTTAATAACAAAGGGGGAGAAAGTATGATGATGATTTGAATCATGCATGATATGATGCACTTTGATATTTTAAAATTATGATTATGTATGTAATATTCATGATTTTATTATGATGATGGTTACACCAATTAGGTGTCCTGAATTCGGGTATTTGAGTGACGATTTGAATCATGAATGATATGATGCACTTTGATATATTAAAATTATGATTATGTATGCAATGCTCATGATTTTATTATGATGATGTATATGATGTATTGCTTATAATATGAATCATGATTGCTTTGACTTGAATTCAATTTGATTCAAAGTTTCTATCAATATGACATATTGATAGGAGGAGTTTAGTTTAAACTCCATCATCAATTGATTGTCATCATCAAAAAAGGGGAGATTGTTGAATCTCGGATTTTAATGATAAAATCAATTAATAAGTTTATGATCTAATGTACATTTGAGTGACGCAGGACTAGCTTCGATCAAGGAGAGACAAATTGATTAAAGCAGGAGGAATTAGATGTTGGAATTAAACATGTCAGAAGATTGGATGTCGGACCGGAGGATCGGTCGACATGTTGGCAGAAGGCTTCGTGCTGTGAATTCGGGCATCAAATCGAAGGAGTGGATATTACACCAAGGAGATTAGAGTTGCAGAGGTCAACATGCCGATTGGGCAAAAGGCCGTAAAAGATGATGATGCATCGAAGGATTGGAGGAAGCGCCGATGAACCAATGACATACCGGACAAAAGATTCATGCTTTATAATTATTTATCTAAAATTAAAGTAGTTTAGGGGGCTAATTGAGTTAGCGTTTGGTGTAACCATGCTAACTCAATTATCGGCCAATTGGGCCTTAATTGAGACTAATTTGGGCTCATTGGGAGGCCCATTCAATGACCCAAAAGTTGGGTTAGGCGATGGCATTGCCAGAACAGGTGGTGGAATTGCTTATGAGTTGGAAAACTCGAAAAACCTAGTCTCCGAGGCTATCATGTGGTGGTACCGCACAGTGTCAAGCTGCAAGCGGTGGTACCGCACAATGCAAGCGGTGGTACCGCCCGTACCTAGAAGTCCTAGAAATTTAAATTTTTGACTCCATTTTTTAAATCATTTGAGGCATATAAATACCTCACTTGGGTAGTAAGAAAGGAGCAAGAATTCTTGAGGAAACAACTGAGTAAACTTTGCCAAAACTTTGAGTTCCCTCCTCCTAGTGCTTAGAGTTAGTTCTAAGGAAGGTGTGTGAGGGACTACTTATAAAAGAGTAGCTTATAAGAGTTGTCTCTTAAACTTGTGAAAAGGAGAAAGGGGTATGAAAGGGTAGTTGATCTTTAACCATAGAAGAGATCCGTAGTGGAAGCCGATAGCCTCGATTGAAGAGGAATCGAGAGTGGATGTAGGTCACGATGACCAAACCACTATAAAATTTTGGTTTATAGTAATCAAGGTGAAATAAAAGTATTTTATTTATAAGTTCAAGGTTAGAAAAACTTTTACCAAGTACTTTTAAACCATTGACGACATCCATAAAACGGGTGAACATGTCTCCAATGGTTTTGCTTTGTTCCATTCGAAACAATTTAAAACTATGCATCAAAAGATTAACTTTAAAATCTTTAACCCTACTTGTGCCTTCGTGTCCGACTTCAAGAGTATGCCAAATGTCATATGCAGTTTCACAAGTTGAAATACGATTAAACTCGTTTTTATCCAAAGCACAAAATAAAGCATTCATAGCTCTAGTATTTAAAGAAAAAATCTTCTTTTCAAAATCATTCAATTTGTTCATTGGTTTGGAAGACTTTTGAAAATCGCTTTCAATAATATTTCATAAATCGAAATCTATAAAAAGCAAAAAAATTCTCATTCGAGTTTTCCAATACATGTAGTTCGTCCCATTGAACATGGGAGGACGAGTGATTAAAAGACCCTCTTGATTACTAGCAAAAGTCGTTTATCTTTGGCGTTAAACCAAATGAGAATAAACCTTAGGTCTAATACAAACTATTAGGACCGAAATCAGCACTACGAGGGGGGGGGGCGGGGGGTGGTGTGGGCGGGCAGGTTGGGAGTGAATTAGTGCTTATGATAAAAACATCGATTTTAAAAAATTACATTCGATGAAAAATCGTATCGGAAATGTGCTTGACTTGGAGTAAGTGAACTAAATAATTAATTCAGAGAGTAATAGCAATAAAAAATAGAATATAAATATAAACTAAGTTTATAGTGGTTCTTTCGTCACAACCTATGTCCACTCCCAATTCCTCTTCTATCGAGGCCACCAACATTCAATAATGATCTTCCTTCAATGGGCGAAAATTAACTATCCTCTTATAACTCTTTCTCATTTTCATACGTTTAGGAGATAACCTTTACGATCCTCACACCTCTCTTAGAATGATCATAAATTTTAAGGAGGAGGATACTAAGCACTTTTTCAAGACTTTTATAACTCAAAATCTCAAGATTTTTATTCACTTTTCATGCTCTTTCATGCAGGAAAGAGTAGGATATTTATAGGCCTCAAGGACTTCAAAAATTGAGCCAAAAAGTATCTCATCCTTGATTTTCGGGGTACTGGCGGTACCATCTCTTGCTCTCCTGACAACTAGCGGTACTATCTCCAGTCTGAGCGATACTATCGCCTGATAAATCCTCGGAGACTGAGCTTTAGCAATACTGCCACATGTCAGGCGGTACCACCATTTGTCAAGCGGTACCATCGCCTAACAGCATTAACTATTGGTAGTGCCACCGCTTGACATGGCTCTAGGTCACTGAATGAGCTATCCATCTGGCCCAATGCAGCCCTGATTTAGGCCCAATTGGTCCCTAATTGAGTTAGTAGAGTTACACCCAAACCTAACTCAAATTAAGACTCAAACAATTATAAGATAGCAAATCTAAGTTGTCCGACTTGTCATTTGTTCATTTGAGCTCCCGACGAACTTCCGACGAACTTTTAACGCATCATCCGAACTTTTGGCATATCGCCCGATCCATCGGCATGTTGACTCCCGCAACGTTTGATTCTTCCGGCCCGATGCCTAATCTTTGACTCCGACCCAACTTCATATTCTTTTGCTTTAATAATTTTATATTTTCACGATCGAAGTTAGTCCTACATCACTTTTCTCAAATAACATATTAGATCGTAAACTTATCAATTGATTTCATCATCCAAATTCATGATTCAATAGTTGAAAGAGTTCCAAGCAAGATACTATTGCTGACTCAACCATGGGCGGTAGAGTACATTGTTGCGTAGAAGCAACAAAGGAGAGACTCTGGATGAAGAAATTTATCATAGATAAAGGAGTTATGTCAAGCATCGAGGAGTTGATTGTTCAAGTCCTTTGCTTCTTAAATTGTAATTACCTTTGGATCCCAATTTTTTGAAAGAGATCATAAAATTTTATTAACCAATTCAAGATTAGTATAACATTTACCAAGAGCTTTCAAATCATTGACAATATTCGTAAAACGAGTGTACATGTCATCAATTATTTCGCTTGGCTTCATTTTAAATAATTCATAACTATGTACCAAAAGATTAATCTTAGATTCTTTTACTTTATTTATGCCTTCATGAGTAACTTCAAGTGTGTGACAAATATCATGTTTAGTTTCATATGTAGAAACACGATTAAACTCATTTTTGTTTGAAGCATAGAATAAAGCATTTATAGTTTTAGCATTTAAATAAAATATTTTTTTCTTGAGAACATTCCATTCATTCATTAGTCTAGAGGATTTTTTAAAACCAAACTCAACAATGTTTCATAGATCAAAATTTATAGAAAGAAAAAAAAAATTACATTCGTATTTTCCAATATGTGTAGTCCGTCCCATTAAACATAAGAGAATGAGTGATAGAGTGACCCTCTTAATTATAAAAAAATCATTTAATCTCTCTTAGGTGTTCAACCAACTGAAAGAATCATGCTCTGATACCAATTATTAGGATCGTAATTGCACTAAGGGGGAGGGGGAGAGTGTGAATTAATACTTTCGAAATAAAATTCCGATTTAAAAGTTTAATAAAAAATATGTATCAAAAATGTGTTTAAACTTCGAATATGAGTAAGGATAGTGAGTAACTAAACCAGTTAGTAATAGAAAGGAAAAACATAAAGAGAAATGCATGTTCGGTCGTCCCAACCTACATCTACTCCCGATTCCTCTTCTCTCAAAGCCACCAGATTTCACTACGAATCTTTTTTTCAATTGGCGAAGATCAACTACTCTTGTTACAACTCTTTCTCCTTTTCACAGGCTTAAGAGAAGACCTTCACACCTCTGTTTTATAAGAAGACCTCACACTTCCCTTACAATGACTTCTAAACTCAAAGAGGAAGAGACTCAACATTTTAAGAGAGTTTATATATTTAAAATCATAAGTTTTCATGCTTTGCTAAGCAAGTATGAGTGGGGTATTTATAGGCTCGAAATGACTTCAAAAATAGAGCCAAAAATTTAAATCCCTAGGTTTTCGAGGTACTAACGGTACTACTGCCTAATAGAGCTTAGGAACCAAGACTCTAGCGATACCACCACTTGCTTAGGTGGTACTACCTCTTGATAGTCTATCGGTACCTTCGCTTGACTAGGCGATACCATCTCTTTGACAGCCTAGGAACCCGAGTTCTAGCGGGTACCACCGCTCAGCCTAACTCCATGTTACTAAATTGGCCTTTCAATATGTCTAATTCAGTCTTGTTTTAAGCCCAATGAGCTCCTAATCAAGTTGGCATGGTTATGCTCTAAAACTAACTCAATTAGATACTTAAACAATTTCGATCAAGACTTAACAATTACAATCATGAAACGTACATTGTTCGATATGTTATTTGTTCATTTGGCACTTCGTTTAATCCTCTGACGTATCATCCTTTTCTTCGGTATATTGCTCGATCCATCGGTATGTTGACATCCCACAATATACGATCTTCTTTGCTCAATGTTCGATCCTTCTAGCTCGATGCTCAAACTCTGACATGATGCTCTTGGCCCAATGTCTGATTCTTCTACTTCAACAATTTACCTTTCCATGATCGAAGTTTTTCTTGTATCACTTATCTCAAACACTTATTAGTCCATAAACTCATTAATTAATTTTATCATTAAAATATGAGATTCAATATTTTTGGCTCCACTATTGAAGCAATATGGGGTCTATAAATACCCCACTTATGCTTGCTTGGAAAAAACATGAAAACTTGAGATTTGAAGTGTGTAAACTCTCTTAAAAGGTGTTGAATCTCTTCCTCCTTAAGTTTATATATCATTCTAAGGATGTGCGAGATTTTCTTATGAAAGAGAGGTATTAAGGTTCTTTCATAAGCTTGTGAAAATGAGAAAGAGTTGTAACAAGGGTGGTTGATCTTTGTCCATTGAAAAGAAAATCAGTAGTGAAAGCTAGTGGCCTCAAGAGAAGATGAATCGGGAGTGAATGTAGGTCGGGACAACCAAACCACTATAAATTTGGTTTGCATTGCTCTTTATAAATTTCCTTTCTATTACTAACTGATTTAGTTACTTACTACCCTTACTTATATTCTAAGTTTGACGTATTTTCGATATGTATTTTACGATAAAAAATTTTTAAATCTAAATTTTATTTCGAAAATTCAAATTCACCCCTTACGATCCTAAAAAGGAGATGGTGAGTCTAGTTAGAACGATATGTGATTTTTGGATTCAAGGATGGTGCTCTTATAGATCATCAGATAAAATAAATTTATATATATCGAAATGTATGATTCCAAAATTTAATTTATTATTATTTGATTTCAATTTTCATATTAAATTTAACCGACCGAAAGCCAACGAACAGAAAGGTTTGGTCGCGTTCATTTGGAGGAACCCAACAAACAAGGCTGTCAAATCCCACACTAAGAATGCCCTAAGGAATTGGAAGCACAAACCTCGATTCGAACAATTCAAACGAAGAAAAGAAAGCGAAAGGAATCGAAAACGGAGAAGAGGAAGGCAAAGGAATAATAGAGGCAATACCTGCAAGCGGTTCGCTGTCCGAAGAGGAGGCGGAGGCCACATTACATCGTCGCCTTCTTCTCAACAAATGCTAGCGGAGCGAAAGCCAACGAACAGAAGCAACAAGGTTTGGCCGCGTTTCTCTTGGAGGAACCCAACAACCCTTTTGATACGGGATCCTCTCCAAGTCGCGCGTATCCGATTGTCCACGCAATTTCCCCATGCGTTCGTTGATGTGAGCCTCGTCTGCGATTAGACCCTGCGCCATATGGGGCTCACAAAAATCAACGGTTAATACAAAATTTTCATTCTGTTGAAATGGTTTGTGTTGGAGATGATCCTAACTCCTCTGGGACCGAAAAAGTACACGATGGACGGACTCAAAACTGCCCATTACTGAGTGCTTACGTCAGCGGAAAGAAGCCCATTGGGCCTTATTGTAAGGCCGTTCGGCTCAATTCTGTCGCACGTGCCTAGGATTTGGTTGCGACCGCTCGCGCATAAAGGGGGCGGCGACGGAGAAGAAACCACCACCCGCAACGTCTTCCTTGTTTGATCGCTCCCTCTACCTCTCTCTTCGCCACCCCACCTCGTTGCTTGCTTCTTACGGTGGATACTGGTCACCCGTCCTTCGATCACAGCGGTCCTCGTCTTCCTCCACTCAAATCGATCCGTTCTTTCTCGCTCTCCGTCGATCGGTTGATGCGAAGCACAAAGGTACGGTTATTGATCCAGATGCCTCACTCTTGTCTGTTTTTTTTTGTCTTCTTGCTCCTGCGTTCTTCTTTGGGCTGTTGATTCGATTTCTCCGAGTTAATTAATGGGAAACTTCGATCTTCCATCGTCCAGTCTTTGGATTTCGATCTGGGAGATCTGTTCACTGGGTCCGCATTAAACCCGCCCGAAACTTTGGAAATTATTTTATGCCAGATGTTTCATATTTCTGATTTTACTGGATTTCTTGTCTTCTCGAAAGCGATTTGGATTTTTAACACGACGATTAATGGATTGATCTGATATATTCAAGTTATTTCATCAAAGATTTGAGGAAAAGATAGATCTTGGTTTAATTGCGTTGTAGGATTTCTATTCAGGTTTCCACGAATAATTCAACCTATGTTGCTATGCTTGTTTGAACTTCGGACCTAAGAAGAAAATTTTGTTTTGTTATGTGGTTTTTTATTTTTCCGCTTCTTGGAATATGATAGTGTTATTTTATTTGGATTTGTTCATTAATCATTTGAATGATCTGCTTTAGATGTTGATTTCTTCATTTTTCCAGTTGGTATGCTATTCTTTTGTCTCTTTATGACTGCTGCAGGGGAGAAAGATGCGGCGTTTGATTCTCGTTATTCTCCTAATAACAGGTTGTCTGAGTTCTGCATTGTTGTTCACAATTCTGGCGGTTGGCTTGGTAATCCACAGAATTGAATGATTACCGAGGGCTAGATCATTAGCTATATTTCTGAGTTACTCTCTTCCTTTTATGGAGCACCTTCCTGTGGAAGTCATTGGGAATATCCTTTCTCATCTTGGAGCTGCTCGGGATGTTGTTGTTGCCTCTGCAACTTGCCGGAAATGGAGAGAAGCCTGCAGGAAGCATCTCCATACCCTTTCTTTTAAGTCAGACGACTGGCCCCGTGACATCACCACCAGGCAGTTGGAGATCCTCATAACACAGACAATATTCCAAACAATCGGTTTGCAGTGTCTTTCAATTCACATGGACAGCGCCCATGAATTCTCAGCTGCTCCAGTTATTGCTTGGCTCATGTATACTAGAGAAACACTAAGGAGCTTATCATATAACGTGCGCACAACACCTAATGTGAACATTCTAGAGAAGTGTGGTCGACAGAAGCTAGAGACCTTGGATTTGGATCATAATTTGATTACCGGGGTTGAACCAAGTTACCAGCGATTTACTTGCCTCAAATCTCTTTCTCTAAGACATATTAATATCTCTGCCTTTGATTTGAGCCTCTTGCTGGCTGCCTGTCCGAGAATCGAGTCTTTGACACTTGATGCTCTAGAAATTGTCACATCAGATTCTCAATCTTTAATGGAGCTGAGCAGTCAAACATTGAAGTGCTTATATGCGAAATCAGTAGGTGTCGATAAGATTATTTTGGAAGCAGATAATCTTGAGATCTTGAACTTAAATGCCTTAAATCTTGATTTTTTTGAGCTAATTGGAAAGGGTACTCTTAGGCATTTGAAGATAGATGATGTTAGTGTCACTCATTTGGATATCGGTGAGAGCATGGATCATTTGGAGGTTGTGGATGTGAGTAACTTTCTGATTGTATGGCCAAAATTCTACCATATGATATCTAGAGCATCTAAATTGAGAAGACTCAGGCTATGGGGAGTAGTGTTTGATGATGAGGATGAGATCATTGATTCAGAATCTATTGCTATTTCTTTCCCACAGCTTAAGCATCTTTCATTGAGTTACGAAATAAGGGATGGGTTGCTCCATTATGGTTTGCGAGGCTCCTCATCGTTGGGAAATGTGGCAGTACTGGAACTGGGATGGACTGTGATAAGTGAGCACTTTGGGCACTGGGTTTTTGGAATGATTGAAAGATGCCCGAACCTCAAAAAATTAGTCATTCATGGTGTTCTTAATGAGGCTAAAACTCGTGAAGAACGTCAGATGTTGGCCAATTTTACTTCATTTATAGTTTGTCTAATGAGGAAATATATTCATGTTGATGTGCAATTCGAGTACGAGTAATTTATTGTATGCCACAGAAAGAGTTTGGATTTTTGTTTATCTTGAGCTCGGGTGCATGAAATTGTAGGTATAGTGTCTTCATGTCGACTTGTAATTGCTGAAAATATTTTCTCCTAAACACATTATGTAGAAACGTCACCCTTGGTGAGAGATTGGATATATAAAGTTAAACATTAGCTTAGTCACTAATTTCATTCATTCTTTTGCAAATTTATTTACTTCTTGGACACTTTCCTTATGGAACTGAGCCTTGATATCTGTTTCAAATGTACATTCTGAGAATATTCTTTTAACATCATGTGGTCATTTTAACAAATGATGGTGTTATAATCATGTTGTATAAGAAAATCATCTGGCTCCTTTTGGATGATGCATCATGGTAAGCATTACATAACATGGATGTCATGCCAATAATGTATATACAAATTTGTATAGACTGTTTAATCACTTTTATTTCAATAATGATGACCATTTGATATTTATCCATTTAGTCAAAAGCCACCCATCTTTTTGTTTATTTATTTTGAAGTTTTCAATTTCATTGTTTTCTCTTTCGCCTCCTTTTTTTTCACGTGTCCAAATTTACAAAAATGGTTGATTTGTTATAATATGATCTTATGTAGTGATATCAATTAAGCTGGTTGGTGTTTTGAACTGCAGGACTCCAAATGAGCAACAAAGGGAATGTTGTTTGCTGCTACTTGTTTATAGTTTTATCAAAATTACAAAGACCTAGTTCCAACATATTATTGGATACTAAGTTGACTAAAATCTTGTTATTGAAGAGTTTATTGGAAAATGCATGATTCACATTTCTTAATATACGTGTTTTCATCATAAAAAAGGGACCTTTAACTCGTTCAAGGTATCATGCAGTTTTTTTGTTGCCATGATTTCTTTGTTGTAGGTCTGGATATCAATCAACAAATCTCCAAGTATCTATCACCCTGATCACAAGGATGCAAGTGCTGCTCAACGCTGACATTTCACTATTCTCGTGCAGCTCCATGTGGTGTATGATTGCAACGAACAAAAATTCTAGAATTGCTATAATTGCATCCTTTTCATTCTGCAAAATTACAGGGACAAACCATAATTTGAGAACAAGTCATGTCTTAATCACTAATTCAATTTCTATTTATTGTTTTTAATGAATTTTTTTATCTTTATGTACTTCCTAACGTCATTGGTCTTAACTAACTCATCTTATCCTCTGCCTATCCTTACAAGAGAGACGGTAATTCTTTTTTACGGGAATTTATTGCAAGTGACTCTTAAACGCGTGAAGAACTACCGAATCATCATGATCGATGAATCCCACGGTTCCCGTCGCTAACAAAATCCTCGATCGGATTCCTCAGGCGTATAATATTCAAAAAGCCCGCCTCAGGCGTATAATATACCTAAGGCTCCCTCGACGAAATAGATCTTCGTAATATGGAGCGGAGGGATCGAGCTGGCTAAAGCCGATCTCGAAGTGTTCTTCACAAGGGGATCGAAATATCCCAACTCGTCTTCGATTCATTTAGTTGTCTGATGAAATTTTCTATTGCCGTAATCTCTTGGGAGTAATATCGATCGATTTCATTACGGCGTGATGGTCTGGAACGTGACCCTTTTCAGCTATTGATGAATGTGATCTATGATCTACTTGGTTCTTGAGTGATTTTTCCTGCTAAATGGAAATAATCTCTTGGGACCAGTATCGATCGATTTCATTATGGCGTGATGCTCTGGAACGAAACCCTTTTTAGCTATTGATGAATGTAATCTATGATCTACTTGGTTCTTGAATGATTTTTCCAGCTAAATGGAAACAATCGTTTTTCTACGTCTTAATCCAGTGGTTTTGCTGCTTAATTTAGTCACATCCAATATCGGGAGCCGCCGATCAGACAGAAGAAAAAGAGAGAAAGTAGTTGCAGAGTGCGTGGAGGAAAAGATCATGGTCAGTGTCTTCTTCACACTTTCCAAAATATTGCATGTATCGAATATAGTTCTTAATAGATGTTATCGACGTGATTTCTTGGACATGAAATTAATTATATCCGATTTTACATGAGGTGCACACATACTGCTGGTTTTTTAATTTTATGGATCACTAACTTCGGTGTTCTTTTCCTAATCAGGCGGTAGCCACAACAATTCTGAACATCGTGGAAGACATCTCTCTATTTGCTTCTTTGCATTGTTGACTTCTGATGAAAGAAATTGGTGAATGATACATCTCACTGGCCTGCGCTTTGTGAGTCTGTAAGTTTCTTTTGGCTTTGTTAGCAATTGAAAGTTAAGCTTTTTAAATTGTTCAAAATTGACCTTATTGTGATTCATGATATAAGACACTAACGGATAATTATAATCGTGGGCATACAAGGTATATAAGCGGTTCAAAAGAAAGCCACATTGATTTAGTTCTATTGTGCATAGATGTTATTGCAACATGTTCAGAATCTTAAACGTTCTATCATTGACTCTGTTTAATTAGGGTCTCCACATTAATTTTACATTTTTTTTTCCAATCATTTGATGAAGCAAAACTGGTAGACACATGCACATGATGTCCTAGTATGCAGCTAATTACTATTATCTATCAAAGACCTGAGGGAAATGGTTGGACTTGGCGACAATAATTAAGGTAGGCTGCTTGTTCAGATGCACCAAATTAACAAGCTATTCTCCTACTTCAAAGGCCCTCTTTCACTGTAATCTACCACCAGAAAGTGATTCAGCTATGTCTTTTCTGGATATGCTGTTGGATATAGCTAGTTCATGTATGAACTTTCGATTGATCCATGTATCCTCCTTTTAACTAAATATTAGCGGATGACCACAACTGCATGAAACTGGATGTGAAACCTATGTTAAAACCACTAGAAGACTCCTATTAAAAGGCTTGACTATGATGTTAGCAAATTCATATCCAGTGGATCTTGCAATAGGGATTAGACTTAACATTCTGAAACTAAGTTTTTCCAAGTAAATTATACGGGAAGGTTCTGTGAAGAAACACCTGCTGCTATTGTCCTTTGTTGTTTGTTACCAATATCGTCGAGATGCACCGACTTAATGACATTTCATATTTCATCATTTTGCATTAGTAAAGAGTTTAGTAGTGTTATTAATCTTGTATTAAGTAGTAGCATCGTATATCAAACGAGTAATTTTAATTGCAAATTTTGAATCTTTTGAGTTATATCTTGGTCCTAGTGTCCTGTTTCGTAGTGCCTGTTTCTCTTTCATCAGGACAAATTCTTTTTACTGTTCGATATTTGTGATTTTTGTGCTGCAAATTAAGCAGCTTGGCTCAGTTTGAATAACTCATATATCTAGCACAACCAGGCTCAGGTTGTGTAAATCACGTTAGATCTCAAGTTAACAATGGGTTGGATCGAGTCAGATCTTAGTTTGTATTATGACTAGATTGAAAACACAGTTAACAAATTATAAGCACCCAAAATTCAATTTACATAGTTTATATGTTGTACTTGAAGCATGTGTCATTTTTTATTTTTGGTCAATTTTTTTCTCATTTTCACATAAATATCATCGATCCATATAATGTTTTTTTGACATTTGAGCTTATAAATTAGTCCAAAACACCTGATAAAAATTTAAGTTAAAAAAATTATTTTTAATATGTGAAGCACTTTTTTTCCCAAAATCCAAACAGTGCATCACATGGAACAATTGGCTCAATAGATCTGAAACTTTTAAAAAAGATTTACATTAGACCAAATTGGCATATGTCATTGGTTTCTATTGTATTTTATTTTTATATTTTTTTTAGGGTGAACTATATGTCATTTCCTATTTGGCCAATTTTTTTTTCATTTCTACATAAATATCACGGATCAATATAATGTTTTTTTGGTAGTTGAGCTTATAAATTGGTTCAAGACACCGGTAAAGATTTGGGCTGGAAAAAATATTTTCTAATATATGATATATTATGTTTACCTAAAATCCAAAGATAGTGCATCCCAGAAATATTATTCGAATAGACTTGAATCTTTTAGGAAATATTCAAATTGAACTCAAATAGATATGTCATTGGTTTTCCATTTTAAGAAATTTATTTGATATTTTTATGAATTATTCAGTTTATGAACTGTGTGTCATTTTTTTTTATTTTTAACCAACTTTTTTCATTTCCACATAAATAAAAATCATGGATCCATGTAATATTTTTTTGACATTTGAGTTTTTAAATTGGTCCAAAATATCTGATAAAAATTTGGGCTAAAGAAAATATTTTCTAATATATGATGTGCTATTTTTATCTAAAATATAAAAACAATGCATCAGATAGGGCGATTCTAATAAACCTGAAATGTTAGGAAAGATTTGGATATATATCATTGGTTTTTAATTTTAGACAATTTTTAGATTTTTTATGAATTATGTGTCATTTTTCATTCTTGGCCAATTTTTTCTCGTTTTCACATAAATATCATGGATCAATTCAATGTTCTTTAACATTTAAGCTTATAAATTGGTCTAAAATAGCTGATAAAAATTTGGGCCTGACGGACATCTCAACATCAAAATTCAATCTCAAATTTATTAGATTTGTTTCAACATATAAAATAGAGCTTTTATTGTAAAACCGAGAATATACTAAAATTTATAATTGCAATATAACTTGCATCAAATTTTGGACAACCAAACAGTTAGAACAAATTAAAACATATTAAACTACAAATGAATAAATCACTAAAAGTAAGTTTTCATTGCTTCAAAATTACAATTTGATTTTTAAGAATATGTTTTAAAAATAAGTTGCTTTAACCAATATTTGTATTTTAATGTCATTACCCTCAAGATGATGATAGAGGTGGGAATTTATATGATTCACGAATATGTTGTTGATTCAATTCTTGTTTTCTTTCTTCTATTAACATAGCACCTTATTTTTAAGAGGTAATACGCTATAATTATATTCTCATCGTATCATATATTGTTTGCTTCTTATGAAATTTTTTTTATCATTATAGGTTGTTTGTATTAGCTCTATAATAATCTTCACAAAATGAATATGAATTACTATTCTTAGATTTGAATATCAAATTTTGATGATGAAACCAATTGATAGAGTTTATGATTTAATCTGTATTTTGAAAAAGAGAAAGAATTGTAAGAGGATAGTTAGTCTTCGCCCATTGAAGGAAGACCAGTAGTGAAAGCCGATGGCCTCGAGTGAAGAGGAATTTGAAGTGGATGTAGGTCACGACAATCGAACCACTATAAAACTTTATTTACATTTACTTTAAGCTATTTACTTTGATTATAAAATACTTTACTTACTACTTTTACTATGTTACTAATGATTCTAAGTTGAGCTCACTTCAAATATCGGCTTTTATCGAATGAGATTTTTGAATCTTTGTAAAGTTTTCAAACCAAGGTTTTTTTTTTTAATGACAGTACCAATTCACTCCCCCCCCCCCCCTCTCTTAGTGCCAATTTAATCCTAACAAATAGTAGTGCATAATAAAATAGAATTCTCAAAATGTCAAGACGTTGATATAAACTTATTTTTTCCAAATCTACTATAACTATCTTTGAGGATGTTTTTACTTGTAATTTAGTATGAACGAGGAAAGACACTGTAGCATCGACCATTAGCTATTTCATGATAGATATAGAATCATTTAGCAGCTTTCCTCCTAATCATTTCAATTATAAAGATAATAAGTAAGTCATAAACATCCTTCAGTAATGAATTCATACCTTTTTATGCATATATCATGAGTATTGTATAACGATTAACAATGAAATAGATACAAGCTCATTGCTCCAACTTTTTTTATGAGTTTTCTGTATGCATTTATTAACCTTATATATAGTGGAGGATCTAGTAACTGTTCAAAATAACTTTGCAGTCTCTCTATCTCACATATCGCTCATAAGATTTTTAGATAAATAAATTATGCAATAACCATGATATGATATTGGGAAGATCTCTTTCACAACTATTTTTTTTTTTAGATTTTGATTATTAATAATAGTCAAATTTTTGCATCCCTCACGAACCACTCTCATGAATCCCTACACTCAATCTCTATCACAGTAAAAGTAGTTGAAAATAATCTATTTTAACCATCAATAATTATAGTCATCATCAAAGTACTATGATATTTGTCTCATGATATATGCAGTATCGATTCTAAAAACATATTAAATATATAATCTGAAGCTTCTAAGGTAAGCCTTAAAGCTAAAATATTTTTTGAAAATAAATTTTTGATGAAACTCCCGTTTGGACATGAGTTTCGTAGTCACGTAGTTTTAACTCTCTTAAAAATAAAATTATATTAATATATGACTGATTAAAGTGACCATAAATCTCAATAAGTACAATCTCCTATACAAATAAGCTTTTGTGTGCTTTTGTGTATGAAATAATAACTCTAATTCTTTTTTGAATATCATAGTATAATCAACATTTTGTTAGGACCGGAGCGGCACTAAGAGTGGAGGGGGAGGTGAATTAGTGCAGCGAATTAAAACATCAATTTTAAAAAAAATTTCGTACGATAAAAATCGAACTCGGAAGTGCTTAACTTGAAAGCGTATTCGTAAAGGTGTGCGGCAAAAGTAACGAGGAAGTAAAGTACGTATGAAGGTTTGCAATAAGGTAAATAGCAATAAGTAAATGCAAACCAGAGAACACGCCAATTTTATAGTGATTCATTCATATGACCTACATTCACTTGCGAAGCCTTCTTTGACAAGGCTCCCAACTTCCACTAGCAAATCACTTTGAAGGGGAAGGATAAATACCCCTCTTACAACATTTTTACAAGTGGTTCACACTCTTACAAATTTTTCAAAAAGAAAGAGGGAGGTGAACACTTAAGCTATTGAAAACAAGACTTTTGCTAAAGCTTTTCTCAATTTCTAACTTCCGAAAGGTTGTTTTCTCTGCTGAGAGTTGAGGGGTATTTATAGGCCCCAAGAGGATTCAAATTTGGACTCCAAATTTTGAATTCTCTTGGGTTTCCGAGACTGGTGGTGCCACCACCTTGTCACGAACGGTCGTTGCGCACCCGCAACAACTCCGTTCAACGAACCGTTCGTCGCTCACACCCGCATATACAGCTGCTTGACAGCATGTTTTCTCATGGTTTTGGGTCATTTTGCTTGTAAATATGTAAGTTCGAACAAGCTGCAGCGTTGCAAAGCGACCGCTCACCGAACCGAGCAAAACAGCCCAAAACAGCTCCGTTTTCGCGTGCCACGGGAGGTGAGCGGAGAGCTGCCTCCGCTCACCAAAATGTCAGCCATCTCAGACCCTAGGAATCCCCCGGGTGGCACATGGCTGGATGGGGCTTCGATTATATACCGGGCGTTGAACACTCTTTCGCAAGTTCACACGTGACCTTTACGGGAACTTGGTTTTGCGCCCGGGACCAGGTGAGCGGCTGTTTGTGGGCTTGCAGCTGTTCGTTCATCCTTGAAAGCCTTGTTTTTCTCCCTCTCCCTCTTTTCTCTTGTGCACACAAGGTGTTCGTCGAATTGCTTGTAAAGCTTCCCTTTTCGCGAGACTTCGGGACTTGTCCATTGCTCGTTCTTTCGAACTAACTTCTTTCTCTTTTACAGGTCCTTCGGGACCTGCGAGAGGTTACAAAGTGGGCTGATCCTTGCGGAGCAAGATCGCAAGGGCGAGGCAACGCAAGCTAAGTTCGCGTCTTTGCCACAAGGGTGACTCACGACTTAGGCAACGCAAGCTAAGTTTGCGTCTTTGGCCGCAAGGGTGCCGCACGACTTAGACAATCCCAGCTAAGGTCGTGACATTGTGGTATCAGAACGGGCAAGCTCTTCGATCGAACAGCAAACGAACTTCGCAACTTCGCCATGGCAAAGCATCATGGCGAATCAAGCAAGACGGGGCAAGCCGGAACCTTGCCCCAAGCAGCCGCAGGTGGGCTGCATGTGCACACTCGCTCTCATGCTGTTGGAGCCGCTCACGAGGACCACGGCAGCGAACAGGATGAGCGAGAAGTTGGCAACTCTCCGTGAGCGGAGGAAGCGCAATCTGGTGCGCTAACTGGGAAAAAGAGTCATAAGGAGAGACTCACGACGGCGGAAACCCGCCTGGATGTTCTGGAAGCGAGCATGGAGGAACTCTACCATGGCCAACAAAGACTTGTTGGGGTAGAGAGCTCGCAAGAGGAAGCGGAGTCTAGGATCGACAAGGTCGAGGCCCTAGTCGACCGACTGTCTGATGACACCAAGGACTCCGTGCTGCACTTACAAGATGTTGTGGCGGAACTTACCGCAAAGGTGGCCATGCTCACAAGAACGCTAAATGCGGGAGGAGGCAACACCCGCGCTACACCGCCACAAAATTTGAGGGCACCTGAGCCCCATGGATATGGAGGGGCCAGAGATGCCAAGGAGCTCGAGAACTTTCTGTTCGACATGGAGCAATACTTCCGAGCTACGAGGCCCGATTCTGAAGATACCAAAGTTTCTATAGCAACAATGTATCTAAATGGAGATGCGAAACTTTGGTGGCGAACTCGTTGGGAGGAGATCCAACAAGGTCGGTGTCGAGTCGACACATGGGAGGACTTGAAGCGGGAGTTGAGAACTCAGTTCCTACCGGAGAATACAAAGTTCGTCGCAAGAAGGAAGTTGAGACAACTCCGCCAAAGTACCACCATCCGAGACTATATGAAGCAGTTTTCTGCACTAATGCTGGACATACAGGATATGTTTGAGAAAGACAAGTTGTTCAGCTTCCTTGATGGTTTGAAACCATGGGCTCAACAGGAGCTGAATCGAAGGAATGTTACCGACGTGGTCGAGGCAATTGCAGCTGCAGAAAGGCTCACCGACTTCGTTTCCTTCGAAGACCCGGCGAGAAGGAAACAATCTTCAAGCAATCACCCTCCAAAACATTCTCAAGGGAAGGAGCTCGGGGGCGAACAGAAGAAGAAGAGCTCCCACAAAGGGCCGAACCCGAAAGGCAAGGCCTCAAAACCTGGAGGATGCTTCTTGTGCGGAGGACCGCACATGGTAAGGGAGTGCCCACAGAAACAGGCACTCAATGCATTAACGGCTTCCATCCACCCCCCCCGATCGGACAAGGGCAAAGCTGTTGCTCTTAGTTCGAGCAGTTCAGAATCCAGCAGTGACGATGAAGAGTCGCAAGGACCCCGAATGGGAGCAATGCGTTTGTTGAACGCTATGCGGGGTCAAGTGGGGGAGAACATGAAGACAAAGGCACAAAAAGCAGGAAGTAGTGAACTGATGTATGTGGACATCAAGCTGAATGGCCAAACGACCCGTGCAATGGTGGACACGGGCGCTACCCACAACTTCATAGCCGATCGTGAAGCACAGCGACTTGGGTTGACATTGGAGAAGAGCCCAAGCCGAATGAAGGCGGTGAACTCGGAGGCAAGGCGAATCTTTGGGTTGGCGAAGGGAGTTCCTATCAAAATCGGGACTTGGAGCGGAAACACCAACATGATGGCCGTGCCACTGGACGACTTCCAAGTGATTCTTGGAATGGAGTTTATGCACGCGGCAAAGTTGGTGCCGATGCCGTTCTTGAATTCCCTATGTATGATGGGAGGCGATGACCCCTGCGTGGTTCCCGTCTCTCGGAGAGGAACCAAGGAGCCCCAACACATTTCGGCATTACAATTGAAGAAAGGGGTGCGAAAGGGCGAACTGACATTCGTGGCTGCTATGAAGCTAGAGCCACTCAACGAAGAGGCCATTCAAGAACCTGCTGTGGTGGCGAATGTCCTGAAGGAGTTCAAAGACGTTATGCCACCCGAGTTGCCGAAGACTCTTCCTCCACGCAGAGGCGTGGATCACAGTATCGAGCTGGAGCCAGGAGTGAAGCCTCCAGCAAGACCACCCTACCGTATGCCTCCACCAGAGTTGGCAGAACTCAGAAAGCAGTTAGGTGAACTGCTAAGCGGTGGTCTCATCCGCATCTCAAAAGCACCTTTCGGAGCTCCAGTTCTCTTCCAGAAGAAACAAGATGGGAGCCTCCGATTATGCGTCGACTACCGAGCCCTCAACAAAGTAACAGTGAAGAACAAGTATCCCATCCCGCTCATCGCGGACTTGTTCGACCAACTGGGCAAGGCCAAGTATTTCTCAAAACTCGACCTTCGGTCGGGATATTAGCAGGTGCGCATTGCTGAAGGCGACGAAGCAAAGACTACTTGTGTGACCAGATATGGAGCGTTTGAGTTCTTGGTGATGCCTTTCGGCTTAACCAACACTCCGGCCACATTCTGTACTCTCATGAACCAGCTATTCAAGGAGTATTTGGATAAGTTCATGGTCATCTACTTGGACGATATTGTCGTCTACAGCCAAACGCTCGAGGAGCACGTCAAGCACCTTCGGACGATTTTCAAGGTTCTCAGGGAGAACACTTTGTTCGTAAAAAGGGAGAAATGCTACTTTGCTCAAACTGAGATCCTATTCTCGGGGCATCGAATCGGTGATGGCTCCATTCGGATAGATAAGTCGAAGGTGCAAGCAGTTGCGGAATGGCGAACTCCAAAGAAGGTGCCAGAGTTGAGATCCTTCCTTGGTTTCGTCAACTACTACCGACGCTTCATTGCTGGATACTCGAAGCGGGCAACCCCACTGACGGAGTTGCTGAAGAAGGAGCAGCCTTGGAAGTGGTCTGACAAATGTGAGATAGCATTCCAAGATCTGAAGGCTGCTGTTCTGGAAGAACCAGTGCTCAAATTGCCAAACTATGGAGAGCCCTTTGAAGTCCATACAGATGCTTCGGACTTTGCTATTGGTGGAGTATGTTGGGAAATCATGGGGAGCGACATCATATGCGCAGCGGAAGAACAAGAAAACAAAAATCCCCGATTCCCAAAAAGATATTCGTCGTCGTGCGAAGATTGGTGAGCAAAAGTCCGCAAAACACAAAACTGCGTATAGAGATTGTGTTACCTAGGGAGATCGTATATCCCTGTTTTCTTGCAGATCCTTAGGAGAGGGTGAAGGAGGTCAAGCGTCCTCCTCTCTAGCGGTGATCCACACAGTAGGGTTGCGACGACCCTCCTCAAAACTCCAGGCCTACTCTGAGGTAGAGAGGGAGAGGAGAATAGGAAAGGCAAGCAAAGACTCTAGCCTATGAGGCTATGAATCCCTCCTATTTATAGAGATCCCATGTCAAACCCTAATGGGTCCTTCCCTAGTGGGTATTGGATCTGCATCCAATAAGACAAGGGCTCCGTCGGATATCTCATATCCGAACCTCTACTCATCGCAATGCCTACCATATGTGTGTGACCTTTTAGGCCCAATATCGAGCTGGCCGTGAGTCATACCTATTAGAACTCCTTCTAACTCAGTGAATTATTATCTCTGTAATAATTCACTCGACTCATCGACTACGGACGTACTAGGCCACTACGCCGTAGTCCCCAGACGATACAGGGGAATCCAATCCATTGGACCTGTCTGTCCTCAGTTACCATGTACCTATAATCCCTCATCCATCTAATATCCCAAAGACTGTATATCGAGCATGGTGCTGTCAGACCCATACGGTTTCTACTCAAGTCTCGCTCTAATCGGATTCTCCCGGAGAACTCTTTCTCTCTCAACCCGAATGACCCTGGCCAGAGATTTGTCTGAGCAAGAACACATGGGATATTCCTCTCATGACGCCGAGAGTGGATAATCCTCTATCGATACTCAATAGCCCTCGTAAGGTCGACTACCACTCCCAATGACCAGTTGTACTAGATCTGGGACAGCCAAACCTATAAGTCTGGTATCAAAGAGTGGAGCACTCATACAGGACATCCTTGGTGTCTCAAGTCTAAGGACCAGATACACCACTAGGACTACGGAATCGCTGTCTGACAATAAGGCATCATCAACCATCCAGCATTCCGTAAGCGGATCAATCAGTGAACTCATTCTCCAATGAGCACCTGTACTGTATCCCTAGTGTCCCTACACGAGCAGCTATGAGACCAGCTGCATCCATCATATGGACGGGTATACAGCACACCAGTCTATCCGGTTATCACGATGTCCCTCTCGAGTAACCTATGACCGGGATTATTTAGGATATGTGTTTAAAGGTGAATCGATCTCATTATCATGATCTCATCACGATCCGATTCCCATTGCACAAATCCAAGGACATCACAATATATATATGCATTTATGCAATAGTTATAAAGTGATATACGCCAAAATATAATAAGCAAAAAGATTCTGTATCAAGTCACACGTGCCATCACTCACGTGATTGGCTTGCTGGGCACCTATGACTAGTAGAGTACTCATGCAAGAAGGTCATCCGGTGGCCTACGAGAGCCGCAAACTCAACGAGACCGAGAGGCGGTATCCAGTGCATGAGAAGGAGATGACAGCGGTGATCCACTACCTACGAGTTTGGCGACACTACCTCCTCGGGTCGCAATTTGTGCTGAGGACAGACAACATTGCCCTGAGCTATTTCCAAACTCAGAAGAAACTCTCCCCAAAGCAGGCCCGGTGGCAGGACTTCTTGGCTGAATTTGATATGGCAATGGAATAAAAGCCTGGGAAGGCGAATGTCATGGCCGATGCGTTGAGTCGGAAAGTGGAATGCGTGAATGCTACACAACTAGAGGGCAAAGGCCAAGCAAGTCAGTTGCACTCCAACTTCCTTTCCCGAATCAAGAATGGACTGTATAGTGATCCCCAGGCAGTTATCCTGATGCAGCTCATCAAAGAAGGCAAGGCACGACGATTTTAGGTCCAGGAGGGTCTTGTTTACACAAAAGGGAATAGGGTTTATGTTCCCCAAGTGGACAATTTAAGGCGTGAACTCTTAAAAGAGTGTCACGATTCCCTTTGGGCTGGACACCCCGGCATTCACAGAACGTTGGCTCTCGTAGAGAGGGCCTTTTACTGGCCAAAAATAGGGATTGATGTGGAGGAGTATGTTCGAACATGCCTTACTTGCCAACAAGACAAGGTGGAGGAGCGGAAGCCGGTGGGACTTTTGGAGCCGCTGCCCGTACCAGAAAGGCCATGGGAGAGCATTTCTTTAGACTTCATATCAAGCTTGCCACCTGTAGGGGGACTCGGATCGATACTCGTGGTGGTCGATCGATTTTCGAAGTATGCAACTTTCATTGCTGCTCCCCTACACTGTTCAGTAGAATAGGCGGCCAAACTGATGATGAGGGATGTAGTGAAGTATTGGGGAGTCCCACATAATATCATTAGTGATCGAGACGCTCGGTTTCTGGGACGATTTTGGATCGAGCTATTCAAATTGTTGGGATCAAAGTTATACTTCTCTACAAGCCTCCACCCCCAGACGGATGGTCAGACGAAAAGAATAAACTCGCTCTTGGAGCAATATCTCCTGCACTACGTGAGTGCCAATCAACGAGATTGGGTGAAACTGTTGGACATTGCCCAATTCTCCTACAACTTGCAGCGGAGCTCTGCGTCCAACAAGAGCCCCTTCGAAATTATCACAGGACAACAACCGTCGACTCCGCACACCATGGCTATTGGGTATACTGGAAGTAGTCCTTCAGCCTATCATTTCGCAAAGGAGTGGCATCGAAATGCAGATATTGCGTGGGCTTACTTGGAGAAGGCGACAAAGAGGATGAAGAAGTGGGACGACTTGGGAAGGCGACCGCAAGAGTTCAAAGTTAGCGATTTGGTGTTGGTAAAGCTCCAACCAGCATCACTCCAATTCTTCAGGAACATAGTTCACAAAGGATTGGTGCGTAAGTATGAAGGGCCCTTCCCAATTATCAGCAGGGTAGGCAATGTTTCTTACAAGTTGCAGCTGCCGGCGTGATTCAAAATTCACAACGTTCTTCACGCCAACAACCTGAAGGCCTACCATTCGGATCCGCAAGATGCTTCTCGAAGTGTTCCATCTCGGCTACCTCCCATCACAGCCTCCTACGAG
Source organism: Musa acuminata AAA Group (assembly GCF_036884655.1). Taxonomy (NCBI): domain Eukaryota; kingdom Viridiplantae; phylum Streptophyta; class Magnoliopsida; order Zingiberales; family Musaceae; genus Musa; species Musa acuminata. The sequence continues at coordinate 19,003,499 of NC_088358.1, read as the reverse complement.
AAGCGAGTGGAAACCATTCTGGCGGATCGCAAGATAAAGCTACCCAACGGAGCGGAGCAAACAGAGTACTTGGTGAAGTGGCGAAAGCTTCCCCGAACTGAAGCCAGTAGGGAGCCTAAAGACGCCCTACGACATGAAGAAGAAGTCATCAACAACTACCAACAAGCGTCGACGAGGGCGTCGACAGTTTAAGCGGGGGAGAATGTCAGGAACGGTCGTCGCGCACCCGCAACAACTTCGTTCAACGAATCGTTCGTCGCTCACACCCGCATGTACAGCTGGTTGACAGCATGTTTTCTCATGGTTTTGGGTCATTTTACTTATAAATATGTAAGTTCGAACAAGCTGCAGCGTTGCAAAGCGACCGCTCACTGAACCGAGCAAAACAGCCCCAAAACAGCTCCGTTTTCGCGTGCCACGGGAGGTGAGCGGAGAGCTGCCTCCGCTCACCAAAATGTCAGCCATCTCAGACCCTAGGAATCCCCCGGGTGGCACATGGCTGGATGGGGCTTCGGTTATATACCGGGCGTTGAACACTCTTTCGCAAGTTCGCACGTGACCTTTACGGGAACTTGGTTTTGCGCTCGGGACCAGGTGAGCGGCTGTTTGTGTGCTTGCAGCTGTTCGTTCATCCTTGAAAGCCTTGTTTTTCTCCCTCTCCCTCTTTTCTCTTGTGCACACAAGGTGTTCGTCGAATTGCTTGTAAAGCTTCCCTTTTCGCGAGACTTCGGGACTTGTCCGTGCTAGTCATAGGTGCCCAGCAAGCCAATCACGTGAGTGATGGCATGTGTGACTTGATACAGAATCTTTTTGCTTATTATATTTTAGCGTATATCACTTTATAACTATTGCATAAATGCATATATATATTGTGATGTCCTTGGATTTGTGCAATGGGAATCGGATCGTGATGAGATCACGATAATGAGATCGATTCACCTTTAAACACATATCCTAAATAATCCCGGTCATAGGTTACTCGAGAGGGACATCGTGATAACCGGATAGACTGGTGTGCTGTATACCCGTCCATATAATGGATGCAGCTAGTCTCATAGCTGCTCGTGTAGGGACACTAGGGATACAGTACAGGTGCTCATTGGAGAATGAGTTCACTGATTGATCCGCTTACGGAATGCTGGATGGTTGATGATGCCTTATTGTCAGACAGCGATTCCGTAGTCCTAGTGGTGTATCTGGTCCTTAGACTTGAGACACCAAGGATGTCCTGTATGAGTGCTCCACTCTTTGATACCAGACTTATAGGTTTGGCTATCCCAGATCTAGTACAGCTGGTCATTGGGAGTGGTAGTCGACCTTACGAGGGCTATTGAGTGTCGATAGAGGATCATCCACTGTCGGCGTCATGAGAGGAATATCCCATGTGTTCTTGCTCAGACAAATCCCTGGTCAGGGTCATTCGGGTTGAGAGAGAAAGAGTTCTCCGGGAGAATCCGATTAAAGCGAGACTTGAGTAGAAACCGTATGGGTCTGACAGCACCATGCTCGATATACGGTCTTTGGGATATTAGATGGATGAGAGACTATAGGTACATGGTAACTGAGGACAGACAGGTCCAATGGATTGGATTCCCCTGTATCGTCTGGGGACTACGGCGTAGTGGCCTAGTACGTCCGTAGTCGATGAGTCGAGTGAATTATTACAGAGATAATAATTCACTGAGTTAGAAGGAGTTCTAACAGGTATGACTCACGGCCAGCTCGATATTGGGCTTAGAGGGTCACACACATATGGTAGGCATTGCGATGAGTAGAGGTTCGGATATGAGATATCCGACGGAGCCCTTGTTTTATTGGATGCAGATCCAATACCCACTAGGGAACGACCCATTAGGGTTTGACACGGGATCTCTATAAATAGGAGGGATTCACAGCCTCATAAGCTAGAGTCTTTGCTTGCCCTTCCTATTCTCCTCTCCCTCTCCACCTCAGAGTAGGCTTGGAGTTTTGAGGAGCGTCGTCGCAACCCTGCTGTGTGGATCACCGCTAGAGAGGAGGACGCTTGACCTCCTTCACCCTCTCCTAAGGATCTGCAAGGAAACAGGGATATACGATCTCCCTAGGTAACACAATCTCTATACGCAGTTTTGTGTTTTGCGGATTTTTTGCGCACCAATCTTCGCACGACGACGAACATCTTTTTGGGAATCGTGGATTTTTGTTTTCTTGTTCTTCCGCTGCGCATATGATGTCGCCCCCCATGATTTCCCAACAGTGGTATTAGAGCCAGGTTGTTCGTGCGAATGACTGGTTTTGAACTGCGTGTGTTGTGTTTAGGAAGAATATTGACGTCAAAATCGTTGACGCAAAAGCGAGGAAGGGCAGCAATTGTTGCTGCCCTCGATCTTCATGCCTGCAGCCACCTACAGCGGCAGCCACAACCGCAGCCAGGCAGCACAGCGCCGGCCCATGCGCAAGCGCTATGCCTGCAGCAGCCGACCGGCGGTCTGCTTGCAGCAGGCTTGCTGCTGGTGGGGCTGGCAGCCCACGGGCAGAGGCGCCGCAGGGCAGCGGCGCCTGCCGCCGTTGCTCCCGCGGGCGAAACCCCCCCACAGGGGCGGCCGCCCGGCGGTACAGCACCGTTTGCGGAGGCAGCGGCGCCCGAAGGGGGCACCCACCCGCAGCGGCATCGCCGCCAGCGGGTGTGCCGCTTGCAGGCGAGGGCAATGCCCTCGCCCCGCCGCACAGGCCGTCGCCGGCAGGGTGGCGGCGACGGCGGTAGCAGCAACGAAAAGGGGAAAGGGTATTAGGGTTTTCTGGGCAAAAGATTGTTTTGCCCCTCGGAATTTGAGAAATTCCAATTTCTGTCTTTTGTCCAAATTACGAAAATACCCTTAGGAATTGAGAAATTCCCTACATGTCCCTGATTTCAAAAAAATATTAATTAATTAAAAGGTTTAGTTGATTATTATTTTTATTATTATCTAGTAGTCCTACATGATGATGATTATTTATACATGTGATGTATGATGTGTGGACGGATGATCATGGACCGTGTGATGTGTGTACTTGTGATTATTATTATTGAGGTCTGCGAACCTCCATTATATTTCTCGTTTATTATCGGGCCTGCGTGCCTATGATTAAGTTGTAATCACATGAGGAGGCGCAGCGGGAGCGTGGATGCGATAGCGGGACCCACGAGACGGACGATCGTGATGCATAGAGATGCATCAAGATGTCGACGGAATCGACGAGGACGAGATGGACGATCACAGGGCATGGAGATGCACCGTTGCACACATAAATCTTGATGTGAGTGATTAGGCCTACTGGCTCGGGCCTAATCATATTAGGTTGTGGTCCATGATCATCTGATGTGATTGCTTATACACATACTAGATATGTATATATATTTGCATGCGATGTAGATATATATTAAATATGTATATGTGTGACATGTCATATTAGGAGACCAAATTATAGAAACATCTCTCGATAATATTAAGCCGGTAAACGTGAGGTAATTAGATTGACCCACGTGGCCTTCCATCGTTATGAGTAGGAACCGATTCCCGGTGTAGGTTGAGTTGGTCGAGTCCCTCGAGACTCACCTATATCGTGATTCGCTATCTTGCTTACGACATAGAGATGTCACCGGTGACCTGAGGGCATGGTATGCTTGGTCGAGTCCCTCGAGGGTATATCATCAAATCAGACTCATCTTGTAACGAAGGTGTTGACTTAACTGAGCATCATGGTTGGTCGAGTCCCTCGAGACCATGGTGATTCGGAGGCCGAACAGGACGGGAATCACAAGGAGTTGTGATCGGCAAGAGTTGTCTACCTTTTAGGCTTAGTGTGATTGGTCGAGTCCCTCGAGGTTACACTAAGACGCTGATTGGATCCTGATCCCCACTAGAAGTCTGCCGGAGACTTCCGTTTCACGTGTTGAGGGTGTCGCGTGACTCGTTAGTAAAATAGTGTGAGCATATTAAGATAGAAGTCCATATCTTGATAGTTTATTTCTTGCAAAATCTGCATGTTATTCATTTCTGCTATATCTTTATTTTCAGAAAATGTCGCTTTCAAATCCCTTACGTGGCATACTTGATGTCAACCGCCTCACTGGTCCAAATTATACGGATTGGCTCCGTAACTTGAAAATTGTTCTCACAGCGGAGAAAATCGTGTACGTCCTTGATACAGTGATGCCTACGCCCGAAGAAGGGGCAAGCGAGGATGAGATCGCTCGCTACGTGAAGTACATTGATGACTCCACTCTTGCTCAGTGCTATATGTTGGGCTCTATGACTCCAGAGTTACAGAGACAACATGAAAAGATGGATGCCAGATCCATTCTCCTACATGTCCGCAAATTGTTTGAGGAACAGGGAAGGACTCAACGATATGAGATATCCAAGAGCCTTTTCCGTGCTAGGATGACTGAGGGGACACCGGTTCAGAACCATGTCCTAAAGATGATTGAGTGGATAGAGAAACTCACAGGTCTAGGAATGGTCCTAGAGGATAACTTGTGTATGGACATTGTGCTTCAGTCCCTACCAGATTCCTTTTCACAGTTCATAATGAATTTTAATATGAACAAGCTTGAGGTGACTCTCCCAGAGCTCCTCAATATGTTGAGGGAGGCAGAGAGTACTATTAAGAAAGAGAAGCCAGTTCTCTACACTGGTGAGACCAGAAAGAAAAGGAAAGCAGAAAGGTCCCTTAAGAAGGGAAAGGGCAAGGGCAAACAAGGTAAAGCAAAGGTTGCTAAGAAAGACCCAGCAAAGGACAAAGGCCAGTGCTTCCACTGTGGTAAAGATGGGCATTGGAAGAGAAATTGTAAAGAGTACCTTGCAGAAAGGGTGAAACAAAAGCTTGATGAAGCTTCAGGTACATTCATGATCAGTCTCCATTTGTCAGACTCTTATGATAACACATGGGTATTGGATACCGGTAGTGCTTATCATATATGCAATTCGTCCTAGGAGACTAGAGAGAGGCGAGATGGACCTCAAGATGGGTAATGGAGCAAAAGTTACTGTATTAGCTGTTGGCGAGGTCGCCCTACATCTGCCTAGTGGAGCTTTTATTGCATTAGATGCATGTTATTTTGTTCCTTCTATTATCAAAAACATTATCTCCATTTCATGTTTAACAGTTAGTGGATATAAATTTGTTTTTGAGAACAATGGTTGTTCGATATTATTAGATGATAAGATCATCACGAAAGGAACATTGCATAATGGTTTATTTATGTTAGACACCACTCCACATATCATGAATGTAAATGTGTCCAAAAGGAAACGAGATGAGTTGAACAGTACATACCTGTGGCATTGTAGGCTAGGTCACATCTATGAAAGAAGGATTCAAAAGTTGCTAAATGATGGATATCTAGATCCATTCGACTATGTGTCATATGCAACTTGTGAGCCTTGCATTCGTGGAAAACTGACCAAATCTCCATTTAGTAGAACTGGAGAGAGAGCCAATGAGTTGTTGGAACTCATACACAGTGATGTATGTGGACCCATGTCAACTCATGCCATCGGAGGTTACTCATACTTCATTACATTTACTGATGATTTCTCAAGGTATGGATATGTGTACTTAATGAAGTACAAGTCCGAGGCCTTTGAGAAATTCAGAGAGTATAAGAATGAGGTGGAGAACCAGACTGGAAAGAGTATCAAAACTCTTCTATCAGATCGAGGAGGTGAATACTTAAGTATAGAGTTTACTCAGTTCCTCAAGGACCATGGGATATTATCCCAATGGACACCTCCTTATACACCTCAGCTCAATGGTGTCTCTGAAAGGAGAAATCGTACATTATTAGATATGGTACGGTCCATGATGAGTTTCGCTGACCTACCCATCTCATTCTGGGGATATGCCCTAGAAACCGCAGCTTACCTTCTGAACAGAGTTCCAACTAAGTCGGTAGTGTCTACACCATATGAGATATGGAAAGGGAAGAAGCCTGATCTTAAGGTTGTTAAGATTTAGGGCTACCCTGCCCATGTTAGAAGACACAACCCCGATAAGTTAGAATCAAGGACAGAGCGATGCAAATATGTGGGATACCCCAAGGAAACTTGTGGGTATTATTTCTATCATCTCGAGGACCAAAAGGTCTTTGTAGCTAAGAGAGTAGTGTTCCTTGAGAAGGAACACATTCTTGACGGAGACAGTGGGAGAATGATAGAATTGAGCGAGGTTGGAGAACCAAGCTCAAGCACCACTCTATAGCCCGAGTCTGTTCAGGTACCAATACACAAGTATCAACTTTACGCAGGTCTGATAGAGTATCCCATCCTCCTGAGAGATATGTGGGACATATTATAGCAGAGGATGTAGAGGATATTGATCCTCAGACGTACGAGGAGGCTATTATGAGTATAGACTCCGGGAAGTGGAAAGAAGCCATGAATTCTGAGATGGATTCTATGTACTCCAATAAGGTTTAGAACTTAGTTGATGCGCCCGAAGGCATTGTACCCATCGGTTGCAAGTGGATCTTTAAGAAAAAGATCGGAGTAGATGGAAAGGTAGAGACCTATAAAGCAAGGTTAGTGGCTAAGGGGTATCGTCAAAGGCAAGGTGTTGACTACGACGAAACTTTCTCACCCGTAGCAATGCTAAAATCCATCAGAATTCTATTAGCTATTGCAGCACACTATGATTATGAGATCTGGCAGATGGATATGAAAACTGCATTCCTCAACGGGAACCTCGAGGAGGAGGTGTATATGATGCAACCTGAGGGATTCGTGTCCAAGAACTGCCCAGATAAAGTGTGTAGGTTGCTTAGATCCATTTATGGACTAAAGCAAGCTTCCCGAAGTTGGAACATAAGATTTGATGAGGCAATCAGATCTTATGACTTCGTTAAGAACGAAGATGAGCCTTGTGTATACAGAAAGGTAAGTGGGAGCGCTATCACCTTTTGGTGTTATATGTGGATGACATCCTCATCATTGGGAATGACATAGGAATGCTATCCACAGTAAAGGCTTGGTTATCTAGACACTTCTCCATGAAGGACTTAGGGGAAGCATCTTATATCTTGGGGATTAGAATCTATAGAGATAGATCCAAGAGGATGCTTGGCTTGTCCCAGTCCAGGTACATACAAACTATTGTCAAAAGGTTTGGCATGAAAAATTCCAAGAGAGGTCTCATACCGATGAGACATGGGATATCGCTTTCTACGAGTATGTCCCCAAAGACTCCAGAAGAAAGGGTGAACATGGATATGATACCTTATGCCTCAGCAATAGGGTCTATCATGTATGCCATGCTATGTACTAGGCTTGATATAGCGCATGCTCTGAGTGTCACGAGCAGGTATCAAGCGGATCCAGGCTTGGAGCACTGGAAAGCAGTAAAGTGTATCCTTATGTACTTGAGAAGGACTAAGGATCTTTTACTAGTATATGGAGGTAATAGCCTTAAAGTTGAAGGCTACACTGACTCAAGTTTTCAGTCTGATGTCGATGATAGCAAGTCGAATTCAGGGTATGTGTACACCTTGAATGGAGGAGCAGTGTGCTGGAAGAGTTCCAAGCAAGATACCACTGCTGACTCGACCACAGAGGCGGAGTACATTGCTGCATCAGATGCAGCAAAGGAGGGAGTTTGGTTGAAGAAGTTCATCACAGATTTGGGAGTCGTTCCGAAAAGCGAGAAGTCGACTTCCTTATATTGCGACAACTATGGGGCGATTACTCAAATAAGGGAACCCGAGTCTCACCAGAAGTGTTCTGAGGAGGTTCCAGCTTATCAGAGAGATCGTAACCCGAGGAGATGTAGCAGTGGAAAGAGTTCCATCCAAAGATAACATTGCAGATCCACTGACAAAGCCGTTGTCTCAGATTGTCTTTGAGCGTCACAGGAGTCTGATGGGGATCAGACACATAAGTGATTGGCTTTAGGTCAAGTGGGAGATTGCTAGTCATAGGTGCCTAGCAAGCCAATCACGTGAGTGATGGCACGTGTGACTTGATACAGAATCATTTTGCTTATTATATTTTGGTGTATATCACTTTATAACTATTGCATAAATGCATATATATATTGTGATGTCCTTGGATTTGTGCAATGGGAATCGGATCGTGATGAGATCACGATAATGAGATCGATTCACCTTTAAACACATATCCTAAATACTCCCGGTCATAGGTTACTCGAGAGGGACATCGTGATAACCGGATAGACTGGTGTGCTGTATACCCGTCCATATGATGGATGCAGTTGGTCTCATAGCTGCTCGTGTAGGGACACTAGGGATACAGTACAGGTGCTCATTGGAGAATGAGTTCACCGATTGATCCGCTTACGGAATGCTGGATGGTTGATGATGCCTTATTGTTAGACAGGGATTCCGTAGTCCTAGTGGTGTATCTGGTCCTTAGACTTGAGATACCAAGGATGTCCTGTATGAGTGCTCCACTCTTTGATACCAGACTTATAGGTTTGGCTGTCCCAGATCTAGTATAGCTGGTCATTGGGAGTGGTAGTCGACCTTACGAGGGCTATTGAGTGTCGACAGAGGATCATCCACTCTCGGCGTCATGAGAGGAATATCCCATGTGTTCTTGCTCAAACAAATCCCTGGCCAGGGTCATTCGGGTTGAGAGAGAAAGAGTTCTCCGGGAGAATCCGATTAGAGCGAGACTTGAGTAGAAACCGTATGGGTCTGACAGCACCATGCTCGATATATGGTCTCTGGGATATTAGATGGATGAGGGACTATAGGTACATGGTAACTGAGGACAGACAGGTCCAATGGATTGGATTCCCCTGTATCATCTGGGGACTACGGCGTAGTGGCCTAGTACGTCCGTAGTCGATGAGTCGAGTAAATTATTACAGAGATAATAATTCATTGAGTTAGAAGGAGTTCTGACAGGTATGACTCACGGTCAGCTCGATATTGGGCCTAGAGGGTCACACACATATGGTAGGCATTACGATGAGTAGAGGTTCGGATATGAGATATCCGACGGAGCCCTTGTCTTATTGGATGCAGATCCAATACCCACTAGGGAAGGACCCATTAGGGTTTGACACGGGATCTCTATAAATAGGAGGGATTCACAGCCTCATAGGCTAGAGTCTTTGCTTGCCCTTCCTATTCTCCTCTCCCTCTCCACCTTAGAGTAGGCCTGGAGTTTTGAGGAGCGTCGTCGCAACCCTGCTATGTGGATCACCGCTAGAGAGGAGGACGCTTGACCTCCTTCACCCTCTTCTAAGGATTTGCAAGGAAACAGGGATATACAATCTCCCTAGGTAACACAATCTCTATACGTAGTTTTGTGTTTTGCGGATTTTTTGCGCACCAATCTTCGCACGACGACGAACATCTTTTTGGGAATCGAGGATTTTTGTTTTCTTGTTCTTCCGCTGCGCATATGATGTCGCCCCCCATGATTTCCCAACAGTCCGTTGCTCATTCTTTCGAACTAACTTCTTTCTCTTTTACAGGTCCTTCGGGACCTGCGAGAGGTTACAAAGTGGGCTGATCCTTGCGGAGCAAGATCGCAAGGGCAAAGCGCGACTTAGGCAACGCAAGCTAAGTTCGCGTCTTTGCCACAAGGGTGACTCGCGACTTAGGCAATGCAAGCTAAGTTCGCGTCTTTGGCCGCAAGGGTGCCGCACGACTTAGGCAATTCCAGCTAAGGTCGTGACAACCTGTCAATATCATATTGACCGTTTACTGGCGGTGCCACCGCTCAATCCAATGGTGCCACCGCTCAGTCTAGCGGTGCCATCGCTCGGTTCTCGGGTTCTGGGCGGTGCCACCACCTAATCTGGCGGTGCCACCGCTTACACTATTTCAGCTCACTGGTTGGGCTCCAAACTTGGCCCAAACCAGTCCGAACTCGGACCCAATTGGCCCATACTTGGGTTATAGGATTAACACCTAATCCTAACCCTAATTAACATACTAACTACAAATTTAAAGACATTTCCTAAGCTACTACAAAGTCCGCAAGTCAAGACTTCTTCTGGCGAGCTTCCGACGAACTTCCGGCGATCTTCCGGCGAACTCTCGAAAACCATTCTGCGGACTCCCGGCAAGCTCCTAAACTTCACGATTTGATCTTGGCGAGTTCCAACCAGCTTCTTCGGCAAGCTCCGATCTTTCTCGATGAGCTTCGCGAACTTCCAACGAACCTTCCGGCGAGCTTCCGAAAAATTCTTTGGCAAGCTCCCTACTCATTCTCGGCGAGTTCCGGCAGCATTCCCGACGAACCTTCGGACTTCCGTCGAACTCTCGAACTCGCAATGAATCCTTCGCGCTTGACTCCGGCACTTTGTTTCGCTTTATGTCTTCATCGTTATCGTAGTTAATCCTGCATACACAAACCAAAACTCTACTCCGATCTAGACAATTATTACAACGCGAATTGACATTATGTTGCCCGGCACGTCATTGGTTGGCGCTTCGTCCGATTCTTAAGCGCATTGTCCCCTCTTGTGGCTTATTGCCCAATCGGCGGTTGACCTTCGCAACCCAGATATCCTTGGCGCAATTCCGGTGTCCTTGGCTCGATGCTCGACGTCCGAAGCCTTCTGTCGTCCAATATCCTGACGTGATCTCCTCCGACGCAACGTCAATTCCTTTTGTGTCAATTGTCTAATCCTAATCGAGTAGACCTGCATCACTCAAAATGCAGTTAAACATCTAAACATAATCAATTAGTTTCATCATCAAAATATGAGATTCAACACATTTATCATAACAGATTTTTGATTTGATCTATAATGAAAGAACTATAATGATCCTTATTCAATCTTGACAATTTACAATGCTCTTAATGAAACTTGGTAGTTCGGAAGCTATCGATTCCACCACGAGTTGCTATCATTCATCGGCACTTGAAAACTTTATATTTTGCTTTTATCTTATAACTTGTAGTTGTAATATGTTTAATCTTAAAATTTCTTCCAATAACATAGCCTTTCAAAGCTTTTTAAAATTCAACCGAAACACATGTACAACTATATTATTTGAGCTATAAAATAATATATATAATATAATATAATATAATAACTTTAATATCATTCAAGTATCATATTTAACCAACAAACTGATCATTATATAAATAATCATCATCTTTAGCGAAAGAAACTGATATATTTAACAACACACAATCATCTTAGCTACAATCATATTCAGCACACACTTGTTCAACATTATCATACATAATCTCACTTAAAATAATTCATTGACCAACAACATATAATACATCATAAATATTAGGGTTTATGTCATATTTAACCTCTTCTTGTAATCTTTTTTTCAATTAATTTTTTTAAAAAATATTACTACTATCATCATCTTCTTCATCACAATCAAGTGGATCATTTAAGTCTATGGATAGTGTACTAAAACTTAAGCTATTTGGTAAATGACTTTCACCCACATTTGATACATCATCTAATGTCAGCCTATCAATACGATCATGAACTAAAAATACTTTATTAAGAATAGGATTTTTGAGACTCTTAAAATTTAAAATATTATTTTTTGAAATCAATGAACCAATATAACAATAAAATGGGTTATAACATATTGACTTTAGTTAAAGTACATCATGAAATAATTATTTTTTATAAAGATATCAATATACTTACATGATGTTTTTCAAAGAAAAAGACACCGAACGAGATAGACCAGAAAGAAGAAGAAGAACAGCCCATGCATGGAAGAACAGAGAAAGATTAAATTAAAAAAAAAAAAAAAAAAAAAAGATGGGCAAGAAGAAAGGTGAGAAAAAAAACAACTTGTTATTATTATTATTTTTCATCGAGATCAATGCCCTGATAGTAACTTACTGTACACTGTACCATCCACTTTATAGGTCTGCTAAACAAAGCTAAAATGTTAAATCAGTAGTGAACCATCTCAGGTCAACAAAGTTTTACTGAACCCATAACCCTAAATCCACTATTTTGGGCTTGAAAACAGTGGCTTAGCTATGTAGGAGTAAATGGATAAAATAGCTCACCAAGGGTGTTAATTTAAATACATAAATATTTTTATTATTTTATGAATTATTTGTAATATTTTTGAAGTGTTTATTAATATCAATTTAAATTATAATGTTTACATTAATGATCTACTGATGAAAGATTAATTACAATGGCATATCCGTTTTAAACTTTGTAAGAATATATATTAAAAGAACAAAATATATAAATCACTAATTTCAAAGGAACACACACATATGTATACAAATAAACTTGATTACGGTAAGAGGATTTGGAATTTTGTTATACAAATCTTGGAATTTATCATTGGCAACTGTTGACTATGATAGTATCTGTTGACGGAACTGATGCGCCATGGCTAATGAGTCAGCATGACCTGGTCTATGCGTCGATGTCGGGAGTCTTCGATCGGCTGAGTTGTCTGTCGAGGTCGGTCACGCTCTTAGGACAGGGCATCGACACTGGAATATTGATTGACGTCTCTCCGTCGAGATGCTAGTTGGTGGCTCTTGATTAGGACACTGGTTGGCGACTCTCTGTTGGGATGCTGGTTGGCACGTTGAGAGGAAAAACGCCTCTCTCAATCGGGATGATCTTGCCTCGGCATAACTATTTTCCTGCACAGAAGGCCCCCGTCGGGTGGTTACCGACTGTGGCCCCTCAACAAGTAAGTCAACGTTTGGTCTCTATCTTTTCGCCTCTCTCCTAGCCAAATGCCGGCCATAGGTTCTTATACTACTATACGAAGGTCGACAGTATGTGGGCTTCGCGTGACGATCGATCTTCGGGAGAGGGGGGAGAGGAAGTACTTTCGCATGGCTACCGCCCCAGAAATGCAGAACAATGCCGTCCCAAGCTTTTCGGGACAGGACGTACCAAGGAATGCCTCATGAGAGAGCTTCTCCTGTTGACCTGGCGGTGGCGTGATGGGGCGTCGATGGTGACATGGCTAGGGCCCAACATATACCGTATCAGTATCTTATGGTCAACTCCCAAAATGTGTGTAGTTTTGCTTTAGAATTGCATCGATTCATGATCCAAATACGGTCGATGTCCACGACATTTCTCTAGAGATAGAAGCTTGGCGCTTAACATATCCAATAAATTTGACCGTACGCGCGAATATGTAATCAAGTCAAAATATGCTCATATTCGTCTGTACTCATCACCACAGTCACCAATCACTTTAAGCAAATCCCTTCCTTGCTTCGATACTTCAGTGATGCTGTTCATGTCTTCATCATCCAACTCGAGTGAGAATATGGCGTTTGTGTCCTTAATATGCTCCGAGAGGCCAAGTCTAACACCCACCATGGATCCAGCAACTGATGGCTGCCCTCCCAAATCATCACAACACATCAGAAAACAACACAAATCAATCACCAATCCAACAAAATCTGACATCCGAGTGTTATATATCTATTGATCCATGGTAATAATGTTCATGTAAAAGGTTTAGAAAGTTATTACCTGGTTCAGTACGTATCTCACAGCAACAGTAGGAATTGAGACTCCATGCTTGGAAGCCACTTTCTTCATAGTCTGAAGCAGAACTTGGAAGAGACTCCATCCTCCCCACGCATCAACCATCTATCAGAAATGCAAGAGAAAATGTTTCCAACAGTTTACACATTAAGAGGTGAACAAGAGTAACTAACACATATGCACAACATACCCTTTTGTACTTCTGCAAGGATGGGGTGTTCAAAGGAGGGCCAGCAAATGGAATCGACACATTGGCATCCAGAAATTTCTCCGACAAGAGACCACCCATTACAGTCCCATATCTGCACCTTAAAAGCAACAAAAATCTAGGATCCGAATTGTGTGTCTGAGAGAGAGAGAGAGAGAGAGAGAGAGAGAGAGACGTTATAAGTTTCAAGCCTGTTAGCTGACACAGTTCAGCCATTCTCTGCTGAGGGCGCATGTCCACCACGGAATGTTGTACCTAGAAGAACATAGACAAAAAAAAAAGAGAGAGAGAGAATAAAATAGAACAAATGAGTAGTAATTTGCTACTCTTTTTCTTCTTTGTAATCGTGTGAAGAAGTTGTTACCTGGTTGCTAACTACTGGTATTCCATTTTCAAGAATTATATGCAAGCGTTCGGTATCAAAATTCGTCAAAGCCACGGTTTTAATTTTACCTGCAGAATTTTCATTGTCGGAACACGTTCAGGTTGAGAGATTTCAGACAGACATACCAAAGTAGATTGACTCAAGAATCTGAAATTCTCAAAAACAGTAATGAAACCATCAAGTATTATTCCAACCTTCTTCTTTCAGGTCAGTTATGTGTTTCAAGGCATCAAGGTAACCAGGATTGGAGTAATCCCACCTGTCTTACAAAAACAACATCAGATAATACCAGCTTGCAGTAAGAAACAACAGAACAACTTTCATTCGATGAACCCTCCGTTGAATAAAACACCAACAGTTTCTAATCAAAAGAGACGATATGTCCGCTAGTCAAATGAAGAAAATAAGGCATCCCAAAAGGGTGACATAAATATTGACCATAAGAGCCACTATTGAATGATAATAACTAGTGCAGAATGCACAATAAGGCTGGACTTCAATTGCAACAAGTGCGTATCTTGAATATTTTGGACGTGAATCAAATCATTGCTCCCAAAAATCCAAAATCTTCCTAAATAGTAACATAAAAGTTTCCCAACTAGTTTGGATTAATAACATCAGGATACTTCTGAAGTGGTCAAGGTGGAAAAAAGAACAAGTACCAGTGGAACTGAAGCATGTCAAGACACGAGACATCCATCCTCTTCCGTGAGACGTTGATGTTCTCTCGCACGTAGTTGCTGGTCATTTTGACAGGAGGAGGCACCCATTTGGTGAGCCTGTGGCAAATCAATCCTATGTGCATATCATCCAGAAACCATTTTCTCACAGTATCATAATACACATATCTATTGTGGATGCACACATATTGAAGTAACTAGAAAAAGGAGCGCTAAGAGCACATTAATTCATATAGTATACTAATATATGACATTACATTAAACATATATATTGTTCTGCCTCTTGCAAAGCTTCACTACATTATAAGTGGTTGGTGATAAGAAATAGATTCTAAAGTAACAGACAACTTAGCTAAATGAACTTTCTTCTCACCAATATCTTATTTGGCTGCAGAATGGAGTCAATTAACTAGCTGACAATATCATATTACTCTTTAATTGTTTGACCATTACTTGAATTAATGAATGCAACTCGAAATCAATAAGACTGCAGAGAGAAAGCATAACTTGCCCTAATTTTCTTACCAATACATGCAGTCATACATCTAATTCGATAGAAATAGCAATGAGAGAGAGTGTAATTACCCCCTGACCTCCTCGAGCATCTCCGGAGGGCGCTCCCGGCGAACTCTATTGATGAAAATGCCATATAAATCCTCTGCAGGTCCATCTGCCAATCCAAAGCCCTCTCAAGATACAATTTTTACTCAACAACTATCACCCTACCCATCTGTTGCAGCTATTTATTGAGATGGAAGGAACTAATTTAGATCTTTATGGAGCAAATTTCACATCTAGAAAATTGGGGATGAGGGGATGGTTTACAGTGGTCGGCCATGTCGAAGGTGGACAAGCCAGCGTCGGCATAGCGGAGCATGGCCTCGACGGCGTCGTCGCGGTCGATGCGGCCCCACCCGCCGCTAGTCTGCCACATGCCGTTGAGAACGCGGCATATCATCAGCGAGTCGCCGCTGTTCTTCACCGTCGCGACCCTGCCGCTCGTCTTCTGGTCCTCCTCCGGGGCCGCACTCACGCATCGGATCGCGGAGGCTCTCCGATTCGATGACGCCCCGGGAGCGGAGGCGACGCGTGGGAGGAGGAGACGGGAGTGGACCGCCGTCGCGTGCGCCGCCATCGTCACCGGCGAAATTTAGCGGACTGGAGAAACAGATGAGGGGGATAGGATAAAGATTTCGCGCCCCTCCATTTCTCGTTCGTTCTGGAGAGACAAGAGAGTCAAACTTTTACTACCACATTCTGGGATACTCGCAGTGGTACCTGCGGTACCATTGGACGAATCCTGTGAGACAGAAATTTTCCATCACGAATCAAAATAAAGGTACGTAATTAGGTAATGATTACGGGCACGAAAAGTGTCTTAGAAGGAGACCTCGCCTGTCTCTCACGAGGCAGGTGACAGCGTTTCCGAGCCACATCTTATGACATCATGGGAATAGCGAGGGCAAACATATCTCTGAAAGTACTCGATCCCTCCCATGGACTGGCGTCTATCTCGATCGAGACAGGACCCCCCACCTGTGTCAGCTCGGACAGCGAACACGACTGTAAGCGCATGCATGACGTTTTAAATATGCTTATAGTTTTTTGAAAAAAAATACTAAAACCTATTCAAAAATAGTAATTGAGAAATTAGGCTGGTCCATAGAATATAATTACCTACTCCAATTATCTTATCATAAGATGATATTTCAAAGATTATGATAAAGCATGGTATATTTTTGAGAAATATGAAAAAAAAATCTCTTCGAAAAAATATAAAGAGAGGCTTTTCTGAAAATTCATCTAGTTAAATTAAAATAAAATATAACTTAATCAAATGTAGAATAGATATAAATGAAAATTATGTACTACAAACAATTAATTTTGATGAATAAAATTAGTCGGCTTCAAAAGAAAGGGAGTAAAACTTCACCGTTATGTTGGGATTGTTTATGAAGTAAACAACTGCTTGGATAAAACTAAGATAAAAGTCTTTTTATTTATTAATTGTTATTACTAAGCCCACTAAGGATACATATTTGAAACTCTGTTGTTATATATGAGATGATTTGAGTTTTAAATCCATTAGCCTTAGTTATAATTTTTTAATATATTTCTTAGTGTTTTGATGAATGTGTAAACAAA
Organism: Musa acuminata AAA Group; assembly: GCF_036884655.1. NCBI lineage: Eukaryota > Viridiplantae > Streptophyta > Magnoliopsida > Zingiberales > Musaceae > Musa > Musa acuminata. Next base: position 18,986,623 of record NC_088358.1, on the reverse strand, counting down.
TATTATAAATCTGTTCCTAGTATAGTGACAATTGATTGATTCACTCCATAAATTGGTCTGATAACATATATATATATATATATATATATATATATATATATATATATATATATATATATATATATATATATATATATATATATATACTTCAATTATGTGTTTCGATAATGTTTGACACCATTTGAAAATATGAATTATGGTTATGTCCTATTTTCCTCAATTATTTTTTTTTTAGGTTTACCATAAGAAATTAAACAAAAAAGATAAAAGATAGAAATGACATAAGAAGCTATGTTTCTCGTTGAGATGTTCTCCCTATTTATACAGGTTAGGAGGGAGGATTTCCCTCAATAGAGCAGTGGGATTTCCTTATACAGTTGAGAAAATCTTATATGTTATCATGCCCCTATAAGATGGTACTCCTATCAAGGATATCAATCTTGGACCGATGTAATGCGAAGAGTTTACGAACGAGAGACTTTGTGAGTGAGTTTGCTAATTGATCAAACGTATATACATGAGAAATACATAGTTGACGTCGGATGACTTGATCTCGCACGAAGTGGAAGTCGATAGCAATATGTTTTATGCAGGAGTGGAACATCGGATTGGCGCATAGATAGATAGCTCCGACATTATCACAATATATTGTAGAAATAAGAGTGGAATTGATGTTGAGTTCCTTGAGTAGATTTATGATCTAATTGAGTTATGCAGTGGCGATGACACAGTATTCAGCTTCAGTTGTAGACCGTGCGATTGTCTTTTGCTTTTTAGAACTCTAATTGATTGGATTAGCTCCAAGGAAGATAATATACCCTGATATGGATGTTCTATCATCAAAGTTACCTGCCCAATCAGCATCGACAAAGGCATGAAGATGAAGTAGAGAGTATTTACGGAGAAAGAGACTATAATTGAGGGTCCCTTTAAGATATCGTAAGATTCGTTTGATTACAGACCAGTGTATAGTAGATGGTCGCTGCATAAATTGTGATAATTTGTTAATGGCAAATGAGATGTCTGGATGGGTAAGAGCTAAAGAGCCAACTACTTATCGGTATTGAGTGGGTTTCATAGTAGGACTTTCATCAGATAATTTGAGAGATTCACTAGTAGAGAGGGGAGTTATAACTGCATTTGCGTCCTACATGTTAGTCTTTGATAATAAATTTTGAATATACTTTGTTTGTGAGAGAAAGAGACTTGAAGATGTGTAAGTTGCTTCTACGCCCAAAAAGTAGTTTAAGGTTCCTAGATCTTTAAGAAAGAATCGATCTGTCAATTGCTTGATGAATGCTTGGATCTCTATAGGATTATTGTCTGTGACAATAATGTCATCCACATACACCAGAATATATATTGTGCCTCCAAGTTGTTGTCGTAGAAATAACGAGGTATTAGAGTTAATAAAGCCAACTAAAGTAAAAAATGAGCCAAGTGCGGTGTACCAGGCTCTTAGAGCCTGACGAAGTCCATAAATAGCTTTTTGAAGTTTGTAAACATATTTTGGATACTGAGGATGAATGAAACCAGGAGGTTGTTACATAAAAACATCTTCAGCTAGAGTCCCATGTAAAAAGGTATTATTAATATTCAATTATCGTAATTGCTAGCCTTTAGTGATGGTCAAATTTAGGATAAGTCAGATTATTAAGGGCTTAACAACGGTACTAAATGTCTTAGTGAAATCAACTCTAAGTCGTTAATGAAACCCTTTGACGATGAGACATGCTTTATATCAGGCAATAGATCCATCTAGGTTCCACTTAATTCGAAAGACTCATTTACACCCGATGATATTTTATGTATGATAAAAGGGTATTATGTTTCATGTTGAGTTATGGAAGAGGGCATCATATTTCTCACACATGACATTACGCCAGTGTGGAGATTTTTAAGCTTGAGTAAAGGTAGTGAGTTTAATGGTATTATATAAGGATTCTGTGATAGCATGTAGGTCAAGGACTTGACGTGATTTGAAAATATCACTCTTGGAGCATGTTGTGATAGGATGTTTGGAGGCTTCAGGATTGTGAGATTGTCTTGTTGGAATAAGCGGTGGAGAGTCATTGACACAGCCCAGGTCAAGTTGAGGTACCTCAGTGTCACTTAGTCTAGAAGAAGGTAAAGACAATGGTTGTGTTTCTAAACATAATACCTCATCAATTTGAGAAGAAATGAGTGGAGTAGTAATAGAGGGAATAGGCAATTACTAAACTAAAGGAATAGTAGAGTGTGGATCTTGAGAGGAGGAATTGGATGGTGTCATAGGAGGCTCGTCCGATTGGATCGGAGGTATACTCTAGTAAGGAATGTTTATTGGAGTAGTTCGCATGACGAGAGACTTATGGTTTTAGGAAGAAAAGATACTCAACAAAAATAATGTGACGTGATATAAAGATTTTGTGAGTATGATGATTATAACATCGAAAAGCATTATGTTTAAGAGAATATCCTAAAGATGCAAAGCTTAGATCTTGATGTTATCTTATGGGAGGCATATGGATGTAACCATGGATAATATAAACAGTCAAATACTTTGAGTATATGAATGTTTGGACGTTTGTAAAATAGTGTTTCAAATGAGGACTAGTATTATAGGACTGGCATAAGCATTCGATTAATAAGGTAGACTATAGTTTGAAAGGTTGTTGTCCAACAAGTAGAAGGCATAGAGACCTGATGTAGAAGTGTGAAGCTAGTTTCAACTATATGCCAAAGTTTACATTCGGTAGAGCTAACTATTTGAGGAGTATGCAGGGGTGACTTGAGGTGTTGTATATCATAAGCTGAGAGATAGGATGTCAGGGCTTGATATTCACCTCCACCACTAGAGTAAACTATTTTGATGATAGACTAAAAGTAGTTTTCGACCAACTTTCGAAAGTTGATAAAGATTATGGACACTTCATATTTATGATGAAGAGGATAGAATCATGTGTACTTAGTGAAGTAATATATAAAAATGACATAAAATTTGAATTTGTCAAAAGAAATGATTGGAGCAGGCCCCAAACATCGGTATAAATAATTTCAAACAGTTTAGAGCATAATATGGAAGATGTGCTAAAGGGTTATCGATGACTTTTATTACTAAGACATGCATCACAATATGTTATAGAACTACTTGATTTAAAAATAAGAAGATAGTAATGAGAAAGTAATTTTTGCTGGATAAGGGACGAGGGATGACCAAAACGATGATGCCACACATCAATTGGAGCTGCACTGAAGAGTGAGCAGTGGGTTGGGTTATTTATGGAGCTGACTGTCATTCGTAAATATTGTCTCTATTCGGGCCTTGGACTAAGGATGGCCCCCCTCCCCATACTCAAGTCCTTGATAAGAAATGAATCAGGAAAGAATTCAATTGAAATATTATTGTGTTTGCAAAATTGAGAAACAGAAATAAGGTTTCGTTTAATATGAGGGGCACATAGAACATAATCTAAGTGTAAAGGTTGTAGTATCAGAATTAAGCGTTGTGGAACCGGTATGAGTTATAGGAAGTCCTTTATCGCCACCTATGATGTTGGTGTAGTCACCCGAATTACGGCTACCAATTCCTTGTACTCATCTTCGAGGCCATTAAGGGTATGAATGATGACTTCTTCGTCACATAGGGAATGACCTATCAAAATCAAATCATCGATAATAACTTTGATATTTTATAGATAATGTACTTTCCTCTTATTTTATTTTTATTAGACTGGATAGAAGACTGAAATTGCGAATACGTGAACAATTCGCCAAGATTGTTTGCAGCTTATATCATGCTTCTACAGTAGTGAATAGCTTAAAGGATGAGACGATCTTAACATAGCCATAACTGAGTTCTCCGGGGATATTGATCATAGGTGGTGGACAACCGAAAGAGATGGAAGAAGCACATCCGCCGAAGGAAGAGATGGGTGTCCTAACTGTGTAGAGGAGAATAGGTGAGCACAGGAGCCCACCACGCTTTCGCCAGCAGTGACAAGAGGCTAGCGACAAGCAGCAGCAAAGCGCAGCAAGATGCAACACAGCAAGATGTAGCAGTCGAAAGCCTGGGGAATGAGGTTGCAGCAGTGTTTGCGGGACTCGTGCGACGCAGCAAGATGCAACGCAGCAAGGTGCTACTATTGCGGCGTCCACAACTACACCAGCTATTCCAGCCGCTGCAAGAGGCGCTTGATCGGAGCAGAAGACGACGCTGCTTTCGTGGTGGCTTAGTCTTAGGGTTTTAGATGCAGTGGCGCGTGGTCATCAGGCTGGAAGAAGTGTCGATGCAGTGGGCGTAGCGACTGAGATGGGTTGCAGGAAGAGCAGTTCTATTCTGCTGCGAGAAGGCCTCCTTCAGGAATCTTGTATTTGTCGTATGATGGTTTCTCCTTGACAAGTCTTAATGCTACCACTATTGTTGTTGTTGATGCTGCTGCAAGCAACAACGACTACAGCAATGGTGGCACCACCATCGTCTGAATATTTGCTGCTGCGGCGGGTGCGATCTGATACCAGCAGTCGTAAGTGCTGCGGTAGGCTACAGCGAATGGCTGCGACAGCGGGTGTGATCTGATACCAGCAACCGCAAATGCTGTGTTAGGCTGCAGCGGGTGCGATCTGATACCAGCAGCCACAAGTGCTGCGTTAGGCTGCAGTGAATGGCTGCGGCAGCGAGAGAAGAAGACAATCGTTGTTCACTAAGTATTGGTTGAGATGAAGCTGTTGTGGTGCGATTGAGGGGCGGAGACGTCACTGCGAGGAGGGATGGTCGAGCGATCGCGGCTGCGACCCAAGGGGAGACGGTGGACTCCGGCCGGGAAGCGGTCGCGGGGCTGCGGCGGGAGGTCACCGCTAGAGTGAGGATGACCATGAAGAATTGGTCGTCGCTCCGTTGATCTGCAGGAACCAAAAAAAATAGGGGAAGTCCGTCGTGAACAAGGGCTCCGATAGGGAGATCTACCGGTAGTGATTCGGTGGTTGATGACAGAGTCTCAGCGGAATCAGATTTGGAGATTGGATTAGCAACGATTGCAGGGAGGTGGTTTGTTGTTGCTAGCAAGGATGGAGCAACAACGTCGGTGAGGGAAGAAGCACCGGTGTCTGCAGTGCTAGAGGCACCAGCGCAAAGTGGCAACGTCGGCATCGAGCACCTCTGCTGACGAGACAACGAGAAGAGAGCTTGCTTAGAGCAAGCAGCTCTGATACCATGTAAAGAATTAAACGAAGAAGATAGAAGATATAAATAGTAGAAGAAGCTATGTTCCTCATTAAGATGTTCTCTCTATTTATACAGGTGGAGAAAGAATTTTTCTCAATAGCAGCGAGATTTTTTGGGAAAATCTTATCTACTTTCATTTACAATTTTTTTTTTCGAAAACATAGTAAACAGAAATACTCTTTAACTAATATAAGTCTTCCTAAACTAATAAGGATACCCACTTTACATATAAGGTGATTTGGGTTTTGAATGTATTAGTCTCAATTATATTATTTTGAATAGGTTTTATAGAATTCTTATGGAGGTGTAAAAAATATATTATAAATCTATTCAAAAACATCATAACATATATTATTCCATTTATAATATAGTGACAACTGATTCACGCTATAAATCAATCTATATAATATAATATATCTATTTCAATTATCTTGTCAGGAATATTTAGAGGATTATAATTCAATCAACCACTTTTTGAAAATATGAAAAGAGAAAACACAAAACTCAATCCGAGAATTCATCCATTTAATTATATCAAATAAACACAACTACTCAAGATTGTGATAGGCATTAATATCTGAAAAATATCACTAACTCTCATACCCATGGATGATTGCGGGGGTTTATAAATCGAATGGTACTCCCACACAGAGTACGAATCGACAATCTCTGTGCGCATGAGAAATTGCTCGTGGCAATTCATAAATTGCGCATTTATAATTTACATCGATACGGAGTACGAAATCTGCATGATTGCAATGCATGTGCTTCGAAGGACATGGTTCTTATCCATCATATTGAAATTAATACATATAATGGAATAGTTCAAGTTCTTCCTATTGATTACATACGAGAGGATTCTTCTTTGTGCATGGAACAAAAAAAAAAAACACAAGATAGAGCTATTTAGACAGAGGGATAATAATAATAATAATAATAATAATAATAATAATAATAATAATAAAACGATATCCTGAGTGGAAAAAAGGAACTGAATATTTTGCTGCAGATTAAAGTGCCTTTATTCTACAATCATAACTTGTAATATATGTTTTCAGTTCTAAGATTATTATGGAAGTTTTTTTTTTACTATTACGAAGGCTTTATAAAATGATGAATTCGTAAAAAAAAAAAAAAAAGCTTCTTTTTGGCTTTTCTGGAAAAGTGACTCCATTTTCAAAATTTTGTAACAATAAATTTTTTTATCTAATATCTAAAATACCCTAACTAACTTACTTTTTTTTTTTTTTTTTTCTTGTTTTAGCTTATGGACCGATATATAAGGTGAATCGATATAGTTAGAACTTTTTTACACTATATTATAGTATTTTTAATAATATAAAAATATATTATGTTGTAATATTTTTAAATATTACTAAAATATTATAATACAGTATAAAAAAGTTATGCTATGTTATAATATATTTTTTTGTGTTTTTGAAAACACTTTAACATAGTATAAATATATTGTAATTGAATCGACTCGCCTATCGACTGATCCAATAAAAAAAAAAAAAGAGAAAAATAATATTTCTATATTAGGTTAGAATTCTGTAAATAGGATACTTCCAAACAAAATCCTAAAAAATACTTTTTTTGAGAAAGTTTACCCTTTATGAAACCACTTGTGTGAAGCTTCTGACACCCTTACGCGACAAACACTGCTAATTTTGCTTTTATGTTGATGAGACTTAACATGTTGACTCTCCAAGTGTCAGATCCGAGTGTAATCATATCGTTCGTTGGCAGCATTTCAATCATATGATCTTATTATCGTAGCTTCCGAGAGCATGTAGAATTGGACTTCTCAAGGCACAATCAACGGATCTAACGGCGGTTCGGGTCTTACGGTGCAACTCGAGTTGAGTTCGACCGAACCAACTCGAACCAACCCGATCGATTAATCGGACCCAACCCGAATCATATTATATTGGCCGCTTGATCATAAGAATCATAGCCATCATCGCAAATGATAGCCGATTCACTCGATGTCATCATGTCTACTCTACCACATACCATCATGCCGACATCTTCATACCATAGCGTGCATCCCGCCCGTCGACCACACTCATCGTGTCGGGTTGCAGTTTAGATTGGAAATAATTGCCAGCACGATATGCGAAAGATGGTCGGTAGCATTTGGCCATCATCAGTTTTGAGATTCGTAAAAATTTGATAATCGTGATCAACACCATTAAGATCTATCCATGGCCTAATGCACAAGGGCACTAGTTTTGATGTCTCGTAGTTTTGCTACTGTCTCGGATTCGGCTCGAATGTGGATTCAATAAGAAATGGTTTGAATCCGACCGGATCCAAATCCATATCCGATAATTTTACCGGATTCGAGTATTGTCTGATGCACACCACCGATAACCCAAAATTGTAGTCCGATCTCTTGGCTATCGGATCCACTAAGACACCTGAATTGTCCGAAAAAAAACGTTGAACAAAATGAAAACAAAAAAACAAAAACAAATTAAGAACAGCAACGGTGTCGTCCGTCAACCATGTCTTCCGCTTCTCATCATCTTTAACTACGCTCTTCTGAAGCTGTTGCTGAGAGTTCGCACGACACCAACGATGGCGGCGACCACCGTGTGAGATTTCTCTTGGCCTTGTGCACAAGACACCGCCAAGGGTGGTGGCGACGAAGAACAAGGAGTTCGACGAAGGAGAGGATGAGGACCGCCAATTCCAGTCGGAGCGATCTCTAAACCATCACCAACAGCAGTGGAGGAGACAGAAGCCGGAGCAACGGATCGAAGGTCGTGAAATAGATCTCGAATTTTTCTCTCTTTTGTTTTATTTCTCCAATTTAGATTCTTGTACTGGTTACTTGGCCCGTGGAGTGGTTCGAGGGTTTTCCTTGCTCGTTTGACTAGGGCTTTGGGGTCAAAGGTGGTCCTTTTTTAGTCGCTTGTGAGGGTTCTGCTCCTTCATCTCCGCCAATGTGATATCTGTAGTGTTCTTATGGAGGGATTGAGAGTTTCTAATTGTTCTGCTATGTTTGGGAGTTCACTTAAGCTATTTGGACTTTTTCTCTTTTACTTGCTATCTCTCTTACTTCATATGACCGTGTTTCTTCTGTTCTTCGAGAGTGGTAGATGCAGCACCATGCTCTTGGAACCGGGAAATGTAGGAGTTGGGAGTACATCCTTTGGATATTATCTTCTTTGATGTATGATTTAGATCTGCCAGGTATGAGTTCCTCAGGGACTCAAAGCACATTGTATGGTGCCATATCATATGATGGCGTGGAGCTTCAAATATGCAACCGGAGTCCGGTAGTATCGTTGGATCTGCATTCCTCTCTACTTAATTTGACCTTGGCTCGTAGCGGATCAACTATTCAACATCTCTGGTCAAGTTAATTGAAATGGCCTGAGAAAAAAGAAAGATGCATTTTGATCTATTTATTTATTTTTTAAGACAAAACGGAAATACTTATCAAACGAAAAGAAAGCACTTCGTTTGCATCACTGCAAATCAAATCAAATAATAAATACTTTGTTTATTGTTCCAATTATTTGTTTGCATACTTTCAGATTAGGAAATCAAATCATGAATTGTTTTTTCCAAGAAAGTATTTAATTTTCATCATTTTTGTTGGCTTACTTATCATGATCATATCATATTATGTTCATTGTGCAGGAAAAGGATACTTTGAATGGGACTCTAGGCTATACCTGGTTGTAGGTGGATCTGTTTTCTCCGATACACATCATGGGTGACTCGACAGCAATGACCATCGAGTTCCTTCGTGCTAGATTGCTTTCCGAGAGAACTGTTTCTAAAGCTGCAAAGGAGAGATCTGAGCAGTTGGCTACAAGGGTCAGTATATTTTTCTGTTGTTATTTCTTGTGGTTGATTTTTTGCTGTGTTTCTGCAATTAGTTTGCATTTGGTAATGTTTGCTGTTTAGGTCATGGAGTTAGAGGAGCAGCTTAGGATCGTGAGTATCCAAAGGAGAAAAGCAGAACAGGCAGCAACGGAGGCCATCTCTATTCTAGAAATTCATGGGAGCAACAATCTATACGAGGCAGTTGATTCTAGCTCTGAGAAAGATGGAAGTCCTAGTGATGGGAAAGAATGTGATGAAGCTTTTAAAGAAGATGAAGCCTCGACAGCCTCGAAAGGGGAGAGGCTTGAAGTTGAGGATGCACAATCAATTTCTGAGCATGAAGTTTCTCCCTCCCAAGTTGGGAGCTTATCATGGAAAAGCCGTAGTAGCAGCCCAGATTTCACTCGAAAGCTAAAAGGCAAACAATTTAGGTCAAAGCAGAGACGAATCAGTTTGAGGTCGTCTGTTGAAACTTCCCCAAAGTATAATTTGGGAAAGTCATGCCGCAAGATAAAACGAAAGGAAATGAGGTATTCTTTGATATTCTTCCTGCATCTCCATTGTTTAGATGAATTCATTTTGTTCAACAATTTTGCATCACCAGATCAACCGCTGAGGATAAGGGTGATTATCATCACATTCTTGACGATCACAAACCTGAATTATCTGGGAATGTTTCAGAAAGTCAGTCATCTTTTGTAGATGTTCAAGAGAAAGAAGCTGATGGTAGTCATTATGCAATTGGGAATGGGAGAGATGAAGAGATGGAGAGAGTTTTAAAGGAGCAAGCCCAGCTCATTGGTCAGTATGAAGCAGAAGAAAAAGCTCAAAGAGAATGGGAACAGAAATACAATGAGAATAAAAACTCAAACACGGTATGCATTTCCACATATGATAGATACTCCCTCTTCTTCTTTTTTCTTTTTAACCATTAAGGCTTGATGCTATCAAATACACCTAGAAAAGCAAGGGATATATATATATATATATATTGTGTGTCCGCTTAGATGAAATAGCCATCAGCTGACCTTGTCAATCTTGGTTCCAAGTTTAAGAATAAAAACTTGATCTCCTCTATCTTTGTTGGAATTTCTGCATAAATTTTGGTTATTCATTCTCTTGTTATGAAATTAGACTTTTACTAGTGCTTGGTTCATTGATCCCACCTTTTATTGTCTATATTTTATATAATTGCTCTGATCACAAGCTGCAGATTGTAGTCAAATTTTCCAGGTACTCATGTAATCTATGCTCATACTGAATGTACGTTATTAATTGCATTATACCTTTTGTCTATACTTTGTGTCAATCTTTTTTTTCTCATCTTGATATCTAGGAACACTTTGAACCTGGGAAGCAGTGTCATGCAGCTGAAATTAATATGAAATCCCAGAAAGAGTCATCTGCATTTTTTGACAGAATAGCATATGAATATGAAGAGGCAAAATCAAGTATTTGTGCTTTCTCCAGGACCGACATACCTGGATGTCTATCTGATGATCCTCTGCTTAAATTATCAGATGGCGCAGATCAACGAACTGCTGATGGAGACAAAGATGTAAATATCATTGAATTCTCCAATGCCATCGTGCCAACTGATCTACCTGTATGTGGGATTGGAAGTGATTCTCAAGCTTGTGTTGATGGCAATCATGTGGCAGAAAACAACACTGAAGGTCTTGTTGTGGTTGCACTTCCCACAAAAGTAAGCACCATTTCAACTCCACTTGGGAAAGTCAATCAAAACTCTGACAGCGGGTCTAGTAGCAATATCAATTTACATGCACATAGCCATATTAATTCACCATCAATTGGAAGCCCTTCAACTGCTGATCCCGTGAGAGAGAGACCTAAATGGGAATCATCAGCAACTCATGATCTGTCCTACATGAAGCAATCTCCATCAGCTGCCACCAGCTTGGGGGGTGTTCTCGAAGCTCTCCAGCATGCCAAGAACTCCTTGAGACAAGAGCTCCATAAGTTGCCTTTGCCAGATCCAGCCATCAAGGCTTTACCAGCACCGAGTAACTACCATGTTAGGGCTGTTGTATCTGATGAATCTTCCAAAGTTCCTGTTTGTTCTGTTGGCCTGTTCAGAATACCAACCAACCATTCTCATCAGTCACAAAATTCAGAGCATGAATTCCATGGTTCAGGATTAAGTTTGGCAGCTGGCCATCCTCATCTTGGATACGCCATCACTACAAGTGATCGTCGTGGTTCAATTATTCCATATGTGTCCAAGGAATCCATGGGTACATTGAAATTCAGTAATTACCTTACAGGTATGGACCTTCCTAGTCCACTTCTGTGTTCCCAAGCTTGCTCGGGATCGACGGCTGACAAGATTCACTTCCCAAATGAAATTGGTGTTTCCCTAGGAAAGCAGCATTTCAACACTTACTCCCCGGGAATAGGAATTCCTGCTTTCGACAGGTGTTCCCTGCCTTCAGATTTAAGAACATCCTTTCCAAGCAGATCTGCAAGCTCCACACATAAGCAGTATTTCGATTCCCGTTTAGGTACCCAAGAGCCTCCTTTGAGTACATATTCCTTTGCATACTCAGGCTTCACAACAGATCAAATGCTCGTTCATGATGGACTTCCAAAACCTTATACTTACATGAGAAATCGGACGCCTTCATATGGCGGTGATGGTTATGGTAAATGGGACTCGATCTGATATGCAGATTTTGTAGCACTTGCTGTAGCACGTAAGTACTGTGAACTTACTCTTCCTGCATGTATTCCATTGCTTTGCATGACATTTGAAGTTACTAGTTTCAGATTGTAGATGGTTCTACCTTTTTATATCTAGGAGATGTTCTCTTTTGCTGTGTCTGATGAAGTGGAAATATGTCCAAGTCCATGACATGTTTTACTACTCTCAGGATTAATCTGTATGCAGATCAGAGAACATGAGTGACACTTATGCTCAAGAATTTTGGTATCAGGTGCACTCTCTCATCATGTATGGTTGAATCCATCGATTCTATAGCATTAGGCATGGATTATGTTGGGGTAAACAACCTTTTTAGCCGTGGCCTCGGGGCCGTCGCGACTGGTTCGGGGGGTCCGAATGGCGGGGATCAGGCGCTGCGTCCCTCGGGATCTTGCGGCGGCCGGTTGCGGGGGTCTGGTTGGAAGAAAGCCTTTGCCGCGGCGTCGGGTGGAGGCGACTTCGGTCGAGTACTTGCACACAGGTCGGGTCGGCGCCTCGGCCCGACCCCTCCAACGATCAAATCAGTGATATGGAGTGGAGTTTTAGATGAAGAAGTGCTTCTGTGTGCTTGTCCATGTCCCCCTTCGTTTGGAGCTCGGGGGTATTTATAGGTGAGTTTGATGTTACCTGATGTGCCATCCTGCCGGAGCAGGATCGTACCTCTGATGGTGTCTGTCATTGCCGTTGGTGTTGCGTGGAGGGCCGAGCTGCCGCAGGGTATGGGCAAGCTGTGGTCGACGCCTTCCCCTGCCTCGGCCGGTCGTGCGGGGTCAGACGGTGAGGTCGTCTGGGTACGGTCGACGTGGGTGCACATTAAATCGGTGTTAATGCTCGCTCCCTGGGGCAGTGTGCCGTCCAGGGGTGGCTGACGTCATGGTGCACCTGATCGCCATTTTTGTCCCTATCATATTCCCCTCCCCGAAGGAAGCTATGCCTCGATCGATGTAAGGGGAGGTCCGAGGCATGGCTTCGACTTTGGGAAACTATGTCTACCGGGCGGTCTCCGGTCTGTTATCGGGAGTGTGTGCGTTTTAGCAGCTAAGGAGGGTCGGACGTGCAGCGGCGATTTCGGGCGGTGTGCGGCCGAGGAGTGCAACTCGGTCGGGAACCCGAGCGAGGGTCGTGGTTTCGGCCGTGGAACATGGTGGGCAGGCCGCGCCGGCGTGGTCTCGGGAAACATGCGACCAAGAAGCACGACGCAGGTGGGTAGACCGCGCAGGTGTGGTCTCGGGGAACATGCAGCCGAGGAGCACGACGTAGGCGGGCAGACCGCGCAGGTGTGGTCTCGGGAAACATGCATCCGAGGAGCACGGCGCAGGCGAGCTGGCCGCGTAGGCGTGGTCTCGGAGAGCATGGAGCCGAGGAGCACGACGCAGGCGGGCTGGCCGCGCAGGTGTGGTCTCGGAGAGCATGGAGCCGAGGGGCACGACGCAGGCGGGCTGGCCGCGCAGGTGTGGTCTCGGCGAGCATGGAGCCGAGGAGCACGACGCAAGCGGGCTGGCCGCGTAGGTGTGATCTCGGAGAGCATGGAGCCGAGGAGCACGACGCAGGCGGGCTGGCCGCGCAGGTGTGGTCTCGGAGAGCATGGAGCCGAGGAGCACGATGCAGGCGGGCTGGCCGCGCAGGTGTGGTCTCGGAGAGCATGGAGCCGAGGAGCACGACGCAGGCGGGCTGGCCGCGCAGGTGTGGTCTCGGAGAGCATGGAGCCGAGGAGCACGATGCAGGCGGGCCGGCCGCGCAGGTGTGGTCTCGGCGAGCATGGAGCCGAGGAGCACGACGCAGGCGGGCTGGCCGCGCAGGTGTGCCGCTCCTTTTAAATTTGGCGGCGGCGGGGATCAAAAAGCTACCGCATTTAATTTCTTTCCTGAGGGGGAGTTGGTTGCTTCCGCCGCACGTCTTCGGGCGTCGAGATCGAGGCGTCCGGACGCTGTCGCTTCCGCGGGGTTGTCACGTCAGGCTTTCATTAAGGTGGGGCGCCTTTGAGTATTTTCCGATGCGACGTGATGGTTATGCACGTGCGCGGGTGGGCTGCCGCCTACTCTCGGGAGGCGAAGGGGCGCTAGTTCTGGCTGGATATCTCCTTTAAATAGTGGACGCCCGACTTCACCTCTATCTTTCGCTGCTGAGTTTCCCCCTTCCGGTCTTGCCGTCTTTCTTCCGGTCGTCCTCCTCGCCTCCAGCGTCGTTCTCCTTTCCCGTAGCACCCCCAGTTAAGGTCAGTGAGGATGGTATCCTCTCCCTCCTCCTCTTAATCCATTCCCCCGGAGTTAGGGAGGGAAGTCCTCCTCCGCCCCTCGTTGAGTCATCTGATGGGGAGGCGGCGCGGGCCCTTGAGGCCTTGATGTGGCCGCACGACCAGGACTCCTCTGTGAGTGAGTCATCACTGGTGGGACTCCGGGAGCATTACGGTATCCCCGGGGACTATGTTCTTGGCGCGCTTGAACCGGGACAACGGGCGTATGACCTGGTCCCGAAGGGTTTCGCCTTAACCCTAGACGCCCTGGAGGCGGGTTTGCGCTTCCCCCTTCACCCCCTCATTGTGTCCTGCTTGTCTTTCTGGCGGATTTCGCCATCTCAAGTGGCGCCGAACTCTTGGCGCTACTTGGTGGTATTCTTGGGGGAATGCCACTACGCCAATATCACCCCCACCCTTAACCTTTTTCTTTCCTGTTATCGCCTCTCCAAGGGTTCGGGGGGTTATTTCTTATCTGCCCGGAAGGGCTTCCGAGTCGGGGGGGCCCCTTCTAATAATAAAGGGTGGAAGGGGAGTTTTTTTACGTCAGCTGCGCACAGGACTGGGGTTTCGGAGTTCGGTGGTCCGCGAGGGCGATCGACAACACCACCCCATGTTTGGGCGAAGCGGAGCGCCTCGACTTGGGGAGGCTCAGGGAGATTCTTCCCAGGTCCCAGGCCCTCCGGAACATGACCGAGGGGTGGCTGGTCGAGGCGGGTCTCATCCCGATGCCTCTAGGTACGTTAGTTGACGTTTGGTTCGGGTATTTGCGTGGTTCATCCTTAGGACCGACACTTTTTTTGTCTTTTGTAGAAATGGTGAACCTCCGGTCACTTCTCGGGGGCAACACGTCGCAGGCCCCTCCCCCAGCACCGCCAGCCGACTCGCAGCCCGGCACGAAGGACGCCCCACTGGAGATCGAGGTCGGGCGCCCTCGGAAGAAGGCGAAGGTGGCACCTTCAAAGGGGGCCGAGGAGGGCCCTCGTCGGGGGGAGGCCGGGCCCAGCCGGCGAGCGGCTGGGAAGGGTCCGCGCCCTACCTCCGTTCGCGACCTGTGTCGACTGCCAGCCGAGGACGGGGAGTCGTACCTGACACGGCTGGTGAGCGAGGTCCCACTCGGGGAGTCCAGCGACCCCCTGGTCGCCCGCTGGGGGGGCTTGTCCTGGGGGGACAGAGTATGGGCCGGAGGGGATCCCTCCGAGGCGCGCTTCATCCCGATATGGCTCGGGATTTGTACGTCTTGCCCTCGGAGGTGCTGCTCAACAAGTCCGCTCAATCGCTGACTTGGGTAAGTACATCTTCTCCTTTCCTGTTTGGCTTTGTTTGTCTGACGCAGACCTTTTTGACCCGCCTCTCCTTTCGCAGGGGCTCCATTACGCAATGGCCCTGATGGACAGGGTGCGTGACGCCGGCCGGGTCATCGGGGGCCTCGTTAACCGCAACGCCGAGCTCCACCGCCAGGTTGAGGAGGTCCGAGCCGGGGCCGGACCGGAGGCTGTGGCGGTTGCCGAGAAGCGCGCGGCGGAGTCCGAGGCGGAGGCGGCTTGCCTCAGGTCGGAGCTCGAGGCCTCCAAGAAGGCGAACGAGGAGCTCTAGAAAACAATGAGAGTGGAGCGGACCGAGCTCCGCCTGTTGAAGACAGAGATGAGTGCCCTCAGCAAGAAGCTGGAGGAGGCGAAGGCCGAGGCGAGAGCGGCCTCGGAGGCGTTGGCAGAGGAGGCCCATCTTCGACCCGCCAAAAATAAGGAGCTCCTTGAGGCGTACAAGAAGTCCGAGGGGTTCGAACTCGGGCTAACGCGGACGGGGCGGGTATCCTTTGAGTACGGATACCAAGTCGCCACGTCCCGTTTTCGCACTCATCACCCTGGCCTCGAGGTGGAGGACCCCTTCACTCCTTATCCCGAGGATCAAGGGGTAGACATGCCCGAGGACGTGCCCTTCGACGACCGCCTGGACGTACCGTTATAATAAGGGTCCTGTATTTTTGTTTTTCTAAGGTGCTAGTTAGTTTTAGTGAGTCGGGGTCACGTCTTGTAAGTTAAGTCCTGTAAGTTTGGTTTTGAATAAATAAAAGAAAGCTTTTTACTTCTCTCATGTGTCGCCTTCTTTTTCTTTCCTTGGGCAAAAAGCTTCTTCCTTCGTGGACGAAAAGATCTCTACCCTCAAACGAGAACTTCTAAGGTTCTGGTCGTTCCATGTTTTCGGCAAAAACAAAGGAAATTTCTTCTTCTCGTGGCCTGTCCGACTTCTTCCTCTTTCTACGGACGAAGGCCTTTTCCCTTAGACGACAAACTTCCTCATTTAAACGAAGAATTTCTTAAGGTTCTGGGTGTTCCATGTCCTCGGCAAAGGAGAGCCGTCCATTGTAGCGAGCCGGTATGTACCCGGTCGGATTATTTTGACGACCCGATAAGGTCCTTCCCTTTTGGGGGCTAAGTTCCCCCTTGCTCGGGTCGGGTCACTAACCTCGGCCCTGCGCAAGACTAGGTCGCTTAACTTAATTGGTCGGGGTCGTACCTTCCTGTTGTAGACCCTTGCGACAGCCCTTTTATAAGTGAGAGCTCTTAAGTGTGCGTCGGCGCGTCGCTCCTCGAGCACGTCGAGGCTGGCTCGAAGTCCTTCGTTCGAGGCTTTCTCGTCATAGTCTCTCGTCCGAAGGGTGACAACGACTACTTCAGGTGGCAGGACGACTTCAGTTCCGAACGCGAGGCTGTAGGGGGACTCCCTAGTCGCGGTCTTAGGGGTGGTGCATAGCAACCATAAGACGCTCGGGAGTTCGTCTGTCCAGGCCGATCGGGCTGCGGACACTCTTCTTTTGAGCCCGTCCAGAATGGATCGATTGGTTACCTTTGCCAGCCCATTCGTCTGAGGGTGAGCTACCGAGCTGAACTTCAGCTGGATTCCGTGGCCCGCGCAGAAATCCCGGAACTTTCTACCGGCGAACTGAGGCCCGTTGTCCGTAATGATGGTTTTGGGCAAGCCGAACCGAGTCACCAGGTTCCTCCACACGAATTTCTCCATTTGCCACTCCGTGATCGTGGCCAGTGGTTCGGCCTCGACCCACTTCGTGAAATAATCCACTCCCACGATGATGTACTTCCGCTATCCCGAGGTTGGTGGGAAAGGTCCGAGCAGGTCCAGACCCCATTGCGCGAACGGCCACACGCAATCGATGGGGGCGAGCGGGACCGCGGGCTGCCGGGGCGCGCGGGCATGTTCTTGGCACGAACCGCACCACTGCACATAAGCTTTCGCGTCCCGGCACATGGTTGGCCAGTAGTAGCCTTGGCGAAGTATTTTATGTGTTAGGGTTCGCCCGCCGATGTGCTCCCCGCAAACTCCCTCATGGACCTCAGCCAGGACCGTCTGAACTTCGTCGGGCTCCAAGCACCGTAGGAGGGGGTATGTGAAGGACTGCTTATAGAGGCGTCCGCTCACCTCGGAGTACCACGCATGCGTACGACGCAGGCGTCGGGCCGCAGCCTCGTCTAGAGGGAGGGTCCCGTCATGCTTGAAGCGCAGCAACTCTTGCACCCACGTGGCTGGAGCACCGCTCAAGTCCGTGGTTGCGATTTCGATGGCGCGGGCAGGGAGCTCGTCGACTTATGGCCGGACTCCGGGGGCTGGCTTGGACGCCAGCTTGGCTAGCACGTCCGCCCGCTCGTTTTCTTCCCTCGGAACATTGGATAATGCAAAATGAGAGAACTGGGTGGACAGGTTCTGTACTTGTGCCAAGTACTTGGCCATGACTGGGTCCGAAGCCTCATATCCGCCGCTGAGTTGCTCGGCTACCAACTGCGAGTCGGTGAGGACGTGTAGGGCGACCACCTGCATTTCGAGGGCCAACCTGAGCCCGGCTAGGAGCGCCTCGTATTCCACCTCGTTGTTAGTGGCTCGGAAACCGAAGTGGAGGGAGCGCTCGAATGATCGTCCGTCGGGGGACCGCAGCACTAGCCCTACGCCGGTGCCCTTTGAGTTGGCTGACCCGTCCACGTGCAGGACCCATGGTTCAGGAGGTTGCTCCAAATCGGTCTCCTCGGTCTGGGTTAATTTCGCGATGAAGTTGGCCACGGATTGGGCTTTGATGGCTGTTCTGGGCACGTATCGTACGTCATGCTCGCCGAGCTCTACCGCCCATTTGAGAAGTTGTCCTACAACATCAAATTTAGACAGGACCTGTCGAAGTGGCTGGTTGGTGACGACCTCCACTAGGTGAGCTTGGAAGTAGGGGTGTAGCTTTCGGGCTGATAGGACAAGCGCCAGCGCCAGTTTTTCGATTGATGGGTATCGCTCCTCGGGCCCGCTTAGGACATGGCTGACGTAGTAGACCGGTAGCTGCTCGCCGGAGCTTTCCTTGACCAGAACATAACTTACCGCGTGCCGGGAGGCGGCTAAGTAGAGGCCGAGCTTCTCCCCAGGAGAGACCGAGGCAAGCCGGGGGAGGTTGGCCAGGTGTTGCTTCATTCGTTTGAAGGCTTCCTCGCACTCCGCCGTCCATTGAAAACTCTTCGGGTTCTTCAGCGCCCTGAAGAAGGGGAGGCAGCGGTCACCTGATCGGGCGAGGAAACGAGACATGGCGACGAGACTCCCGTTAAGGCGTTGTAGGTCTTTGATCGTCCGAGGCGACTGCATGTTGATGACCGCCTGGACCTTCTCCGGATTGGCGTCAATTCCTCTTTCATGTATGATAAACCCGAGGAACTTTCCCGAGGTTACACCGAAGGCACACTTTACGGGGTTGAGTCGCATGCCGAACTTGCGTAGTGTGGCGAACGTCTCGGCCAGATCGGCGAGGTGAGCCGCGGCCTCCTGGCTTTTTACAATCATGTCGTCGACGTAAACTTCCATGTTCCGCCCGATCTGGTGGGCGAACATCTTGTTAACTGTTCTCTAGTATGTAGCTCCGGCGTTCTTTAGCCCGAAAGGCATGACCTTGTAGAAGTATATCCCTTGATTGGTGAGCAAGGCCGTGTGCTCTTGGTCTTCAGGCACCATTCTGATTTGGTTATATCCCGAGAAGGCATCCATGAATGAGAGGCGAGCATGTCCGGCTGTGGCGTCTACCAACTGGTCGATCTTTGGGAGGGGATAGCAGTCTTTGGGGCATGCATTGTTGAGACTGGTGTAGTCAACGCACATCCTCCAGTTTCCATTGGGTTTCTTTACGAGGACTACATTGGATAGCCATCGCGGGTATCTGGCTTCTTCTATGAAGCCTGCCGCTAGTAGTCGGTCCACCTCTTCACGTATTGTCACGACCTTAGCTGGAATTGCCTAAGGCGTGCGGCACCCTTGCGGCCAAAGATGCGAACTTAGCTTGCGTTGCCTAAGTCGCGAGTCACCCTTGTGGCAAAGACGCGAACTTAGCTTGCGTTGCCTAAGTCGCGCTTCGCCCTTGCGATCTTGCTCCGCAAGGATCAGCCCACTTTGTAACCTCTCGCAGGTCCCAAAGGACCTGTAAAAGAGAAAGAAGTTAGTTCGAAAGAACGAGCAACGGACAAGTCCCGAAGTCTCGCGAAAAGGGAAGCTTTACAAGCAATTCGTCGAACACCTTGTGTGCACAAGAGAAAAGAGGGAGAGAGAGAAAAACAAGGCTTTCAAGGATGAACGAACAGCTGCAAGCCCACAAACAGCCGCTCACCTGGTCCCGGGCGCAAAACCAAGTTCCCGTAAAGGTCACGTGCGAACTTGTGAAAGAGTGTTCAACGCCCGGTATATAACCGAAGCCCCATCCAGCCATGTGCCACCCAGGGGGTTCCTGGGGTCTGAGATGGCTGACATTTTGGTGAGCGGAGGCAGCTCTCCGCTCACCTCCCGCGGCACGCGAAAACGGAGCTTTTTGGGCTGTTTTGGGCTGTTTTGCTCGGTTCGGTGAGCGGTCACTTTGCAACGCTGCAGCTTGTTCGAACTTACATATTTACAAGCAAAATGACCCAAAACCATAAGAAAACATGCTGTCAAGCAGCTGTACATGCGGGTGTGAGCAACGAACGGTTCGTTGAACGGAGTTGTTGCGGGTGCGCGACGACCGTTCGTGACATTCTCCCCCACTTAAACTATCGACGCCCTCGTCGACGCTTGTTGGTAGTTGTTGATGACTTCTTCTTCATGTCACAGGGCGTCTTCAGGCTCCCAACTGGCTTCAGTTCAGGGAAGCTTTCGCCACTTCACCAAGTACTCTGTCTGCTCCGCTCCATTGGATAGCTTTATCTTGCGATCCGCCAGAATGGTTTCCACTCGCTTCTCGTAGGAGGCTGTGATGGGAGGTAGCCGAGATGGAACACTTCGAGAAGCATCTTGCGGATCCGAATGGTAGGCCTTCAGGTTGCTGGCGTGAAGAACGTTGTGAATTTTGAACCACGCCGGCAGCTGCAACTTGTAAGAAACATTGCCTACCCTGCTGATAATTGGGAAGGGCCCTTCATACTTACGCACCAATCCTTTGTGAACTCTGTTCCTGAAGAATTGGAGTGATGCTGGTTGGAGCTTTACCAACACCAAATCGCCAACTTTGAACTCTTGCGGTCGCCTTCCCAAGTCGGCCCACTTCTTCATCCTCTTTGCCGCCTTCTCCAAGTAAGCCCGCGCAATATCTGCATTTCGATGCCACTCCTTTGCGAAATGATAGGCTGAAGGACTACTTCTAGTATACCCAATTGCCATGGTGTGCGGAGTCGACGGTTGTTGTCCTGTGATAATTTCGAAGGGGCTCTTGTTGGACACAGAGCTCCGCTGCAAGTTGTAGGAGAATTGGGCAATGTCCAACAGCTTCACCCAATCTCGTTGATTGGCACTCACGTAGTGCCGGAGATATTGCTCCAAGAGCGAGTTTATTCTTTCAGTCTGACCATCCGTTTGGGGGTGGAGGCTTGTAGAGAAGTATAACTTTGATCCCAACAATTTAAATAGCTCGGTCCAGAATCGTCCTAGAAACCGAGCATCTCGATCACTAATGATATTGTGTGGGACTCCCCAATACTTCACTACATCCCTCATCATCAGTCTGGCCGCCTCTTCTGCTGAACAGTGTAGGGGAGCAGCAATGAAAGTTGCATACTTCGAAAACCGATCGACCACCACGAGTATCGATCCGAGTCCCCCTACAGGTGGCAAGCTTGATATGAAGTCTAAGGAAATGCTCTCCCATGGCCTTTCTGGTACGGGCAGCGGCTCCAAAAGTCCCACCGGCTTCCGCTGCTCCACCTTGTCTTGTTGGCAAGTAAGGCATGTTCGAACATACTCCTCCACATCAATCCCCATTTTTGGCCAGTAGAAGGCCCTCTCCACGAGAGCCAACGTTCTGTGAATGCCGGGGTGTCCAGCCCAAAGGGAATCGTGACACTCTTTTAAGAGTTCACGCCTTAAATTGTCCACTCGGGGAACATAAACCCTATTCCCTTTTGTGTAAACAAGTCCCTCCTGGACCCAAAATCGTCGTGTCTTGCCTTCTTTGATGAGCTGCATCAGGATAACTGCCTGGGGATCACTATACAGTCCATTCTTGATTCGGGAAAGGAAGTTGGAGTGCAACTGACTTGCTTGGCCTCTGCCCTCCAGTTGTGCAGCATTCACGCATTCCACTTTCCGACTCAGCGCATCGGCCACGACATTCGCCTTCCCAGGCTTGTATTCCATTGTCATATCAAATTCAGCCAGGAAGTCCTGCCACCGTGCCTGCTTTGGGGAGAGCTTCTTCTGAGTTTGGAAATAGCTCAGGGCGATGTTGTCTGTCCTCAGCACAAATCGCGACCCAAGGAGGTAGTGTCGCCAAACTCGTAGGCAGTGGATCACCGCTGTCATCTCCTTCTCATGCACTGGATACCGCCTCTCGGTCTCGTTGAGTTTGCGGCTCTCGTAGGCCATCGGATGACCTTCTTGCATGAGTACTCCACCAATAGCAAAGTCCGAAGCATCTGTATGGACTTCAAAGGGCTCTCCATAGTTTGGCAATTTGAGTACTGGTTCTTCCAGAACAACAGCCTTCAGATCTTGGAATGCTATCTCACATTTGTCAGACCACTTCCAAGGCTGCTCTTTCTTCAGCAACTCCGTCAGGGGGGTTGCCCACTTCGAATATCCCGCAATGAAGCGTCGGTAGTAGTTGACGAAACCAAGGAAGGATCTCAACTCTTGCACCTTCTTTGGAGTTCGCCATTCCGCAATTGCTTGCACCTTCGACTTATCCATTCGAATGGAGCCATCACCGATTCGATGCCCCAAGAATAGGATCTCAGTTTGAGCAAAGTAGCATTTCTCCCTTTTTACGAACAAAGTGTTCTCCCTGAGAACCTTGAAAATCGTCCGAAGGTGCTTGACGTGCTCCTCGAGCGTTTGGTTGTAGACGACGATATCGTCCAAGTAGACGACCACGAACTTATCCAAATACTCCTTGAATAGCTGGTTCATGAGAGTACAGAATGTGGCCGGAGCGTTGGTTAAGCCGAAAGGCATCACCAAGAACTCAAACACTCCATACCTGGTCACACAGGTAGTCTTCGCTTCGTCGCCTTCAGCAATGCGCACCTGCCAATACCCCGACCGAAGGTCGAGTTTTGAGAAATACTTGGCCTTGCCCAGTTGGTCGAACAAGTCTGCGATGAGCGGGATGAGATACTTGTTCTTCACCGTTACTTTGTTGAGGGCTCGATAGTCGACGCATAATCGGAGGCTCCCATCTTGTTTCTTCTGGAAGAGAACTGGAGCTCCGAAAGGTGCTTTTGAGCTGCGGATGAGACCACCGCTTAGCAGTTCACCTAACTGCTTTCTGAGTTCTGCCAACTCTGGCGGGGGCATGCGATAGGGTGGTCTCGCTGGAGGCTTCACTCCTGGCTCCAGCTCGATACTGTGATCCACGCCTCTGCGTGGTGGAAGAGTCTTCGGCAACTCGGGTGGCATAACGTCTTTGAACTCCTTCAGGACGTTCGCCACCACAGCAGGTTCTTGAATGGCCTCTTCGTTGAGTGGCTCTAGCTTCATAGCAGCCACGAATGTCAGTTCGCCCTTTCGCACCCCTTTCTTCAATTGTAATGCCGAGATGTGTTGGGGCTCCTTGGTTCCTCTCCGAGAGATGGGAACCACGCAGGGGTCATCGCCTCCCATCATACATAGGGAATTCAAGAACGGCATCGGCACCAACTTCGCCACGTGCATAAACTCCATTCCAAGAATCACTTGGAAGTCGTCCAGTGGCACGGCCATCATGTTGGTGTTTCCGCTCCAAGTCCCGATTTTGATAGGAACTCCCTTCGCCAACCCGAAGATTCGCCTCGCCTTCGAGTTCACCGCCTTCATTCGGCTTGGGCTCTTTTCCAAGGTCAACCCAAGTCGCTGCGCTTCACGATCGGCTATGAAGTTGTGGGTAGCGCCCGTGTCCACCATTGCACGGGTCGTTTGGCCATTCAGCTTGATGTCCACATACATCAGTTCACTACTTCCTGCTTTTTGTGCCTTTGTCTTCATGTTCTCCCCCACTTGACCCCGCATAGCGTTCAACAAACGCATTGCTCCCATTCGGGGTCCTTGCGACTCCTCGTCGTCGCTGCTGGATTCTGAACTGCTCGAACTAAGAGCAACAGCTTTGCCCTTGTCCGATCGGGGGGGGTGTATGGAAGCCGTTAAAGCATTGAGTGCCTGTTTTTGTGGGCACTCCCTTACCATGTGCGGTCCTCCGCACAAGAAGCATCCTCCAGGTTTTGAGGCCTTGCCTTTCGGGTTCGGCCCTTTGTGGGAGCTCTTCTTCTTCTGTTCGCCCTCGAGCTCCTTCCTTCGAGAATGTTTTGGAGGGCGATTGCTTGAAGATTGTTTCCTTCTCGCTAGGTCTTCAGAGGAAACAAAGTCGGTGAGCCTTTCTGCAACTGCAATTGCCCCGACCACGTCGGTAACATTCCTTCGATTCAGCTCCTGTTGAGCCCATGGTTTCAACCCATCAAGGAAGCTGAACAACTTGTCCTTCTCGGACATGTCCTGTATGTCCAGCATTAGTGCAGAAAACTGCTTCACATAGTCTCGGATGGTGGTACTTTGGTGGAGTTGTCTCAACTTCCTTCTTGCGACGAACTCTGTGTTCTCCGGTAGGAACTGAGTTCTCAACTCCCGCTTCAAGTCCTCCCAAGTGTCGACTCGACACCGACCTTGTTGGATCTCCTCCCAACGAGTTGGCCACCAAAGTTTCGCATCTCCGTTCAGATACATTGTTGCTATAGAAACTTTGGTATCTTCAGAATCGGGCCTCGTAGCTTAGAAGTATTGCTCCATGTCAAACAGAAAGTTCTCGAGCTCTTTGGCATCTCTGGCCCCTCCATATCCATGAGGCTCAGGTGCCCTCAAATTTTGTGGCGGTGCAACGCGGGTGTTGCCTCCTCCCGCATTTAGCGTTCTTGTGAGCATGGCCACCTTTGCAGTGAGTTCCGCCACAACATCCTGTAAGTGCTGCACGGAGTCCTTGGTGTCATCAGACAGTCGATCGACTAGGGCCTCGACCTTGTCGATCCTGGACTCCGCTTCCTCTTGCGAGCTCTCTACCCCAACAAGTCTTTGTTGGCCATGGTAGAGTTCCTCCATGCTCGCTTCCAAAACATCCAGGCGGGTTTCCGCCGTCGTGAGTCTCTCCTTACGACTCTTTTTCCCAGTTAGCGCACCAGATTGTGCTTCCTCCGCTCGCGGAGAGTTGCCAACTTCTCGCTCATCCTGTTCGCTGCCACGATCCTCGTGAGCGGCTCCAACAACATGAGAGCGAGTGTGCACATGCAGCCCACCTGCGGCTGCTTGGGGCAAGGGTCCGGCTTGCCCCGTCTTGCTTGATTCGCCACGATGCTTTGCCATGGCGAAGTTGCGAAGTTCGTTCGCTGTTCGATCGAAGAGCTTGCCCGCTCTGATACCACAATGTCACGACCTTAGCTGGAATTGCCTAAGGCGTGCGGCACCCTTGCGGCCAAAGATGCGAACTTATCTTGTGTTGCCTAAGTCGCGAGTCACCCTTGTGGCAAAGATGCGAACTTAGCTTGCGTTGCCTAAGTAGCGCTTCGCCCTTGCGATCTTGCTCCGCAAGGATCAGCCCACTTTGTAACCTCTTGCAGGTCCCGAAGGACCTGTAAAAGAGAAAGAAGTTAGTTCGAAAGAACGAGCAACGGACAAGTCCCGAAGTCTCGCGAAAAGGGAAGCTTTACAAGTAATTCGTCGAACACCTTGTGTGCACAAGAGAAAAGAGGGAGAGGGAGAAAAACAAGGCTTTCAAGGATGAACGAACAGTTGCAAGCCCACAAACAGTCGCTCACCTGGTCCCGGGCGCAAAACCAAGTTCCCGTAAAGGTCACGTGCGAACTTGCGAAAGAGTGTTCAACGCCCGGTATATAACCGAAGCCCCATCCAGCCATGTGCCACCCGGGGGGTTCCTGGGGTCTGAGATGGCTGACATTTTGGTGAGCGGAGGCAGCTCTCCGCTCACCTCCCGCGGCACGCGAAAACGGAGCTTTTTGGGCTGTTTTGGGGCTGTTTTGCTCGGTTCGGTGAGCGGTCGCTTTGCAACGCTGCAGCTTGTTCGAACTTACATATTTACAAGCAAAATGACCCAAAACCATGAGAAAACAAGCTGTCAAGCAGCTGTACATGCGGGTGTGAGCGACGAACGGTTCGTTGAACGGAGTTGTTGCGGGTGCGCGACGACCGTTCGTGACAGTATGGCGAGCTGCCGATCCGGGGCCTGACGCTTGGGCTTTTGTTTCACTAGGCGGGCGTCGGGCGATATGTTGAGGTGGTGTTGTGCGACCTTCGGGTCGACGCCCGTCATGTCAGATGGCGACCAAGCGAAGACGTCGGCATTTTCCCGTAGGAGACCGATGAGTTGCTTTCGTTCCCGCTCGGGTAACTCCAACCCGACCTTGACCGTCCGATCCGGCTGGTCTTCCAACAGCGGCAAGTCGATGGTGGATTCTTTTGGCTCCGGATGGGGGGTCGGTTGCTAGTCATAAGTGCCCAGCAAGCCAATCACGTGAGTGATGGCACGTGTGACTTGATACAGAATCTTTTTGCTTATTATGTTTTGGCGTATATCACTTTATAACTATTGCATATGTGCATATATATATTGTGATGTCCTTGGATTTGTGCAATGGGAATCGGATCGTGATGAGATCACGATAATGAGATCGATTCACCTTTAAACACATATCCTAAATAATCCCGGTCATAGGTTACTCGAGAGGGACATCGTGATAACCAGACAGACTGGTGTGCTGTATACCCGTCCATATGATAGATGCAGTTGTTCTCATAGCTGCTCGTGTAGGGACACTAGGGATATAGTACAGGTGTTCATTAGAGAATGAGTTCACTGATTGATCCGTTTACGGAATACTGGATGGTTGATGATGCTTTATTGTCAGACAGCGATTTCGTAGTCCTAGTGGTGTTTCTGGTCCTTAGACTTGAGACACCAAGGATGTCCTGTATGAGTGCTCCACTCTTTGATACCAGACTTATAGGTTTCGCTGTCCCAGATCTAGTACAACTGGTCATTGGGAGTGGTAGTCGACCTTACGAGGGCTATTGAGTGTCGATAAAGGATCATCCACTCTCGGCGTCATGAGAGGAATATCCCATGTGTTCTTGCTCAGACAAATCCCTAGCCAGGGTCATTTGGGTTGAGAGAGAAAGAGTTCTCCGGGAGAATCCGATTAGAGCGAGACTTGAGTAGAAACCGTATGTGTCTGATAGCACCATGCTCGATATACGGTCTCTGGGATATTAGATGGATGAGGGACTATAGGTACACGGTAACTGAGGACAGACAGGTCCAATGGATTGGATTCCCATATATCGTATGGGGACTACGGCGTAGTGGCCTAGTACGTCCGTAGTCGATGAGTCAAGTGAATTATTACAGAGATAATAATTCACTGAGTTAGAAGGAGTTCTGACAGGTATGACTCACGGCCAGCTCGATATTGGGCCTAGAGGGTCACACACATATGGTAGGCATTGCGATGAGTAGAGGTTCGGATATGAGATATCTGACGGAGCCCTTGTCTTATTGGATGCAGATCTAATACCCACTAGGGGAGGACCCATTAGGGTTTAACAAGGGACCTCTATAAATAGGAGGGATTCAGAGCCTCATAGGCTAGAGTCTTTGCTTGTCTTTCCTATTCTCCTCTCCCTCTCCACCTCAGAGCAGGCTTTTGAGTTTTGAGGAGCGTCGTCGTAACCCTACTGTGTCGATCACCGCTAGAGAGAAGGACGCTTGACCTCCATCACCCTCTTCTAAGAATCTGCAAGGAAACAGGGATATACGATCTCCCTAGGTAACACAATATACTCTATACGCAGTTTTAAGTTTCACGGATTTTGCGCACCAATCTTCGCACGACGACGAACATCTTTTTGAGAATCGGGGATTTTGTTTTCTTATTCTTCCATTGCGCATGTGATGTCGCCCCCAAGATTTCCCAACAGTGGTATCAAAGCTAGGTTGTTCGTGCGAATGATTGGTTTTGAACTACGTGTGTTGTGTTTAGGAAGAATTTTGACGTCAAAATCATTGATGCAAAAACAAGAAAGGGCAGCAACAGTTGCTGCCCTCGATCTGCGTGCGTGCAGCGCAGTCGAAGGCAGGCAGCACAAGGGCTGCGTCTGCAGCAGTCGGCCGGCGGCCTGCTTGCAGCAGGCTTGCGTTCGGCGGGGCTGGCAGCCCGCGGGCAAAGGCGCTTGCGGCCGCTTCTCCTGTGGGGTGAGGCGCCGTAGGGCAGTGGCGCTTGCTGCCGCTGCTCCCGCGGGCGAAACCCCCCCTCCCCACAGGGGCGGCCGTCCGGCAGAACAGCACCGCCTGCGGGCGTTGCCCCGCCGGCAGAACCGCCCGCGGGGGCGCCCACCTCCAGTGGTAGCGCCGCCAGCGGGCGTGCCGCCTGCAGGCTAGGGCAACGCCCTCGCCCCGCTGCACAGGCCGCCGCCAGCAGGGTGGCGGCGGCAGCAGTAGTAAGAGGGAATTAGGGTTTTGGGCAAAAAGATAGTTTTGCCCCTGCCAATTTGAGAAATTCAGTTTTTGTCTTTTGTCCAAATTATGAAAATACCCTTAGGAATTGAGAAATTCCTTACATGTCCCTGATTTCAAAAAATATTAATTAATTAAAAGGTTTAGTTGATTATTATTTTTATTATTATCTAGTAGTCCTACATGATGATGATTAATTATACATGTGATGTATGATGTGTGGACGGATGATCATGGACCGTGTGATGTGTGTACTTGTGATTATTATTATTGAGGTCTGCGAGCCTCCATTATATTTCTCGTTTATTGTCGGGCTTGCGTGCCTATGATTAAGTTGTAATCACATGAGGAGGCGCAACGGGAGCGTGGATGCGATAGCGGGACCCACGAGATGGACGATCACAGGGCATGGAGATGCACCATTGCACACATAGATCTTGATGTGAGTGATTAGGCCTACTGGCTCGGGCCTAATCATATTAGGTTGTGGTCCATGATCATCTGGTGTGATTGCTTATACACATACTAGATATGTATATATATTTGCATGCGATGTAGATATATATTAAATATGTATATGTGTGATATGTCATATTAGGAGATCAAAGCATAGAAACATCTCTCGATAATATTAAGTCGGTAAATGTGAGGCAATTAGATTGACCCACGTGGCCTTCCATCGTTATGAGTAGGAACCGATTCCCGGTGTAGGTTGAGTTGGTCGAGTCCCTCGAGACTCACCTATATCGCGATTCGCTATCTTGCTTACGAGATAGAGATGTCACCGGTGACCTGAGGGCATGGTATGCTTGGTCAAGTCCCTCGAGGGTATATCATCAAATCAGACTCATCTTGTAACGAAGGTGTTGACTTAACCGAGCATCATGGTTGGTCGAGTCCCTCGAGGCCATGGTGATTCGGAGGCCGAACAGGACGGGAATCACAAGGAGTTGTGATCGGCAAGAGTTGCCTACCTTTTAGGCTTAGTGTGATTGGTCGAGTCCCTCGAGGTTACACTAAGACGCTGATTGGATCCTGATCCCCACTAGAAGTCTGCCGGAGACTTTCGTTTCATGTGTTGAGGGTGTCGCGTGACTCGTTAGTAAAATAGTGGGAGCATATTAAGATAGAAGTCCATATCTTGATAGTTTATTTCTTACAAAATCTGTATGTTATTCATTTCTGCTGCATCTTTATTTTCAGAAAATGTCGCTTTCAAATCCCTTACGTGGCATACTTGATGTCAACCGTCTCACTGGTCCAAATTATACGGATTGGCTCCGTAACTTGAGAATTGTTCTCACAGCGAAGAAAATCTTGTACTTCCTTGATACAGTGATGCCTACGCCCAAA
Organism: Musa acuminata AAA Group; assembly: GCF_036884655.1. NCBI lineage: Eukaryota > Viridiplantae > Streptophyta > Magnoliopsida > Zingiberales > Musaceae > Musa > Musa acuminata. The sequence continues at coordinate 18,957,285 of NC_088358.1, read as the reverse complement.
GAAGGGGCAAGCGAGGATGAGATCGCTCGCTACGTGAAGTACATTGATGACTCCACTCTTGCTCAGTATTATATGTTGGGCTCTATGACTCTTGAGTTACAGAGACAACATGAAAAGATGGATGCCAGATCCATTCTCCTACATGTCCGTAAATTGTTTGAGGAACAGGGAAGGACTCAGCGATATGAGATATCCAAGAGCCTCTTCCGCGCTAGGATGACTGAGGGGACACCGGTTCAGAACCATGTCCTAAAGATGATTGAGTGGATAGAGAAATTCACAAGTCTAGGAATAGTCCTAGAGGATAACTTGTGTGTGGACATTGTGCTTCAGTCCCTACCAGATTCCTTTTCATAGTTCATAATGAATTTTAATATGAACAAGCTTGAGGTGACTCTCCCAAAGCTCCTCAATATGTTGAGGGAGGCAGAGAGTACTATTAAGAAAGAGAAGCCAGTTCTCTACACTGGTGAGACCAAAAAGAAAAGGAAAGCAGAAAGGTCCCTTAAGAAGGGAAAGGGCAAGGGCAAACTAGGTAAAGCAAAAGTTGCTAAGAAAGACCCAGCAAAGGACAAAGGCTAGTGCTTCCACTGTGGTAAAGATGGGCATTGGAAGAGGAATTGCAAAGAGTACCTTGCAGAAAGGGCGAAACAAAAGCTTGATGAAGCTTCAGGTACATTCATGATCAATCTCCAATTGTCATATTTTTGTGATAGTGCATTGGTATTGGATACCAGTATTGCTTATCACATCTACAATTTATTGTAAATTCTAGCAATGCCGAGGGGAGATTGACGAGAGAAATAGTGCATAAAGGTTTGTTTATGCAAGACACTACTCCATATATCATGAATGTAAGTGTCTAAGAGGAAACGAGATGAGGTGAACAGTGCATACTTATGACATTGTAGGCTAGGTCATATCCATGAGGGAATGATTCAAAAGTTGCTAAATGATGGATATCTAGATCTATTCGACTATGTGTCATATGTAACTTGCGAGCCTTGCCTTCGTGGAAAACTGATCAACTCTCCATTTAGTGGAATTGGAGAGAGAGCCACTGAGTTGTTGGAACTCATACATAGTGATGTATGTGGACCCATGTCAACTCATGCCATTGGAGGTTACTCCTACTTCATTACATTTACTGATGATTTCTCAAGGTATGAATATGTGTACTTAATGAAGTATAAGTCCGAGGCCTTTGAGAAATTCAGAGAGTATAAGAATGAGGTGGAGAACCAGACTGGAAAGAGTATCAAAACTCTTCGATCAGATCGAGGAGGTGAGTACTTAAGTACATAGTTTACTCAATTCCTCAAGGACCATGGGATATTATCCCAATGGACACCTCCTTATACACCTCAGCTCAATGGTGTCTCTGAAAAGAGAAATCGTACGTTATTAGACATGGTATGGTCCATGATGAGTTTCGCTGACCTACCTATCTCATTTTGGGGATATGCCCTAGAAACCGTAGCTTACCTTCTGAACAGAGTTCCAACTAAGTCGGTAGTGTCTACACCATATGAGATATGGAAAGGGAAGAAGCCTGATCTTAAGGTTGTTAAGATTTGGGGCTGCCCTGCCCACGTTAAAAGACACAACCCCGATAAGTTAGAATCAAGGACAGAGCGATGCAAATTTGTGGGATACCCCAAGGAAACTTGTGGGTATTATTTCTATCATCTCGAGGACCAAAAGGTCTTTGTAGCTAAGAGAGCAGTGTTCCTTGAGAAGGAACACATTCTTGGCGGAGATAGTGGGAGAATGATAGAGTTGAGCGAGGTTAGAGAACCAAGCTCAAGCACCACTCTACAGCTCGAGTCTGTTCAGGTACCTAATACACAAGTTTCAACTTTACGCAGGTTTGATAGAGTATCTCATCCTCCTAAGAGATATGTGGGATATATTAGAGGAGAGGATGTTAAGGATATTGATCCTTAGACCCACGAGGAGGCTATTATGAGTATAGACTCCGGGAAGTGGCAAGAAGCCATGAATTCTGAGATGGATTCTATGTACTCCAATAAGGTTTGGAACCTAGTTAATGCGTCCGAAGGTATTGTACCCATCAGTTGCAAGTGGATCTTTAAGAAAAAGATCGGAGTAGATGGAAAGGTAGAGACCTATAAAGCAAGGCTAGTGGCTAAGGGGTATCGTCAAAGGCAAGGTGTTGACTACGATGAAACCTTCTCACCCGTAGCAATGTTAAAATCCATCAGAATTCTATTGGCTATTGCAGCACACTATGATTATGAGATCTGGCAGATGGATGTGAAAACTGTATTCCTCAATGGGAACCTCGAGGAGGTGTATATGATGCAACCTGAGGGATTCGTGTCCAAGAACTGCCCAGATAAGGTGTGTAGGTTGCTTAGATCAATTTATGGACTAAAGCAAGCTTCTCGAAATTGGAACATAAGATTTGATGAGGTAATCAGATATTATGACTTTGTTAAGAACGAAGATGAGCCTTGTGTGTACAGGAAGGTAAGTGGAAGCGCTATCACCTTTTTTGGTGTTATATGTGGATGACATCCTGATCATTGGGAATGACGTAGGAATGCTATCCACAGTAAAGGCTTGGTTATCTAGACACTTCTCCATGAAGGACTTAGGGGAAGCATCCTATACCTTGGGGATTAGAATCTATAGAGATAGATCCAAGAGGATGCTTGGCTTGTCCCAGTCCAAGTACATAGAAACCATTGTCAAAAGGTTTGGCATGGAAAATTCCAAGAGAGGTCTCATACCGATGAGACATGGGATATCGCTTTCTATGAATATGTCCCCAAAGACTCTAGAAGAAAGGGCGAACATGAATATGATACCTTATGCCTCAGCAATAGGGTCTATCATGTATGTCATGCTATGTACTAGGCCTGATATAGCGCATGCTCTGAGTGTCACGAGCAGGTATCAGGCGGATCCAGGCTTGGAGCACTGGAAAGTAGTAAAGTGTATCCTTAAGTACTTGAGAAGGACTAAGGATCTTTTACTAGTATATGGAGGTAATAGCCTTAAGGTTGAAGGCTACACTGACTCAAGTTTTCAATCTGATGTCGATGATAGCAAGTCGAATTCAAGGTATGTGTACACCTTGAATAGAGGAGCAATGTGCTGGAAGAGTTCCAAGCAAGATACCACTGTTAACTAGACCACAGAGGCGGAGTACATTGTTGTATTAGATGCAGCAAAGGAGAGAGTCTGGTTGAAGATGTTCATCACAGATTTGGGAGTCGTTCCGGATAGCGAGAAGTCGACTTCCTTATATTGCGACAACTATGGGGCGATTACTCGAATAAGGGAACCCGGGTCTTATCAGAAGTGTTCTGAGGAGGTTCTAGCTTATCAAAGAGATCGTAACCCGAGGAGATGTAGCAGTGGAAAGAGTTCCATCCGAAGATAACATTGCAGATCCACTGATAAAGTCGTTGTCTCAGATTGTCTTTGAGCGTCACAGGGGTCTGATGGGGATCAGACACATAGGTGATTGGCTTTAGGTCAAGTGGGAGATTGCTAGTCATAGGTGCCCAGCAAGCCAATCACGTGAGTGATGGCACGTGTGACTTGATACAGAATCTTTTTGCTTATTATGTTTTGGTGTATATCACTTTATAACTATTGCATATGTGCATATATATATTGTGATGTCCTTGGATTTGTGCAATGGGAATCGGATCGTGATGAGATCACGATAATGAGATCGATTCACCTTTAAACATATATCCTAAATAATCCCGGTCATAGGTTACTCGAGAGGGACATCGTGATAACCGAACAGACTGGTGTGCTGTATACTCGTCCATATGATGGATGCAGTTGTTCTCATGGCTGCTCATGTAGGGATACTAGGGATACAGTACAGGTGCTCATTAGAGAATGAGTTCACTGATTGATCCGCTTACGGAATACTGGATGGTTGATGATGCCTTATTGTCAGACAGTGATTCCGTAGTCCTAGTGGTGTATCTGGTCCTTAGACTTGAGACACCAAGGATGTCCTGTATGAGTGCTCCACTCTTTGATACCAGACTTATAGGTTTGGCTGTCCCAGATCTAGTACAACTGGTCATTGGGAGTGGTAGTCGACCTTACGAGGGCTATTGAGTGTCGATAGAGGATCATCCACTCTCGGCGTCATGAGAGGAATATCCCATGTGTTCTTGCTCAGACAAATCCCTGGCCAAGGTTATTCGGGTTGAGAGAGAGAGTTCTCCGGGAGAATCCGATTAGAGCGAGACTCGAGTAGAAACCGTATGGGTCTGACAGCACCATGCTCGATATACGGTCTCTAGGATATTAGATGGATGAGGGACTATAAGTACACGGTAACTGAGGACAGACAGGTCTAATGGATTGGATTCCCCTGTATCGTCTGGGGACTACGGCGTAGTGGCCTAGTACGTCCGTAGTCGATGAGTCAAGTGAATTATTACAGAGATAATAATTCACTAAGTTAGAAAGAGTTCTGACAGGTATGACTCACGGCCAGCTCGATATTGGGCCTAGAGGGTCACACACATATGGTAGGCATTGCGATGAGTAGAGGTTCGGATATGAGATATCTGACGGAGCCCTTGTCTTATTGGATGCAGATCTAATACCCACTAGGGGAGGACCCATTAGGGTTTGACAGGGGACCTCTATAAATAGAAGGGATTCAGAGCCTCATAGGCTAAAGTCTTTGCTTGCCCTTCCTATTCTCCTCTCCCTCTCCACCTCAAAGCAGGCCTGGAGTTTTGAGGAGTGTCGTCGTAACCCTACTGTGTGGATCACCGCTAGAGAGGAGGACGCTTAACCTCCTTCACCCTCTCCTAAGGATCTGCAAGGAAACAAGGATATACGATCTCCCTAGGTAACACAATCTACTCTATACGTAGTTTTAAGTTTCGCGGATTTTGCACACCAATCTTCGCACGACGACGAACATTTTTTGGGAATCGGGGATTTTGTTTTCTTGTTCTTCCGCTGCGCATGTGATGTCGCCCCCAAGATTTTCCAACATCGGTCTCTTCATCTCCCGAGGATCCTCCAGCAGTGGTTCCATCCTTGCCCTTTTATTTAATGAGACGGCAGTCACGTAGTAACGGTTGGATTCTCGGGGGCTTCCGGTGACTTCCCCGACTCCGGCGTGGGTCAGGAATTTTATAGTTTGGTAGTAGGTTGAGACGACGACTCTGACCTTGTTGAGGGTCGGTCGACCAAGGATGGCGTTGTACGCCGTGGGAAGGTCGACCACTAGAAGGGTGGTCATTACTATCTTCGACCTTGGCGGGGCCCCCAAGGTTAAGGGCAGGGTGATGGCTCCCAGCGGTGAGATCGAATCTCCAGTGAATCCGGTAAGCGCCGAGCTCATCGGCTTCAGATTCTCCCTAGCCAAGCCGAGCTTCTGGAAGGCATCAAAGTAAAGTATGTCGGTCGAGCTCCCGGTATCGACCATGATCCTTCTCACCTGTGCATTGGCGATCCTGGCTGATATCACGAGCGCGTCGTTGTGCTCGGGTTGTTCGGATGCCCCGGTCGGGAAGGTGATCTCGGGCGCGGGCCCGTTCCTGGGAGCTTCGGTTGGGACGGCTCTGGCGTAAGCCTTTCTTCCCGTCATGGAGCCTTCGCCAGACGCGGGGCCGCCAGCTATTACATCGATGTGTCGTTCGATTGGGCCCTCCGGGCGCGGCGAAGGTTCCTTGTTTGGCCGAAGGTACTGGCACAGATGCCCTCTATGGATGAGCTCCTCGATCTACCTTTTTAGCTCCCGACACTGTTCAGTGTCATGCCCATGCTGTCGGTGGAAGCGATAATATTTTGATCGGTCCGCAAGTTCTCGCGGGCTCCTCATCGGGTGAGGCTCTTTGAGTAGTCCCTTCTCCCTTATATGGAGGAATATTTCTGTTCGGGACGAGTTCAAAGCGGGGAGAAGGGGCCTTGGTGTCGGCGGGTCGGGTCGGTCCAACCTCCGCCGGGATGCGGTGGGCTGTTGCGTTCGGGGTTGCTCCGACTTGACCCTCTTGTGTTCCTCACGCCTCCCGGCCATCCATGTTTCCGCGGCGATGAACTGGCTTGCTCACTGCAGCATCTCAGGTACCGCGGTGGGGGGTCGCTCCACGAGGGACCAAAAGAACCTGGTAGGCCGCAGGCCCATCATGAAAGCCTGCATCAATAGAGAGGGGTGAGCATCCGACAGCCCTCGAATTTGCGTCGTAAAGCGGTTCACAAAATGGGAGAGGGGCTCATCCTCCATTTGGTTGAGCCCGAGGAGCAACGCCGCGGACGACTTCGGTCGGGCGTAAGCTAGGAAGTTGAGCTCAAAATTCCTGGCCAGCTGATCGAAGGAGGTGATGGTCCCGGTCTTCAGGCTGCAGTACCACGCGCGGGCTAGCCCCCGTAGAGTCGTTGGGAACGCCCTACACATCAAGGCGTCAGAGGTCCCGTATAGCGCTATCTGGGCACGAAAAGCGGCTACGTGGTCCGCTGGGTCAGCTGTGCCATCGTATGCGTCCAGCGAAGGGAGCTGGAAATGGGGTGGAATCGCCTGATCTTGTATCTCGGGGGCGAACGGGGACCCTTGATGTCTGTCTGCCCCAGGTTCTCCCTTTGATCCGCGAACCTCCTGTTGCACCTCGTCTAGTCGCCAGTTAACGAGGCGCAGCTGGGCTCGCATGGCCTCTGTCGAGTCCATAGACAGCACCTCAGGGGCCAGACGGATCGTCGGATCCTCCGTTCCTTGATTCCCGGGTCGGGCCAACCGGCTTCGAGGCGACATGGGGGGCTCGAGGAGTGGCGCGTGAACCCGGGTGATGGGCTCCTGCTGTTGTAGGGGTTGGGTCATATGTGGGGGCATTGAATGAAAAACGAGCGGAATGATGGCTTGGATCACGCCCATCAAGGCTCGAACTTGGTGAGCGAGGTCGTGAAAGGCCTCGGGCGAGACGGGCGACGGGCCGGCGGGGGCGCCGTCGGGTGGCGACAAACCCAGGTCGTTGAACAACCGCCAATAGCGCTCCGACGTTGTGGCGGGATGCTCGTCTCGGGTTCCGTCGCGCGGGGGGTGTTCCTCTGGAGTGCTGACCGGGTGCAACCTGACGGTCGCGGGTTCGTCAGAGTGGGTTTGCTGATCGCTCGACATTCAGATCGGGCCCTCCTTCTAGCGCCAATTTGTTGGGGTAAACAACTTTTTTAAACGTGGCCTCGGGGCCGTCGCGGCTGGTTCGGGGGGTCCGAATGGCGGGGATCAGGCGCTGCGTCCCTCGGGATCTTGCGGCGGCCGATTGCGAGGGTCTGGTTGGAAGAAAGCCTTTGCCGCGGTGCCGGGTGGAGGCGACTTCGGTCGAGTACCTGCACACAGGTCGGGTCGGCGGCTCGGCCCGACCCCTCTGACGATCAAGTCAGTGATATGGAGTGGAGTTTTAGATGAAGAAGTGCTTCTGTGTGCTTGTCCATGTCCCCCTTCGTTTGGAGCCCAAGGGTATTTATAGGTGAGTTTGATGTTACCTGATGTGCCATCCTGCCGGAGCAGGACTGTACCTCTGATGGCGTCTATCATTGCCGTTGGTGTTGCGTGGAGGGCCGAGCTGCCGTAGGGTATGGGCGAGCTGTGGTCGACGCCTTCCCCTGCCTCGGCCGGTCGTGCGGGGTCAGACGGTGAGGTCGTCTGGGTACGGTCGACGTGGGTGCACATTAAATCGGTGTTAATACTCGCTCCCTGGGGCAGTGTGCCGTCCAGGGGTGACTGACGTCATAGTGCACCTCATCGCCATTTTTGTCCCTATCAGATTAAGTAAGACCCCCTCCTCACTCATCGCAATAATCCTATTACGTGTGTTCATTTGGATTTATCTCTTTGGAGTGAATCGTTGAACTTTCATTGGAACAGTCACTCGATTAAACGCATGTATTTATGTGGAGGTAATAAATAGATTGATATGATGAATATTTCGAAATAATCATAACTCGATGTGCAGAGCTCAATCCATTGTATCCATAATGTCAAGCTAAGACGATGATTTTTTGGAATATTGTGGAATTTTAGTTCTTACTTTTAATCTCTCACTGATTTTTATGGAATTTCAATTGAAGTCGAGCGATCTCATCAGGCATAAAGTGAGACGTTCATTTCAAAAGTAATATCATGAAAGAAATATTCGTCCCATTTGAGATCTAATTATCAAAGACATTATTATGACTTTGAATAAACATGACATATCTCTTGCAAATGATAAATATAGATTTCAAGAACATTAAAATACAAAAAATATTATATTTGATTATTTCCACCATCATTGGGAATTATAATATATATTTGTTAATGTGTCTCCTCTCACAGTCAAATACAATGAACTAAGAAGATTAATAAATGAAGTGTATAAATAAAATTTAATTTATATACATTATGTTAAACTCAAACAATAAGTACATAAGACTTTGGCCCAAATATGGTGAAACAGAGAGATAGGGTTGATCTGACGGCTGCTATATGTGTGGGGAAAGGTCTGAGGGGAATAGGCGGATGTCTGTCGGGATTAGACAACCCCAATTGTTTGATTTCGATTATATCTCAGAAACTGATGCTTCTTTTATGATGCAGGATGATAAGGCTGGCAGTGGGATAGATATATCATTAAGATTTAAGGACAATTCGACCGTTTGGTTGGTGTTAACAATTTGTTGCTATCAGAATACTCCCTATCAGAATTTATGAGGCAGATTCAATGGTAATACCTAAATGTCTGTCCCTCCAAATGAGTGTTTGAATGGCGATAGATCTCCGAATCATCAAAATTTCGATCACAAGTGATGCAAATTTCGTATGTCAATATGTTAGTTAACGGAAATATTGCAGTTTGATGTTCGATATATATATATATATATATATATATATATATATATATATATATATATATATATATATATATATATATATATATATATTAGTTTATAAAAAGAAACTCTAGTAATGAGTACGTCTAATATTTTATTTTTATCAAGGGGCATCTTCTTTTTCAAAAATCTCAATAATATCCTTAAATCAAGTTCTAAGCTAGCAAGATTCGTAAGTCAATTCGATTTGAGTCAAGCTTATTCGTATCGGATTCATTCAGATAAATTCAAGTTGGTTAAGACTCTTACATTCAACTTATACTCAAGTTATAATCGAATTATACTCATTCATATACTTATTAAAATATATATTAATTTTTATATAAATTTATTCTAAATTCATCGTAAAATAAAAAGATAGTATAATTTTTTTGTTTAAATCATAGTTTAGTAGAAATCTCAAAGTTTCGATAATTAATTAATCTAAAAACACCTAAAAAATAATTTTAAAATAAGTTAGAAAATCGAGTTTAACTTATTTCATTTTCTGAGTGTAACTAAGTGAATATTGAAAATAGAAAATATAGGATTTTGTTATTAGTTTTATGATTAATTTATGACAATTTTAATATATTTGACGAATGAGTGTAACTTGAATATATTTCTAATGTAATTTTTTTAGATAATTTAGGATAAAATCATATAAATAATAATATATTTTTAAGATACCTTGATTTTTTTATGAATTTATGATAATTTTATATAATTATATATATATATGTATATATATATACATTTATGTATATATATGTATATATATATATATATACATATATATGTATATATGTATATATATATATGTATATATATATGTATATGTATATATATGTATATATATATATACATATATATATATGTATATGTATATATACATATATGTATATGTATATGTATATATATATATATATATGTATATGTATATGTATATATATATATATATATATTTATATATATATGTATATGTATATGTATATATATATATATATATATATATATATATATATATATATATATATATATATATATATATATATATATATATATATATATATATATATATATATATATATATATATATATATATATATATATATATATATATATATAGCCGTTGTTATTTGAGTGAAATTTTGTATACGCCCCTCAGCGATGGAGCAAGCAACGGTGGAGATCGGCGATCCGAAGTCTCCAAGGGATCCCTGGTGGCTTTAAATTGCCTCTCTGAGCACAAAACCCTAATCCCCCACTAAGCTCGCCATTTTCTCCTCGCGCTCCTTTCCGACCCCTTCCCTCCCGGCATTCCATTCCCTCCGCTATGGAGTTCTGGGGTAATGTTCTTCTGTCCCTTTGCTTGTTTACCATCCCTCTCCTCTTCTTTCTATTTGACTCTGGGTAGGAGGTTGGACATCTGCCCTCCGATCATTCTGTCCTTTTGGCTCTTGATGACCCTACAGTTAATTATAATGTCTGTGAGTGTCTTGGTTTTTCGCCAATAGGTTGAATGCAACACCGTAAATGTTGCAGCTGCTATTATGGAGATTGTGATTTAGCGTTCTTTTTCTTCTTAGTTTAGCTCATATTGTTGTGTCTCAAATCATGCGCTTGTGTATCACTGGTGGTTTCATAAGCTGTTCTGGAACGTACTATATCACTGTTCCACTTTATCACACCCATTATGCGGCAGTACGGTGTCAAAAATCTTTCTTTTACATTCTTACAGTTTCTTTTCTGTTTTCTTCTTCAAGTGTACTTGAAACAGAGGCTTCTCGTGTGCTTTATGCATGTAAATTTTGGCGGTAGACTTTGATGAGTTATAAAATAATTTAAAATGGAACATGGTGTTTTGGGCAAACGGAACGTGTCTGAGAAAAATTATATTTAGAATAAGTATGCTATGAGTCTGGTGTTACAATAATGATAATCTATAGTGAACTCATATTTCCTGAATTTACTAGATATCAAAATAAGTATTCTGGGTGATATATCGCACATAAATTGAGGTAATTGCTACCTGCGGTATCAGTAAAATCCTAAAAAGAAGAAGGTTAATGAAAAGTGCTTGTTGACATTTTTAAGGTTTTATGTTCTTTGAGTTATTTTTAGTTTTTCCAAGTATTTGTGCAAGTCATAGCTTGCTTTTTATCCAGCCAAGATTCTATCTTGGCTAAGTTACATTAAGTTCCTCTTCCCTCAAAATTCCTTACCTTATTTGTTTTGTTTGTCACCCATAGTAGTGTTTTCATCAATCAATTTTGCTGCAAATTTTCAGGTCTGGAAATTAAGCCTGAAGAGACTGTCAAGGTTGATCCTGGAGAGGACAAATATTTGCATCTTTCTCAGGTTTTACTTCGCCGCGTACTGCTCAAAGTGTTTCTTCATATTGAAAAATGATTATATTAATGTCCATCTATTACCATGCAGGCTTCTTTAGGGGAGACTAAGAAGGGAAATGAGAACATACTGGTCTATGTGAAATTTAACAACCAAAAGCTTGTACTTGGAACACTCTCTGCAGAGAAATGTGCTCAAATTCAATATGATTTAGTATTTGAGAAAGAATTTGAGCTATCTCACAGCTCAAACAATGCAAGTGTCTACTTATGTGGCTATAAAACTGCTGCACTTGAGGCAGACGAATATCCTTTTGATCTTCCCGTAGGAAGCTAATTTACGTACTAATTCAGTTTAATATTCATGTCTTGCACTACATAACAGATATTTGCTACTTTTGATTTCCTTGACTAAGTTTTTCTTTTTGGGGGTCTACATTTCCTGATTTTGATGGTACATCTTGTTGTTGTCTCTTATTAAATATTTTGTTCTCATTCTGTTTCTCTCCTAACAAAAATGTTTGCTACTGTTTGAATTCCAGAGAGTGACTCGGATGCTGATGAAGATATTCAACTTGACCAGAAGACTAATGGTGTGATTCTGAGTACACTTGTTGGTTTCTCGATACCAAGTCAATTTATGTTCCTTGTGTTCTTGATGGTTTACCCTGTCAATTGTCTGGGTTATTATTGCAATTAACAAATGATGTGTGTTACTTCAATTTATAACTAAATTTTGTATTTGTTCATAAAGTTAAATCAGTTTAACTTGTAATTTTGGAGAATTTACTATGTTATAGTGGACTTTAGGTGGTTTTCTTATGTGATACTGTTTTCCATATTTTTCAGGCAAGTCTATTGTGAAGGTTGAACAGACCAAATCTACAGAGGGAAAGCCAAAAGTTCCTCAAGCAAATGCCCCTGCTTCCAAGGCAAAACCTAAAATAGAGGAACTGAAGAAGGCAGATAAGCAAAAGCCGAATAAGGATGATGATGAAGATGTTGATGGTGAAGAGTCTGACGAAGATGAATCTGATGATGATGAGGTCTGTGCAATGTCTGTCAAATATGTTATTTTCTTGTTTGATAAGTTGTTTACATCCTCAGTATTTCAGTGCCCCTTTTGTTGTCTGTTCTGTTTGTTTGGTCTCATACTAATTTATGTGCTTAGCATCTTTCTAGCAATTGTCAAGCGATGAAAGGTTTTCATCAAGTTTTATGTTAGGTCACTTAATGAGCATGTTTTGACAATGTGGTAGCTGTTATTGATACATCTGTTTTATTTTGTTTTCTTTGCTAAATACTTCTTTCAGGATATGGTTGAACCGGAAGATGATAGCGAAGATGAGGACGAGGATGAAGTTGAAAGCTCTGATGAAGATGAAGCTCCTGTAAAAATGGTAAACAGATTGTTTACATATTTATTCAGACACCAGTTGTTTGGGTGGAACTATTCTGTTTTGTAATATTCAGTCATCAGTTGTTTTGATAAACTCATATTATAAGATAATTGCCATTGCCATTGCCATCTCTGCAGGCTGAACCTCCTAATAAAAGGCCAGCTGGTTCTGCTTTAAAAACTCCTGTTTCGGAGAAGAAAGCAAAGTTAATATCCCCAAGGAAAGGAGAGAGTCAGAAAAAGGGTAATGACTTGCATGTAAACTTGATTCATTATTAAATAAATATACATTGTTTTATGTTGGTTTAAACTATGATGCATATGAGACCAACAATAAACTCACAGGTGGTGCTGCTAAGAAAGATGGCCATTCTGCTACCCCTATTCCGGCAAAACAGAGTGGAAAAACTCCTGCTAAGAATGACAAGTCTAAACAGCAAACCCCAAAATCTGCAGGCTCAGTCAATTGCAAGTCATGTGGCAAGTATGTATGCAGTTCCCCCACCATTTCCATACTCATATATGAATCAGTTCATGAACCAAACAAACAATTTTTGTAGGAACTTCAACTCTGACAATGCTCTTCAATCTCATACAAAAGCAAAGCACAGTGCTGGCAAATGAGACACCAATATTTAGGAAAGTGGTGGGGCTTCTCGGATGGACCATTGGAAGTGATGAACCCACTCGGGGTGTTACGAGTTTTGTAGAAGTGGTGGGGCTTCTCGGATGTCACTATGAATGTTGGGTTAATAGCTTACAGTTTCCAAGTTTGCAGTTACGTTATTTTGTGTGTGTGGTGTAATCAGTTACCATTTTTTTAAAGTGCTTATTGGAGGATTCTGCAGTTTTTTCTGAGGATAGGACACCACTGAATCGACGAAAAATTATCGAGTCTCCTCAATTTCACGATTTGCGCTGAGATGGATGATTTTTGGATGATGTCCCTCATTTTTTGTTTTCTATAAATATCCTAAATGTTTTTCATTGTTTTTTATTATCTATTATTTTGACTTAATCATCTGTGTATCATTAAATTTTTTTAATACCCTAAATGTATCTCATTATCATGTCACTTTTGATATCGTCTATCGTTTTGACTCCATCATCATTTATGACCTTATGTCATCGTTTATCGTTCCAACTATGTTGATGACAACCACAAAGAACATTTAGGATGGGGACACCAAATGAATCCCCTCCCTCTGACGTCTATTGCTTCGACCCCATAATCATTAACAACTTCATCTCCTTTATCACCTGTTAATGCCTGCATAACAAATGCACCTTTATCACCTGAAAACCTCAACCCAATGAGGCATGTAGGATAAGGTTGTACCTCCGAGAGTTCGGTGGGATTTATTCTGCTATCATGGAGTTTCTCATGTTAACCTCAACACGCCCAGATCATCTTCTACCTGTGACAACGAGGCACCTTTGCCAGAAAGAAATCATAATTTCCGCAACTGGAATGAGAATAACACAGTTCAAACTGAAATCAGATGCTCGCTCTTAGTGAACTGTTGTGATGTGTAGCCACCTCCCGTGGATACGATGGAGAAAACCATAGTATTTCCAAGTACAACATAGCGAACCCAAAAGCATCACAAGTCCTCAGATCCTTGCATCCAATCTTCACACACAAACCATGGCCACCAAGAAATCACCAAATACAGACGAAAACATGAACAGTGATTACAAGTGGGCCTTAGGTGAGATCATCGTCTTCCTCCTCCTTTGCTTTAATTGCATTCTTCACTCTCAGCAGAAGTGTGGTTTTCCATGGATCCTATAGCCAATGGAGATGGAATCAACACAAAATATTAGACCAAATACAAGACTATTTTGTGCGTTATGCTGCCTTCATACTGAGTCAGGTAAATGAAGTCATGGTGAAATTATGCGCCACTTATTTTAGCCTCGTATAAGAAGGCAAAACTTATCATAGCCTTATATAATGATTCTATAATTGGTAGAGGAACCTGCGTTCCAGTGACCGATTAAAATCCAGTTTTGACATACATGGGCTAATCCGTGCCTCAACTTGCATAACAAAAGATGTTTGAGATCTTGACATACAAAGTAGTCTACAAAGAGGAAGAAATTAATTTTGATATCAGCACTAGTTTTTGATTTTTTTTTAAACAGCCTAAACTGCAGGATATGTGGTGAGAAAAGTGTTTTCTTTTTTCTTTGGTTCAAATTAAGAGTTCTGATAAGATGGAGAATCAAATGACAATTATGTTCAAATGTCAGGACTGTTCGGTGATTCAATTATGAGCAATTCATTATGGTTGAATATAGACCAACTGGCGAGAGTTATAAGAACTGATTCCATTCTAAAAATAGGAAACCAATGCAAGACAAATCTAAACAGTGTCATAATTACTAACTTGACATGCATGTTGTTTGGGCATGTAATTGGGAAGATTTTATATTATAATCCGATCACATTGTATCTCATCAATTTTGGTCTGAATTAAATTTTATTAAAAGAAAAAACTTAGATTGATCAGATATTGTGAATAAACTTTCATGCATGCATGCATAAGTGCACCACAAATGATTAATATTAGATAATAGACTTACCAGCCGAGTCATGCTATCATATTCTTGGAGGGCATTAGTAAATTTCACAACATCTCCCTCATCCATTGAATCAGCTAAATCCTGCCATCAGAGTACTAATCTTATGAGACATGTTCTTAATGAAACATGTTAGATGATCCAGTTCACAGTTCATACATTTCAAGAAGAAGAAAGTAAAGTAACCTTTCTGCATTCAAAAATACACGAAAGCATGCATATATATAGTCAAATCATGAAAGACATGTTGCGCAAAGAAAGAGAAAGAGGAAGAAATTAAATAGTTAATAAGAATTTAGCTGAGATATCAAAACTACATTACAGAAAATGATGAACTTAATTCTTGATTTCAACTTCAAGGACCTATTACATATGCATGCAATTCGAATGCATATCTACTACCAATCAATTTGTCAAGTTCAAAAATTATTGGTCCATAGACACTTAAGTTGTTAAAGAATAGATTGAAAAGTTTAATCAAGAAAACAAAAGCTAATAGTATACTATATTATTTCTTTAAATCTTCATTAGTCTTCTATAGTATCTTTATGCCTAGAAACGCAAAAACCATATGCTTCAACATCCTTGACTACTTAAACTTCCTATATTTCACTTTTCATTTTAAAGTCCAAATTTGTTGAATTTGAAACTTGAGCTTTCAGAAAGTCACAACAAATTCCAAGTTGAATCAGAGCAAGTCATCTTGCAAACAAGATTCAGAGAAAGCTGATCGATGCAGCATAGTGAGGTAATCAGTAAATGAGAATTCAACCCAAATACCACCAGAAAGACAAGATAAAGTGTCTTACAGCTAAAAGCTTGTATTCACGTGTGCCTGAAAAAGTAGGATCGAGTTCCTGGACAAGCAAGTAAAATCCAGTTAATTTTGTTATATAAGTTTCAGGAAAAAAAATTCAACCACCAACCAAGAGACGGACAAACCTGATATCGCTCTAATGCATTTGTCACCGCAACAACGTCATTTTTGCATAACTGACATATGCCAGCATTAAGGAGTAACCCCTTAACACCATACTTAAGAAGAGTGTTATTTATTGAATGGCGTGCTATTGCTTCATATATTTCAATGGCTTTTGGGTATCTGCAAAAAAGTTACTGTGTCAAAATTTCAATGCACACAACTGTAATATAGTTAAAAGATCTTGAAAACTGGATGCATAAATCCTTAAATCTAATTGGACATTGGGATGCTTAAATCAGAAGTATATAATTACTTGAAGCTAGTTGTTGGATATGTTGATAGTTTGCAATAATATAGATTATATGAACCACAAATGTCCTCTTAAAGGAAAATAAATCTTAAAGATCAGCATCTTTAAGAAATCAAATTTCCTAAATAAAAGTTAATTTCATATGATGAGAGTATCAAAATCACAACAAGGTGTAATTTTTCACTGAATCCAAATTCCTTGTTACTGGCACAAAAGGGTCCTCAAAACTGATATATAGTGCAAAGTGCCATATATCAAGGTGTCGTAGCACTAGGAAGAAGTAGCAAATAAAGGCATATAATTACCCTGGACATATAGAATAAACTAGTTCAGGTGAGTCTAACTAAACAGTGTAGGTAACTAAAATTTGAATTGGTCAAGATTCCAAGACCATCAGTAACATTTTGAGTGCTGCAGAATTGTCTACACAGCAAACTCAAATTCATTGACAAATGAACATGACAA
This sequence comes from Musa acuminata AAA Group, assembly GCF_036884655.1. Taxonomy (NCBI): domain Eukaryota; kingdom Viridiplantae; phylum Streptophyta; class Magnoliopsida; order Zingiberales; family Musaceae; genus Musa; species Musa acuminata. The sequence continues at coordinate 18,940,393 of NC_088358.1, read as the reverse complement.
ATAATAAGAAAAAAGATATAATGAGACAACCCATGTCACATGTATGACAAATTGATGGGATAGGGGCATTGGTTATATCAATAGAACAATTACATCAAATCAAGAAGTATAACTAAGCCTTGTTAATTTAGAAGCAAGATGAATATGAACATATACTTTGACATTGCAGCCATGCTCCTACCATGTACTGAATGCAAAAAAAGCTTGAAAGCAAATCTCTTTTATGTCTAGGTGGTCGACTCAAAACTAGAATCTTCTACTTAAATGCTGATAAGATACATTAGCAAACGTCATAGTTCACAAAAGAAAGTCAAAAAAATGATATTTATGGATAGTCGTTTGACTTGCTCTTTATGTTAATCAGAAAGAGTAAAGAAAAATTTAAACACAGACAACTTGCTATCTTACTGTTCCAACTGAGCCGCAAATTGTGCAACTTTTTGCTTGCATTGGTTTGCAGAAGTAGTCACTTCCTCACTTTGAAAAAGGTCAGCAGCCTGCTCAAAGTAGTCCATGGCCTTCTCTAAATTCTGTTCTTGCTCATTTAATTCACCAAGTTCCTGAATGACATGGATTCCCCAGCAAGAAAAATCAAATATATAAAACATATCTTTTTATATGTGCATGTTATCAACAATAACAACAAGAAGCTGTAATGTCTCAATTATTTGAGGTCAGCAAGGTGAATCTTTTTATATATGCATGTTATCATTGACTTAAATCATGAACGTACAGTCACCATCATGGACCTCAAGTGCTAAACCCTTCTTTATGGTGCTACTCCCTTCCAAGCACACATTAGAAATGGGTTTCATGCTGTACAGAGGGTAAGCTGTTGGCTTGGCATAGAGCCTATGCTAGCCAGGATGTATCATGCCAGCATGTTAGCAGCAAAACCCAAATCACAAAATTTAAACCCTTGGTTAGCATATCTACTGATATACACATGTTTCACCAAATTGAATAATTATAATTTACTACCATAAAGTTTTTTAAAAAAGGCAGTTCATCACCTTGCAGTATCTTGCAGCCATATTTAATCTACCAATCTCCAAGAAAAGTTTCACAGCCTGACTTAATGACTGTGAAGCATCTGCAAAAAAGAAATGGAACATGTACCCAAGGTCAGAAAAGGGCAAAGGAATGGTGCAAAAATGATTACCTAATATATGCTATTTCAATATAGATCGGTAAAACTAGTGGAACAAGAAGTCCCATGATGTTCCCAGAAAAAGGTCATTCATGTATGGTTCCTGAATTCTTGGATCTAAATCTTACATACGTAAAACATCAAATAGCATCAACCATTACCAATATTATAATCATTGCATTACAAATATAAAGCACTAGTTAGGTCTAGACAAGGATAAAGGCGTCAATAGAAACTAAGAGCCTTAGAGATGAAAAACAGTTAAGGTGTTAACCTGACATGGTTGACTGTGTTTAGGTTGATCCTAACCAAAAGTTATTCTCATACTAGTCCTGAACCAGATGGGACCAGGGAAGAGAGAGCAGGAGGACAACTTATAAGAAAATAGAGGCAGATAAAAGGTAGAGTCACTTTATAATGCAGCCCTATCACCCAACTAGTTATCCTCACTCCTCTTTTCACCAGGTCTTGAACACAGCATTGAGAGAGCACCAGATCTCTGTTTAAAAGGTTGGAAATGAATACACCAAATAAAGGGTATTCTAACCCTAAAACCACCCTTTATTCTTAAATCAGTCATTCATCAAATAAAGATGAGAGATTTTATCCATTTTTTTAATCAATAGGAAATTTTGGTTGCCATCACCCAGCTCTCCTATTATACCGTAGAAGGACAATGCTAAAAGCTAGCTGTCTGTTCATAAGCCAACAAATGCAACTTGACCACTAGCTAACCACCTACCGCAGCTAAGCTTTAGAACTAAGATTGATCAACAACTTCCAAGTGATATGCTAGGCCATACTAGGGTGGTCATTAACTAGCTAAAAGAGGATCATCAGTAGAATTTGACCATGGGTGGAATTAGTGGTGGAGCATGTGACTTGGATGGCCACAGAGAGGTTTAAACAGGATCAAACTCATTAACACCAAATCATACCTGAATAATGTTGTGTTAAGCCCATATGAAAGTTGACAAGATCCAATCTAACTACATGATGACTATTTCGAATGTCATCTAGGCCAAATCCAATTAAATAGGGTCAAAACATATTAGTTCCTAGGCAATTGGATTTGAATAGACACACCAAGTTAAAATTGATTAGATTCGATTTAAACATGGACCTCAGTATAAACAGTGTCACCTGCGCTCTCATATCCAGGTCTAAGTTCCCATATCACTGCATATACCCACATCAATGAGTATCAGACCTGCTGTACCAAGCATCCTACTTATAGATGGATTTGGTGGGTGATTCCAAGGAATACAAGGACTTAGATTTAAGCTCATGAAATTAGTCCATGCCTTCCATAAGCAATCAAGTTGACAGTTGACACCTATTCATTGCGAAACAAAAAATAAATAACGAAGATGATACGTGTAATTTATTCAGGCAACATGGTAAGATGATGATTGTCATATTGACAGTACCCAGTGTTATAATAGATGCATAGTCATCAAAACGAACTCATGCATCCATGTGTGGGCTAAACACTTAAGCACATGATCTGAATTCCTACTTTCTAAGACTTTCTTGGTTGAAGATTTTGAAGGCTGTCATAAGCTTTCATTATTAGTGTCACTGTATTTACTTCTTATCTCCTTGTAGAAAAAACACACGTACACATTAGAATCCATTTCACATGTCAATCATGCAAGATTGCTGACTAAATTAAAATTGGCCTAGGGTCAACAATCATAGTATTGAATCAGATTGACACTATTGTGATTGTCTAAAAGAAACATAAATAAAAGAAGGCTTTATACAGGAATCAAGGAAAAGGTCCTGCAAATTTTCCTCTCTCCCACAACCTCATCTCTCCTATCACTAGCTGCACCCTGTCCTGTAAGACACAGGGAGAAAGAAAGAGAGAGACAGAGAAAGAGGGAGAGAAGAATGATGAGAACCATTTTCCCTTTCCTCCCTAAAAAAAAAAAATCATCCATAGAAAGCGAGTGTCAAAAAACCCATTACAGCAGTCAGGGAATTACAGAAGAAGATTTTTGATAAGCTTTCCTCTCATGAGAAAATACCTTGAACGGAGATTTTCTTATAGCAATTTGCTGCATCTACATAAGCTGAGGCAGCTTCATGCTTGCTATCTAACTGCATTATGAAATCAGAATGAACAACATAATAAACATGTAAAGTGATGATATGTCAAAGTCAAACTACTCAAAACCAAAACCAACAAGATAGATACCTTTAAATGACAGTTAGCAAGTTTGATGTACACTGAACCAGCTCTATCCCCTGCAATACCAGTGTAAGACATGTCAATTAAGAAGCGTGACGTTCCCAGAATTTCTGACATGATAGCTCATAAACTCACATAACAGCTATGCTAAATAATTAAACTTAAGTTGAAACGACAAAAAAAGTGATTAAAGGTTTAGCAAGACAAAGACCAGCAATGGTATCTGGGAGTGAGGTCAGACAAATCTGATCGATCAGACGGAATAAAGGGATAAGACTTTTTAAAAAATGGGAAAATTAAGAATAACAAAGAAAAATCAACGGAAGAGGGATCCAGATTGATCTACTATAGTCATGATCTAAATAAATCTATAGTCATGATCCAAATTGTTCCACAACAGAAAAATCAACTAAATATAATCAAATTTAATTGATTCAGGCTTACTCTAACTAATTTTGACCAGTACTTGAACAGTCCAATGATGAGGATAATCCCTAACCAAGATGATGTGATCCAAGAGGTCCGGCTCATCTAACCTGATGTAAGTTTGACCAATTTAGATTTTATTTTTGATTTCATAAAGTTGTATTACTTAATTAATACAGATAGTCTTGGTTCGATTTAATTGAATTAATCTTTATATGTGAAAAGTTATGATCTGAAGTGAGACTGTAGCTTGTAAAAGTTTAGGTGTTTGCTTAATTAGGTCAGTGTTTGATCAGTACTTTTATTTTTTGTATTTTATTGAATTCAAACCAAAAAAAAAAACCTAGCTTGGTAGACCGTAATAACTATTTTGCAAATGCGAATTTTAGACTAGTAATTGTTTAATGGAAAAAAACTGTTGAATTGTTCTTTGGCCAGACAGCTCTCTCCTCCCCCTTCATCTCTCTAATTCCCACTCTCTCGGTCCTTTTCTCCTTTCTTCTTTGCATTTCCTTCTTGTTCCTCTACATCTTCCTTTTATCTCTTTCTAATCTGCTGGACAACCCTGCAGTCGACCAATCACACAGAGTCGAAATATTTCTATTCCCGGACTTTTTAAGTCCATTATACGACAATTTTGGACTTCCCCATACTGAAAACAGATCGGATCTGATTAATTGCACAACTACAGCAACTTTCAGCCAATCTTCCTCATATCTACAGCTAGAAGGATCAACAATACAGCAACTACATCATCGAACAATTACTTTGCAGCAGCCGTGTCCTCACCTACGAGCCCCAATCTACTCGGATCTTCCGATGCTAAGATATCAGGATCAAACAGGACGATGAAATGGCATCCAATGACTAACTCATGAAAGTGGTGATACCGATCGGGAGATTCAGCAACAGATCCTCAAAGACCATCATGGAAACACCGATCGGGAGCCTAAATGAACCGCGATCAGTACCGGGAAAAGAGAAGAAGGAAGAAGAAGCATACAGTTCTTGGCAAGCTTGAAGCAATTGGCGGCCTTGTCGAACAACTCAGCCGCATCATCGTACTTGGATCCGAAGATCCCCCAGCCGGCAAGCTTCTTTTCCGCCTTCTTCTCGAACTCCTCGCCCTTCGCCGTCTGATCCGCCATCCCCCTTTTCCGGCTGTGACGGCACTACGAAACCCTTTTCCTCCTTTTTTGTTTTTTTGCTTTTTTCTCGCCCGGGGACGGTATTTATGGGGAGGTGAAATGATACAGAAACCCACGGACAACTCTTACGCGTACGGCTTACGCGAACGTCTATAACCACTCGAATGATGTCCAATTCGCGATTTGGACCGTTCTCAAACTCAGAGTAACGGACCCCACCTCAGTATTCAATCTATTCTATTCTGTAATTAAAATAAAGACGATTTCCCTCAAATAATCTCTTTTTTTTCCTCAAAAAACGTTCTATCTTAGTTTTTTTTCAAATAATACCCTTAATTCGAATAATATCAAATTTTCTTTCGTATTTTTTGGCTAGTTTTTTTATCAATTCTTTTACCCGTTTTGAATCATTATAGTGTTTTCATTTAACACATTTATAATATTTATATAAATTTTTATTAAGGTATTAAAAAAAATATATAACTACTAAAAAATATAAATAATTTTTTTGTTATAATATTATATTTTTAGTCTTGTAATTGGTTTGATTGAGGTTAAAAATTTATTTAGGTTATTTATAGTATTTTTAAATAGGTTTAAGTGTTTTTATTGTGGTAATTATAACAAGCTAACTTTTTTATTTTTATTCGGGTAATATTTCTCATAAACTATTATAAATATTTATTTAATCCTGATATGATATATTAAATTATTTCTAGTGTGTTTTGATTGTATTTGGCTCACTTATAGTGTTCCAATAAAATAATAATACTTTTGTTGAGGTATAAAAATATTAAAAAATTATAACTAATGTCATGTTATATTTTTATTTTTATTTTTTATAAATCATTATAATATTAAAATTTTATGTTTGAATTGATTTGATTGAGATTATGAATCAATTTGTATCATTTATAACATTTTCAAGTAAAGTTTATAGTGTCTTTGTTGTGATAACTAAAATACTATAACAAATCAAAACATTAACTGGTGAAAAAAGTATCATTAAGATCTTAATTGGTGATTGATATTTAGGATATTATTCAAAATTGGAACACCATTTGAGAGAAAAACAAATAAAAGAGCATCTTAGTGAATTTTTTTTTAGGGAAATCATCTTTAAAATAAAAAAAACACATTAAAAACCATATTGGAAATTACTTATTCACGTTTGACTAAATGATGAAGCGAATTTTAAATTTGTGATAACATTCAAATGGTTGACATGTGAGGATTGAGTTCGGCTTCTGATGTTTCAAATGAGTATAATTCTATGAAAATTCACACCGAGTTTGTCTCATCTTATCGATGCTTAAGTCTAAATCCACCCAAATATGGATCCAATATAAACTTGGGCCTTACCAAGCAACCTCAAGGCCAAAAGTGATAATAAAAATAAATTATTTTTAATTATTTATTTATTAACTTTATATTTTTTAAAAATAAAAATAAAATATTATTATATCAAATGACATACATGCTCACATGTGGAGAAATATCACTTGTATAATAATATAAACTAATTTAGATATGAGACTTGATTTTATGTAAAAATAATGAGACACGGATGGCCAAAGACACTTTACTACGGGGAATTAGAAAGCTCTCTGGAATGAATGAACATGAAGATATGTTCAGAAATGAACCTTGTTCATATGATGCTACTAAAACTTTTGATTTTGTTATGACAACATTTGATTGGCTATTAATAGGAATTCTCATTCTTCGTCCTTTTTTTTGCTTTAATATTTCACCAATTATTTAATCACCCCTATATGTATATGCATGTAATTCACCCATTTAGTTATTCTCTCTTCAAATTAATCTTCTCCTTCCCGTTTACCTTCATCTTTTAGGTATTATGAATGAGGTTTTCTAAATTAAATATAAAATATTAGTAGTATAAGCAAGATGTAAAGCATATGGTGCATGAATTATATAGTCAATCATGATGAATAAGTTTTTACTGAATTTCAAGTTTTTCGAGCCCAAATTGATTCCAATCTAGCTTGATTTTTCTTTGAACATTATCGGTATATCGGGAACTCTTTGGATTGACTATCTATAATATGTAAAATTACATCAGAGACATTCCTGATAAAGCTCATCGAATAAGTCGGATTTGTTAGGATCAAAATTAACACGAGGTGAATTAGTACTTTTATAAAATTACGTCAATTCAAAAATCTCGTTCGATAAAGCCCGTATTGGAAAGATGAATTTAACTCGAAACGTTCGTAAAAGTAGTGAGCAAGTAAATCAGTTTACAATATGAATGCAAAGTAAAAAGTAAGTGCAATTCGAGTTTATAATGGTTCAGTTGTCGCTACCTGCATTCGCTCTCGATTCCTCTCCGTCGAGGTCACCGACGTTCACTACCTATATCAACTATCTTCTTACAACTTTTTCTCCTTTTAATAGACTCAGGAGAGAACTTTTATAACTCTCTTTTATACTAGACCCTACTCCCCCTTTAGAAGACTTTTTAAACCTATGAGGAAGAAACTTTATACTTTCAGAGAATTTACATCTTTTTTCTCAAGTATATATATATATATATATATATATATATATATATATATATATATATATATATATATATATATATAATTTCTTATTACCTCAAGTAGGAAAGAGTGGGGTATTTACAGAACCAAAATGGTTTAAAAAATAGAGTCAAAAAGTATCATATCCCCGATTTCAGGGTATTGAGGGTGCCACCTGAATCTTTCTCCCCCTTTATTATTGTTAAAAAGAATGAAAGAAAGAATACAATGGTACAAATTTTTTCTTTTACATCAATGCTCTAAGCATCATATAAGGTATACAACCATAAATATAAAGGAATTGTACATAATAAAAATCATATAATAAAAGATATAATATTAAAGATTATGTGAATACCAAAAGACATGATTCATGACAAATCTCCTCTTAAAAAAAAAAATCTTAGAAGATCAAATAGTAAAATTTTAACTCATGAATTCTGAAAAGTCAAGAGAAAAATCATAATTCATTTGGATAAATATTTTTTTTAATAAAAATAAAAAAATTAGAATAAAGAGTGAGGAAACTTAATTCATATAAAGAAAATCTCAAATCATAATTCCAAGGAATTCAATATCACGATTTAGATAAAACTTCTCTTTAGTAAATAGCAAAATAAAACATACAAGATCAAATGGTAAAATATCTTGATTCATGCATTAGAAATCTTCAATTATCAAGATTATGATTAGGATAAAACTCATTCAAATTCAAATAATAAAATCATCAAAATTATTTTCTCAGTTCAAGAGATTCATAAAAAAATTGATACGAATGGATTCATCAATCTCTTTTCGAAAACTCGATAAGATAGAGTTTGAGAAATTTTTAAGTAAAATATATTTCCTCTTTTGGTTTTAATTTATATAATTGATTTCATACAAGCATTCTTGAGTTTTTTTATATCAAAACCATACATTATTTAAAAATAAGTTTCATCACAAAAATCATCAAGTTCAATAAACCATAAATCACAAAAATCATTATTACTTCAAATCGTCATGCATAATTTTATCATTATTACTCGACGTAATTTTTTCGTAAGCACTAATTCACTCCCCCTCTTAGTGTTGACTCGATCTTAATAATTGGTATCAAAGTCATATTTTTTTCTCATTTAGTTTAACACCTAAGAGAAATTGCTCTTTTCGGCTTTCAAGTGGGTCACTCTATCATTCGTCCTCCCATGTTTAATAGGATAAACTATATTTATTGAAAAACTCGAATAAGAGTTTTCTTGCTTTCATTGAATCTCGATGTATTTTTCAAAAGTCTTCTAATCTAATGAACAAATTGAATGATTTGGATAAGAAAACTTTTTCTTTAAATGCAAAAGCTATGAATGTTTTATTTTACATCTTAGATAAAAAAAAATTTAATCGAGTTTTTATTTATGAAACTATGCATGATATTTGACACACTTTTGAAATCACACACGAAGGCACTAGTAGAGTTAAAGATTCTAAGATAAATCTTTTAATGCATGATTTTGAGTTATTTCATATGAAACCAAATGAAACCATTAGAGATATGTACACCCGTTTTATGGATATTGTCAATGGTTTAAATGTATTTAGTAAAAGTTTTTTGAATCTTGAACTTATTAATAAAGTTTTACGATCTCTTTCTAAAAATTAGGATTCGAAAATAACTGCAATACAAAAGGCAAAAGACTTAAACAATTTTCTACTTAATGAACTTATCGGGTCTTTAATGACTTATCAAATGACTTGTATTGAACATGATGTACTTAAGAATAACATTCCAAAGAACATGAAGGATTTGACACTTCGAACAATAGAAGACCACTTGAGTGATAACTAAAGTGATAATGATGATGACATAGAAATCCTTACTATAAAAATTAAAAAGTTCATGAAACAAGAATTAAATAATAAAAATAAATTTAAAAAGAATACAACTACTTGCTATGAACACAATAAGCTAGGGCACTCCAAACATGAGTATATAAAACTGAAGAAGTTGCCAAAGAAGAAGGAAGCACTTAAGGATGAATTGAGTGCATCCAGAGCAAACTAATAAAGACAAAGTGGTGAACTATACCTTGGTGGCTCTCGACGATGAGGTAAATGACTCACCCGAAACTTCTTTATTTTACTATAAAATTACTTGATGTTTTTCATGAGTTGTTTTTAAATTAGTTAGTAAAAAAATAAAAAAATACAAAAAATATCATGCTTTTCTTTCTAATGATTTTGAAAAAAACATTAAAAATTTAAGCATGACAATTGCATGTTAACTCGTAGCCATGAAGAGTTAGATTCACTTAAAAAGAAAATTACATTACTACAATAAACAAAATAATTTTGATTGAAAATGCTTTATAAATCATGTTTGATGATTTAATGATACATAGTGATGTAATGATGTAATGAAAATGTTAAAAGTTTTGATACTTGATGATTTTATACTATGCATGAGAATTTGAAATAATAATGATTTGAAATCTTATGTTTTGGAATTATGTGTTATATTTTTTATCTTGATTTTTTTTAATAAATCTTATCTTTTGATTTTAAATATTTTGATTTGACATAAAAGACAAAGACATGTTTGTATGAAATAAATCACATAAATTGAAACAATTAAAAAAAGAATGCATTTTGAAAATTTCTCATCTCTATCTTATCATTTTTTAATAAAAAATTGATAAATCTATTTATGTCATTTTGAATTTCTTCAAAGTGATTTTGATGATTTTGATTATTTGAATTTGAATGAGTTTTCTCCTATATCGTGATTTTGATTCCTCAGAATTATAATTTGAAATATTTTATGAATCAAGATCTTCTATTATGTGTTCTTGTATTATTTAAAAGGATTTTTTTTATGAATCATGATTTTTCTTATGAATTCTAGGAATTATAACTTGTGATATATTTTTTTTTATGAATCATGATCTTGACAACTTGAGATTTTTTTATACATAAATTAGATCTTTTATTCTCCTATGTTCCTTTTCACTAAAGAAGTGATTCTTCCAAACAAATCTTGATTCATCCACTTGATATTTATAAATTGAGATTTATTATAAATCAAGATTTTTTATATTTTATTCTCCTATCATTCTTTTTGCTATTCACTAAAGAGGAGGCTTATCCTAATAAATCATAATATGCCACTTGAACATCTTGATAATTTGTGACTTAAGTTTTGTTATGTATATTTTTTTATATTTATAATTATATACCTTATGTGATGCTTAGAGCATCAATGTTAGAAGGAAATGAATTACACCATTGTATTATTCTCCTTTTCTTCTTTCTTACAATGACCAAGGGGAGTAAGAAAATTACTAGCTTGAATGTTAAATTTAGGCAAACAAAAGTACTAGCTTGAATGTAAATCTTCCAAATGCATAAACTTTTCTTATACATTTTTCGGATCATGATCTTGATTTCTTGATTTTTATGACATGAGTTTTCTTTTTAAATCAAGATCGTTTCCTATCATTCCTTCTATTTACAAAAGAATAAATTTATCAAAAATTATACATGGTCTTTTGGTAATCATGACTTGATCTTTCATTTTTTATGATTAAAATATTGATGTAAATTCATCCTTGTTATTTATCTTTGTCATGATGTAAAAATTAATATAAAGGGGAAAAATTACAAAATATATTCTTTCCTTTTTTTTAACAATGACAAAGGGGGAGAAAAATTTGCTAGCTTGCACAATTCAAGAAGAAACTAAAACTTTCATACTTGCATATCTCAAAAAAGAAGTTAAATTTGCAAATTTGCACGACTTAAAATTGTTGCTAGCTTATTTGTTGTAAAACTTGTATATCTCAATAACTTGCACTTCTCCTTTTTGCTGATAACAAAGGGGGAGAAGTAATGATGATGATTTGAATCATATATGGTATAATGTATTTTTATATTTTAAAATATTACATGACTTTCTGAATTTAAAAAGCTTCTATCAATATAGCATATTGATAGGGGGAGCTAAGGTTAACTCCGTCATCAATTGGTTATCATTATTAAAAAGGGGGAGATTGTTAAATCTCGAATTTTGTTAATGAAACCAATTGATAATGTTATGATCTAATCTGCGTTTTGAGTGATGTAGGACTAGCTTCGATCATGGAGAGGCAAATTGATTGAAATAGGAGGAATCAGATGTTGGGTCGGAGTTGAATATGTTAGGAGATTGGACGTTTTGTCACAAACAAAATTCTAAACAGGATGTTTTATGTAATGTTTATATATGTCCGTGTCTTTTGGTATGTTCATACTTTACACAAGATGTAGAGGGACGGTCGAACGCTAAATAACCTCATTTTAGTTGGGTTTGGTGTTCTTTTTAGGCTTGTAAGTAAATGTTATGTCATGTGGACACTTGTGAGAGATATTCGGTACATAGTGGACCATTTTGACCCTTTGTTGTGCAACCGTTCAGAGCTTGTAAAGTCTGTTTATAATTTGCATTGGCTATAAAATATTTTCTGAAATGTTTGCTTGTGGATCCCGAGTGAGGCACTTTCTTTAACTCTTTTTTTTTTTGTAGGTCCTAAGGGACCATGAGAAGTTTCGGGGAGGCTGACATTTGCGGACGGACACGTAAGGGTGTCACACAACTTAGGCGAAACCAGCTAAGTTTGTGATAGATGGTATCAGAGTGAGACAAGCACTTATAGAAATACTTGGCATACAAATGTGGGGGACTTAGCGGGGCTACGTTGAGGGTAGCCAGCACGTATAATCATTTGGGAGAAAATGAGCATGGAGATGTAGGGAAAAGGAGTCGCTTGGAGGAGCGAACATCTAAGATTGGTATTCAGAGAAATGACCAACCCTTCACACAAGAGGCACCACGAGAGCAAGCTTGGAAGAATGCGTAGTGCACAAAGGTTGGGATGGCTGAGTTTGAGCTACGACTCGACATTGACAACCATACTTGATGATGCTCAAGGCAAGCGAGACGCTTGGTAAAGGATGAGACCATGCAAGGTGAAATGGGTTGCTTAGCGATCGAAAGAGTTATGCAAAGCTCATAGAGGTGAGGGGAATTGCTAACTCAAAGAATTCGGTAATCATGCAAGGGCTTGTATGTGGACGATGAAATGTTTGTGGCTATCCCAAGGCGACCGAAACTCGGTGCCATAGAACATTAAAACATTCTCTTCGGCGTGAGAAGGATGCATCTATAGGAGGCTGAAGTATGCAGCGAGTTCAGCATGTTGCTAGGCCTTAAGTGGTGCAGCGGGGGCTGTATTGATGTGGAGTCGCAATCTAGCAAGTGCGTTTGCAGGAGGCAGAACAATGCACAGTTTGTTCAGCAAGTCAGAGTAGTCCAAGGGGATGGTGGTCTTTGAAACTTTCAGAGGAAAGGAAACGAAGAGAGATGTTGCTCTAACGGGATATATATCCAGGAGGGATAAGTCTCGGCTCTCTAGAGGGAGAATCATATGCAATGGACTACACATATTGAAGAGGAGTACCTTAAAAATAATAACTTCATGAAGCTCAATGAACCGAGCAAGCAGCGAGGAGTCATCATATGATCTTGCTTAAGAGAATGCATTGGTGGATGCATTGTGAGATCAAGTGGGGAGCGACCCAAAGCAACACAAATGAAGACACATTTGGAGTCAATATGGAGATCAGACTCAATTGAGGGCTGACCCATGGAATGGTGGGAGTGAGGGCCACCATCAACTCAATGCAAAATAAGGAACAGAGCAACTTGGGTGTAACTTGGCGAAGTACCCAAGCTACAAGAAGGTTGCCAGTATATAAGATGTAACATAGAGCAGAGGCTCAGAGCTTTCATTGGACAAAGATCAAGGACATGAATTCTTGTAGAGGCAAGAGCTAGATCATGTCATTCCATGGGTCCTTCATTATGATGGAGCAGACTCATTTTGCATGGTGCCAAAGACAAAGGGAGCTTCTGAGCATGTGCACATAATCTCGGAGAAGCATTTGATAGAGGAACTAAGGAGACTCAACTTGCGGAGGCAAAGTTAGGTTCAAAAGGCCTTGATACAAGGTAAGAGGATACGGAGGCGGGTACTCTTGAAGAATATGCCACAGTGTTGCCATTCAAGTTGCAATGAAGGAAGCGATGCGCAGCAGAGATTGTGCTGGTAGGGGCATAGGCCTAGGATCCAGACAATGATACACCAATTTCAACGAAGTTGGTGTAATTCAGGAGCTACTAGGCGACGGACTATCCTAGGGCTGTGTTTCATTTGAGTATGACCTGAGAGTGGGTGGATGAAGGTCGATTGCCAAAAGAGCGAATAAAATCAAAGGTGAAAGAGCCTTGCGATGTGTTGGCAGAGGTCACACATAGAGGGATCACAATCAAAGTTCATCCCACAAGGATCAGAATGCAATGGAGATGTTACCAGAAGGCATCATGATGCAGCGGATCATGGTGGAATAGTTCGTGGTAATGCGATACACACGAATCTAGTCTTGTGATAGACTATATCATATAGAGGTATGGTCGGGAGCTACTAGGAGCTCTACTTCGGTGATCAATACGATGATAAGAAGGGCTATAAATTCAAGGAGTGAAAGTCATGGTACCATAGAGGCGAGTCTTCCGTTCGTGTATCGAATTTTGCATCGGATGAAAGCCTTGGTCAGCAGCATATGAGGGATATATACCACCGAGGGAAAAGTTCAAATACAAGTAGCAATGAGTCCCATGGGAGGGACTTGATCATGTAGAGGTATGATCGAAGCAACTGAAGAGTTGGACTACTCCAAAACCCATATTTGCTTAAGGGAGCTTGGGAAGCCAAAGGACAAGGCCGAGTAAGCGAACGTTGCTACCAAGGAAGCTAAGGAGAACATAGTCGGTGTAAACCCTATAACATGATGACTAAGGCCATGCATGAGAGTTATAGTCTGTCTTTCTATTGACTAAGGGGAACTGCTTAGAGAACACAAATGTGTTAAAACAAGGGGTCAAAAGGGACGAGGAAGCGATGACGAGTCCAAAGAGACTTAGCTACATAAAACCAAGCATCGGTTAGAATAGAGGTGAACTCAAAGGAGTGCCATAGAGGCAGATCTACTGACCGTGAAGAAAAGGGATGCATATGTGAGGTGATGGATAGTAGGGTCATGGGCATGGCAGCGCTATGGTACCGTAGAGGTGGGACTTCTATGAAGTCATCGATTCCTTTCTCTCATGGAGGGTGAGCACTTGGTCATGAAAGGGGCCGAGGAGGTGGAGCATGTAGAGGCAAACTCTAAGTATCGAGATAAGGCTGAAGGGCAAAGACCAAGGAACTTCATAAGACCGGTATCAACGAGCTTCTCATCAAGATAACTGAAAGTGAAGGACTTCAGGTCGTGCAAGAGTACACGACTAAGGAACGAAGCAGGCAGTATGCAATGTTGTACCTTTGCTACTCAGTGGAGTAGGCAGTAAGGTTGATGGAGAAGACGGTACCATCCTAAAGGCAACCAAAACTACAAGAGACTTGCTCTAAGTTGGGGTGAAAACTTCCTACATTCTAGAAGTTCGATGACAATGAAAAGGTGAATCACAGTAACTAACTTAATGTAAGGACTGCAAACACTTCAAGTATTTCAGAAGTGTGAGTAAAGAGCAGGTGAAGGTCAGTAACCAGCTCAATATATGAAGTACAACCTTTGAGGAGGCAAGTTAATGTTAGGAATGAGTCGGCACTAAGAGAGGGGGTGAATTAGTGCAGCGGTAAAAATCACAGTTCTGAAAATTTCTTTCGTTTTGTATGATAAAATCGATTTTGAAAACTTGCTCAACTTGAAAGCGTATTTGTAAACATGTTGAAAGCAGTAAGCAAGTAAGGAGTTTTGCAGTAAGATAAATTGCACAGAAGAAAAAGGTAGATAGGATTTTTATAGTGGTTCGGTCGTCGTGACTACATCCACTCTGCTAATTCCTCTTTCGTCGAGGCCACCGGCATCCACTATCAATCTTTCTTTAATAGGCGAAGATCAACCTCCTTCTTACACCCCTCTTCTCCTTTTCACAGGTTTAGGAGACAACTTTTACAAGCACACACTCTTCTCTAAATAGAATTTTAAGTTTAAGCTAGAGGAGGAGATTTCTCAAGAGATTTCTATAGATTTCTATAGATTTCTATAGGGATGAGAGAGATATTTATAGGCTTCAAGTTGATTCAAACTTAGAGCCTAAAAAGGTCTCATCCTAGGTTTCCTAGGTATTGACAATACCACTGTCGTTCCTGGGCGGTACTACCGTCGTAGGATCTGCTACTGGGCAGCACCATCATCGAACAGGGGCGGTACCACCGCTGGCAACATTGCTGCTGGCAGTACCACCGCCCAGAATTCTTGGGGTGCTGTTCCCCAAGCGGTGCCACTGTCGGCCAGGGTTTCAGCACCTTAGTTGGGCTTTGAATCCGGCCCAAACCAGTGCAACTTCGGGCCCAGTTAGCCCCTAACAGAGTTAATGGGATTACCATCCAATCTTAACTCTAATTATGTGCTAACTATGATTCTTAAGACATTATCTAAGCAAGATAAGTTTGGTTTCTTCCAGCAATCTTTCGGCGAACTTCCGACGATCTCTCGGCAATGTTTCGGCGGACTCCCGATAAGCTCCTGGACTTCACGATGATTTTCTTAGCGAGTTCCGATGAGCTTCTTTAGCAAGCTCCAGGACTTCTCAATTGGTTCTAGTAGAACTTTCGACGAACGTCCGGACTTCCTACGAACTCTCAAACTCCCAACGAAATCACGTTCTTGACTCTGAAACTTTATTTTGCTTTATGTCTTGCTATCATAGTTAATCCCGCACACACAAAAAACACACTTCGATCTAGACAATTATTACAAAGCATGAATCATGTTGTCTGGCATATCATTGGTCCATCGATGCTTTGTCTGATTCTTCGGCACATCATCCGATCTTGCGGCCTATTGCCCAATCGGCCAGTTGATCTCCACAACTCCGATATCCTTGGCGCAATATCCGCTCTTCTTGGCTCGATGCCCGAATCCATGGCCCGAAGCCTTCTATCGATACGTCGACCGATCCTTCGACCCGACGTTCAATCTTCTGATACGTTTTCCTCCGACCAACATGATTCTTCCTGCTTTAATTGTCTCTCCCTGATCGAAGCATCCTGCGTCACTCAAAATGCAGATCAAATCATAAATACTATCAATTGGTTTCATCATCAAAATCCGAGATTCAATAGTAAAGTCAAGTAACCTTTGCCTTCTCAACCTTTAAGAGAATGGGTGAAACTGAGTACCCCAATTCTCTTATATATCTAGTAGAGGGGCTCTGCAAATGTTCAAAGACCCTTTGAAGAAATCAAATAGAAGACAATAGGTATCAAATCATCACCAATGGTGATCAATGCTACTGAGAGTACCCGCTTCATTCCCCAAGAGAATGCCAATCAAAAGCGAAAGTGATATAAACCTACTTGAAGTGACAACTAAGTGAAAGAAGAGTCGATGAGCAAATTTTATGGAGGAAGGACCCAAAAATTTCAAAAAGTTTACGAGGCAATGCTTGTTAAAGCTTTAACAAGCATCCATTCAATTCAAGCAGCATGATGCATTTGAGAGACTGGCGCATAGAGTCAGAGTCATTGACGAGTTGAAGCAGCAAGATAGATCAAAAGTTCAACTACTCAACAATAATAGCGGAGAGCATATGGGAGCCAAGAGACGCATTGCAGCTGGAGCAGAAGATTGAAGACTCAGCAAAGGCGAGGAGTTATAGTGTTGGCAAAGGCTTCGATGAGGACGTCGAAAGAATGAGTGGAGGAGAATGTCATAGTCAAAATTCTAAACAGGATGTTTGATTTAATGCTTATGTATGTCCGTGTCTTTTGGTATGTTCATGCTTTGCACAGCATTGAGAGGGACGATCGAATGTTGAACAGCCCTATTTTAGTTGGGTTTGGTGGCTATTTTAGGCTTGTAAATAAAGGTTGTGTCATGTGGACACTTGTGAGAGATACTCGGTCTGTAGGGACCATTTTGACCATTTATTATAAACTGCTTTACTTCTTCGTTACTTTCATTGCACACTCTTACAAACATTTTCAAAGTTAAACATTTCCAATATGAGCTTTTATCGTACGAAGATTTTTGACTCGACGTAATTTTTTCATAAGCACTAATTCACACCCCCCCCACCCCTCTTAGTGTCGACTCCATCCTAACATATCAGTCTCCTAGGGTTTGTCCAAAGATTGAATAAAATTTCATTGATTGATGAAAAGAAATAGATACATCCTTATTTATGGAGTTAGAGTTCTACCTAAAGTCTACAAAGACTTGGACTCTTAATAATAAATAAATATTAAATAAACTCATATTCGACTCTTATTAAACTAAATAAACTCAACAAAATATTATTCAAAAGCTTAGAAAATAAAAAGATCCTAACAATATCTTTTAAATATTAATATATCTTATTAACATAGTCTTGAACTCTAGTCGGGGGAGGTTAACTAACTGAGCGATCGACTCGTTCAGGAATTTTGGTTCTAGTTAAGGGATTAGGTTTTGGGGTAATGATAGGGGATATGCTTAAGGCAATACTTGGGCTCGGGCTAGGAAAGACTCGACTATCAAGCTGGGAATGTGAATTGGATGAGCAAGTTGAGGAAGATAGGGAGTAATGGTTTGGACTATTTCAATCAACTTGCATTTGTTGGATTAGGATATGAAAAATTTCTACAAGATTCATTATGATTACAGGAGCCATGGGAGATGGTTGGGCAAAGGTTGAGACTTGAAAAAGTCATGAAAAAGATGAGAATCTAGCATGTGAAGAGGATTTAGATCGACCAATAGCCTAAATAGTCCCTACTTCGGGATCATCAAAATTAGGGGATTCGTTTAAAGGGATATTTTGGGTTGTCGGAGTCAATCCGTTGACATTTGAGGGATTCAGATCTTCAAGATTTATTCAAGATGGACCTATGAGGTTTTCTTAAGATATATTGGTCGACCCTATTTTGAATGCTAAACTATTATAGTAATTTTTTATGTTGTTTGAGTTGAAAGATTATTCGAATCTAGCCTAGTCCTGGGATATAACTTGTTAGGTTCGTTATCTATAAATTGTAAAACTGTACGGAGGGCATTCCCAAAAAAATCTTTATGATGTTTAAGCAATAATTTAGTCGGATTCAAATTACTTTGTGTGTGTTTAGTGTGTGTTGGGCATACCTATGCAACTACTTTTATAGTAAATGACACGAGAAAGAGGAGGAGGTGCATTACATAGTCTAGAAAAATGAGAACTAGTGAAACCATTTTTGCTAATGCTAAGCTATTACATTTGTTTGTTACATGATTTAAAATTATCATCAATTGATATCGAGCCATTATGCACATTTATTATATTATTTAAGCGATATTAGCTCAATCACATATCAACTAGATAGCTTTTACCATAAAAGACTCGTGAACATATAAAACAGTAAACGTAAAGTACTAATAGGTTGGTCATCATGTGTCAACAAGATAGCTTGATCATCATAAGAGATGACTGAACACACAAAACAGTTAAAGAGTACTAATAGGTTAGTCGTACATAAAGTGCTTAGCCACAAAGAATGCTAACGGGTCAGTAACGTTGTTTTTATCATAACAATATTATTTGATTCTAACATCGGTAGATGAAATGATATTAACTGACATAGAAAATGACATAACCCAACGTTATTCCATTGACGTGTGAAATTATACTTCATCCACATATCTCGTAAAAAAGGAGGATATCTTCTGGAAGACAGTTTATTATATATACTAAACGACCAATTGTGTGACAGAACAATGTGTGCCATGCAGCACAATCCTAGATGAAATCTTTGTGTTGACTAGGGAGTCTGATCGGAACAAAAGAATTCGGGAGTGGCAGCGTCTGCTTAGATAGGCCCCTACTTAGATTCTACCACCAAGATCAAGACTTGTGGATGTGACTAGATTTTGGTCAATCCTGGGTCAAGCTAAAATAGGAGAGCTCCAATGTCCCCTCACCCCTCTAGATCTCGCTGGGAACCTCGGTGCCGACCAATAAGACTTCCCAGGTCAACAATCCTCATGCCCTCCTCCGCATTTCTTGGGGCTTACGCCGCGAGAAGGACGAAGATGGCGGCCTCCTAGTTTGAATAGAATAAAGAAACATAGACACAGGTATTCTACATGAGAAGCGAGGATTCCTTTCATGCAAACAGTCATCTTTGCTTTTATCGATCCTTTAACGTGTTTCTTGGGAAGACGGGCTGCTTCACATCGACGCTACCCTCCTCGTTCCGAGGTCTTCAAATAGCACGCTGCGGCAGAACATCTTCCATCATCAGTAAGAAATGGAGAGGAAGGATGCAACCGAGAGTGGTGGCATCGGCCAAATGGTTCGGAACATGGTCGTCGATAAATCTTCATTGTCTGTGTTTAGGCATGTTAGGCAGCAAGAAGAGAGTAGGCGTCTGAGAGAAGCCTCCGAGGCCCATGTTCCGGTTACCATCTACAAAGATGGCAAGCTTGGCGTCGCTTCTCCGATGGAGATACCGGTGTCCGACATCAACGATGAAGCGGGTCGATTCATAAATATCATCTGGACTCGACGCACCTCTTGGAATTCTCCTGAGGGCGATGGCTCCATGCTGCGTTCTCCGTCGGGAAGTAAGTCATTGCAGTTTTGTGGCGCTTCTTAAATTTTTGTTTTATTATTTTGGTTTTTTCAATTAATAATATGATTTTTTTTTTTTTGCTTGATGAACAATATAAAGTATTTACATGGATTTGAATTATCGACTGACTAATTCTACATTATGTTCACAATATTTGTTTCATTGCTAAAATATTATGATATTTGTTAGAGATGCTAATGACAAAGTTGTTAATGTTTTCTTTCACTTCTAATGAATCATTGGAACAGAGTCTAATGAATCGTCGATAGCCAGATAAATCTTTTATTAGTTGTTTGATGAAGAATCTAACCATCCAAAGAGACTTCTCTCCATCAATCATTGGAAGATCAATGAATATTCTCTATCCGAGCCATTTGATATATGCATCAAGATTTATATTATTTCATAATTATTTATTTATTAAAAATTATTTATGAAAGTTTATTACAGGCACTAAATTTTATTTATATTTTTTTTGTCAGGGCAACTCGTTGTCGAAGGAAACACAAAGAATAACAACGAAGGGCAACAAAAGAATAACACCATGAAGAATAATAACGACGAAAGAAAACAAGAATAATAACGACAGAAAACAAAAGAATAACGCTGGAAAAGCCGATCTATATGACTAAGCACAGTTCATCTTTCTAGTATGTCTTACTTGAATGCCATTAGTATTTAAAATAATCGAGATGTAATGAAATGACTCATGGATCTCATTATATATCCTTTATAAATAAGCTAAATTAGTAGTAGTTACACAATATGATTATCTCCTATTAATCATGAGCAAATATGTACATATGGATGGCTCCACAGTCCATTAGCCTGATGCTATGATTGCTGTTGGTGTAGTTTAGAATTAAGGCAATGCTCTGTTTCTGGTGTCTGAAGCTGCTGAAAGGTAGAGATGGTTGCAGTATCATAGTTTGAATAGAGAAAACATAATCAGATGAGGAATAATAACTTGTGAAGCACATGTATCTAATCACCATATGTATGTTTAACTACACAAAGATACCCTTGTCACTGAGGGGACAAGCATAAATTTTATGCCATATCTTTCATGCAAAAAGTTCTTTGCTTGTAGCTCTGTGTTGTCTGGTATGAATCTAGCATTCATATATAAACACAAACTAGATTCTGGAGAATCCTAGTGTCTGCAACACAAAGGAACGGATCCTTCCTCTTTTATGTGTTGCTTGCAACAGTAGTCTGCTTTATTTCCACGCTACCTTGTCTCTTCGCAGACTTCAAATAGAACGCTTGCATTGGTGGGCAGTAAGTTTTTCATCACTTCCTCTGTTTCCTGTGCAAGAAATGGACAAGAGGAATGATGCAGCTGAGCCTCTTGGCATTTGCCAAAGACTCTTGAGCTTCCTCGTTCCCTTGTCCAAGTTCAAACAGGTCAGTGAGGGTCAGAGAAACATAAATAGCATCCAACAAGAAGAAACCATATCCCAAGTGCCAGTCACCATCCTCAAAGATGGCAAGCTTGGTGTTGCTTCTCCAACGGAGGTGCCGGTGGAATACCAGAAAACGGAGGATAAAGCTGCTGCCTCTCGTCCTCCGAGAACGGTTTCGAAGATAAAATCCAACATCGACGATAAAGCGGCTCGGTACATAGAAAGAGTCAACAAATCCCGTCCTCAAGACCACAAGAAGAAATCCCCTTCCAAATAACTCATATGAATGTTGTGTGTTTCATCGATGTCTCTATTTGCTTGGATTGCTCTGCACTCCTTCTTCCTCTTATGAATTATTGTGTGACTTCAAATTTATAATGATTGCTGCAAGACTGGGATCAAATTGTGCTCCATTTCTTCAGAATTAGCAGGCTCTAATGAATTCACAATACCTGGAAACTGATCTTCAGAATCTTCAAAGCTAGGCTTATCCACACCATCTTTATTAAGCAGAACACAGGTCCTACGATTCACTTCAATCCAGCTTTTTCCAGGGGCTTTCCTCACACCCCTTTCTCTCATCAACTTCCTTACCTGCAAAGCATCGTTCCATCGCCCTACTGTCTTGTAGACATTCGCGAGAAGAACATAGCTCAAGTGGTACTGCGGCTCCAACTCCATCATCTTCTTCGCCACGCGTTCCGCCACTCCTGGGCTAGAGTAGGTGGCACACGCACCTAGAAGAGCCGCCCACAGCGAAGAATCATCTCTGTACTTTGCATTGTTTATCAAATCTTCAGCTTCTTTGAGTAGACCAACCCTGCTCAAGAGATCAACCATGCAGTTATAGTGCTCGATCCCCGCTGCGATCCCGTAATCTTCAGTCATTGATCTGAAGTATCTCTTGCCTTCATCGACCAAACCTGTGTGGCTACAAGCAAACAGAACCCCGATGAAACTGATACAGTCAGGCTTAGTCCCTCCCTTGACCATCTCATCAAACACCTCGATGGCTTGCCCACCTCTACCATTTTGCGCAAGGCCACAGATCATTGCGTTCCATGTTATCAAGTTTCTGATGAAGATCTTAGTAAAGAGATGATAGGCATAGTCTATGAGGCCACATTTTGCATAGAGATCAATCAGAGCAGATTCCACAACTACGTCTCTCCAGCCCCCCATTCTTAGATACTTGCAATGTAGCTCCTTCCCCTCTCTTATGGCTGCAAGACCTGCACAAGCCCGAAGAACCGTGCCAAAGCTGTAGTGATCATCTCCTTTATCCATCACACGGAACAGATTGAGGACAGCTCTGTAGTTCTTGCCTTGACAGTACCCTCCGAGCAAGGCACACCAGGACACTGCATTCTTAGATGCCATTCGATCGAATACCTTCCGTGAATCTTCCATGTACCCACATTTCGCATACATGTCAAGGGTGCTGCTTTCGACCACCACATTGCCACAGAGACCACTCGTGATGACTTTGGCGTGTGCTTCCTTGCCCTGTCTCGCCCTACCCAAATTACCCAATGCAGTCATGATTGTCCCAAACGTGAATCCATCCGGAACAATCCCAAGTTCCTTCCTCCTCATCATCGAATAGAAACAGCTCAGTGCTTTGGCGAATTCGTCGTTCCATGTCAACACGGAGATAATCGAAGTCCAACAGATAGCGTCGGGCTCGGGCAATTCGTCAAACATCTGCCTTGCGTCTTCCAATGCAGAGTTCCTGCCATACATATAGACGAGCGCGCTCGCAATCACATGATTGGTTTCGAAACCACGCGTCATAACCATCCCATGGAAGCACCTACCGAGCCT
Source organism: Musa acuminata AAA Group (assembly GCF_036884655.1). Classification (NCBI taxonomy): domain Eukaryota; kingdom Viridiplantae; phylum Streptophyta; class Magnoliopsida; order Zingiberales; family Musaceae; genus Musa; species Musa acuminata. The sequence continues at coordinate 18,917,034 of NC_088358.1, read as the reverse complement.
GACGTCTCCAAGATCGGAACTTGCCTTCACCGCAGAGGACAGGGTGAAAGCATTCGGCTCGACGCCGCCGAAAGTAGACATCTTGACGAACATAAGAAGGGACTCCAGGGGCCGGCCGGCGCGAACGTAGCCGGAGACCATGGAGGTCCAGGAGATGACATCCCTTACGGGCAAACTCTCAAACACGTGGCGGGTGACGGAGAAGTCGGGGCACAGCATGAAGTAGAGGGATAGGAGGCTGTTGCCGACGAAGCGATCGGAGTCGAGTCCCGACTTAATGATGTGGGCATGGAGCCGGAGGCCGCAGGAGAAGGAGCCGGAATTGGTGGCGGCCTGGAGACGGGCGGCGTAGAGGAGGGGCTTCGAAATGTGGCGACGGCCATTCTCGCCGGAATCGCGGAGGAGGAAGATTTGAGATTGAGAAGGAGGAGGAGCAGACGAGCAGTAACCCTTGCAGAGTCGCTTCATCTACATGCCGAAAGCAAGCAGAGCCGTCACGCGATGTAGAGTCTGCCTAAAGAATATTGTTTGGGTTATGACAACACTAATTAGGGTTCTTGGGCTCTATTGAACACATATGACAAGGATTAGTCTCATGCTTTAGGAGGGGAGTTAATGAGTTACTCTTTGAAATATATAATAAGGATTAGTCTCATGCTTTAAATAAAAAGAAGAGTTAAGTGCGTCTTCCACTAAAGCCTCCGAGCGCAGACCGAAGCCGTCTCGCTCGACCAATTCCCGACTCTGGGAGCCAAACCATGGCCTTATCCTTGTTCTGCTCCTCCTCGTCCGCCGCTTTCACTGTCGTGGCCTGCCCTGCGCGGTCGCCGCTGCCTCGAAGATTGCCGCCTGCCGTGTGCTTCGCCCGCGCGGTTGATACCGCGCCACGCGCCACCTTGCCCTGCGCTACTTCTGCTTACCCTCCGCAACCCTTCGTCCCTGAGGTGAGTCCTTCCTTTCTCCTCCTCGGTTCAGTGTGATGAATGCTGCATTTGCCTTCTTTGTAATCTTGAAACACCAACCTCAACTGGAACCCTAAATCGGGTTCCTTTTTTGGGCGTTTAGGTGGCTGAAGCAGTGGAGTCCTTGTATTCCGAGTTCAGAGAGGTCGACAATTTGGTGGCGCACAACTCTATGCGGGTTCTGAAAGCTTTTCAGAACGCTGGAGTTGGATCTCATGTAAAGCCATCTCTTTCCGAAGCTCGTTGTTTTCTGATAAATATTTGTCACTTATTTGCTGCTTAATGTGTATCTGTAAGTCATCGAAAGTAGGAAATTGATGTCTGGTTCTGCAAATGCTTATTCAGGGGCTCCTTAATTGCTATGTTCATATATATACGTATCCTGAGCATTCAATTCTTTCATGAAAATTTGGAAGTCTCGTATATGTTATGCACTTTAATTGTATTCTTCCTATTCTTGTTTACTGTTTTCACTACTGCATTTGTATTCAGCTTTGTTAGATAAATACTGAGAGCATATTATAATACTTTTCTCTGGCATGGCATTATTCAAATGGACTAATTCTTTTTTTCAAATCTGTTGGCTTTCTTTTGGTCCTTTGCCTAAAAGTGTTGCCTTTTCCTAGGCGACAAATATGTGCGAGAGAGAACGTGACAGTCATCATATCATCTTGATCAAGAATTGACAAAATTTTAAAATTTTCCATGTGAAAAATAATATAACAATTTGCAATTTTTATGTGAATTTTAAGAATATGGCTTGAGTTCAAGTTTGGAGTGATATAGGGAATTATTTTTACCAGATGTCCTTGCTGACTCTATCATATTAAAATGAGTTTGAAGTTATAAACCCAGAATTAAGCAGCAAACTGTGACTTATTCAGATTGAAGCCTTTGTATCCGTTGTTTACAGTCCATCATACAAATTTGGTTTTTTGAATTATTTGTATGGTTACGAGACTCCTATATTCACTTCACTATTGCAAAAGTTTCTGACACTAGTGAAAATTTTGCTTCACAACATACTAACTGTTCTGTACCAGCATTTCAATGGATGCACTGGCTATGGTCATGATGATGGTGGGGGCCGTGAAGCACTTGACTCTGTTTTTGCTGAAATTGTTGGGGCAGAATCAGCAATAGTCCGTTCTCAGGTTTATAATGACTTGTTCAGTTCATTCTTTTGATTTAGTTACGTACTTGAAAGTTGAAACTCTTTTTTTCCTCCCTCTGTGCAGTTTTTCTCTGGCACACATGCTATTGCTTGTGCTTTGTTTGCTTTTCTGAGGCCTGGGAATGAGGTGAACTTTTTGTTGCTTGTTATGGCTTTTAACTCTGGATTCCAGTTGAATCTACTTATTATCTTTGGTTCAGTTTGTTCTAAGATATAAAGGCTGATGACACCTTGTTATTACCAGCTTTTAGCAGTTGCTGGAACTCCTTATGACACCTTAGAGGAAGTAATTGGGATTAGAGAATCATCCATCACTGGATCTCTGAAAGATTTTGGAGTGACATACCATGAAGTTCCAGTAGAATTTCTTACTCTAAGGCATTTCGTTAAACATGATGAGAAATATTAAATTCCTTTCTTTGTGTATTTTCTTCTCCTAACAAACATGTTTTAGCTTGCAGAAGATGGGGGCCTCGACTGGGATGCTCTTTCATTTGCTGTGAGACCCCACACGAAATGTGCCTTAATACAGAGGTCATGCGGCTATTCTTGGCGCCGAAGCTTGAGCATTGCAGATATTGAAAGAGCTATTAGAGTGATAAAGGCATACTCTTGGATGTGTTTAATCACACATCCCTGCTATATGTGCATTTGGTGTTAGTTACTGGTAAACTGTTGTTTTGTGAAATTCTGCAGATGCAGAAACCAGATTGCATGGTCATGGTGGATAACTGCTATGGTGAATTTGTGGAAACATATGAGCCTCCTATGGTGGTACGTGAAAGCTATCTTTTATGACAGAAGACTCTGCATCACTTTATTGACATGATGTTTGGTAGGGAGCTGATTTAATTGCTGGGAGCTTGATAAAGAATCCTGGTGGAACGATTGCACCTTGTGGTGGGTATGTTGCGGGGAAAAGAACGTGGGTCGAGGCTGCAGCAGCCCGTCTCTCTGCACCTGGTCTTGGGGTAGATTGTGGATCCATGACTGGTGATGTTAGACGAGCACTTTTCCAGGGCTTGTTTCTTTCACCCCAAATGGTTGGAGAAGCAATAAAGGTGTGTGAAAATATGTGGCTCAGTCTTTTTTGTCTTCTAACTAACTCCTTTCGAATTTTTGTTATTAGGGGGGTTTACTCATTGCAGAGGTTATGTCAGTGAAAGGCTATAAGGTCCAACCACTTCCGCGAGCACCTCGCCATGATACTGTGCAGGTTTAAATTAATGTACATGCATTTGATTTCTTGTAATTTTTTCTCATTCAAGTGCATGTTGGACTTATCAGAGACATAGAGATGGGTTAGTTAAACACAGCATAATAAGTAGTACATATTATGACACATTAATTCACTTATGCAATTGTCGATCTGACCCACTATATGCCATTTTCTTTTTTATTATGTGCATTTGGATATGTTGTGGTTCCAAACTTAGTAGCAGGATTCTGTTGACTCTTGCAAATATGTTAATTGTCACATATATATTGCAAGTTATTTAATTGTCCAAAGTACCAAAACAGTAAAAACAATGTGGTATTTAATTGTCATGATCTTGTGGGGTTCACAATGGACAAAAATGAGTCATCTTCTCTTTTTTTGTTCTTTTTCAACAGGCGGTACAGCTTGGAGGGCGAGAGCGTCTGATATCTTTCTGTGAAGCTGTGCAAAGAAGTTGTCCTATAGGATCTTATATAAAGCCAATTGCTGGTGTTACTCCTGGATATGCATCAGAGGTCTAAATCTTATTAGCTCTTTTACACGTCTAACTTTGATTAGTTAAGTGGTCCTTCAGGTGATAAGGTTGCTTTCTGTGACATCTGCATGTTGACCTAATATTGATGGGTAGATTTATAAAAAAGCTATGATATAGTTCTAAGTTTATAGAAATGTTTTTGATGTCATTGGATGCCCCTGAAGTTGCACTTTTATGTGTTCTGAAGTTTACCTTTCTCAGATTTTCCTGCTTTATACTGGTTCAAGGAGCTACTCATGTATAACTAACTGTAAAGTAGCTTTCTTTGATTGTGTCCAATAATGCTTGATATATTTTGTTGATTGATCGGTACAAAGATAACTTGTCCCTTAGCAAACTACCTTCATTTGGTTGGTTTATGCAATGACAAAGATCTAAAAATTTTTATATTCATTAATTTCAGGCATATCAAGTCACCTTTACGATTGTATAATTATAATATGATGACATTTTCATCATTGTCACTTTCTGTTAGATACATGGATTAACTGCAAGTCTTTAGGCAACTGCTTCTCCTTAGTGCCAGATTGTTTAGCTTAGCCATTTCCTGTATGGCATGTCTTCAGTTGCTTAAGAAGTGCATGTGGCATCAGCATATTTAGATATTTAATTTGCAAAATAAGAACAAGTTCAACAAGTTTCTAGTACATTGTAAAACAGGTAATTTTTGCGGATGGAACATTTATAGATGGAAGTACAAGTGAGCTGTCATGTGATGGACCACTTAGGGAGCCATTTGCAGTTTTCTGTCAGGTAGGCTTTGATGTCAGCATGCTTTCATCTGTTGTTTTTCTTCTGTGGAAGTGGTTTTGTAATAAAGTAGTATGTTTCTGTTTAAGTATATATGAAATAATCAGAGAGTGTTGGAAATACCAAAGTCAAAATGTACTTTGATACCATTTTGGGAGGCAATATTGACGATTGTATACTAATTCCATCTAAATCTAGATTCTGTAACTTCATTCTTCTTGGATCATCATGCACAGGGAGGGACTCACTGGACTCACTGGGCACTTGCTCTGGGAGAAGTTCTAAGGGTAATATAATGGTGGCATTGGAACAAGTTGATCTTTCAAGTCGGTGACGGGGCATTCCACAAGCGCTTCGTGAAGGTATTATGTTCACGAAACTAGTCTTATGTGCAAAATATGCTGCATTTCTCGTTGTGCAAAAAGAGAAGTAAAGTAATTAATCTTTGATAACCAGTATTTCTCTGTCTTTCATTCCAGGAAGCTCGTTAACTCTAGTTGACTGACTAATAAAGCAATTATTGTCCAAGCATTTTTTACTCGGGGGAAAAGGGGTTGTTTTTCTTGGAAGAACTGAAAGATTTTGCTGCCATCAGACATGTCTTAGATGTTAGTTAATATGACCCTGATCGAGGAATGGTATTTTCGTATTCTTATCTTTCGGTTGAGAAGGCTTAAGTCTAATGCATTGGGTTTTGTTCCCAAATATTGTTCATCACCCTATGATATGTTTTTTGATTTTTTATTTTTTTTCCGTAAAGGACAAGTGACAAAGGCGGAATTCAAGCTTAGGATCTTGGGATCAAATTTTTTTATAAAAAAAATTATTTGATAAAGACTTAGACGGTTTATCAATATTACTTATCTAAAAGTTTTAAGCAAATTTTTTATTTAAAAATTTCTCTTATTGTTACATTCTCCTTCTTAAATTTTCATCATCAATACACTTTCAGTTGTGTAGATCACCGAAATCTAATGGGGATTCTGAATGTATCAACATTCTTGTTGGCACCTGACTTTCTTGAATGCAGATATGGTGCTGGATGGTGCATTAGTACGGTCGTCAAACACTACTCCTAATCGAAGGAAACCAAGGAGAAGATTACGACAATAAGCTAACATTAGGAGATGGATTAGCGTACCTGATGGGATTAAGATGAGTCCCTACGGTGGACACTTTTTATCTCCTCAGGCAACAGAGGCGCCGAAGCGAGTTAGATAAGATTTGCACACCGAGCAAACCGATAACTGATGCCTAATCCACCGATCGGAGTCTAAAGTTAGATATCCAGCTCCCGGGCCTCCGAACAATTGCGTTCCGTTGCCTCTGTGAAGGGGATTCATGGCGATCACCATCTCCATTAATCCTCTCTTTATACCCCCCAAGATCTCGTCTCCTTTGACATTCTCCTTCCTGTGGATTCTTCGGCTTGATCTCGTCCAAAATGGCAGGAGGCGCCATGGTTAGCACGGACGGTGGCCGAGGAAAGGGGTACCCTGCGCGGATGACCCTCTACGTCTTCCTCACCTGCGTCGTGGCCTCCTCGGGAGGCCTCATTTTCGGCTACGACGTCGGGGTCTCCGGTAATCTTTCATGGTCATACGATAGTAAATCCCTGATTTCCCAACGATCGCCGTCTCATTGTTTTTCTTGGCTTTCGGATCGGCAGGAGGGGTGACATCGATGGATTCGTTCTTGTTGACGTTCTTCCCGTCGGTGTATAAGAAGGAGAAGCAGGATCGGAGCACCGGCATCTACTGCAAGTTCGATAGCCAGCTCCTGACCGCCTTCACTTCTTCGCTGTATGTGGCGGCGCTCCTCACCTCCTTCGTTGCGTCCTTGGTGACGGATTTCTTTGGGCGGAAGTGGTCCATGTTCCGGGGAGGGATGGCCTTCATTCTCGGTACAGGAATCAACGCCACGGCCGACAACCTGTTCATGCTCATCCTCGGCCGCTTCCTCCTCGGCGTGGGTGTGGGATATGCGATCCAGGTGAAATGAGATCATGGAATCCGAATCTGCGCGGTAAATCACGTGATGAGAGATTTACCCTTTTTCTTGGCTTCCATTTGCAGTCGGTGCCGATCTATCTCTCCGAGATCGCACCTCCACGGCTCCGCGGAATGCTGAACATCATGTTCCAGCTCATGGTCACCATCGGCATCCTCATCGCCAACATCATCAACTACTTCACCAACAAGATAGAGGGGGCGTGGGGGTGGCGAGTCAGCCTGGCGTTCGCCTGCGTCCCGGCCGCCATCATCGCCGTCGGCTCGCTGGTCCTCCCCGAGACGCCCAACTCCCTCATCGAGCGCGGCCACACCGAGGAAGCCGAGGCCACGCTGCGCCTGATCCGCGGCGTCGACGACATCAGCCTGGAGTTTAGCGACCTCGTGGCGGCCAACAAGCGGTGCAAGGAAATCAGGGACCCCTGGTCCGTCATAATGGAGCGGAAGTACCGCCCCCAGCTCGCCATGGCCATCCTCATCCCTTTCTTCCAGCAATTGACGGGCATTAACATCATCATGTTCTACGCCCCCCTGATCTATAAGGCCGTGGGTTTCAGCGGTCAGACCTCCCTCGTGTCAACAGTCATCATCGGCACCGTCAACGTCGTTGCCACCTTGATCTCCATCATCACCGTCGACAAGGTCGGTCGCAGGGGGCTCCTCTTGCACGGCGGAGTTCAGATGCTGATATCTCAGGTATTCAACCGACCACCACAATCCCATGATCAAACGCTTCGGATCTCATTGCTGCTATCTTCGCTTGCGCTGTAGCTGATCGTGGGGACTCTGATCACGCTCAAGTTCGGATCAACGGGGGAAGCGACAGAAATCTCCAGGGCGTACGCCAGCTGCGTCTTGTTCTTCATCTGCGTCTACATAGCGGCCTTTGCATGGTCATGGGGGCCGCTGGGGTGGCTGATCCCCAGTGAGATCTTATCCCTGGAGATCCGGTCGGTGGGGCAGTGCATCGCCGTGTCCGTCAACATGTTCTTCACGTTCGTGATCGCACAGATCTTCCTCACCGCACTCTGCCACATGAAGTATGGGCTCTTCTTCTTCTTCGCGGGGTGGATGGTGGTCATGACCGTCTTCGTAGCGCTGTTCCTGCCGGAGACGAAGAACATTCCCATCGAAGAGATGAGCCTGCTGTGGAAGGAGCACTGGTTCTGGAGCAGGTTCATCAAGGATGAGGAGAACATGGAGAAGGGGAACTTGGGGAGGCCACGGGGGTGTTACAGTAGAGTACAAGTAGCAGCAAAGGTGTTTAGTCGGAATAGAGTATGAGAGAGAGGGTAGTGAAGTCGGTAAATTATGGGAAATTGTACATGTTCCAATTTTTTATATACGTTTGATTACTCGTTGAGGTACAGCAAAAATTATGTGTTTGGCCCTCTCCCATTTCTCCATGATTTCCATTCCATTGTTTGTGGGAGACTGAGAAACACAGTAAAATATAAATTTTCAAAAATGAATACTAAGGAAAACTCAAATCATTCATTATATGAGAATTTTGTTGAATCTCGGATTTTGATGATGAAGTCAATTGTCATTTGTTGTCTAATCTATGTGTTGAGATAAGTGTGCAGGATTAACTACGATGAAAGTTAGACAAGCAGCAGGAGTTGCGCCGGAGTCAAGTTCATGATCACGTTGGGAGTTCGAGAGTTCGACGGAAGTTCGGACGGTCGTCGGAGGTTCTGCGAGAACAGATCCGAGAAGTCCAGAAGCTTGCCAAGCGAAGCTCGTCGGAACTCGCCAAGTGGATCGTCGCAAAGTCCAGGAGTTTGCCGGAAGTCCGCAGGAGCATCACCGAGGGTTCATCGGATGATCGACGGAAGTTCGCCGGAAACTCGCCGGAAGAAGCGATTGACGCACCGAAGCAAAGCTGCAGAAATTGTCTTAGATCTAATCGTAGTTAGCATGTTGATTAAGTTGGAAAATGGGAGGTAATCCCATTAGCTTAATCTTGGGGCAATTGGGCCCCCTGAAAGACTGAAATTGGGCCGAATGGAGCTAACCATTCGGACCCTGATTGCACCAGGAGGTGCAACCGCCTAGGTCAGGAGGTGGCACCGCCTGGGCTAAGCCTCCCAGCCAGGAGGTGGCACCGCCTGAGCTCAGTCTTCGAGCTAGACTGGGCGGTGCAACCTCCCTGACAGAGAGGTGGCACCGCCTGAGCTCAATCTTCGAGCTAGACTGGGCGGTGCAACCTCCCTGATAGAGAGGTGGCACCGCCTGAGCTCAGTCTTCGAGCTAGACTGGGCGGTGCAACCTCCCTGACAGAGAGGTGGCACCGCCTGAGCTCAGTCTTCGAGCTAGACTGGGTGGTGCAACCTCCCTGACAGAGAGGTGGCACCGCCTGAGCTCAGTCTTCGAGCTAGACTGGGCGGTGCAACCTCCCTGACAGAGAGGTGGCACCGCCTGAGCTCAGTCTTCGAGCAAGACTGGGCAGTGCAACCTCTCCGGTCAGGAGGTGCAACCGCCTGATCCCGGAATTCCGGGATTTGATCGTTTTGAGCTCCAAATTTGAATTGCGTTGGGGCCTATAAATACCCCACCCATTCAGCACTGAAAAGATAGAGACCTACACCGAATTCTTGATCTTTTCTGTGATTCTAAGAGCTCAAATTTGTGTAAAGTCCTAAAGTTCTCCTCTTTCTGTTCTTCAAGTCTTGAGTTGTAAAAAGAGGAGAGAAAGGTCCTGTAAGGGTTGTCTCCTGAGCCCATCAAAAGGAGTGAATCTGTAAAAGGGCAGTTGGCCTTCGCCTATTGAAGGAAGTCCTCTAGTTGACGTCGGTGACATCGTCGGTGGAGGAAGCCAAAAGTGGAGTAGGTCAAGACTGACCGAACCACTCTAAATCTCTGGTTTGCGTTTACTTTGAGCACTTTATCATTACTGCAAACCTCCTACATAGCTACTGCTCTCTGCGCCTTTACAAACAAGTTTCTAAGTGCTGATCTTTCCAAATCTGTATTCAGACGTAAATCGGTGTTTTCATACATTACAGTTTACGATTACGTTTTGTAACTGCAAACTGTCTTCTGCGCTTTTACGAACGAGTTTCTTTGCAGTTTACATTTACGTTTTGATTCTATTTATAACTGCAAACTGTTTTCTACAATTTTACGAACGAGTTTCAAAGTTTAGACGAAAATCTGCATTCAGACGTAAAACTGCATTTAGACGTAAATCGGCTTTCCTCGTACAATCATCAGATTTCAGTTTACGTTTACGTCTTGATTTCAACTGCATATTGCCTTCTGCGAGTCTACAAACGAGTTTCAAAGTTCAGATGTAAATCTGCGTTTAGACGTAAATCTGCGTTTAGACGTAAATCTGCGTTTAGACGTAAATATGCTTTTTGCATATTACTTTTTGAGCTGTACAATAGCAGCACATTGTCTTTATACTTCTGCTTAAACTGCTTTTGATCTAAACAAGTGATTTACGCAATCTGAGCTTAGACGTAAACTGCGCTTAGACGCAAACTGTGTTTAGACGCAAACTGCGCTTAGACGCAATCTGCATTTAGACGTAAACTGCGTTTAGACGCAAACTGTGTTTAGACGTAAACTGCACTTAATCATAAGTAATCTTAGAATCAGCTTTTGCATCAAAATAGTTTTTATCGAACGAACGCAGCTTTCGTTTTTAATCGCTGAAAGATTTCCGCTGCACTAGTTCACCCCCCCCTCTTAGTGCTCTCGATCCTAACAATTGGTATCAGAGCCCGGTTAACCCTCACACGGATTAAAATCCAAGAGAGATGGCTTACGCCGGAAACCAAGAGGGCCATTCCATTACACGTCCACCTATGTTTAATGGGACGAACTACACCTATTGGAAGACCCGAATGAGGATCTTCCTTATTTCTATGGACATAGAACTCTGGAATCTTGTTGAGAATGGTTTTTCAAAGTCTTCTTTTCCAATGATCGATTGGAACGATTCGGATAAGAAGGCTTTCGCTCTTAATGCAAAGGCTATGAATGCCTTATTTTGTGCACTTGATAAAAACGAGTTTAACCGTGTTTCAACTTGTGAGACTGCATTTGATATTTGGCACACACTCGAAGTGACCCATGAAGGCACAAGTAGAGTAAAAGAGTCAAAAATCAATTTGCTGTTACATTCTTTCGAACTTTTCCGGATGAAACCGAGTGAAACCATTGGCGACATGTTTACTCGTTTCACGGATGTCGTCAACGGTCTAAAAGGACTCGGAAAGAGCTTTTTGGATTTTGAGCTTGTTAATAAGATACTAAGATCCCTTCCTAAGAGTTGGGATCCTAAAGTCACGGCTATTCAAGAGGCAAAAGATCTGCGAAATTTCCCTCTTGAAGAACTAATCGGGTCATTAATGACCTACGAAATGACTTGTAAAACTCATGAAGAGCAAGAAGACATCTTTCCAAAGAACAGGAAGGATATGACACTCAAAACTTCTGAAGATCACTTGAGAGAAAACTCAAGTGATAAGGACTGTGATGATGACTTGGCACTTCTAACTATAAAATTTAAAAAATTCATTAAAAGAAACAAGTTTAAGAATGATACTAAAAATAAACTTGAACCCAAGAAGGATCAAGTTATTTGCTATGAGTGCAAAAAGCCAGGACACTACAAGAGTGATTGTCCTCAAGCCAAAAAGAGAACAACAAAGAAGAAGGCGCTCAAAGCAACATGGGATGATTCGAGCGCATCTGAGGAAGAGGAGTCTAACACCGAGCAAGTTGCTCATTACGCCTTAATGGCCATCGGAGAGGAGGTAACGAATTCATTAAATGCTGATTTATCCTTCGATGAATTATTAAATGCTTTCAATGACTTATTTGATGAATGCAAGAGTATCAGTAGAAAATACAAATTGCTGAAAAAGGTGCATGATAGTCTTACCTGTGATTTTGACAAGTTAAAAATTGAACATCATGATAGTTTAAATTCATGTATCAAATGTCATGATTTAGAAACTTTCCAAAAAGAAAACCTGCTACTCAAGGACACCTTGAAGAAATTCGAGGTTGGTAGCAAGTCATTGAACATGATCCTTGCAAACAAGGGTCACGTTCCAAAAAGAAGTGGAATTGGATTTGTGAGAAGTCCTCACCTAAATCCAACCACTTTTATAAAAGGCTCCATCCTACATGTTCAACACCAAGCAAAATGCAACTTTTGTTGCAAATTTGGGCACAGGACACATTATTGTCCATTCAAGAAAATTAGTCCAAACAAATTGATTTGGGTTCCTAAAGGAACCATGACAAATTCTATGCAACATGATAAGAAATGTAGATCTATTTGTGAGGCACCCAAAAGCAAATGGGTACCTAAAAATCATCCCTTCCTATAAAAACATTAAAATTTTAGGCTGGAGCAAGAAATAATATTCTGCTCCTTGATTCTCGATAGTCATAAACCAAGAGTCAAAAAGGAACTCGCAATGCTTAAGTAACAAGTGGAAGTTATGAAATCACAAATGCGACTTAGATACAACCCTATTAGAAACATATGATTCCCAAATTCACATATCCCCTTGATCTTCGAACCCGTCAACTCTATCATCTATGAATTAATTCTTGTATCATGAAGAAACTAAATATGTCATGATCTTAAAAGGGATACCAAACAAACTATCAACATACATACGACATACATCTATCTTGATCGTACAAGAGCTTCTTCCTTAAATAAAAACTCATACGAAATCACCTAAGAAACATTAATTGCTCTGAAATGAAAAACTCCCCTTAGGTGCTCACTAGCTGCAGGCGGTGGCACCTCTCCAGCTAGCGGTGGCACCTCCAGCTATCACGGGTTGCCAGCGGTTGCACCGCTCCAGCCAGAGGTGCAACCACCCGCAACTCTGCCTTTTTAAACCCACGCTAGGGCCGGCGGTGGAACCAACCCCAACTCACTCCCATTTCCTCCTCTACTCTTCCAAGTCTCCTCCATTCTCATTTCACTCCTCTAAGCTTTCCAAATACCTCCCATTTCGGAGCAAAACATCAAGAATCCTTCCTTCTCTTGAGGATTTCACAAAGATACTCTCTAAGAAGCCCTTAAATTCTGTTTTGTTCTTCATTTACTCTTGCTCATCATCATCCCTCTAAACAGCAGTAGTTATGGGATCTAGAAGATCCTCAAGGGACAAGGGAAAGAGGAGATTAGTAGAAGAGTTTGATTTCACCCTTTTCGATTCAAAAAACCATGCTGAAAAATTTCCCTCTTTCGAACTTAGAAGTATCAATAAGGGAAAATACGTAGATCTAAATGAACTAAGAGACTTGGAGACTATCCAATGGTTTGCAAACCTAGATCTACTTCCAATCTTGCAGATTAACGAACCCATCTATTCTAGGCTAGTTAGATTATTTTACAATAACATACAAATAGATGATGAAGAAAGGATGTCCACCTATCTTTTAGGACAACACATCTCAATCACTGATAGGTTCATTTGTGATATGATAGGCATTCCCATAAAAAACATAGGACTTTACTTTAGAGGATCATGGGATGATGAAAGTATTGGAACATCTTATGTTGAAGCCTTAGGAACAATCTTTGCCAATCCTAACATAGCATTGGTTCCTAAAAGTTGTGAACATCTATTGCCTTTGAACACTAAGATACTTCATCATATCATGACTAGTATAATTCTTCCTAAACAATACCATCATGATGAAGTAAGTCAATTAGAATTAGGAACTATGTACTTAATCATGAAGGGACATGACATCTGTCTTGGTTATCTTATCCAACAAAACATGTTAGAATTATCTAAGAAAGATATGATGCTCCTATATGGTGGTATAATCACAAGAATAATGAAAGCTTACGACATTCTAATACCACCAGAAGAAGAAGTAATGAAAGTAGATAGATTCAGCATAATAAACAAAAATCTACTTCACCGACTAAGATGTTACTATAGAAACGGTAACTGGGTTAGAATCCCTAGAAGGACTGATCACCCTCAACCTGAACCAGAACCGGAAACACCAGTATTTAGGGGTACCCAATCTCCTCCGACCCTTCCCTTTGAGGAAACACATCCAATTGAGCAAACTCATACATCCATCGAAGAAATTGGGATTTGAATGGATCGATTCGAACAGAGACAAGAACGGATTGAACAACGACAAGATCAAATCCTATCTGAGCTGCAGCAAATTCATAGTCAATTTGACTCCTTGTTTAGGCACTTTAATTTTCCACCTCATCAATGAACTTGTTGAACACCTGTTGCTGTTGTAAACCTCTTATGTTACTCACTTCTGATGTGCTGGCTGTAAACATCTATCTTGCGCCTTGTGGTAAAAGTTATCTCAGATTTTTATGGTATCATTACTGTTTGGTATGTGATGAGTCCAAATTAAGAATGTTATGCTTTGAAACTAAAAGTTTTGAAAACTTTGTGCTAGATTTCAATCTAACCCTAAGATATCTCATCTCAAAGCAGTTAAAAGAATACTTAGATATCTTAATGGAACCACAAATCTAGGATTATGGTACCCAAAATCAAAAAATTTTGAGTTAACAACTTATGCTGATGCGGACTTCGCTGGCTGTAGACTAGATAGAAAAAGCACATCAGGATCATGTCAATTTTTAGGACATGCCCTTATTTCCTGGTCATCTAAGAAACAAAGCTCGGTTGCTCTATCAACAACCGAAGCTGAATATATTGCAGCAAGTGCATGCTGTGCACAAGTTGTATGGATGAAAAACACTTTAGAAGATTACAAAGTTAATCTTAAAGATATTCCCATTAAATGTGATAACACGAGTGCAATATGCTTAACTAAGAATCCTATACAACACTCAAGAACAAAACATATTGATATTATATATCACTTTATACGAGATCATGTCACTAATCATGATGTAACCATAGAGTTCATTGATACTAAACATCAACTAGCTAACATTTTTACAAAACCTCTAAGTGAAGAACAATTTGATTTCATTCGAAGAGAATTAGGAATGTTAATGTGTCCGAATAGATAAATTTGTTAAAATCATTTTTCGAACTATATTGAATGATCAAATCACTTGATTGCCATGTTTCTATGATTATATGTGAAAATCTACAACAAAATCTTGTCCGAATGCATCTTATTTATTCGAATGCTATAAAACAGATTTTCTCGTACACTTTCATGAAAAATAAGTTTCTCAAATAGATTTGATGAAGTGATTCATGTGTATGTATTCCATTCTACAAAATCTTTACATAGACAATGGATTATAACAAAAAGGGGAAGAAGTATTTAAAGCAATCTGTGTAAATTCCTCTATAAGCTTGCTATTATTATTTTCCTGGCATCATAATTATTATGCTTTTTGTTGATGACAAAGGGGGAGATATATGAATTGATAAACACTGCCATGATTAGAAATACTATGAGTGATGCTATAAACACACTGCTATGATTATGCCATGATTAGAAATACTATGAGTGATGCTATAAACACATTGCTATGATTATGCCATCCTTGCATCACCAAGAGATATATGAACATGTGCTAAAGTTTGCATTATGTTTGCATTATGCTCTGAGTTGATATCTTATCATGTGAAGAAAATGCAAAACTTGCTAGAATATTTCAAATGTGTGCATCATGTAATAGTGCTTCACAGCTTTAAATGATAACGTTCAAAATACATGATGAATAGTTACAATCACAATCATACAAACTTGATGATGTATGTCAAGCTTTGACATCATCTTTGAAGAGATACCTCATGATGAGTATCATGATGGGAGTATTGATAAGTTTAACTGATCTAACTTATCAATACATCACTTGAATTCTTAGGTATTGAATTCAAGGTTGACTTATCTCAACTATGGCATATAGACAGGGGGAGTTAAGGATAACTCCATTATCAATTGATTGTCATCATCAAAAAGGGGGAGATTGTTGAATCTCGGATTTTGATGATGAAGTCAATTGTCATTTGTTGTCTAATCTATGTGTTGAGATAAGTGTGCAGGATTAACTACGATGAAAGTTAGACAAGCAGCAGGAGTTGCGCCGGAGTCAAGTTCATGATCACGTTGGGAGTTCGAGAGTTCGACGGAAGTTCGGACGGTCGTCGGAGGTTCTGCGAGAACAGATCCGAGAAGTCCAGAAGCTTGCCAAGCGAAGCTCGTCGGAACTCGCCAAGTGGATCGTCACAAAGTCCAGGAGTTTGCCGGAAGTCCGCAGGAGCATCACCGAGGGTTCATCGGATGATCGACGGAAGTTCGCCGGAAACTCGCCGGAAGAAGCGATTGACGCACCGAAGCAAAGCTGCAGAAATTGTCTTAGATCTAATCGTAGTTAGCACATTGATTAAGTTGGAAAATGGGAGGTGATCCCATTAGCTTAATCTTGGGGCAATTGGGCCCCTGAAAGACTGAAATTGGGCCGAATGGAGCTAACCATTCGGACCCTGATTGCACCAGGAGGTGCAACCGCCTAGGCCAGGAGGTGGCACTGCCTGGGCTAAGCCTCCCAGCGAGACTGGGCGGTGCAACCTCCCCAGCCAGGAGGTGGCACCGCCTGAGCTCAGTCTTCGAGCTAGACTGGGCGGTGCAACCTCCCTGACAGAGAGGTGGTACCGCATGAGCTCAATCTTCGAGCTAGACTGGGCGGTGCAACCTCCCTGACAAAGAGGTGGCACCGCCTGAGCTCAGTCTTCGAGCTAGACTGGGCGGTGCAACCTCCCTGACAAAGAGGTGGCACCGCCTGAGCTCAGTCTTCGAGCTAGACTAGGCGGTGCAACCTCCCTGACAGAGAGGTGGCACCGCCTGAGCTCAGTCTTCGAGCAAGACTGGGCGGTGCAACCTCTCCAGTCAGGAGGTGCAACCGCCTGATCCCGGAATTCCGGGATTTGATCGTTTTGAGCTCCAAATTTGAATTGGGTTGGGGCCTATAAATACCCCACCCATTCGGCACTGAAAAGACAGAGACCTACACCGAATTCTTGATCTTTTCTGTGATTCTAAGAGCTCAAATTTGTGTAAAGTCCTAAAGTTCTCCTCTTTCTGTTCTTCAAGTCTTGAGTTGTAAAGAGAGGAGAGAAAGGTCCTGTAAGGGTTGTCTCCTAAGCCCATCAAAAGGAGTGAATCTGTAAAAGGGCAGTTGGCCTTCGCCTATTGAAGGAAGGCCTCTAGTTGACGTCGGTGACCTCGTTGGTGGAGGAAGCCAAAAGTGGAGTAGGTCAAGACTGACCGAACCACTCTAAATCTCTGGTTTGCGTTTACTTTGAGCACTTTATCATTACTGCAAACCTCCTACATAGCTACTGCTCTCTGTGCCTTTACAAACAAGTTTCTAAGTGCTGATCTTTCCAAATCTGTATTCAGACGTAAATCGGTGTTTTCATACATTACAGTTTACGATTACGTTTTGTAACTGCAAACTATCTTCTGCGCTTTTACGAACGAGTTTCTTTGCAGTTTACATTTATGTTTTGATTCTATTTATAACTGCAAACTGTCTTTTGCAATTTTACGAACGAGTTTCAAAGTTTAGACGAAAATCTGCATTCAGACGTAAAACTGCATTTAGACGTAAATCGGCTTTCCTCGTACAATCATCAGATTTCAGTTTACGTTTACGTCTTGATTTCAACTGCATATTGCCTTCTGCGAGTCTACAAACGAGTTTCAAAGTTCAGACGTAAATCTGCGTTTAGACGTAAATCTGCGTTTAGACGTAAATATGCTTTTTGCATATTACTTTTTGAGCTGTACAATAGCAGCACACTGTCTTTATACTTCTGCTTAAACTGCTTTTGATCTAAACAAGTGATTTACGCAATCTGAGCTTAGACGTAAACTGTGCTTAGACGCAAACTGTGTTTAGATGCAAACTGCGCTTAGACGCAATCTGCATTTAGACGCAAACTGCGTTTAGACGCAAACTGTGTTTAGACGTAAAATGCACTTAATCATAAGTAATCTTAGAATCGGCTTTTGCATCAAAATAGTTTTTATCGAACGAACGCAGCTTTCGTTTTTAATCGCTGAAAGATTTCCGCTGCACTAATTCACCCCCCCCTCTTAGTGCTCTCGATCCTAACAAATTTAATATAAACTACAGCTCAAAATCCCTTTCATATATATATATATATACATACATATATACATACATATATATATATATATATATATATATATATATATATATATACATACATATATACATACATATATATATATATATATATATACATACATATATACATACATATATATATATATATATATATACATATATACATACATATATATTCTTTCACATAAATTTTAAAAAAATTTAAGTTTTTTTATTTATTATGTAAAATTTAAGGGTGCTTAATTTTTTTTTTGATAAAGGATAAATGAGGAAGAGAAACTTTGATCTCTCCCACATGTCTTCATCATTGTTACCCTTTCTTGCCACCACTATCACGTATACATCTCTCTAAAATTCCTTAATTGCATAAAGGTTGATTTAAGTATTTTCTTACGTTAAATTGTTCTTTAATTCATCTCTGTCTCCATCTCATCTCATACGTGAATTCTCTTGGACCTAATAATAGACCTCCTTGGATAAATCAATAAATAATTTATTTCAAGTGGTATAAGATCACAGCTCTCCGGTGGACCTATTGGAGCTTGCTGCTTTAGAATCCTGCCAATACACTGTGTTGGTGAACAAATGCACCACCGTGGCTGGTCAGTCAGGTCCTTGGGTCGATATAGGGAGTCTATGATCGGTCGAACGAGAATCCGAGACTGATCACACCCGCGGGTCGGGATGCCACGTCCGTCTAAGGGGGGCGTCTCTCGGTCTGGATGCCGATATCGTCTTTGGGAGGGCGTCTCTCTCCTCGGGGGTCACACTTCCGGGGATGACCGTACTCCTGCACAGAAGGCCATTGTCGGGTGGTTCCCGACTTTGGCCTCTCGATGATTAAGTTAGTGCTTCATTCTCTTTCTTTTTTCTCCTTCTCTTGGCCAGATCCGCTATGGTGTTTTTATACTATTGTATGAGGGTCGACCGTACGCGAGTTTGGCATAGCAGCCGATCCCCGAGGGGCGAGGTGGTACCTTCGTACGGCTGTCGTACCGGAATGCACGGAACGATGCCATACGATGCCATCCCAAGCTTTCCGGGATGGGATGTGCTGAGGAGTGCCTTGGTACGGATCCTGTTTGGCATGTGGAAGTACTCCTTATGCTGACTTGGCGAGGGCGTGGTGCATGTCGGTTGCGACGTGGCTGAGACCCAAAATATTCCTCATCACTTCTCCTACCCACCGAAGTATGCCACGGGGTCCTGCAAGAGGGCGAGGAGTGTGCTTGGCTTGTAGGAGTGATGCGTGTGGACTAATTGCTGGTGAGGGGTAGTTGGGCTGGTTTGTCGCGAGGCTGCTTGGCAGGTCATGTTTCATGCTTCGGAGAGGATTGAACCTGTTGGCTGAGCGGCTCAGTTCAGGAAGGGTCAGACTGATGAGTCGCTGGTCGGGGGACCAAGCTATGTGACTCGGGCAAAGACTGAACCTGGTGGCCGAGGAACAAAACTCGAGCTCAAGTTTGGACTAACGAGTCGCTGGTCGGGGGACCGAGTTGTGCGACTCGAGAAGAGACTGAACCTTCTGGCCGAGTCACTGAACTCAAGCTCAGGTTTGGACTGACGGGTCACTGGTCAGGGGACCGAGCTGTGTGACTTGGGTAAAGACTGAACCTGCTGGCCGAGGAACTAAACTCGGGCTCAGGTTTGGACTGACGAGTCACTGGTCGGGGGACCAAGCTATGCGACTCGGGCAGAAACTGAACCTGCTGGCCGAGGAACTAACTCGGGCTAAGGTTTGGACTAACGAGTCGCTGGTTGAGGGATCGAGCTGTATGACTCGGGCAGAGATTGAACCTACTGGCCGAGGAACTAAACTCGGGCTCAGGTTTGGACTGACGAGTCGATGGTCGAGGGTTCGAGTTGCACGACTCGGGCAGAGACTAAACCTGCTGGCAGAGGAACTGAACTCGGGCTTAGGTTTGGACTGACGAGTAGCTAGTCGGCGGATCGAGCTACTCGACTCGGGCAGAGACTAAACCTGCTGGCCGAGGAACTGAACTCGGGCTCAGGTTTGGATTGATGAGTCTCTGGTCGGGGGACCAAGCTGTGCGACTCAGGCAAAGACTGAACCTGCTAGTTGAGGAGCTGAACTCGGGCTCATGTTTAGACTAACGAGTCGTTGGTCGAGGGACCGAGTTGTGCAACTCGGGCATAGACTGAACCTGCTAGCCGAGGAACTAAACTTGGGCTCAGGTTTGGACTGACGAGTCACTAGTCGGGGGACTGAGCTATGTGACTCGGGCAAAGACTGAATCTACTGGCCAAGGAACTAAACTCAAGCTCAGGTTTGGACTAACGAGTCGCTGGTCGGGGGACCGAGCTGCGCAACTCGGGCAAAGACTGAACCTGCTGGCCGAGGAACTAAACTCGGGCTCAGGTTTGGACTGACAAGTCACTGGTAGGGGGACTGAGCTGTGCGACTCGGGCAGAGACTGAACCTACTGGCCGAGGAACTAAACTCGGGCTCAGGTTTGGACTCACGAGTTACTGGTCGAGGGACCGAGCTATGCGACTCGGGTAGAGAGTGAACCTGCTAGTTGAGGAACTGAACTCGGGCTCAAGTTTGGACTAATGAGTCGCTGGTCAGGGGATCGAGCTGTGCGACTCGAGCAGAGACTGAACCTGCTGGCCGAGGAACTGAATTTGGGCTTAGGTTTGGACTGACGAGTTGCTGGTCGGGGGACCGAGCTGTGCGACTCGGGCAGAGACTAAACCTATTGGCCAAGGAACTGAACTCACACTCAGGATTTGACTGACGAGTCACTGGTCGGGGAATCGAGCTGTGCGACTCGGGCAGAGGCTGAACCTGTTAGCCGAGGACCTGAACTCGGGCTCAGGTTTGGACTGACGAGTTGTTGGTTGGGGGACCGAGCTGCACGACTCGGGCAGAGATTGAACCTGTTGGCCGAGGAACTGAACTCGAGCTCAGGTTTGGACTGACGAGTCATTGGTCGGGGGACCGAGCTATGCGACTCAGGCAGAGACTGAACCTACTGGCCGAGGAACTGAATTTGGGCTCAGGTTTGGACTGACGAGTCATTGGTCGGGGGACTGAGCTATGCGACTCGGGCAAAGACTGAACCTGCTGGCCGAGGAACTGAACTCGGGCTCAGGTTTTGGACTAACGAGTTACTTGTCAGCATGGCCGCTAGGCGACGTGCCAAAACGCATGTACGGTGGTGTGCATGCGTACCCAAGTGCTCGTGTTCGAGCGGGGTGACACAAGTTTTGGCGAGAAAGTTCTCATCACGAGCGGCTTCTGGCGAGAGATTTCCCATCATGAGCGGCTTTTTGTGGGAGCTTTGAGACTGGGGAATCTGGGGGTATCTAGGGAGTTATGATAGGTTTTAAATGCTACGACCCTCTTTTCCCTCGGGAAGCCCAAACGTCGCTTCATGGTGGACTCGCTTCCCCCTTTATAAGTTCCTCCCGGAGTAGTTGTCACAGTGTTTCCCAGCCTCTTGTTCCACGCCTCAGCTCCTTCCTCTTAATCTCAAGGTTGGGATGTCTCTGTCTTCCTCTTCGTCCTCTTCTTCAAGTCGGTCGATTGTCGGGGCGCATGAGTCGTCCTCTAGGAGCCCGGGGGTAGAGGTTATTAGTTCATCTTCGGGTGGCATACCCTTGGAGGTCACGAAGGTCTCTGTCGCCCTTGAAACAATTAAGTCGTGGCACGATGTAGACTCGGTGGTGACCGAGGAACTCTTGGGTCCGATTCAGGATCGCTACTGTATCCCGAAGAGTTATGGGCTTTATGCCTCACGACCTGGTCAGCGACCATATGATCCATTTCCCCACAGATTTAGGCTGACCGTGGATGCCCTCGAGGCGGGACTATATTTTTCGTTGAATCCCGTCATCGAGGAGTGCCTCTGTAAGTGGGGGATATCGTTGTTAGGATTGGAGCGGCACTAAGAGGGGGGGGTGAATTAGTGCAGCGGATTAAAACTTCGATTTTAACAAAATCTTTCGTACGTTAAGAACGAAACTTGAGAAATTTAACTTGAAGGCGTATTCTTAAAGTTGCGCAGCAAGAGTAATAAGGAACTAAAGCAGTAAGAAGATTTGCAGTAATGTAAATGACAATAATAAAAAGCAAACCAGAGATTACGCCGATTTTTAGAGTGGTTCGGTCAAATGACCTACTCCACTTGCGAGGCCCCTCTTCGATGAGGCTCCCACCTTCCACTAGCAAGTCTCTTGAAATGGAAGGATAAACACCCCTCTTACAACCTTTTACAAGCAGCTCAACCTCTTACAAATTTTCAATAAAAAAGGAGGAGAACTCTCTAGCAAATTGAAAACAAGACTTGCTAAGACTTTCTAAGACTTTTCTCTCAATCAAAATGCTTCTCAAAAGTTGTAACCTCAGCTGAGATTTGAGGGGTATTTATAAGCCTCAAGAGGATTCAAATTTTGGGCTCCAAAATTTGAATTCTCTTAGGGTTCCCGGTGCTGGAGGTGCCACCGCCCAGCCAGGCGGTGCCACCGCCCAGCGCTCGGGTGCTGGACGGTGCAACCGCCCAGCCAAGGAGGTGTCACCACCCAGCACTCGGGTGCTGGGCGGTGCCACCGCCTACAGTGTTTTCAGCCACTAGTTGGGCTTCAATCTTGGCTCTCTAGTTCGCTGGTTTAGCTTAATTTTTAGCCTAAACCAACTCTGACTTTGGGCCCAGTTGGCCCCTAACCAGGATATAGGATTATCTCTTAATCCTAATCCTAATTACAAGTGGACTACATAACCAAAACACATCCTAAGCAAATTTTCAACCGCGAACGTCGAGTCTTGTTCTGGCGAGCTTTCCGACGAACTTTCTGCCGACGGGCTTCTAGCAAGCTCCCGAACTTGTGATGACTTTAATGAGTAGCCGAGCCTTCTCGGTGATCTCCGTGAACCTCCGACGATCTCTTCGGCGAACTTCCGAAAATTTCGACAGGTTCCCGATTTCTTCTCGGTTGGTTCTGGTAGCATCTCCGACGATTCTTCGGACTCTTAAACGTCCATCGAACTTGACTCCGGTATTCTCGCTTTGTGTTTTCTGGTTATCGTAGTTAATCCTGCACACTTAACTCAATAATATGGATTAGATCAAATAACCCATCAATTGATTTTATCATCAAAATCCGAGATTCAACAATCTCCCCCTTTTTGATGATGACAATCAATTGATGACGGAGTTAAACGTAACTCCCCCTATCTATATGCCATATTATGAGAAGATAAAACACATGAATTTCATCATTGAATTCAAGTATAAACCGATAAGCTCTAACCGTAGAACTTATCGTTATTCTCATTAAGCATAATGTAAATGCGAAACTTTGATGAAAATCTTTTTCAAGTCGAAAGATAAGAGACAAATTTTACTATGACAAGAGATAAAGATTTTCAACTTGAATTGCATGATTATACATTTTAGACATGCATTCAATATGATCAATCAATCTTACGATATTTTCAAGGATTTTGCAAGGCATATAAGATAATCATCGATCGATCACTTTTCTCAAGGATTTTGCAATTCATATTTTGTCATGCTATTAAGAATGATATAAGTCATCACTTTTCTCCCCCTTTGTCATCAACAAAAAGGAAAATGAGACTTGAAGCACATATTTTGTCATACAACGATTTTATCATTGAAAATTAAGTATGCAAAAATATTTACGCAGAGTTCATTTTAGAGGAAAATTCAGCATGCATTCATATTATCTAATCTCTTCTTTCTATGAATAACAGAAATTGTAGATGTATAAGAGAGAGATTGGGATAAAAAAAAATTCAAGTAGTAATTTCACGAAGTCAAGATCATAATTCGAATACAAACTCATTCAAATCATCAAATTCATGAAAATCTCAACATTACTTTTTAATCATCACATAAGGCATTTAAAGAATTTTTGAAACATAGGAGAATGATTAATTTAAGCATACAATGTTTCAATCAAATTCAAGTCATGAATGCCAATACTTTCATATTTGTAAGTATCAATTCATGAATGCCA
This sequence comes from Musa acuminata AAA Group, assembly GCF_036884655.1. Taxonomy (NCBI): domain Eukaryota; kingdom Viridiplantae; phylum Streptophyta; class Magnoliopsida; order Zingiberales; family Musaceae; genus Musa; species Musa acuminata. Next base: position 18,893,266 of record NC_088358.1, on the reverse strand, counting down.
AAAGATATTATTTGTGATTCCAATTTTGCAAGATCAAGATTATGATTTAGATAAAACTTATTTAAATCAAATCGCTAACTTGAAATTCATAATCAAGTCATCAAAGTCGATTTCAAGATTTCACAACATGTCATATGGAATTTGAAGGAGAATGAGAGATGGAAAGAAGATGAAAAACTTTACGGAAAATCCAATCAAACAAGTTTATTGTTTAGGGACAATTTAACATACCTAATTCCCTTCTAATGAATTCAAATTGGTCTTCATTCAAGGATTTTGTGAATATATCTGCTAATTGATGCTTTGTGTCAATGAATTCTAGAACAACATCATTGTTAAGAACATGATTGCGTATGAAATGATGCCTAACGTCGATGTGCTTAGTTCTAGAGTGCTGAATTGGATTTTTAGTAAGGCATATGGCACTAGTATTATCGCATTTTATGGGAATATTTTCAAGGTGAATTCCATAGTCTTCTAATGTATTTTTCATCCAAATTACTTGTGCACAACATGCACTTGCAGCAATGTATTCGGCTTCCGCCGTAGATAGTGCAACTGAATTTTGTTTCTTGGAAGTCCAAGAAACAAGTGCATGTCCTAAAAATTGGCATGTTCCGGATGTACTTTTTCTATCTATCCTGCATCCGCCAAAATCGACATCTGCATAAGCTATTAGATCGAATTTTTCAGATTTTGGATACCACAATCCTAAATTTGGAGTTCCTTTAAGATACATAAATATTCTTTTAACACTCTTAAGATGAGATAATTTAGGATTAGATTAAAACCTAGCGCAAAGTCTTACACTAAACATAATATCCGGTCTAGTCGCAGTGAGGTAGAGTAGACTACCTATCATTCCCCTATATGTTTTTTGATCGAAACTTTCACCATTTTCATCCATATCTAACTTAGTCGCAGTACTCATAGGGGTGTTTATTGCTTTTGAATTATCCATGTTAAATCATTTTAACAATTCTAATGTATATTTGGATTGGTTAAGAAATATACCATCACTAAGTTGTTTGATTTGTAATCCCAAAAAGAAAGTTAATTCACCCATTAAACTCATTTCAAATTCAAGACTCATACATTTGGCAAATGATTCACATAGTGATTCATCCGAAGAGCCAAACACAATATCGTCAACATAAATTTACACAATAAGAAAATTATTTTTAAAATGTTTAATAAACAATGTAGTATCAACCTTGCCTTTGGTAAAATTATTTAAAATAAGAAAGGAACTAAGCCTTTCATACCAAGCTCTAGGAGCTTATTTTAAGCCATAGAGAGCTTTAGTCAATTTGAATACATGATTAGGAAGAAGAGAATTTTCAAATCCGGGAGGTTGTTCGACAAATACTTCTTCGGAAATAAAACCATTCAAGAAAGCACTTTTAACATCCATTCGAAATAGTTTAAAATTATTACTACTAGCATAGGCAAGGAGCATCCTTATGGCTTCTAATCGAGCCACGGGAGCGAATGTTTCTTCGTAATCGATACCTTCTTCTTGGTTGAAACCTTTGGCCACTAATCTAGCCTTGTTTCTAACCATGATACCATTTTCGTCTTGCTTGTTTATAAAGACCCACTTAGTATCTATGACTAAGTGGTCACTTGGTCTAGGAACAAGCTTCCATACCTCATTCCTCTCAAATTGGTTCAATTCTTCTTGCATTGCAATGATCCAAAAATCATCTTTTAAGGCTTCGTCAATGCATTTAGGTTCAATTTGAGAAAGGAAAGCGGCGTTAGCACAGAAATTTTTGAAAGAAGAACGAGTTTGAACCCCTTTTGATGTATCTCCTATAATTTGCTCTTTTGGATGAGCATCTACATACTTCCATTCTTTTGGTAAAGAAATTTCGGAAGAAGATGCATTCAAATGGCTATTTTGAGGAGAGGGTTCATTTAAATTCAAATTATCAAAACCAAGATCATCATCAAAATCATTTTTCTTTAAATCGGAAATTTCATTAAAAACTACATGAATAGACTCTTCAATTACTAAAGTTCTTTTATTAAAAACCCGAAAAGCTTTAGAAACGGAAGAGTAACCAAGAAAGATGTCTTCATCGGATTTAGCATCAAATTTTCCTAAAGCATCCCTTTCATTTAAAATAAAGCATTTACAACCAAAAACTTTAAAATAGGAGATGTTTGGTTTTTTGTTATTCCATAATTCATAGGGAGTTTTGGATAAGGATGGTCTTATTAGGACTCTATTCATGATGTAGCAAGCCGTATTTACGGCTTCGGCCCAAAAGTACTTAGGTAAACTATGTTCATTCAACATAGTTCTTGCCATTTCTTGTAGGTTTCTATTTTTCCTTTCAACTACTCCATTTTGTTGAGGATTTCTTGGAGTTGAGAAGTTGTGATTGTACCCATTACTTTCGCAAAAATTTTGAAAGTCACGGTTTTGGAATTCACCACCGTGATCACTCCGAATTGATGAAATCATGAAGCCTTTTTCATTTTGAGTGAGTTTACAAAATTTAGAGAAACACTTGAAGCAATCACTTTTGTGAGCTAAGAAATAGGTCCAAGTGTATCTAGAGTAGTCATCCACAATCACAAAAGCATATTTGCTTCCACCTAGACTTGTTGTATCAATTGGTCCAAATAAGTCCAAATGGATCAATTGTAATGGTCTAGTAGTGCTAATTTGATTTTTTGGTTTGAAGCTTGTTTTTATTTGTTTGCCTAGTTGACATGCATCGCATACTTTGTCCTTAATAAACTTTATATTTGGAATTCCTCGTACTAATTCTTGAGATGAGATCTTAGATATTGTTTTCATGCTTGCATGGCCTAATCTCCTATGCCAAAGCCAAGCATCATCATTTACGGCGGAGAAGCACATTTCATTACTTAGTTCATCAAGATTGATGGTATAGACATTATTTTGTTTTAAAGCAATCATAGTCATGTTATGATTTGGTTTTTCAATAATGCACATATTTGATTCAAATCTAACGATGTAACCTTTATCGCATAGTTGACTAATACTCAAGAGATTATATTTCAATCCATCAACTAGTAAGACATCATCAATGGAAAAATTAAATTTGTTACCAATAGTTCCCTTGCCAATGATTTTGCCCGTGTTGTTGTCTCCAAAGGTAACGTACCCTTCTTCTTTGCTAGTGAGCATAGAGAAATGAGATGGATCTCCAGTCATATGTCTTGAGCATCCACTATCGAGATACCATCTCTTGCTCCTAGCTTGTGGGTTTGTCTACAAAAGAGGATGATTTTTAGGTACCCATTTGATTTTGGGTGCCTCAAAAATTGACCCACTAACTTTGTTATTTATGATTGAATTCTTTATAGTTCCTTTAGGAACCCATATTAATTTTTGTGAACTAATTTTCCTAAATGGGCATTTGTAGGCAATATGTCCGGATTTGCAACAAAAGTTGCATTTCATATAAGAGGAAACATGTAATGTAGGTCCTTTTATGAAAGTGGTAGGATTTTGATGTAATCCTTTTACAAATCCAATTCCATTTCTATTTGCGATGTGACCCTTGTGTGCAAGGATCATATCTAATCCTTTGCTACCAACCTTAAACTTGTTTAAGGTTTCCTTAAGAAGCAAATTTTCATTTTTTATTGCTTCTAAGTGCTCACACTTAGAGCATGGAGGAGTTTGAAGACTATCAAACTTATCTTGTAGCAAAGCATGCTCTTTCTTTAAGATACTTAACTTCTTGCTAACAGTTCTACATTCATCAAATAATTCATGAAAAGCGATAGATAGTTCTTCAAAAGATAAATCTTCATTAAATAAATCACATACCTCTTCTCCTAACGCCATTAGCGCGTAATGAGCAACTTGCTCGGTGTTGGACTCCTCTTATTCGGATGCGCTTGAATCATCCCATGTTGCCTTGAATGCCTTCTTCTTTGATGTTCTCTTTTTGGCTTGAGGACAATCGTTCTTATAGTGTCCCGGTTTTTTGCATTCATAGCAAATCACTTGGTCCTTCTTTTGTTCAAATTTATTTTTTGTATTATTTTTAAATCTGTTCTTTCTTAAATATATTTTAAATTTTTGAGTCAAAAGTGCAATGTCATTGTCACTGTCCTCATCACTTGATGTTCCTTTCAAGTGGTCTTCTTGTGATTTGAGTGCCATATCCTTCCTGTTCTTTGGAAGGGGGTTCTCGAGCTTGTCATGAGCTTGACATGTCATTTCGTAGGTCATTAGAGACCCAATGAGTTCTTCAAGAGGGAATGCTTTAAGGTCTTTGGCCTCTTGAATGGCCGTAACTTTTGGATCCCAACTTTTAGGGAGGGATCTTAAGATTTTAGTTACTAGTTCAAAGTTAGTAAAATATTTACCAAGAGCTTTGAGTCCATTGATGACATCCGTAAACCGGGTGTACTTGTCTTCGATGGACTCACTTGGTTTCATTCGGAAAAGTTCGTAAGAGTGCACAAGGATGTTGATTTTGGACTCTTTCACTCGGCTAGTGCCTTCATGAGTGACCTCAAGAGTTCTCCAAATATCAAAAGCCGAATCACACATTGAAACACGATTAAATTCGTTTTTGTCTAGTGCACAAAACAAGGCATTCATAGCCTTTGCATTTAAAGCAAAAACCTTCTTCTCCGATTCATCCCATTCGCTCATCGGAAGAGAAGATTTTTGAAATCCATTCTCGACAATAGACCAAAGCTCAAAGTCCATAGAAATGAGGAAGATTCTCATGCGAGTCTTCCAATATGTGTAATCCGACCCATTAAACAAAGGTGGTCGTGCAATAGAATGGCCCTCTTGCATGCCGGAGTAAGCCATCTCTCTTGGGTATTAAACCAAATATGAGAGATAACCTTGCTCCGATACCACTTGTTAGGATCGGAGCGGCACTAAGAGGGGGGGGGTGAATTAGTGCAGCGGATTAAAACTTCGATTTTAACAAAATCTTTCGTACGTTAAGAACGAAACTTGAGAAATTTAACTTGAAGGCGTATTCTTAAAGTTGCGCAGCAAGAGTAATAAGGAACTAAAGCAGTAAGAAGATTTGCAGTAATGTAAATGACAATAATAAAAAGCAAACCAGAGATTACGTCGATTTTTAGAGTGGTTCGGTCAAATGACCTACTCCACTTGCGAGGCCCCTCTTCGATGAGGCTCCCACCTTCCACTAGCAAGTCTCTTGAAATGGAAGGGTAAACACCCCTCTTACAACCTTTTACAAGTAGCTCAACCTCTTACAAATTTTCAATAAAAAAGAAGGAGGAGAACTCTCTAGCAAATTGAAAACAAGACTTGCTAAGACTTTCTAAGACTTTTCTCTCAATCAAAATGCTTCTCAAAAGTTGTAACCTCAGCTGAGATTTGAGGGGTATTTATAGGCCTCAAGAGGATTCAAATTTTGGGCTCCAAAATTTGAATTCTCTTAGGGTTCCCGGTGCTGGAGGTGCCACCGCCCAGCCAGGCGGTGCCACCGCCCAGCGCTCGGGTGCTGGACGGTGCAACCGCCCAGCCAAGGAGGTGTCACCGCCCAGCACTCGGGTGCTGGGCGGTGCCACCGCCTACAGTGTTTTCAACCCGACTACAGTGTTTTCAGCCACTAGTTGGGCTTCAATCTTGGCTCTCTAGTTCGCTGGTTTAGCTTAATTTTTAACCTAAATCAACTCTGACTTTGGGCCCAGTTGGCCCCTAACCAGGATATAGGATTATCTCTTAATCCTAATCCTAATTACAAGTGGACTACATAACCAAAACACATCCTAAGCAAATTTTCAACCGTGAACGTCGAGTCTTGTTCTGGCGAGCTTTCCGACGAACTTTCTGCCGACGGGCTTCTAGCAAGCTCCCGAACTTGTGATGACTTTAATGAGTAGCCGAGCCTTCTCGGTGATCTCCGTGAACCTCCGACGATCTCTTCGGCGAACTTCCGAAAATTTCGATAGGTTCCTGATTTCTTCTCGGTTGGTTCTGGCAGCATCTCCGACGATTCTTCGGACTCTTAAACGTCCATCGAACTTGACTCCGGTATTCTCGCTTTGTGTTTTCTGGTTATCGTAGTTAATCCTGCACACTTAACTCAATAATATGGATTAGATCAAATAACCCATCAATTGATTTTATCATCAAAATCCGAGATTCAACAATCGCCGTCTCAGATGGTGTTGAACTCTTGGCGCTATATGATAGCTTTTCTCGGGGAATGTTGGGGAGCGAGAATCGAGCCAACCCATACACTCTTCCTAGCCTGCTTCCATCTGTGTAAGGGGCGAGGAGCGTATCACCTGACTGCCCATGGCGGGTTCAAAATCAGTGGCGCTCCTTCCAATAACAAGGGTTGGAAGAGTCACTGTTTTTTTATTAGTTGCAGTCAGGGGTGGGGTTTCAACATTGGATGGACTTCCCGAACCATCAACAATGTCCCGTCGTTTCTTTCTGATGGAGATACTGCAAATGTGAATCGTCTAAGGGAAATTTTGTCCTCCTCTCAAGCAATTAGGGGGATGACCGAGGAGTGGCTGGTCAAGGTGGGACTAAGCCCAGCCATTAGGGATATGACCGTTTTTATGTTATGGATCATTCACCTTGCCCCAAGCGCAGCTGACCGATCGGCCTTTTGTTCGCAGAGATGGTAAACCTCTAATCATTGAAAGGGATGTCTCATGTCAAGGTTGTCACGCCACCATCTCGAGCTGGCGAGGGTTCTGGCGTTGGAGGTGCCTCAAAGAAGTCGGGATCTCTGGAGGCAGGTCGCCCGAAGAAGAGGGCGAAAATGGGGACTCGGAAGGTGTACAAGAACTTGGGGACTTGTGAAAGGGCTGCCCCGGGGTCGTCCGAAGTGGGAGTTACCCCCAAGGTGAGGGCTCGACAAGCACAAAGAAAAAAGGGGTAGTCAGTTCATATAGCGGTAGCTCCTCAAGGAAACCACCGACCCGCCCGAAGTCGATGCGGGACTTGTGCCGCATCTGACCTCGCATCGAAGGTGAGCCATTCCAGGTCCTGAGCATGGCTGACCTCATGGTGGGCGACCCTCAAGGCCGATAGTCGGATCTGGGCCGATAGGTCGACCGCTCAAGAGTTCAGTCAGGGGGCGCTCCATCCGATGTTGGCGAAGGAGCTCTACTGTTCCTCCTCCATGGTGCTGATGGACCAGGCAGCCAGATCCCTTGTCTGGGTAAGCAAAGGCGTTCCTCTCCCATTTGGCTTTTCCTTCTACTCATGGATCCTAATGTTATCTTCATGCAGGGCCAACACTACACTATGGTGCTAATCGACCATGTGTACGACGCCGATAGGGTGATTGAGCGTCTGTCGGATGCCAATTCCGATCTCCACGAAGAGGTCGAAGAACTGAAGAGCGGACCCGACCTAGAAGCTATTACCGCGGCCGAGTGACGTGCCTCAGACTTGGAGGAAGAGGTGAACCATCTGAAGGCCGAGCTGAAGGAAAGTCGAGCCCATGTTCGGATGGATGATGATGAGCTCCTGACCCTCTCCCGGGACGTCGAGTCCGCCCGATCTGCCTCTTGAGCCACAGAGGAGGCTTTGAAGGAGGAATACCTCGGGCTACCCAGAAGGATCAAAGGAGTGATCGCTGAGTATAAGAAGTCTCTTGGGTTCGAGCGCGATCTACAGAGATCAGGGCGGGTGACGTATGAGTTCGGATATCGATATCGAGCGTGATCTATTACCGCGGCCAAGTGACGTGCCTCAGACTTGGAGGAAGAGGTGAACCATCTGAAGGCCGAGCTGAAGGAAAGCCGAGCCCATGTTCAGATGCATGATGGTGAGCTCCTGACCCTCTCCCGGGACGTCGAGTCCGCCTGGTCTGCCTCTTGAGCCATAGAGGAGGCTTTGAAGGAGGAACACCTCGGGCTACCCGGAAGGATCAAAGGAGTGATCGCTGAGTATAAGAAGTCTCCTGGATTCGAGCATGATCTACAGAGATCAGGGCAGGTGACGTATGAGTTCGGATATCGAGTCGCCTTCGCTCGCTTCAATGCGAGGTATTCGGACCTAGAGCTAGAGTCGGACCCATTGAACTAGGGGTGTAACTTTTTCTTTTGTCTTGGTCAGGTCAAATTTTGGGGTTGTACTGTCCCGACCGCAATGTGTACACTCTTTTGATTAATGAAAGTCAACTTTTCGGAATCTTGACTCTTTACTTTCATGGATAAAATCTTTTCAAGTTTGTTGCGTTCCAAGTCCTTAGCAGGGGACTCCCCCCTATGGTCTCGAGTTGGTAAGTTCCTTCTCGGACCACATCATAGACCCAGTAGGGGCCTTCCCAGTTCGATGTGAGCTTCCCCCTTGCTCAGGTTGGGTCGCTCACTTCAGTCTTTCGAAGGACGAGGTCTCTGACCTTGATCGGTCATAGGCAAACCTTGCGGTTGTAAATTCGGGTCATGGCCTTTTTATATGCCAGGGTGCGTAGATGCGCTTCGGCTCTTCTCTCTTCAAGGAGGTCCAGGTTAGCCTTAAGGCCTTCCTCGGAGTTGTCTTGCTCATAGGTGACAGTGCACAAGGTCGGGAACACCATCTCAGGCGGAAGGACTGATTTGGTTCCGAACGTCAGGCTGAACAGGGATTCCTCCAAGGCAGTCTTGAGGGTCATTCGTAGCACCCACAAGATGCTAGGGAGTTCGTCCACCCAGGCCCCAAGTGCACCCGAGACCCTTTTCTTGAGGCCTTCTAGGATTGCTCGATTCATCACTTCGGCCTGGTCGTTGGTTTGAGGGTGTGCGACCGAGCTGAACTTTAATTGTATCTCATATGACCGGCAGTAGGCCTTGAACTTGGCATTGTTGAACTGAGTCCCATTGTCGGTGATGATAGCCCTTAGGATCCCAAACCGAGAAATGATGTTCCTCCATGTAAAGCCCTGAACTTGTTTCTCCGTAATGGATGCTAGGGGTTCGGCTTCGACTCACTTCGTAAAATAGTCGACCCTAACTATGATGAAGCGTCACTATCCCGAAGTTGGAGGAAAGGGGTCGAGGATGTCAAGACCCCACTGGGCGAAGGGCTAGGGCGCATCCTTTGGGGTGAGAGGGACTGCTAGCTAGTGGTGCAACCTGGCGTGCTTTTGGCACTGTTGGCACCTTTGCACGTATGATTGGGCATCTCGGCGCATGGTCGGCCAATAGTATCCTTATCTAAGGATCTTGAAGGCTAATGTTTGGCCACTAATGTGCTCTCCGCAGATTCCCTCGTGGAGCTCGATGAGAACCGTCTCAACCTTGGGCGGCACGAGGCAATGCAGGAGGGGTTGAGAGAAAGCTCTTTGGTACAACTTTCCACCAATCTCACAATACCAAGCCTGGGTTCGCCTCAATCGTCGTGCGACCGTCGGATCGTTGGGCTATGTCCCATCCTTCTTGAAGCGGAGGATTTTCTCCATCCGGCTTGGCGAGACCTCGGTCCCGGCGACGTCGTGGGTCGGCACTATTGGGGCCATGAGGAATTCAGTGCCGGGGCTCCTCCCGGGTCGCGAGCAGAGGCCATTTTGGCCAAGGCATCGGCTTGCACATTCTGCGCCCAACGTATCCTTGTAACCGAGATGCGGTCGAAGCAGTGAGCAAGCCATCTCACTTCCGCCAGGTTGTCACGGACTTAGCTAGTTTTGCCTAAGTCGTGTGGCACCCTTGCTTGTCTGTCCGCAAAGGTCAGCCTTCCCGAAGCCTCCCATGTCCCTTAGGACCCACAAAAGAGAGAACGGGATAGAGAGAATGTCTCATTCAGGATCCATAAGCAAACATTTCCGAAAACACTTCATAGATAAAGTAAATTATAAATAGACTTTATAAGCTCTGAACAGTTACACAATAAAGGGTAAAATGGTCCATTACAAACCGAATAAAATGGGACTATTAAGCCTTCGGCTGTCCCTCTACATGCTAGTCAAAGTATGAACATACCAATAGACACGGACATACATAAGCATTACATCAAACATCCTGTTTAGAAGTTTGTCCGTGACATTCTCCCCCACTTATTCCTTCGACGTCCTCGTCGAAGCCTTTATCGACACCACAACTCCTCGCCTTTGCTGAGTCTTCAAGCTTCTGCTCCAGCTGCAATGTGTCTCTTGGCTCCCAGCTACTCTCCGCTACTATTTTTTTAGTAGTCGAACCTTTGATCCGCCATACTACTTCAACTCGTTAATGACTCTGACTCTAGTGTGGGGTTGGCTGAGTTGTGTTGATCCATGTTGGTTCCTGTGGATCCTCTAGATGAAGGAAAAGACCATCCTTACTGCGCTAGTCTCTCAAATGCCTCATGCTGCTTGAACTGGGTGGATGCTTGTTGGAGCTTTAACGAGCATCGTCTCGCAAACTTCTGAAGTTTTGGGTCCTTCCTCCACAAAATTTGCTTATTGACTCTTTTTTCACTTAATTGTCACATCCAAGTAGGTTCGTATTACTTCCGCTTTCGATTGGCATTTCGTTGGGAAATGAAGCGGACAATCTACTCTCAGTAACACTGATCACCGTTGGTGAGGATTTGACAACTATTGTCTTCCATTATCTTCGAAGAGTCTTTGAACTTGTGTAGAGCTCCTCTGCTGGATAGATAAGAGAATTGGGGTACTCGGTTTCGCCCATTCTCTTAAGGATTAAGAAGACAAAGGTTACTTGACTTCGCCCGCCTCCTCGAGGTTGTACTCCATGCATCGAGCTGGTTACTGGCCTTCGCCTGCTCTTTGCTCACACTTCTGAAAGCACTTGAAGTGTTTGCACTCCTTGCGTTGAGTTAGCTACTATGATTCACCTTCTCAATGCCATCGAACTTCTGGAATGCAAGAAGTTTTCACCCCAACTTGGAGTAATTCTCTAATAGATTTGGTCGTCTCTGGGATTGTACCGTCTTCTCCATTAACCCTGCTGCCTACTCCCCTGAGTAGCAAAGGTACAGCACCACGTACTGCCTGCTTCGTTCCTTGGTCGTGCACTCTTGCATGACTCAAAGTCCTTCACTTTTGGCTATCTTGATGAGAAGCTCATTGACACCGATCTTACGAAGTTTCTTGGCCTCTGCCCTTCAGCCTTGTCTCGGTACTTGGAGATTTGCCTCTGCATGCTCCGCCTCCTCGGCCCCTTTTACGACCAAGCGCTCTCCCTCCATGAGAGCAAGGGATCAATGACTTTCACGGAAGTCCCACCTCTGTGGTACCATGGCGCTGCCATGCCTATGGCACTACTATCTGTTGCCTTGCATCTACATCCCTTTTCTTCATAATTAGTAGATATGCCTTTGTGGTACTCCTCCGAGTCCACCTCCATTCTAACTTATGCTTGATTTTGGGTAGCTAAGTCCCTTTGGACTCGTCGTCACTTCCTCGCCCCTTTCGACCCTCTGCTTCAACACCTCTGTGTTCTCTAAGCAGCTCCCTTTGGTCGATGGAAAGACAAACTGCAACTCTCATGCATGGCCTCTGCCATCATGTTATAGGGTTCACACCGATTCTGTTCTCCTTAGCTTCCTTGGTAGTAACGTTCGCTTACTTGACCTAGTCCTCTAACTTGTCGGGCTCCCTTAAGCGAATTTGAGCTCTGGAGTAGTCCAAAACTCCAACTGCTTCGATCATACCTCTATATGATCAAGTCCCTCCAATGGGACTTACTAGTACTTGCATTCGAACTTTTCCCTTGGTGGAACACAGCCCCAATATGTTGATGACCAAGGCTTTCATCCGATGCAAAATTCGATGTACGCATGGAAGACCCGTCTCTGTGGTACCATGGCCTTCACTCCTTGAATCCATAGCCCTTCTTGCCGTCGTGTTGTTCACCGAAGTGGAGCTTCCAGTAGCTCCCGATCATACATCTATATGATCTAGTCCCTCACGGGACTATCTCATGTGTATCGCATTGCCACGAACTGTTCCACCATGATCCGCTGCACCATGTTGCCTCCTGGTGACATCTCCATTGCATTTTGATCCTTGTAGAATAAACTCGAATTGTGGTCCCTCCATGTGTGGCCTCTGCCAATACATCGCAGGGTCACTTCCACCTTTGATTTGTTCGCTCCTTTGGCAATCGACCTTCATCCACCCACTCTTGGGTCACACCTAGATGAAGCACCGCTCTAGGATAGTCCGTCGCCTAGTAGCTCCCGAAGTCCCCAGACTTCGCTGCAATTAGTGCACCATTGTCTGGATCCTGGGCCTTTGCCCCTACCAGCACAATCTCCGCTGTGCACCGCTTCCTGCCCAGCAACTTGATTTGCAACACTGTGGCATATTCTTCAAGAGTACTCGCCTCTGCGTCCTCTTGCCCCATGCTAAGGCCTTCTGAACCCAACTTCACCTCCGTAAATTGAGTCACCTTAGTTCCTCCATCAAATACTTTTCCAAGATAAGGTGCATGTGCTCAGAAGCTCCCTTCGTCCTTGGCACTTTGCAAGATGAGTCCACTCCGTTAGAATGAAGGACCCATGGAACAACATGATCCTACTCTTGCCTCTGCAAGAGTTCATGTCCTTGACCTATGTCTAAGGAAAGCACTATGCCTCTGCTCCATGTTCCAACTTCTATGCTAGCTCCCTTCATGCGGCTTGGGTACTTCGCCAAGTTACATCCAAGTTGCTCCGCTCCTCGTTTTTGCATTGAGTTGATGGTGGCCCTTGCGCCCACCATTCCACGGGTCAGCCCTCCCTTGAGTCTGATCTCCATATCGACTCCAAGTGTGCCTTCATTTAAGTTGCTTTGGGTCACTCCCCCACTTGATCTCGCAATGCATCTACCAATGCATTCTCTCAAGCGAGATCATGCGATGACTCCTCGCCGCTTGCTCAGTCCATTGAGCTTCGTGGAGTTGTTGTTGTTGAGGTACTCCTCCTCAACATGTGAGGTCCGTCCCACATGATTCTCCCTCTTGGAGAGCCGGGACTTATTCCTCCTGGATAACTGTCCCATTGGAGCAACATCTCTCTTCGTTTCGAAGACCACCATCCCCTTGGACTACTCCGATCTGCTGAACAAACTGTGCATTATTCTGCCTCCTGCAAAAGCACTTACTAGATTGCGACTCCACGTCAATACAGCCCCCGCTGCACCACTCAAGGCCTAGCAACATGCTGAACTCGTTGCGCACTTCAGCCTCCTACGGACGTATCCTTCACATGCCGAAGGGAAAGTTTCAATGCTCCATGACGCCGAGTTTCGGTCGCCTTGGGATGGCCGCGAACATTCCATCGTCCGTATACAAGCCCATGCATGAGTACCGAATTCTTTGAGTTAGCAATTCCCCTCACCTCTATGAGCTTTGCATAACTCTTTCAATCGCTGAGCAACTCATTCCACCTTGCATGGTCTCATCCTTTACTAAGCGCCTCGCTTGCCTTGAGCACTATCAAGTATTGTTGTCAACGTTGAGCCGTAGCTCAAACTCAACCATCCTAACCTTTGTGCGCTCCGCATTCTTCCAGGCTTGCCTGTTCTCGTGGTGCCTGTTAGGACTCTAGCTTGGAGAGGCCTAATTGAGAGGGACATTCATGTAAAACTGTTAGGACTCTAGCTAAGAGAGTCCTAATTGAGAGGGATATTCTATTAGGACTCTAGCTAGGAGAGTCCTAATTGAGAGGGGCATTCATGTAGGAGGTTTTTTCTTAGAGAAGAATTAGGAGTTGTAAGGGAATAGGAGTCTTGAGTAGGAGTCCTATTATGAGTTAGTTAGAAGTAAGAGTCTTAAGTAGGAGTCCTATTAGGAGTTAGAGTTTAAAAGCCCTATAAATAGCCATGTATTCCTTCTCTTTTCATAAGCAATAGATGAATCTTTTCTGCAGCCTTTGAGCAGCAACTTGGAGGGAGGAACCCCTATAGAGTTACAAGGAGGCCGATCCCCTAAAGAGATCAACCCCAAGTTTAGAATCTGCAAGGGTTCTAACACCTGGTATCAGAGCAGCGTTCTTGGCGTCTTGCTGCCCTTCCACAGCCATTCATCAACCCTCTACAACCATCCAAAGCAATTCCCACAATTGCTTAAAAGATCGTCACCGAATTCCGCCATCATCTCCACCACCGCGGATCATCCTTTGATCTCATCGTGAATTGCAACAGGTTCTGGTTTCCTACCTTACTGCTGCTGCAATTTAGTTATCCTTATTTGAAAATCCAAAAAAAAAAAATTTGTTCCTATATTGCTACATAAACTTTTCGTCACAAAGTTTTCATCTCTACGACGAAAGATACATTGCAGAATTCCAGCCGTATAGTACCATCTGTTTGATCTTGCTACTGTGCTTTTTCTATCTAAATTTCTACGAAATTTTTATGACATCTTTGACACTTCCTAACAGTAGATTTTCCTTTGGTTTCATCAAAAAATTCTCAATCTAAACTACTGATCTTTTATGAACGATCTGCTGCACTTGAATTGCAGAATTCAAGCCGCATAGCACCATCTGTTTGATCTTGCTACTGTGCTTTTTCTATCCAAATTTCTATGAAATTTTTATGACATCTTTGACACTTCCTAACAGTGGATTTACCTTTAGTTTCATCGAAAAATTCTCAATATAAACTACTGATCTTTTATGTCCAATCTGCTGCACTTGAAAATCTATGCTGCAGAAAATTTCAGCTACATATCGTTGCCTTAACCCATCTATTTGCAATCCTTTTTTGAATAAAATTTCTTATACACTTCATAGATCATCTTGGCTTCCATCTAAGATTGATCTATTAAGAAATTCATCTCTAAAAATGATTTTATGTTGCTGCAAATTTTCATCGTAACCCGCTGAAATTTTTCGACGATAATTCTGCAATTGCAACTTGCACCAATTTCCTTGCTGTTATACTGCCAAAATTTTCTTGATTAAATTAGATATCCTTGCTGTCATATAAACTGTGATTTTGCTATCAATTCCCTCCTCAATTCTCTCAAGTTTTTGGTGGAAATTACGTCGAGAAACCGTTGTTTCTTCGACGATAATTCTACTCTTACAAGACAGCACATACTTGCTGCAACTTCCACAGATTTCTATCAAACCTTTGCTACCATCTACCACAGATCCAAAATTTTCATCCACAACCCTAAAACTCTGTCAAACCACACCCTCAAACTGCACCCAAAACAGCCACAAAACAAGCCTAAACCGCAGCCTACATCCACCAACCCTTTCGACCATCACTTCTCTCAACCTATACATGCCTTTAACCCAACAGCAAAAGAGAGATCTTAACATCATAGATTTGGAGGCATATACTATGGCATCTAAAGAGACAATCAATGCTAAATTCAAAGCTTTGGAGGTGCGAATGGAGGATAAGATTCGGACGCTCTTAACCGAACTCAGATTGGGCCGACCACTAAGCCCGAAAAAATCATATCACGGAGAGAGCTTTGCCCAATCGCACCAGGCTCGAAGAGATGAGTTCCAAGGGAAGGGAGGCTCTATGACCGACCCCAACTATCCATGCATGAGAGTGGACTTCCCTAGATGGGAAGAAGGAGACCCGATTGGTTGGATCTCACGCGTGGAGCGATATTTTCGGTACCACAAAATCGCAGATGCATCTATGGTGAAAATTACAGCTATACATCTTGAAGGGGATGCTATACAATGGTTTGACTGGATTGAACATACTTATGGAGTCTTTTCATGGCGACAATTCAAAGAAGGACTGTTGATCCGCTTCAGACCAACCGATTACGAGAATATTGACGGACAACTAGCAAAGATCCGACAAACCTCCACCATTCAAGAGTACCAAACCAGGTTTGAAAGATTATCTAATCAAACTCATGATTGGTCTCAAAAATAGCTATTGAGGACCTTCATTGAGGGCTTGAAGCCGGAGATCCGAGGAGAAGTTAAAGCGCGACAACCGTATACGCTTATGGCAACCATCTCTTTCGCACGACATCAAGAGAAGCAATTGAACGATGAAGCTCGAAGGACTAGGGTCACTCCTCAACCAGTAATATTGAAGCCCTTAGCCCCCCCTACTGTCGACCAAGTCCCTACACCAAAGAGGTTATCAAGAGAAGAGCTTCGGGAGCAATAGGACTCTATAGGGGAGCTTCGGGAGCAATTGAACGATGGAACTCTATAGGGGTTCCTCCCTCCAAGCATTAGGACTCTAGCTTGGAGAGGCCTAATTGAGAGGGACATTCATGTAAAACTGTTAGGACTCTAGCTAAGAGAGTCCTAATTGAGAGGGATATTCTATTAGGACTCTAGCTAGGAGAGTCCTAATTGAGAGGGGCATTCATGTAGGAGATTTTTTCTTAGAGAAGAATTAGGAGTTGTAAGGGAATAGGAGTCTTGAGTAGGAGTCCTATTATGAGTTAGTTAGAAGTAAGAGTCTTAAGTAGGAGTCCTATTAGGAGTTAGGGTTTAGAAGCCCTATAAATAGCCATGTATTCCTTCTCTTTTCATAAGCAATAGATGAATCTTTTCTGCAGCCTTTGAGCAGCAACTTGGAGGGAGGAACCCCTATAGAGTTCCAAGGAGGCCGATCCCCTAAAGAGATCAACCCCAAGTTTAGAATCTGCAAGGGTTCTAACAGTGCCTCTTACGCGAAGGGTTGGCCATTCCTCTTAATGCTAATCTCAGATGCCCGCTCCTCCGAGCGACTCCTTTTCCCTACATCTCCATGCCCGTTTTCCCCCAAACGGTCGCGCATGTGCTGACTGCCCTCAACGCAGCCCCGCTAGGTCCCCCACATTTGCATGCTAAGTGTTTCTATGAGTGCTTGTCCCGCTCCGATACCATCTGTCACGGACTTAGCTGGTTTTGCCTAAGTCGTGCGGCACCCTTACTTGTTCGTCCACAAAGGTCAGCCTCCCCGAAGTCTCCCATGTCCCTTATGTTAGGAAATCTTAGGGGCGACATCACATGCACAGCGAAAGAACAAGAAAACAAAATCCCCGATTCCCAAAGAGATGTTCGTCGTCGTGCGAAGATTGGTGCGCAAAATCCGCGAAACTTAAAACTGCGTATAGAGTAGATTATGTTATCTAGAGAGATCGTATATCCCTGTTTTCTTGCAGGATCCTTAGGAGAGGGTAAAGGAGGTCAAGCGTCCTCCTCTCTAGCGGTGATCCACACAGCAGGGTTGCGACGATGCTCCTCAAAACTCCAGGCCTGCTCTGAGGTGGAGAGGGAGAGGAGAATAGGAAAGGCAAGCAAAGGCTCTAGCCTATTAGGCTCTGAATCCCTCCTATTTATAGAGGTCCCCTGTCAAACCCTAATGAGTCCTCCCCTAGTGGGAATTGGATCTGTATCCAATAAGACAAGGGCTCCGTCGGATATCTCATATCCGAACCTCTACTCATCGCAATGTCTACCATATGTGTGTGACCCTCTAGGCCCAATATCGAGCTGGTCATGAGTCATACCTGTCAGAACTCCTTCTGACTTAGTGAATTATTATCTCTGTAATAATTCACTCGACTCATCGACTATGAACGTACTAGGCCACTACGTCGTAGTCCCCAGACGATATAGGGGAATCCAATCCATTGGACCTGTCTGTCCTTAGTTACCGTGTATCTATAGTCCCTCATCCATCTAATATCCCAGAGACCGTATATCGAGAATGGTGCTGTCAGACTCATACGGTTTATACTCGAGTCTCGCTCTAATCGGATTCTCCCGGAGAACTCTTTCTCTCTCAACCCGAATGACCCTGGCCAAGGATTTGTCTGAGCAAGAACACATGGAATATTCCTCTCATGACGCCGAGAGTGGATGATCCTCTATCGACACTCAATAGCCCTCGTAAGGTTGACTACCACTCCCAATGACCAACTGTACTAGATCTGGGACAGCCAAACCTATAAGGCTGGTATCAAAGAGTGGAGCACTCATACAAGACATCCTTGGTATCTCAAGTCTAAGGACCAAATACACCACTAAGACTACAGAATCGTTGTCTGACAATAAGGCATCATCAACCATCCAGCATTCCGTAAGCGGATCAATCAGTGAACTCATTCTCCAATGAGCACCTGTACTATATCCCTAGTGTCCCTACACGAGCAGCTATGAGACCAGCTGCATCCATCATATGGACGGGTATACAGCACACCAGTCTGTCCGGTTATCACGATGTCCCTCTCGAGTAACCTATGATCGGGATTATTTAGGATATGTGTTTAAAGGTGAATCGATCTCATTATCGTGATCTCATCACGATCCGATTCCCATTACACAAATCCAAGGACATCACAATATATATATGCACATATGCAATAGTTATAAAGTGATATACGCCAAAATATAATAAGCAAAAAGATTATGTATCAAGTCACACGTGCCATTACTCACATGATTGGCTTGCTGGGCACATATGACTAGCAATCTCCCACTTGACCTAAAGCCAATCACCTATGTGTCTGATCCCCATCAGACCCCTGTGACGCTCAAAGACAAAATGAGACAACCGCTTTGTCAGTGGATCTGCAATGTTATCTTCGGATGGAACTCTTTCCACTGCTACATCTCCTCAGGTTATGATCTCTCTGATAAGCTGGAACCTCCTCAGAACACTTCTGATGAGACCTGGGTTCCCTTATTTGAGTAATCGCCCCATAGTTGTCGCAAATAAGGAAGTCGGCTCCTCGCTACTCGGCACGACTCCCAAATCTATGATGAACTTCTTCACCCAGACTCCCTCCTTTGTTGCATCTGATGCAGCAATGTACTCCGCCTCTGTGGTCGAGTCAGCAATAGTATCTTGCTTGGAATTCTTCCAGCACACTGCTCCTCCATTTAAGGTGTACACATACCCTGAATTCGACTTGCTATCATCGACATCAGACTAAAAATTTGAGTCAGTGTAGCCTTTAACCTTAAGGCTATTACCTTCATATACTAGTAAAAGATTCTTAGTCATTCTCAAGTACTTAAGGATACACTTTACTGCTTTCCAATGCTCCAAGCCTGGATCTGCCTGATACCTGCTCATGACACTCAGAGCATGCGCTATATCAGGCCTAGTACATAGCATGGCATACATGATAGACCCTATTGCTGAGGCATAAGGTATCATATTCATGTTCGCCCTTTCTTCTGAAGTCTTTGGGGACATACTCATAGAAAGCGATATCCCATGTCTCATCGGTATGAAACATCTCTTGAAATTTTCCATGCCAAACCTTTTGACAATGGTTTCTATGTACCTGGACTGGGACAAGCCAAGTATCCTTTTGGATCTATCTCTATAGATTTGAATCCCTAAGATATAGGATGCTTCCCCTAAGTCCTTCATGGAGAAGTGTCTAGATAACCAAGCCTTTACTGTGGATAGCATTCCTACGTCATTCCCAATGATCAGAATGTCATCCACATATAACACAAAAAAGGTGATAACGCTCCCACTTACCTTCTTGTACACACAAGGCTCATCTTCATTCTTAACGAAGTCATAAGATCTGATTGCCTCATCAAATCTTATGTTCCAACTTCGGGAAGCTTACTTTAGTCCATAAATGGATCTAAGCAACCTATACACCTTATCTGGGTAGTTCTTGGACACGAATCCCTCATGTTGCATCATATACACCTCCTCCTTGAGGTTCCCATTGAGGAATGCGATTTTCACATCCATCTGCCAGATCTCATAATCATAGTGTGCTGCAATAGCCAATAGAATTATGATAGATTTTAGCATTGCTACGGGTGAGAAGGTTTCGTCGTAGTCAACACCTTGCCTTTGATGATACCCCTTAGCCACTAGCCTTGCTTTATAGGTCTCTACCTTTCCATCTACTCCGATCTTTTTCTTAAAGATCCACTTGCAACCGATGGGTACAATACCTTCGGGTGCATCAACTAGGTTCCAAACCTTATTGGAGTACATATAATCCATCTCAGAATTCATGGCTTCTTGCCACTTCCCGGAGTCTATACTCATAATAGCCTCCTCGTAGGTTTGAGGATCAATATCCTCAACATCCTCTCCTTTAATATGTCCCACATATCTCTTAGGAGGATGAGATACTCTATCAGACCTACATAAAGTTGAAACTTGTGTATTAGGTACCTGAACAGACTCGGGCTGTAGAGTGGTGCTTGAGCTTGGTTCTCTAACCTCGCTCAACTCTATCATTCTCCCACTATCTCCGCCAAGAATATGTTCCTTCTCAAGGAACACTGTTCTCTTAGCTACAAAGATCTTTTGGTCCTCGAGATGATAGAAATAATACCCACAAGTTTCCTTGGGGTATCCCACAAATTTGCATCGCTCTGTCCTTGATTCTAACTTATCGGGGTTGTGTCTTTTAACGTGGGCAGGGTAGCCCCAAATCTTAACAACCTTAAGATCAGGCTTCTTCCCTTTCCATATCTCATATGGTGTAGACACTACCGACTTAGTTGGAACTATGTTCAGAAGGTAAGCTGCGGTCTCTAGGGCATATCCCTAGAATAAAATGGGTAGGTCAGCGAAACTCATCATGGACCGTACCATATCTAATAGTGTACGATTCCTCCTTCCAGAGACATCATTGAGCTGAGGTGTATAAGGAGGTGTATGTTAGGATCGAGAGCACTAAGAGGGGGGGGGGGGGTGAATTAGTGCAGCGGAAATCTTTCAGCGATTAAAAACGAAAGCTGCGTTCATTCGATAAAAACTATTTTGATGCAAAAGCTGATTCTAAGATTACTTTTGATTAAGTGCAGTTTACGTCTAAACACAGTTTGCGTCTAAGCGCAGTTTACGCAGTTTGCGTCTGAATGCAGTTTGCGTCTAAATGCAGTTTGCGTCTAAATGCAGATTGTATCTAAGCGCAGTTTGCATCTAAGCGCAGTTTGCGTCTAAGCTCAGATTGCGTCTAAGCGCAGTTTGCGTCTAAACTCAGATTTGGAAAGATCTGAACTTAGACACTCATTCGTAAAAGCGCAGAAGGCAGTTTGCAGTTATAAATGGAATCAAAACGTAAACGTAAACTGTAAAGAAACTCGTTCGTAAAAGCGCAGAAGACAGTTTGCAGTTATAAATAGAATCAAAACGTAAATGTAAACTGCAATGTAAAGATCGTACGAAAACACCGATTTACGTCTGAATGCAGATTCGGAAAGATCAGAACTTAGAGACTTGTTCGTAAAAGCGCAAAGAGCAGTAGCTATGTAGGAGGTTTGCAGTAATGATAAAGTGCTCAAAATAAAAGCAAACCAAAGATTTAGAGTGGTTCGGTCAGTCTTGACCTACTCCACTTTTGGCTTCCTCCACCGACGAGGTCACCGACGTCAACTAGAGGCCTTCCTTCAATAGGCGAAGGCCAACTGCCCTTTTACAGTTTCACTCCTTTTGACGGGCTCAGGAGACAACCCTTACAGAACCTTTCTCTCCTCTCTTTACAACTCAAGACTTGAAGAACAGAAAGAGGAGAACTTTTGGACTTAACACAAATTTGAGCTCTTAAAATCACAGAAAAGATCAAGAATTCGGTGTAGGTCTGTATCTTTTCAGTGCTGAATGGGTGGGGTATTTATAGGCCCCAACCCAGTTCAAATTTGGAGCTCAAAACGATCAAATCCCGGAATTCCGGGATCAGACGGTTGCACCTCTTGGCTGGGGCGGTTGCACCACCCAGTCTCGCTGGGAGACATAGCCTGGGCGGTGCTACCTCCCTGCCTGGGCGGTTGCACCTCCCACAGCAACCTGGGTCCGAATGGGTTGAACCATTCGACCCAATTTGAGTTCTTCAGGGGCCCAATTGCCCCAGGATTAAGCTAATGGGATCACCTCCCATTTCTAACTTAATCAAAGTGCTAACTACGATTATTTCCTAAGACATATTCTGTAGCTTGCTTCGATGCGTCACTCGCTTCTTCCGGCGAGTTTCCGGCGAACTTCCGTCGATCATCCGATGAACCCTTGGTGATGCTCCTGCGGACTTCCGGCAAACTCCTGGACTGCGACGATCCACTTGGCAAGTTCCGACGAGCTCCTTTGGCAAGCTTCTGGACTTCTCGGATTTGTTCCCGCAGAACCTCCGACGACTATCCGAACTTCCGTCGAGCTCTCGAACTCCCAACGTGATCATTGTCATGACTCCGGCGCAACTCTTGCTGCATGTCTTACTTTCATCGTAGTTAATCCTGCACATGTAAACAAAACTTCGATCGAGACAATTAATCCTAAGCAATTAACCAAGTTGTCCGGCATGTCATTGGTCCCTCGACGCTTCGTCCGATTCTTCGGCGCATCGTCCTTTCCTACGGCCTATTGCCCAATCGGCTAGTTGGCTCCGCAACTTCGATATCCTTGGCACAATACCCGCTCTTCTTGGCCCGATGCTCGAGTCCACGGCCTGAAGCCTTCTGTCGATACATCAACCGATCCACCGGCCCGACGTCCAATCTTCTGACATGTTCCTCCGGCACAACATGATTTTCCTACTTTAATTGTCTCATCCTGATCGAGGCATCCTGCGTCACTCAAAACACAGATTAAATCATAAACATATATCAAGTAGTTTCATCATCGAAATACGAGATTCAACAATCTCCCCCTTTTTTATGATGGCAACCACTTGATGATGGAGTTAAACTTAACTCCCGAAGTTTAAACAAACTCCCCCTATCAATATGTCATATTGATAAAACCTTGAATTCAAACTGAATTCAAGTCATTGCAATATTCATCATGAATACTTGCAACATGTCATCATGAACTTATGCATAAACTTATGCATAACATGTCATGTCATCAACATACTTCTCCCCCTTTGTCATCAACAAAAAGGAGAAGTACCACAATCAAGTGTTTGTGATGTAAGTTTAACTCATTGCATGAAAAACATAATATCTATTGTTACCATCATGCAAGTTTGCTATTATTAAATGGCAAGATATCAATATGTAAAATTATGATTTAAGTTCTTGATATCTTAACATGATATGACATTCATAGCACCTATTCATATGAATGCTGCTTTTGATATCTCATCATAATATGGCATTCATAACATCTATTCATATTCTTCAAATATGACACTCATAGTATCAATTTATATATTTCTCCCCCTTTGTCATCAACAACAAGGAGAACTATATAAGCAAATTTTGAATATAAGTGCGATGCCATAAGTTGGTTCATGTCATTTTCCAATAGTGAGTGACAGGATACCAATTATACAAACATCTCGAGGAAAACATGACATGGAGATAGCTTTTATTGCTTCTTCCTTTTTATTTGTTATCTTTTTACATGAAGGAGGAAAGCCATGTGTGAAGTTCAAATTGATAAGATATTAAAGCACACTTCATTTTTGCAAGGATTAAGATATATAAGTGAGTCAAATCCTTGTATATAAAAATATCTTCCTTTTATAAGAGGGAATCATCAAATATGTTTCTCGAAAAATATTTTTCACATGATAAGTGCATTTGCTAGATGATTCCATATGTCAATGATGTGAATTAAACTTGATATGACATATGCTTGTTAAGTTCGGAAGAGGATAATGTATCAAGAAAATCCAAAAATGAAATTTGACACTTTCATACATTCGGACAGGGTTTTACTAGAGATATTCAATTACAATCATGAAGGTAAAACATGCTTATTATCATGGAAATTTTTGTATTCAAGCACATAATTTCCAACATGTAATCATGGCAAGTAATTGTGTAAAATCATTATGGCAATCGAGTGATTTGATCATTCAATCAAAAAAGTCCGAAAAATAATTTTAACACGTTTAATCATTCGGACATATTTTTGCCATAGTTTTTCAAATATAATCATGAAGATAAGGCATGCTCATCATCATGGTAGTATGATAGCAAGTTTACCATATACAAGCTAGCAAAAATTTTCAACATTTTAAGGCCCGCAAGCTAGCAATTTTGAGATGTTCAAGAAAGCAATTTCTTCTCTTTTGAGAAGTGCAATTTTTGCTTTCTTCTTGAATTGTGCAAGCTAGCTATCTCCTCTTTTGTCATTGTAAAAAAGAAGGGAAAAACCCTTTACATCAATTTTTAAATCATGACAAAGGTTAGTATCAATCTTATTTGTGCATCATTATATTTTCAAATTAAAACATGCACATTTTCAAAACATATAAACTCATTATTATATGCATGATTCCAAATCATCATTCATATTATTTCAATCATTGTTTCACTCATCAGTATAGCTTATCATGCATAATATGTAAAACCATCGAACATGATATAAACATTTATTTATTTAATTTTTTTAAGCATTCATGATACACATCATACATTATCATAATAAAAAGCATATGCATCATTCCAAATCGTAAATATTTCAAATCATCATGGTATTAATTTGTCACATTGCATCCTACCATGCATGATCGAAGCTTCTCATTTGCATACATCAAAATAAATTCATGAATATCTCATGCATTCATATCATCACTTGAGGAATATTGAAAAAGAAATAATTGGGTGATGAGATAAATATTTCATGAATACAAAGAATTGCATAAAAATCATATCATGAAAACAAGGAATACAAGTCACAATCATTCAAGAGAAAAATCATCATTCATTTTCAATTCATTCAATTTGATAAATCAAGATCATGATTTTGATAAAACTCATTTCAAATTTAAATCATCAAAATCATTTTTATGGCTCACAAAATTTATAACATAAATAGATTCATGATTTCATTGATAATATATTTTCCCCCTTTTTAAGTGTTTCATTTTAAGTAGTCGATTTCATGTTAGCATGCCTTTTCATTTATGAAAACATGCATCAATTTTTTTTTTTTTTAAAGCCACTATTATTATCATGAAAATCGATAATCCATAAATATCAAGAATCATCATACATAATTTCAAAAATATATACTCATTAATCATAACTTCAAATTAAACATGATTTCATATACTCAAAATCGATAAATAACAATGGAAATCAACATGATACACATTATTACTTCTCAACCACATATAGCATGATTTCATAAGGTATTTTTAATCAAAATCATTTTGTTTATCATAAACATGCAATTTTCATGATTATTTTCAAAATTACTAGAATGATAAGCATGATTCCTAATTGTTTGTATTTTCATTATAAAAT
Source organism: Musa acuminata AAA Group (assembly GCF_036884655.1). Lineage (NCBI taxonomy): Eukaryota > Viridiplantae > Streptophyta > Magnoliopsida > Zingiberales > Musaceae > Musa > Musa acuminata. The sequence goes on along the minus strand of NC_088358.1, from coordinate 18,868,251 downwards.
TATTAAACATGCAATTTTCAAGAAAATTAAATAAAAAAGAAAAATGCTTTATGAAAAGCATCATATAATTTCAAAGTAAATTAAAGGCATTTTGATTACCTCAACGTCAAAAGGCGTAAAGGCGTAGTTTGCCACCTCGCCTTTGTTGATTTTCTCGTCTTCGGAGGAGCTCGATTCATCCCAATTTTTGTTCTTCTTCTTGCGTTCAAGGCAAGTAGTTCCGTTCTTTTTACTTTTTAATTTTTGTTTCATTTGTAGTTTAAGTTCACCATCACTTGAGCTTATGCTCGAGTGGTCTTCAAATGTTCTATGTCCCAAATCCTTCCTGTTCTTTGGAAGGTGGTTCTCAAGTTCTTCACGTGCATTGCATGTCATTTCATATGTGATCAGTGAACCAATTAGTTCTTCAAGTGGAAAAATATTTAAATCTTTTGTTTCTTGTAAAGCCGTTATTTTTGAATCCCACTTCTTAGAAAGAGAACGCAAAATCTTGTTCACAAGTTCAGAATTCGAAAAACATTTGCCAAGAGCTCTTAAACCATTGACGACATCCGTAAAACGGGTGTACATGTCACCAATGGTTTCACTTGGCTTCATTTGAAAAAGCTCGAAATCATGCAGTAAAATATTAACTTTCGAGTCTTTGACTCTACTAGTTCCCTCGTGCGTGATTTCAAGAGTGCGCCAAATATCGAAAGTCGTTTCGCACAAAGAAACCCGATTGAACTCATTTTTGTCCAAAGCGCAAAATAAGGCATTCATAGCCTTTGCGTTTAAAGAAAAATGCTTCTTCTCTAAATCCGACCATTCGATCATTGGAAGAGAAGACTTTGAAAAACCATTCTCGACAAGATTCCAGAGTTCAACGTCCATAGAAATAAGAAAAATCCTCATTCGGGTCTTCCAATAGGTGTAGTCCGTCCCATTAAACATGGGTGGACGTGTAATGGAATGGCCCTCTTGGTTTCCGGCGTAAGCCATATCTCTTGGGTTTTAATCCGTTTGAGAGTTAACCGGGCTCTGATACCAATTGTTAGGATCGAGAGCACTAAGAGGGGGGGGGGGTGAATTAGTGCAGCGGAAATCTTTCAGCGATTAAAAACGAAAGCTGCGTTCGTTCGATAAAAACTATTTTGATGCAAAAGCCGATTCTAAGATTACTTATGATTAAGTGCAGTTTACGTCTAAACACAGTTTGCGTCTAAGCGCAGTTTACGCAGTTTGCGTCTAAATGCAGTTTGCGTCTAAATGCATATTGCGTCAATGCAGATTGCGTCTAAGCGCAGTTTGCATCTAAGCGCAGTTTGCGTCTAAGCGCAGTTTGCGTCTAAGCGCAGTTTGCGTTTAAGCGCAGATTGCGTCTAAGCGCAGTTTGCGTCTAAACTCAGATTCGGAAAGATCTAAACTTAGACACTCGTTCGTAAAAGCGCAGAAGGCAGTTTGCAGTTATAAATGGAATCAAAACGTAAACGTAAACTGCAAAGAAACTCGTTCGTAAAAGCGCAGAAGACAGTTTGCAGTTATAAATAGAATCAAAACGTAAATGTAAACTGCAATGTAAAGATCGTACGAAAACACCGATTTACGTTTGAATGCAGATTCGGAAAGATCAGAACTTAGAGACTTGTTCGTAAAAGCGCAGAGAGCAGTAGCTATGTAGGAGGTTTGCAGTAATGATAAAGTGCTCAAAATAAAAGCAAACCAGAGATTTAGAGTGGTTCGGTCAGTCTTGACCTACTCCACTTTTGGCTTCCTCCACCGACGAGGTCACCGACGTCAACTAGAGGCCTTCCTTCAATAGGCGAAGGCCAACTGCCCTTTTACAGTTTCACTCCTTTTGACGGGCTTAGGAGACAACCCTTACAAAACCTTTCTCTCCTCTCTTTACAACTCAAGACTTGAAGAACAGAAAGAAGAGAACTTTTGGACTTAACACAAATTTGAGCTCTTAGAATCACAGAAAAGATCAAGAATTCGGTGTAGGTCTGTATCTTTTAAGTGCTGAATGGGTGGGGTATTTATAGGCCCCAATCCAGTTCAAATTTGGAGCTCAAAACGATCAAATCCCGGAATTCCGGGATCAGGCGGTTGCACCTCTTGGCTGGGGCGGTTGCACCGCCCAGTCTCGCTGGGAGACATAGCCTGGGCGGTGCTACCTCCCTGCCTAGGCGGTGCTACCTCCCTGCCTGGGCGGTTGCACCTCCCACAGCAACCTGGGTCCGAATGGGTTGAACCATTCGACCCAATTTGAGTTCTTCAGGGGCCCAATTGCCCTAGGATTAAGCTAATGGGATCATCTCCCATTTCTAACTTAATCAAAGTGCTAACTACGATTATTTCCTAAGACATATTCTGCAGCTTGCTTCGGTGCATCACTCGCTTCTTCCGGCGAGTTTCCAGCGAACTTCCGCCGATCATCCGATGAACCCTCGGTGATGCTCCTGCGGACTTCCGGCAAACTCCTGGACTGCGACGATCCACTTGGCAAGTTCCGATGAGCTCCTTTGGCAAGCTTTTGGACTTCTCGGATTTGTTCCCGCAGAACCTCCGACGACTGTCCGAACTTCCGTCGAGCTCTCGAACTCCCAACGTGATCATTGTCATGACTCCGGCGCAACTCCTGCTGCATGTCTTACTTTCATCATAGTTAATCCTGCACATGTAAACAAAACTTCGATCGAGACAATTAATCCTAAGCAATTAACCAAGTTGTCCGGCATGTCATTGGTCCCTCGACGCTTCATCCGATTCTTCGGCGCATCGTCCTTTCCTGCGGCCTATTGCCCAATCGGCCAGTTGGCTCCGCAACTCCGATATCCTTGGCACAATACCCGCTCTTCTTAGCCCGATGCCCGAGTCCACGACCCGAAGCCTTCTATCGATACGTCGACCGATCCACCGGCCCGACGTCCAATCTTCTGACATGTTCCTCCGGCACAACATGATTTTCCTGCTTTAATTGTCTCATCCTGATCGAGGCAACCTGCGTCACTCAAAACACAGATTAAATCATAAACATATATCAAGTAGTTTCATCATCAAAATACGAGATTCAACAGTGTCCATTAGGATAATATCCCGTGGTCCTTGAGGAACTGAGTAAACTATGTACTTAAGTAATCACCTCCTCAATCTGATCGAAGAGTTTTGATACTCTTTCCAATCTGGTTCTCCACCTCATTCTTATACTCTCGAATTTCTCAAAGGCCTCGGACTTGTACTTCATTAAGTACACATATCCATACCTTGAGAAATCATTAGTAAAGGTAATGAAGTAGGAGTAACCACCAATGGCATGAGTTGACATGGGTCCACATACATCACTATGTATGAGTTCCAACAGCTAAGTGGCTCTCTCTCCAGTTCCACTAAATGAAGAGTTGGTCAGTTTTCCACGAATGCAAGGCTCATAAGTTGCATATGACACATGGTCGAATGGATCTAGATATCCATCATTTAGCAACTTTTGAATCATTCTTTCATGGATGTGACCTAGCCTACAATGCCATAGGTATGCACTGTTCACCTCATCTCGTTTCCTCTTAGACACTTAGATTCATGATATGTGGAGTAGTGTCTTGCATAAACAAACCTTTATGCAATATTCCTCTCGTCAGTCTCCCCTCGGCTTTGCTAGAATTTACAATAAATTGTAGATGTGATAAGCAATACTGGTATCCAATACCAATGCACTATCACAAAAATCTGACAATTGGAGATTGATCATGAATGTACCTGAAGCTTCTCCAAGCTTCTATTTCGCCCTTTCTGCAAGGTACTCTTTGCAATTCCTCTTCCAGTGCCCATCTTTACCACAGTGGAAGCACTTGCCTTTGTCCTTTGCTGGATCTTTCTTAGCAACCTTTACTTTACCTGGTTTGCCCTTGCCCTTTCCCTTCTTAAGGGGCCTTTCTGCTTTCCTTTTCTTTCTGGTCTCACTAGTGTGGAGAACTGACTTCTCTTTCTTAATAGTACTCTCTGCCTCCCTCAACATATTGATGAGCTCTAGGAGAGTCACCTCAAGCTTGTTCATATTAAAATTCATTATGAACTGTGAAAAGGAATCTGGTAGGGACTCAAGCACAATGTCCACACACAAGTTATCCTCTAGGACCATTCCTAGACCTGTGAGTTTCTCTATCCACTCAATCATCTTTAGGACATGGTTCTGAACCGGTGTCCCCTCAGTCATCCTAGCGCGGAAAAGGCTCTTAGATATCTCATATCGCTGAGTCCTTCCCTGTTCCTCAAACAATTTATGGACATGTAGGAGAATGGATCTGGCATCCATCTTTTCATGTTGTCTCTGTAACTCAGGAGTCATAGAGCCCAACATATAGCACTAAGCAAGAGTGGAGTCATCAATGTACTTCATGTAGCGAGCGATCTCATCCTCGCTTGCCCCTTCTTCGGGCGTAGGCATCACTGTATCAAGGACGTACACGATTTTCTCCGCTGTGAGAACAATTCTCAAGTTACGGAGCCAATCCGTATAATTTGGACCAGTGAGGCGGTTGACATCAAGTATGTCACATAAGAGATTTGAAAGCGACATTTTCTGAAAATAAAGATGCAGCAGAAATGAATAACATGCAGATTTTGCAAGAAATAAACTATCAAGATATGGACTTCTATCTTAATATGCTCCCACTATTTTACTAACGAGTCACGCGACACCCTCAGCACGTGAAACAGAAGTCTCCGGCAGACTTCTAGTGGGGATCAGGATCCAATCAGCGTCTTAGTGTAACCTCGAGGGACTCGACCAATCACACTAAGCCTAAAAGGTAGGCAACTCTTGCCGATCACAACTTCTTGTGATTCCCGTCCTGTTCAGCCTCCGAATCACCATGGCCTCGAGGGACTCGACCAAGCATGATGCTCGGTTAAGTCAACACCTTCATTACAAGATGAGTCTGATTTGATGATATTCCCTCTAGGGACTCGACCAAGCATACCATGCCCTCAGGTCACCGGTGACATCTCTATGTCGTAAGCAAGATAGCGAATCGCGATATAGGTGAGTCTCGAGGGACTCGACCAACTCAACCTACACCGAGAATCGGTTCCTACTTATAACGATGGAAGGCCACGTGGGTCAATCTAATTGCCTCACGTTTACCGACTTAATATTATCGAGAGATGTTTCTATGATTTGGTCTCCTAATATGACATGTCACACATATACATATTTAATATATATCTACATTGCATGCAAATATATATACATATCTAGTATGTGTATAAGCAATCACACCAGATGATCATGGACCATAACCTAATATGATTAGGCCCGAGCCAGTAGGCCTAATCACTCACATCAAGATCTATGTGTGCAACGGTGCATCTCCATGCCCTGTGATCGTCCATCTCGTCCTCGTCGGTTCCGTCGACATCTTGATGCATCTTCATGCATCACGATCGTCCGTCTCGTGGGTCCCGCTATCGCATCCACGCTCCCGCTGTGCCACCTCATGTGATTACAACTTAATCATAGGCACGTAGGCCCGACAATAAACGAGAAATATAATGGAGGCTCGCAGACCTCAATAATAATAATCACAAGTACACACATCACACGGTCCATGATCATCCGTCCACACATCATACATCACATGTATAAATAATCATCATCATGTAGGACTACTAGATAATAATAAAAATAATAATCAACTAAACCTTTTAATTAATTAATATTTTCTGAAATCAAGGACATGTAGGGAATTTCTCAATTCCTAAGGGTATTTTCATAATTTGGACAAAAGACAGAAACTGAAATTTCTCAAATTCACAAGGGCAAAACTATCTTTTTGCCCAAAACCCTAATTCCCTCTTACTACTACCGCCGCCGCCACCTGCTGGCAGTGGCCTGTGCGGCGGGGCGAGGGCGCTGCCCTCGCTTGCAGGCGGCACGTCCGCTGGCGACACTGCCGCTGCAGGTGGGCGCCCCCGCGGGCGGTTCTGTCGGCGGGGCAACACCCGCAGGCGGTGCTGTCCCGCCGGGCGGTCGCCCCTGTGGGGGGGGTTTCGCCCGCGGGAACAGCGGCGCTTGCCGCCGCTGCCCTGCGGCGCCTCACCCCACGGGAGAAGCGGTCGCATGTGCCTGCGGCGCCTCTGCTCGCGGGCTGCCAGCCCCGCCGGACGCAAGCCTGTTGTAAGCAGGCCGCCGGCCGGCTGCTGTAGACGCAGCCCCTATGCTGCCTGCATGCGGTTGCGCTACACGCACGTAGATCGAGGGCAACAATTGTTGTTGCCCTATCTCACTTTTGCGTCAACGATTTTGACGTCAAAAGTTTTTCCTAAACACAACATATGCAGTTCAAAACCAATCATTCGCACGAACAATCTGGCTCTGATACCAATGTTGGGAAATCTTGGGGGCGACATCACATGCGCAGCGGAAGAACAAGAAAACAAAATCCCCGATTCCCAAAGAGATGTTCGTCGTCATGCGAAGATTGGTGCGCAAAATCCGCGAAACTTAAAACTGCGTATAGAGTAGATTGTGTTACCTAGGGAGATCGTATATCCCTGTTTCCTTGCAGGATCCTTAGGAGAGGGTGAAGGAGGTCAAGCGTCCTCCTCTCTAGCGGTGATCCACACAACAAGGTTGCGACGACGCTCCTCAAAACTCCAAGCCTGCTCTAAGGTGGAGAGGGAGAGGAGAATAAGAAAGGCAAGCAAAGGCTCTAGCCTATGAGGCTCTGAATCCCTCCTATTTATAGAGGTCCCCTGTCAAACCCTAATGGGTCCTCCCCTAGTGGGTATTGGATCTGCATCCAATAAGACAAGGGCTCCGTCGGATATCTCATATCCGAACCTCTACTCATCGCAATGCCTACCATATGTGTGTGACCCTCTAGGCCCAATATCGAGCTGGCCGTGAGTCATACCTATCAGAACTCCTTCTAACTCAGTGAATTATTATCTCTATAATAATTCACTCGACTCATCGACTATGGACGTACTAGGCCACTACGTCGTAGTCCCCAGACGATACAGGGGAATCCAATCCATTGGACCTATCTGTCCTCAGTTACCGTGTACCTATAGTCCCTCATCCATCTAATATCACAGAGACCGTATATCGAGCATGGTGCTGTCAGACTCATACGGTTTCTACTCGAGTCTCGCTCTAATCGGATTCTCCCGGAGAACTCTTTCTCTCTCAACCCGAATGACCCTGGCTAGGGATTTGTCTGAGCAAGAACACATGGGATATTCCTCTCATGACGCCGAGAGTGGATGATCCTCTATCGACAGTCAATAGCCCTCGTAAGGTTGACTACCACTCCCAATGACCAATTGTACTAGATTTGGGATAGCCAAACCTATAAGTCTGGTATCAAAGAGTGGAGCACTGGAGCACTCATACAGGACATCCTTGGTGTCTCAAGGCTAAGGACCAAATACAGCACTAGGACTACGGAATCGCTGTCTGACAATAAGGTATCATCAACCATCCAGCATTCCGTAAGCGAATCAATCAGTGAACTCATTCTCCAATGAACACCTGTACTGTATCCCTAGTGTCCTTACACGAGCAATTATGAGACCAGCTGCATCCATCATATGGACGGGTATTCAGCACACCAGTCTATCCGGTTATCACAATATCCCTCTCGAGTAACCTATGACCGGGATTATTTAGGATATGTGTTTAAAGGTGAATCGATCTCATTATCGTGATCTCATCACGATCCGATTCCCATTGCACAAATCCAAGGACATCACAATATATATATGCATATATGCAATAGTTATAAAGTGATATACGCCAAAATATAATAAGTAAAAAGATTATGCATCAAGTCACACGTGCCATCACTCACATGATTGGCTTGCTGGGCACCTATGACTAGCACCTTAGGACCTACAAAAGAGAGAACGGGATAGAGAAAACGCCTCATTCGGGATCCACAAGCAAACATTTCTGAAAACACTTCATAAACAAAGCAAATTACAAATAGACTTTACAAGCTCTGAACAGTTACACAACAAAGGGTAAAATGGTCTATTACAGACCAAATAAAATGGGACTATTAAGCCTTCAACTGTCCTTCTACATGCTAGTCAAAGTATGAACATACCAATAGACACGGACATACATAAGCATTACATCAAACATCCTATTTAGAAGTTTGTCCGTGACAAGGTACAGCGCAATGGTTGGGTCTCGAGCTTCGTAGCTTCCATTGACATGTCCCGCCACCAGTTGAGAGTCGCTGAAGGCCTCGAGGTCATCCACATGCATTTCTAGGGCGAGGCGCAGTCCGTGGAGTAACGCCTCATACTCGGCTTCATTGTTGGTGGCCATGAATCGTAGCTGAAGCGACCATTCGTAGGTTTCTCCAGTTGGGCTTCTGAGGATGAGTCCGGTCCCTGCTCCCTCGGTGGTCGCTGACCCATCCACATGTAGGGTCCATGTGCGCTCGCCATGTTCTTATCCAACGGTATTACCCTCGGGGGTTAGTTCGGAGATGAAGTCGGTCAATACTTGAGCTTTTATGGCCGTCTTGGGGGCGTATTAGATGTCGAACTCGCATAACTCAACTGACCACCATAGCATCCGACCTGATGCATCGAACTTTGAGAAGATTTGCCGTAGGGGTTGGTCGGTTATCACCTTGATTGTGTGAGCTTGGAAATATGGTTGTAGCTTTTGGGCCATCTTTATCAGTGCGAGGATCAATATCTCAATCGGGGGGTATCGTACCTCGAGTCCGATGAGAACATGGCTGACATAATAGATGGGTTGCTATGCCCATGATGCATATCGGGTTAACAACGAGTTGACCACCCATTCCGCGGCCGCCAAGTACAGACTAAGGGCTTCGCCCGGCTCTGGTGACACAAGTCAGGGCAGTTGAGCGAGATGCACCTTGAGTTTCCGGAAGGCCCCCTCGCATTCCTGGTTCCATGTGAAGGTGTCGGTCTGTCAGAGTGCTCGGAAGAAGGGGAGGTGCTTGTCTCCTGATCGTGATATGAACCTACTAAGCGCTACCAGCCTCCCGGCGAGGCATTGTACTTCCTTGATAAAGCGCGGAGGCTTCATTTCTATTATGGCCCAAACCTTCTTTGAATTTGCATCTATTCCTTTCTGATGGATGATGAACCCAAGAAATTTTCCCGAATGGACCCCGAAGACACACTTTGATGGATTTAAGCGCATGCCGAACCGCTTGACGGTCCGGAAGGTCTCCGCTAAATCGGCCAGGTGTGTGTTTGCCAACTTGCTTTTTACGATCATATCGTCGACGTACACCTCCATATTTCTCTCGAGTTGTTTGAACAGCTCATTGGCCATTCTTTGATATATTGCCTCAGCGTTCTTCAGACCGAAGGGCATTATTTTGTAGCAATATACTCCCCTATCGGTATTAAAGGCGATGTGCTCCTGGTCTCGCAGTGCCATTCGGATCTGGTTATATCCCGAGAACGCATCCATAAACATCAGAAGTTCATAGCCTGCGGTGGTGTCAACCAACTGATCTACCCTCGGGAGTGGATAGCAATCTTTGGGGCAAGCTCGGTTGAGATCGGTGTCGTTAACACACATCCTTTAGCTTCCATTATGTTTCTTAACAAGGACTACATTTGACAACTACCGAGGATATTTCACCTTGGGTATGAATCCTGGCTCTTTAAGGTGATCGACCTCGTCACTGATTGCCTTTTGTCAGTCGGGAGTGAACTTCCTCGGCTTTTGCTTCACTGATCTAGCCTCGGGGTGGATGTTGAGGTGGTGCTGGGTCACCCCCGGGTCAATTCCAAGCATATCCTTTGAGGACCATGCAAACACATCAGCATTTTCCTTTAGGAAATTAATGAGCTAGAGCTGGTTTACTTCGGGGAGTGTTGTCCCGATTTTCACGGTCAAGTCGGGTCAGTTCCTCTTCAAGGGTACCTCGGTGAGTTGCTCAGGGGGCTGCAAGTGCATCGGTCTCCCGGCTTCCTCACATGGATTCGGGACTTGACGGGGGCATGACTTCTCCAAGAGAGTGACCGCTATAAGGTAGCACTGCCTTGATTCTCCCGCATCACTTCAGGATTCCCCGACCCCTACCGAAGTTGGAAATTTGATGGCTCGGTGGTAGGTGAAAACCACTGCTTTCAGTTTGTTGAGTGTAGGGCGACCGACGATGAAGTTGTAGGTTAAGGGTAGATCGACTACCATGAAGGTAGTCATTATTGTCTTGGCTCTCGGTTCTTCCCCAATAGTGATAGGGAGGATGGTGGTCCCAAGGGGGGAGATGGAATCCCCCATGAACCCGGTGAGCGCCAACCCCATGGGGGTGAGGTCCCCATCAGTTAGGTTGAGCTTTTTGAAGGTGTCGAGGTATAGCATGTTGGCAAAGCTCCCGGCGTCGACCATTACTCTTTTTACCCGTGCGTTGGCGATCCGGATGGAGATCACCAAAGCATCGTCATGGTGGGAGCGTTCAACCTCTTCGGTTCCAAAGGTGATGTCGGGCTCGGACTCGGGTCTGGGGCATTTCTCCACCATGCTGGGGCATAGGCCTTCCTCACATTCGTGCTACTACCGTCGACCGTCGGTCCACCGACGATGACATCGATTTGTTTCTCGACAGGGCCCCTGAGATGCAGGGATGCTTCCATCGGTTCCTTGAGGTAGCGCCCGAGGTGACCTCTCTGGATCAATTCTTCAATCTGATTTTGGAGGTCGTGGTAGTCTTCTGTGTCATGGCCATAGTCCCGATGGAACCTGCAATATTTAGATCGGTCTTTGTGAGTAGCCTTCAAGGGGTTGGGTTGTCATAGGAGACCTTTCTCCCTGATCTGGAGGAAGATCTCGATATGAGATGTGTTCAGGGGGAGAGGCGGAGGCCTCGGGAGTAGCTGATCGGGTTGGTCGGGCCTCCTATAGGGCTATACCGATGGTGTCAAAGTTGCTCCTCGGGCCGACTCCACTCTCGGCCTCTTACTATCCTCGCACCTTCCTATCATCAGGGTTTCGACAACGATATACTGGTTGGCGTGCTGGAGCATCTCAGGGATGGTTACGGGCGGCTTCTTAATCAACGACCAAAAGAACCTAGAGGGTCTCAGGCCCATCAGAAATGCCTACATGATCAAAGAGGGATGAGCATCTGGGAACCCCCAAACTTCAGCGACGAAGTGCACCATGAATTGAGAAAGTGATTCATCTTTGCATTAGGATAATGCAAGCAGTGTGACCATGGAAGGTCGAGGTCGCACGCTAGCTAGGAAGTTTTGCTAGAACTCCCTTGCAAGTTGATCAAAGGATGAGATCGAGGACGGCCGCAGTCGGCTAAACCACGCCCGTGCCAGTCCTCTAAAGGTGGTCGGGAAGGCTCGACACATCAGGGCATCGGAGGTGCTGTAAAGGGCCATTTGAGACCGAAACATGACAACATGCTCCTAGGGGTCGGAGCCGCCATCGTATATTTCCAACACCAGGAGTCTGAAGTTGAGTGGCACAGGCTTATCTTGGATTTTCTGGATGAACGAGGATCCAACCGAGCTACTTTCACCCATTTCGTTGCATGATTTGTGGAACTCACACCGGAACGTGTCTAGGCGGCAATTAACCATGGATAGCCGGACCCTTAATGAGTCATCCATCAAGTCTGATGACAAGGTGTCGGGCTCGAGGACAGGTGTGGCAGCTCGGTGAGGTGCGGGCGGGCTTTGCTCGAGAAGACTCCTTGGGGTTGATGCATGGTCTCAGGCTTCTCTTGTCCCGACTCGTTCCCCGCTTAGCCTTTGCTGTGTCGGGTCAGTTGGGGGAGCTAATAGCTACATGATCTGCGGAATGAGCAGGACGATCGTCTGCATCATTCCCACCAAAGTTTGTACTTGCTTGGCCAGGCCAAGGAACGCCTCGGGCGAAACGACCGAGGGTCTTGTGGTATACCCGGGGGGAGAAAGCCCTAGATCATTGAACAGGCGCTAGTAGTGATCCGACGTCGGGGCCGGGATCCCCCCGTCCCTAAGGACAGGGAGGGGCTGATCTCCAAGTCTGAAAGGGGGGTGACCAGCCGGTGGTTCTCTCTCGGGGTGAACTCCTGTGGGGTGCTCCTACGACATCGACCCTCCTTAATAAGCAGATAAGATTTTCTCAAGGCAGTTGAGGAAATCTCTAAGCAGTTGAGAAAAATCCTCCATGCTGAATGTGTATAACCTCCCTATTGAGTGTGTATAAATAGCTATTAAGAGCTCACTATCAAAATGAACTAGACAATTATATCTTATACATTTCATAGTTTCTTCTACAATTTCTATCTTTCTATATTCTTCGTTTAATTTTTATCATGGTATCAGAGCCTTCTTCCTTGCGGATGTAGGTAGCTCTGCTGAAGCCTTCTACTGCTCCTCTTTTCTATTCAGTTAGAAAGGGCAGTGCTGCTGCTTACCTCTCCTCCGGTGTCGCTGCTTCCTGTTCCGGAGTCGGAGACTGCTCGGCCACCTCCTACCCTCACAAGAACCTCACCTATACTACCATGGTGGCCGTCGTCCTTACAATTGCTCCTCGGCCACCAACGAGTCATTTGCCAATTATGTGATAAAGTCGGACACTCCACAAAAGTCTGTCGGTCTCACCCCAGAATCCCTGCTCCATCACAGTGGCCTCAAGTGAATTTTATGGCTACTCCAACTCCTACCTAACCTAATTGGATTGTGGACTCGGGCGCTTCTCATCACATCATATCTGATCTTCAAAACTTGTCCATCTACAACAACTATGACAAAAATGAAGATATCATCATCAGTGATGGTAAAAGAATTCCTATTACTCATTCTGGTTCCTCAATACTTAGTTCACTTACCATAACTTTTACACTCGATGATGTTCTGTGTGCACCTAACATTAAAAGAAACCTCATTTCCGTTTCTCAATTCTGTAAACAAAATAACACCTCAATTGAATTATTTCCTAACTTTTTTTCTTGTCAAGGATTTGAGCACAGGGGCATTCTTAATCCAGGGCCAGAACAAAGACAACATTTATGAGTGGCCATCCGCTTCGCAAATTACCCTTCCTACTGCTCACTCTTCAATCGTAGCTCCGGTTGATGTATGGCATCGTCGTCTTGGTCATCCCTCCCCTTTTATCCAGCAAAAATTACTTTCTTGTTATTCTCTTCCTACCTTGAAAATCAATAGCACTGTCAATCATTGCGATGCTTATCTTTGCAATAAAAGTTATAAACTGCCTTTTGGGACAACCTCTATTTCTTGCTCTAAACCATTTGAAATCATTTATACCAACGTGTGGGGCCCTGCCTCAATTCGTTCTTTTGACAAGTTTCGCTTTTATGTCATTTTTGTAGACTATTTTACTAAATACATATGGTTATATCCTTTCCACCATAAGTTTGATGTTTCTATAGTATTTACCAACTTTCAAAAGTTGGTCGAGAATTTTTTTCAATCTTCCATTAAAACATTTTACTCTAATGGCGAAGGCGAATATCAAGCCCTCACATCCTGTCTCTCTGCTTGTGGTATACAACACCTCAAGTCACCCCCACATACTCCCCAATTGGTTGGCTCTGCCGAACGCAAACATCGGCATATCGTTGAAATTGGTCTCTCCCTTCTACATCAAGCATCCGTGCCACCACCTTTTTGGTCAGTAGCTTTTCAAACTGCAATTTATCTCATTAATTATATGCTCACTCCAGTCTTACAATACCAATCACCATTTGAAAAATTATTCCACAAGCTTCCAAACCTTCATAAACTTAAAGTTTTTGGCTGTTTATGTTATCCATGGCTCCGTCCCTATGCGTCACATAAGCTAACACCACGGTCTAAGCCTTGCACTTTTATAGGCTACTCTCTTGAACATAATACTTTTTGATGCTATGAACCCCAAACTAAAAAAGTCTTTATATCACGTCATGTTATTTTTGAGAAGTCTGTCTTTCCTTTTCAAAATAATCCTACCATGCAAACTACTCCGATAAACATGCATCACTGGAATATCCCTCCGATCTCATCACATGAATCTCCAATGACACCATCCAGTCCTTACCCTCAAGATCTGCATACTACTATTACTCTAGTTCAACAGCTTCTTACTCCTTCTATTTCTCCACTCCCTTCCTCACAAGTTTCCCATATTAATGAAGTAATACCCTCAGCAACATTGCCACTGGCTTTACCTTCTCCTAGACCTAGTGACATTGTCGTGCCGACGGTTGGCCCGGTCCATGACAGTGACTCGCCCTCGGCTATACCACCAACATAATCTACCACTTCTATCCCCCCTAGACATCCAATGACAATATGCTCCAAAAGTGGTATTATCAAACCACGTCAAGTCCTTGACTTACATGCTATAACAAGTTCCTCCACTGAGGCTAGTGAATCTACTACAATCACTCAAGCTCAAAAATCTTCTTACTAGTGTAAACCCATGTGTGACGAATATGATGCTCTCCTCCATAACTCTACATGGACCTTAGTACCCTTTCATCACACACAAAATATCATCAGGTGTAAATGGGTCTTTCGAATTAAGCGAAACCCAGACGGATCCGTTGCTAGATATAAAGCACATCTAGTCGCCAAAGGGTTTCATCAATGATCTGGTGTCGACTTCACAGAGATATTTAGTCCCATTGTTAAACCCACAATAATCCGTCTTATCCTGAGTTTGGTCATCTCAAAGGGCTAGCACATACAACAATTGGATGTTAACAATACCTTTTTACAGGGGACACTTACTAAAGATGTTTTTATGCAGCAACCTCTTGGTTTCGTTCATCCTCAATATCCGAGGCATGTCTGCAAACTTCAAAAAGCTATTTATGGACTTCGTCAAGCTCCAAGGGCTTGGTATAATGAGCTTGGCTCGTTTTTTACCTCAATTAGCTTCATCAATTCCAAGTCTGATACCTCATTATTCATTTGTCAGCACAATGGAAGCATAATATATCTTTTAGTATATGTGGATGATATTATTGTCACAGGAAATGATCCTTTGAAGACTCAGGCATTTCTAAAGCACTTGGCCGATCGATTCTCCCTAAAAAATCTAGGAACTTTAAGCTACTTTTTGGGAGTGGAAGTAACATTTACATCTTCAGGTCTCTTCCTATCACAAAGAAAGTATATTCAAGATTTATTATCAAAGACAAACATGTAGGATGTGAAAGAGGTTTCAAGATTTATTATCAAAGACAAACATGTAGGATGCGAAAGAGGTTACAACTCCTCTCTCTACCAGTGAATCACTTAAATTATGTGATGGAAGTCTTACTACAGATTCGACTCAATATCGACAAGTCCTTGGCTCCTTATAGTACTTGGCTCTCACCCGTCCAGATATTTCATTTGCCGTCAATAAATTGTCGCAATTCATGCATCGACCATCTACTACGCATTGGTCTGCGATCAAACGAATTTTGTGGTATCTTAAAGGGACTCTTAATCATGGTATTTTTTTTCGCAAAAATACTTCACTCCATCTCCATGCCTTTGCTGATGCTGATTGGGCAAGGAACTTTGATGATAGAACATCTACGTCAGGATACATTATCTTCCTTGGAGCTACTCCAATCAGTTAGAGTTCTAAAAAACAAAAGACGGTTGCACGATCTACAACTGAAGCTGAATACCGTGCCATTGCCACCACCGTTGCTGAACTCAATTGGGTCACAAATCTGCTCAAGGAACTCAACGTCAACTCCACAGTTATTCCTACAATATATTGTGATAATATTGGAGCTACCTACTTATGTGCTAATCTAGTGTTTCATTCCAACTAGCAGACTCACTCACAAAGGCTCTCGCTTGTAAACTTTTTTCATCTCATCGGTCCAAGATCGGCATCCTTGATGGAAGCTCAATCTTGCGGGAGCATGATAAGCAGATAAGATTTCCTCAAGGCAGTTGAGGAAATCTCTAAACAGTTGAGAAAAATCCTCCATGCTGAATGTGTATAACCTCCCATGTATAAATAGTTATCAAGAACTCACTATCAAAATGAACTAGACAATTATATCATTTAATTTTTATCACTTCTAGCGCCAAAAATATTAGTGAACAAATGCACCGTGGCTAGTGAGTCAGCACGACTAGGTCCACGGGTCGATGTCGGGAGTCTTACGATCGATCGAACGGGGATCCGAGGCTGATCACACCCGTGGGTCGGGATACCACGTTCGTCTAAGGGGGGCACCTCTCGGTCTGAATGCCGATATCGTCTTTGGGAGGGCATCGCTTTCGGGGATGATCGCACTCCTGCACAGAAGGCCCTCATTGGGTGGTCCCTGACTTTGGCCCCTCGATGATTAAGTTAGTGCTTCGTCCTCTCTCTTTTTTCTCCTCCTCTTGGCCAGATGCCGGTCATGTGTTTTTATACTATTGTACGAGGGTCAGCCATATGTGGGTTTGGCATGGTGGCCGATCCTCGAGGGGCGAGGTAGTACCTTCATGTGGCCGTCGTCCCGGAATGCATGGAACGGTACCATACGACATTGTCCTGAGTTTTCCGGGATGAGATGTGCCGAGGAGTGCCTTGGTACGGATCCTATTTGGTGCATGGAAGTACTCCTTGTGCTAACTTGGCGAGGGCATGGTGTGCATCGATTGCGACGTGGCTGAGATCTAAAATATTCCTCATCACTGTGATAGAAAGAAGTCCGCATAGTTAAATACTATTCCTCTTAATAAGCAACCCTTTAGTTTTCTCTCCGATGGATAAAACCTCAGAATATGAGTTGCATCCATTTTGCTTGATTAATATAGTTTTCTTTTCCAGAAAAGACAAAAAGGATATCAGACACTCACTAGCAAAAGCAGATGAAGACCATTCTTTCACTTTTCTGTTTGTTCTACCTGTTCTTCAACTGGTCCGTCTTCTAGGCTTCTATCTCCTTCCAGCTTTTATTTTTATGATTCCTCAAGCCTGACACTCCAAACTGTCATTGTCAAAACCATTTTTAAGATGATCTTAGGTGATCGAAAGTTTGAAGCTCCTCTTAGCTTTGATGTTTGCTGACTTAGTTTGAAGATTAGAATATTACTCATATCAATTCAAACTCTGTATGTTGTTTTTGTTCAGTGTCTTTTTCACTTCAAAATATACAAATGATCGACTCTTTTCTTTATATTTTATCCTATCTAATACAAGTGAAGATGATTTTCTCAATCTCATCTCATCTTGTATTTCCGCAACACTTCTAATTTTGTTTCATATAGGAATTGAAAGTAGAATTGAATAATTTTTTAACGACTGATCATAAACTTTGGAGTTGAGTATTTTAAACCAATGATTCAACACTTCTAATTTTGTTTCATATACGAATAATATAGAGGCTTTAGGGTGGAGGAGATTGTGACACTCCAAACATAGTCACATATCAAAGTTGAAGTAAAATTAAATGAATTTGTAAGGATTTGATGAGTCTACTACTATAATATTTTGAAATCTTCGTTAAGATGACTTTAAATTATTCGTTCGGTAAAATTTGCTCAATAGATAGCCTTTGTGAGAAAAAAAATTAGAGGAGGTTAAGAAACATTGGGGTAAAAAGAAGAAAAACAATAATAATTAAAAAAACACAGATCATACATACAGATGTAAAGTCTTAACAAAATCATTACTTCATTGCCAAGCAAGTGCCGTAAGACTTCATTGCCAAGCAAGTGCCGTAAGACTTTGACGAAGCAATAATTTTGTTTCATATAGGAAATGAAAGTAGAATTGAATAATTTTTTAACAACTGATCATAAACTTTGACGTTGAGTATTTTAAACCAATGATTCAACACTTCTAATTTTGTTTCATATACGAATAATATAGAGGCTTTAGGGTAGAGGAGATTGTGACACTCCAAACATAGTCTCATATCAAAGTTGAAATAAAATTAAATGAATTTGTAAGGATTTGATGAGTCTACTACTATAATATTTTGAAATCTTGGTTAAGACGACTTTAAATTATTCGTTCAGTAAAATTTGCTCAATAGATAGCCTTTGTGAGAAAAAAAAATTAGAGGAGGTTAAGAAACATTGAGGTAAAAAGAAGAAAAACAATAATAATAAGAAAAACACAGATCATACAGATGTAAAGTCTTAACAAAATCATTACTTCATTGCCAAGCAAGTGCCACGAAGTCAATCATGTTATTTAGCTATCTTCATCTTTGTTCTTATCATCATTCGGTCTTCCCAATCACATTCAAATAACCAACATGACAGTGTTGATTATGACAGATAACATGGTCAACAAACTTAATTGTTCCTCAAGTTCAAACCTGCTGATGACAAACAATGATGTCTTCACGAAGTTTTCTGATGAGCAACAATAAGACATTTTAATGCATTGCTTTGCATCCAGCATTGTGTGTGAGGGAACCTGTTCAAGAAAACCTTACCCTCTGAGAACATCATGTCCTTCTGCGTTCACAAATTCTTGTACACCGGTGGTTGCAAGTTGTTTAAGCATGTCTACAGACACAGAAGTAAGTTTAATCCTTCTTCTTTTCTTAGCTCAGTGCCAAGTTCACAGTAACATGTGTGCAACTCGAAGGTCATCAAACATAAGTCTCACTCATGAATTTAGTTGAACTTTGATATGGTATTGTCATATAGCATCGAGAAGAACAGAAGAATCAACTGTGGTCGGAAACTCCTCGGGTAATCAAGGCTTAGATTCACAACAATACGATATAGACATCATAAAAGCAGCAACAAACTACTTTGATCATGGGAATAAGCTTGGAGAAGGAGGATTTGGCCCAGTTTATAAGGTACTCTTCATGTTCTCCTTGAGATTACTCTTTTGATGTTGTTAAGCTTGTGATCTTTTATTGGATAACATCTTTCACCAGGGAAGGTTTGCTGATGGACAAGTGATAGCTGTGAAGAGACTGTCAGAGAGATCTGGTCAAGGTACAAAGGAATTCAAGAATGAGGTAGAAGTTATATCCAGACTCCAACACAGGAACCTTGTGAAGCTTTTGGGCTACTGCATCCATGGAGAAGAGAAGTTACTGGTCTATGAATTCATGCCCAACAAGAGTTTGGATTTCTTTCTCTTTGGTCAGTTTGCTAATCTCTTCATCATCATCTTTGCAGTAGAAGCTCTTTTCTCTCGAGCTAGCTTGTGTTCTTGACCTGTTCTAATAATATCTTGGCCAGACGCCACTAATTCAAGAACACTGGACTGGAGAAAGCGCTACAGCATCATCGAGGGTGTTGCTCGAGGACTGGTCTACCTTCATCGCGACTCTCGATTGAGAATAATCCACAGAGATCTGAAAACCAGCAACATTCTGCTTGACGAACAATTTAATCCGAAAATTTCTGACTTCGGGATGGCACGCATCTTTGGAGGAGATCAGATTCAAGAAACAACGAAGAGAGTTGTTGGAACAATGTAAGTCACATCAATCATTGCCTGATGTCTCGTCTTTTGAAGGATCTCATCAATCGATGCTAACGTGCAGTGGATACATGTCTCCTGAGTATGCCATGGGAGGAAAATTCTCCGAGAAATCGGATGTCTTCAGCTTCGGCGTCTTGGTTTTAGAGACTTTGAGTGGTAAAAAGACTAGCTACTATCTCAACGACGACGACGACGACGACGATGAATCGATTGGCCTTTTGGGATACGTAAGTACTCACTCAAAACTACTACTACTTCTTCTTCTTCTTCTTCTTCTTCTGGTGTTCTAACACTCGTATGAAGTGTGGCAATTTGATATTGGATGTTGCAGGCATGGAGGCTGTGGGAAGAGCACAGAATCCTAGAGCTGGTAGATCCATCATTGGGCGATTCATGCAATAGCTCTCAAGTGATGAGGTGCATTAAACTTGGGCTGCTGTGCGTTCAAGAATTCCCAACGGACAGGCCAACCATGTCAATGGTCGTCTCCCTGCTAAATAGTGATGCAGATGATCTCCCTGCACCCAAACCAGTTGCATTCTTTGGGGCGAGAAGCAAACTGGAGAGCTCTGAGAGCTGCTCTGTCAATGAAGTCACCAACACAGAAATAGATTGCAGATGATGTGTGAAGCACAGTGTTCTTCCAAAGTCTGTTTGTTTGGCTGCATCAACTTTCTATTCTAATGTGATGTCACTATGCAATCAAAGCGTGCACAAATGAGAGAAGTAAACAAGTGAGAACGCAAGCACATGAGCTTATACTGCATGTTCTTTGTGCTCCATCATTGGATGTACTGTTGTAAGCTTTTCAATGACCACATTGGATGTTCAATAATGTGCTTTTTTTTCCTATGATGACAATAATTATTGAGCAAGCAAACATGTCGATGCCTGTCTCACACTCAGATCAAACTACTATCTCCTGTAGAACAATGATGAACATGAAGGAAGAAATGTGTCACAAGAACTTGCCAACAAATCTGTCTGTAAGAAGAACACTAAATCCATCAGATCTCAAGTTCATAATTTAGCATGGGTGGGTTTGATGAATGGACTTGTCAACTTTGGGTGACATAGGCATTGACAATGACATCCAAGAATGTCTCATGGGATTGTCAACTTTGTGTGACATTTTGGACAAAGCACATCAAGGGAAAGTACATGGAAGCTTCATTAAATAGAAAACATGATGGCTATGTGACCAATCAATCACAGATTAGAAATCCCATTAGTTTATTGAGTGACATCTTTCAAACTTAGCAGCTTGACTGAATCAACCACCTATCCACTGACTTTGTTGAAGAACTAAAAATGATTGGCTTTATCAGGAATCATGTCTCACCAGTCCAATTCAAATTGCTGGAGGAGTGCATTGAACAGTAAGCTTTCTCACTTTCTGTAGCAGTCAAATTCTAATGATCTCTAATGGAAGGAGACTTGTGAATATGAAATATTTTCCAAATATTATATTTGAGTCAAAAAAATCATTTTCATACTTTTTTCATTGCTCAGCTTGTAATAATAAGCTGAGAATAGCACAGATAATCTACTTCCATATATCAGATACATGGATCTGATTCAAACAATATTTTCTTCCTACAAGCAACCAATTCTGATATAAAATGTCTTTGCAGATTATGACAATAAATTAGATTTCTACTTGAAATTAGAAATCAGCAGAAAGCTCTTGTAATTGATGTTAACTGATGGAGGGATAGCCACAAGAATCAATGTCTCTAATTAGTTACTTGGTCAAAATTTGTTATTTACATTATATAGCAAATAGAAATTTTAAGGTGAAGAAAGAGGTGCAACAGAGAAAGAGAGAGAAAATTATTAGATAGAAGAAAAAAAAGACCAGAGAGATGAAGAGAAAAGTGAGAGGATAGATTTCTATTCATAGTTTTTAGGATAAAAATGGATCCGATTAAGGAACCGGATATAAAAATTTAATTTGAGGACTTTGCTATTAAAAGTGAAGGTCTTCACCAACAAAACTAGTCATATCACTATTAAATTAATATTTTAAATATAAAATTTATCAAATGGGATGCTCATATAATAAAAAATTAACGAATGAGATATTATATTTTTAATTCTTAATAAATGAGTCTGATATATCATCATTATATTAATATTATATATATAAACATTTATCACATTGCAATTCAAACCCTTAACGTAAGAACACAACATTAATATCTTAGGTATTAATTTATATATAATATTATAAATCTTAAAATTTTGATAAGTGAGATTGACACACACCCTTAGCAGTATAAAAAAATTATCAGATAAAATCTAAAACTTCAACATTTGATAAATGAGTAAGTCTACTAACACTTAACCAATGTCTTGATGTTGGACCTTAATTTTGATCTTCCTTTCTAAATAAAAATAAATAATAATAATAATAATAATTTACCATTATCATCATACGTATCTTCGGTGATAGCATGGGTTGAAGATTATTGTGTTATGATGGCTGCGTACGATAAGTTAAAGATGGAGAACACCATGATCAATTCGAACAGAAGAAGAACTGCAACTCACATGAAGCGGCATTTTCATTCTCATTCTTTTATTTACTTACGAAGTATTGTTTACAGATGGTTATTCATCAAACGCTCTTGCAATCCATTCCTAGAGAGGATCCATGATCCAATCCTGATGCGCCAAACCGCATGTTACCGTCAACCTTAGGCCATCATCACTTGTGGGCACAACCACCCTCCCCTATCTCATCCCCTCTCACCACGAGTATGTTTTCCTCCTGTCTATCGTGAACATATGGCCCCCAAATCGCTTGTTCATAATAATATCTATAATTTTTAACAATGGTGGGAGAAAATAATGATCATCTTCGATAGTATAATTAAATATTTTTAATACTTGTATTAATAAATGAGAAATATAGACCTAGAAAATTATATTATTTGTAAGAGTAGGCTAAAAATACATAATCTTAGGACTCCCTTGAACTTAATTCTTTGGAATAGATACTTGTCTTTGTACTTTGTAAATAGAAACTATTCCATGATTCCTTATATTTTGACAAGAATTGTGATGTTACACAATATAAATCATGCACATGAAAGTCAATGTTTGGTTTGGGGTAGGATCTAATTATAACTCGTCTTATGTTCAATCACTAAAATCCAAGCCCTGCGTTTTATACGGCTACACTTTGTGGGGGTAAACTAATACCAAAAAATTGGACTGGTAACTCCCAAAACTTAGCAGTAACGCTGTCGTTCCATCTATCGGAAATCTCTCAAAAATATTTTTATCTAAAATCTATTTTGACTATATGGTCAATAATTTCTTTTATTTGTTTTTCTTGCATTATATTCTGTTTGATTTATTGATTGATAACTTCAATAGTATTAACATTGTCTCACCTCATCTAATGCTCTTGGCTTCATAAAATTTTCTTAAAATGACTTGTTTATTCTTAGGATTGCAACCACTTGCTATTAAAATGATTGATAGGAAATTTAAACATAGAAAACAATAAGTTTGGATATGGCAAATAAAAAAAAACCTTCAATAAGATGTGAATATATAAGAGTTTAACATGTATCATTAAAAATTCAAAGCGTTGGATGATAATCACTAATGTGAGCTTTGTAAAAATTAAAACTTAGATAAGCGTTCTATCAATATATATTGCAAAATAATATATCTAATTTAACTCTTTCATACCTACTCTTACTAGTTATTTCAATTTTTTTTACTTATTCAACTCTATTCATTGGTTCCAACAATATACACTTATTTGAGATGAATTAAATAAAAATTAAAAATATATATATCTGATTAAGATTCTATGTATTCTGTGGCTCTTTCTCACAACAATTGCCATGGAGAATTTAGACAAGCCAAAAATTATTGTTTACAATACTCTCTCTCTCTCTCTCTCTCTCTCTCTCTCTCTCTATATATATATATATATATATATATATATATATGACTTGCAAAATGTACTCATCTAATTATATCTAAATGAAAAACTTATAATCATGTATGTCTATGCACATACCCAACCCATCAATACCCCCAAATGAACATGTTCCTATGTTTGTTTTCCAATTTTTTTGTTCCTCAAAGTAAAAAAAAGGGGGGGGGGGGGATGATAGCCAAAGTGTTGTACTTGGAACCCCAAGCGCCAATTTTGAACTAAAGTGGGATAGTCTAAGCCAAACCCACCACCCAACTTTGGACTCGGAGCTTTAAATGGGGACGTTATTATTATATGGCTCCGACCCCAATTTGTATTTATTTCTTTTATTTAATGCTTTTACCCCTCCTTTTCCCCGTCTTTAACGTCGCCTAGCCGTTGAATGAACCCTGCGGCGCTCGTAGAATTACCAAGATGCACTTCCCATCCCTCGCACGTGCCCACTCCGCGTCCACTCGTGTGGCCCGTTTCTCTCCGACTCCCTTTGAATTCCCACGCGCGAAAGCAACGCAAGTAAATAAAAATGTTTTCTGTTTTATTTTTTGTTTTTTGCTTTTTAAAGCAGCGGCTGATAGCGAGAATCCGAGACATCTTTCTTATCTCGACGAACGGTCACCACATCCCCCTCTTCCTCGCGCCCTCTCTCGGAGTCCACCGAAACAGATCCCACGCGCTTTCCGCCAACCCACCGCAAAACCCCGTCGCCTAGCCAGGGGCATTTTGGGCAGATCAATTTCTTTCTCTCTTCTTCTCCTCTGTCCTTCCCAAAATGACCCGGTTCAGTCCACAAACTCCTCTCGCTCGACAGTCTCATCTCTTTTTATTCATCGCCTTCGTTTGCGATCTCTCTCTTTACCTTCAAAGAGAGAGAGAGAGAGAGAGAGAGAGAGAGAGAAGGGATGGGGATGGAAGTGGAGTTGCCGGATGACTTCCGCTGCCCCATCTCGCTGGAGGTGATGACTGACCCGGTGATCCTACCGTCGGGACACACCTTCGACCGCGCCTCCATCCAGCGCTGGCTCGACTCCGGTAACCTTACCTGCCCGGTCACCAACCTCCCCCTGTCCCCCTCCCCCTCCCTCATCCCCAACCACGCCCTCCGCAGCCTCATCTCCAGCTTCCTCGCCCAGCGACCGACCGCCATCGACGCCGCTGCCGACAACCGCGACGCGCTGCTCCTTGCCCCCCTCTCCTTTCCCTCCGATGCCCCCACCCTCGCCGCCGTCCTCCGCCTCGCCCAGCGCGGCGGCCCCAACTCCCGCCGCCTAGTCGCGGACTCCGGCGCCGCGTCCGTCCTCTTCCGCCACGCCGCCGCCCCCGACCCTCCCGACCTCCAGGACCTCTCCCTCCGCACCCTGCTCCACCTCACCCTCGACGGCGACGACGCCCGCCTCGGCCTTGTCGCCGAGGGCGCCCTCGACCCCGTCATCGCCGCCCTTCGCGGCGGCCCCGCCGCAGCCCTCGCCGCCACGCTTCTCACCAGCCTCGCCGTCGTCGACGTTAATAAGGCGACCATCGGCGCCCACCCCGCCGCGATACCTCTCCTCGCAGCGCTCCTCCGCTACGGCGACGGCCGGGAGCGGCGGGAAGCGGCGACGGCACTCTACGAGCTGTGCAAATTCGCGGAGAACCGGCGGCGGACCGTCCGAGCCGGCGCCTTGCTGCCCTTAGTCCGCCTGACCCGCGAAGGCTCGGAGAGGGCCGTCCGGGTTTTGGGACTTCTCGCCAAGTGCCGAGAAGGTAAGGAAGAGATGAGGAAGTTGATCGGATTCATTAACGTATTATCCGAGGTCCTAAGAGCGGGGAGTCCTCGGGGCATCGAGCACGCCCTTTTGGTGTTGAACTATTTGTGCTCGGATAGCAGAGAGATGGCTTTCACAGCCATCAAAGAAGGGATTCTTGATCTCTGCTCGGTTTTGGCAGGCGATATGAATCCGAATATTGGTAAGAACGCGATGGAATTGGTTCTGAGACTTGAAAAGGAGCAATTTGGTGGCTATTCATGAACGAGGTTTTTTCTCCGTCGTTGCTGTTTTGCACTTGGCGATGCATAGTGGCATACGGAGGTCAGTGGAGCTGCATGCTTAATGGGTTCCGTTATTTTCATATCTCATGGCTACTGTAAAGGAAAGACCATCTTTTTCAACCCTTTCTTTGTTCCTTCATCCTAGTTTTTGGAGTAGCTTTAGAAATAACTAGCCCTGTTTATATCAAAAAGGTTGTAACTTGTTAGCTGAATCTATATGAAAATCCAATCAGATAGTGATATTTTCTCTCTACATAGTAACGGACTGATGCATTCAAGAAATGCATTTTCCATATTTGGTTTGATGTTGTGAATTTGTGTTGTGATCCTGTTTCTTTGAAGAGTAGCCCACTTGGTTGCCATTCAAATGCTCATCGAATTCTGATGAGCAGGCATGTTGTGTTGCCTTGTGCTGATGTAGATGGCTGTGATCCAGTGATAAGTTTAAACTCTTTTACTGTAATGTTTAATAACTCTCTGGCCATCACAGCTGAGAACTATTTTGCAGTTTTGATTCATCAAGATACTGCTAGATGGGTGATCTGAAATGCTAGAGAGTAATCATTGGGAGTTACAAGAAGAAGGTATGTTTTTTTG
The DNA here is from genome assembly GCF_036884655.1 of Musa acuminata AAA Group. Classification (NCBI taxonomy): domain Eukaryota; kingdom Viridiplantae; phylum Streptophyta; class Magnoliopsida; order Zingiberales; family Musaceae; genus Musa; species Musa acuminata. The sequence continues at coordinate 18,842,280 of NC_088358.1, read as the reverse complement.
AGTCAAGTGTAAAGAACATCTATGGAGATATTTAAATTTGCTCGAGTTTTTGGAATAAGGTAACCAATACTATGGATCATTTTATTGGTTACTAGATTATATTTAATTCTTGGTTTATTTGTTTAGCTGTTGATAGTTCAGTACTTGATAACTCATTTTGTTTTGGAGATCTGAACTAGCTCCTCAAATGTCTTTGCATCTTTGAGAATCTTCTATTTGTTTTTTCTTTTTATTCTGTATTGTTTGTGTTATTCGGTGTCAAATTGAAGTTATTTGCACACGCATAAGGATAAGTTGGACACTTTTGATTGATGGTGTAGTTTACCCAACGCACACATGCATTAAAATCTTGTTCATGAGGAAACAAGGAAGTATGAATTCGGTTCATACAGTGCATCTTGCATTATCTGAAAAAGTAAACATACAACACAACATTAGATCGTTCAGTTATTTTTTTGCAGTGGACCAACTCTTAAGAATGTTTTGACTTCATATATGATACTCAAAATCTCCTGAAATATTTTTTTTCTTAGAGATTTTATATGAATTGTATAGTGTAATACTAGTTTGTATATGCTGATGTGTCTCCATCATTATATACACTTATCATTTGACTGCTCTGTATACTGTTATTTTCTTCAGTGGTGAGTACTTGAAAGATCAACTGGAAAACAGGAATAGAGCCCATAATGCAGCTAACAAAAATATGATCCGAACTGTGTTCTAAAGCTGGGAAAAAAGGATCAACTGGAAAACAGAAATAGAGCCCGTAATGCAGCTAACAAAAATATGATCAGAACTGTGTTCTAAAGCTGGGAAAAAAGGAATGAAAATCAAAGGTACAAGTCTGTAATGTTCTAAAGCTGGAGAAAAGGAATGAAAAACAAAAGGATGCAGGATGTTAGGCAGAAATAGGGAGTGGACCACCTTATAACATAAATTGAATTGCATTTATCTCAAATTGGAATATATGAATTATAAAATTGGAATAAGTTCTGTAATGAGGGGAACTGGACTTATTGTAACTATCTTCGACTGAACTTAAATTCTACAAGGAAAGTTGTTGCTGCAGCATTTTATTTTACAACAATCCTCTTCTTGCAAGTCTGATTATGATGGTAATCCAATCATGTTGTATTATTATATGCAGTCTCTTTTAAAATCTAATTATGACTTGTTCCGCAACCAATGAACATGTTGTCCTTGGGACTAGAAAATCCTCAATGTTTGATGATCATTGCTCCACTTTGACTGCATAACAGATTAATCTATGAGAACAATTTACATGCTGATATCATGGCATGAAAGATAAATTTTCAAAATGTCACCTATATTGAGTTAATGCTGCTGGTCATCATGTTATGTAAGTCTTATTTCTTTTTAAAGACAGCTCGATAACAGTGTGCTGACACAATAAAATGTGAAACATGTTACTGAGTTCTATAACTAAATCTAACTGCCTCATGTTGCATGATGAAGAAAGGGTTATGTATACTTTTCTTGGAATCAAATTGTTTGCTTCGGACAACAATTCAAGACCATTGATGTAAACAGGAAAAGTGTCGTTTTCGGAAACCGACACAGACGTGGTTCAATGAAATGAAGATGTTGGTTTTGGCAAGTAAATAATATGCTTGAGATTTATCCAGATTATGGATCAATGCTTTTCTTTTCCAGCTAAATCACTGATATGAATATGTGGATGTGATTCCCTTTTGATGTTGATTGGGTAATGCTTTTCCACGGATGTTTTTAAGATGCAGACCATGGGGGATTATCAGTGCTCCAGACACATTCAATCTTGAGAAATTTCCAGATTGTATATCAATCTGCATGGGCAGATGGCAAGTTCTAAAAATGGTTATACTTTTAGAAAATTACGTGTTTATCAATTGAGACTTTATCTTCTTGTTTAAGCTATTGTTCGAGTTAGGGATTTCTATTGATCTTTGAGCGTTTATATATTGTTGAATGTAGTTCGAAATCATTTTTGTCAGTTCATTTAAGCACATTTGAGCAACAATTTTACTTAAGTCTTTCCTGGAAATGATTGATGACTATTTGAAGGCATTGTGACGGATGGTTGCTGAGTGTTGAAGTCTGTGTGCCAAGAGGTGAATTGTTATTGTGGCTGAATAGTTTCTGGTGATTAAGGTTACAGATTAGTTCTCCCTTCCATTGATTTTTTTTTTTTTTTGGTGCATCCGATAAATTTAATCCAAATTCTTGTTTCCAAACTCTTCATTGCTTTCTCTTTAATTTAGTTTTTTGTGCACTTATTATATCAAGAACTGTCTGATGATCATTAAAATTCTATTCTGCATCGTCAGTTGACTCACTTAGTTCTTCTGCTATATCTTTGTACTACTTGCAGGTCTTCAACACCAAACCTTACGGCGTACTGCATGCAGCATTCACAGGCCATTCAAGTTGTTGCTGCAGTTGTAAATAATCATCTTATATACCTGAGGCTATTTCCCTTTTAGATATGGGCAGATATATACGTCCGACATATCAACCATTTGGTCATTCTATGTCCTCTTTAAATATATAAAAAACTTTCAATTATTCAAAGAAGATTATATGAAATATCTCTAATTATATTCAATGTTTTCTCCTTCAGCATGTGGATCAGAGAGCTCAAATCATATCTTTATATTCCTTCACACGATGCAGCCATGAGCCCTTGTATTATATGACCACTCGCGCATGTAAAAGATTATGAATGTATTTGGTCTTTGATAGGGAATATTTTAGCATCAATAGTAGTTTGCTAATAGGTAACCACCATGGGAGCTGACATTGAAGACACCTCGGCATCCGTCTGACACAGAAAAGAACTAAGATGGAGGGTGAAGCTCTCTTGGTCGTCCCTCGCCAACTTCGCACTGCATGGGACGATATGAATTGGTGTCATGCTACAGGAGCCCGGATAGGTCGACTCGCACCGCAAGAGATATACGAGCCGATCGCCCACATGATTGCATTGTAAAGAAATACGATTGGTCCTCACCAACTACAACTCCTTCTCGTCGGCTCCACAAGTATAAGAATTGACCTGGCAAGTGAGGAGGAGGGGGGTTCGAAGAACAACCCACATGATACAAACTCATCCTTCATCTATTAATTTAAGCATCAGAGGGATCGAGTCGAGAATCCCCCAACATTGACTTGTTGTACAGGACCGTGACAAAGATCAAACCTACTTCAGCCCCACCTCGTGATGTCTCGAAAGGCTCGACAGCAATCTCGTGAACTGTCCTCTTCAGCCCCTACCTCGCTCTCATCGCTTCGTCTTCCCCTAGAGAAGTCACTTAGATGACTTTGCACCTTTAGGATTGGACCAAGCCATAATGACTCACGGTCTATGGCATCAAGTTATATACATGTTAGCACTAGGAGGGTCGAATGTCGCAAGAGCATCCACTGATGAATCCTCTCAATAAGCGCTCCAACGAGGAGGCTCCTCCCCCCACACACAATACATTCGACTAAGGAGGGCAACTACCCACCCTCCCACAAGTAAATGAGTCCACCTCAGCTTAGACCCTGGGGTGCTACTAGCGCCTATTTAATGACCCCGAACTCTCCCCTCCAGGAACTAATGTGGGACAATTAATCATCCTTGCTGAGGCCTTCCTAAATCTCACCCACTAAGTATAGGCACTTGCTGGGATGATGCAAGTCATTGCTCTCCTACTGCCCTAACTAGCCCAACAAATGACACCCATTTTACAACTGTGGCCAATGGTCCAACCATCGCTTGTTCCCACACCCCTCGGGGCTAACCCGATTGATCCACCATCACCAAGACCACCCCTAGTCAGTTGAGGGGCAACTCGAGGATCCACACTCCCCGATGGTGGAGTGCAATGCTCCTCCACTCCGTTGCATTGCCTCGACCTTCCTTAGTCAAACACTCAGTCAACATATTCCATGGACAATTCGCTTAGGGCTCAATTGAGACCGGTGAACTAATGCTTGGACGAGGTGCAACGGGAATTCTAGTAGTCCAAGGGGGAGGTTGGCAACCCCGTCTTGGGCAACTCTCCTTTTGTCCAAGATATCTAAGAGGAGCCCCTACCGACTAACTTTCGCCTCTCGATGCTAAAGGCTTTTGATGGAAATTCATGTTGGGAAATTGCAGAGAGCATCACATGCATAGCGAAAAATAAAAAAATAAAAATTGATTTCCCAAACTAATCTTATAGAATCATCATACGAAGATCGATCGGAAGTGTAAAACTCAAAAGCGACAAAATCACGTAACTACATAAAGTGGTTGAGACGTTCTCACCTAGGGGAGATCATATTGAATCTCGGATTTTGATGATGAAATTAATTGATGAGTTTGTGATCTAATTTATATTTTGAGTGATCCAGGACTAGCTTTGATTAAGGAGAGGCAAATTGATTAAAGTAGGAGGAATCAGATGTTGAGCTGGAGTGATTATGTTAGAAGATTGGACGTCGAGCCAGAGGATCAATCAACGTGTCGCCAAAAGGCTTCGTGCCATGAGTTCGAGCATCGAGCTAAGAAGATCGGACATTGTGCCAAAGAGATCAGATGTTACAGGAAGACAATATACCGATTGGGCAATATGCCAAAAGAGAGGACGATGCATCGAAGGATCGGACGAAGCGCTGAATGAACCAATGACATGTCAGACAACATAGGATTCATGCTTGTAATAATTTGTCTAGATCAAGTTAGTTTAGGTCTAATTGAGTCAGTTAGGATGTTGAGCGGGATGTAATAATACCAACTCAATTAGGGACCAATTAGGACTGAATCAAAATTGAATTTGGCCTATTGTTGGGCTTATTTAATGTCTTGTAGTAAGGTCTGGCGGTAGTATCGCCCAAATATAATCTTCAAGATTGTCTCAAGCAATGGTACCACCCAAATATAGTCTTCAAGACTGTGTCAGGTGGTGGTACCGGTAGATTGGGCGGTGGTACCGCCCAGACACAGTCTCCCAAACTATGTTAAGTAGTAGTACCATCGAACTGAGCGGTGGTTCCACCTAGTGCTGCAGGTGGTGGTACTGCCAAGACAAGGGAAACCTGGGATGAGACCTTTGTTGGCTTCATTTTTTAAGTCATTTGGGGTCTATAAATACCCCAGCTATTCCTGCATAGAATAGCAAGAATTGGGTAGAAAGGGGGAAATAATCCTTGACGAAAAAGAGTTAAAAAAGCTTGAAATGTGTTGAATGTTCCCCTCCACCTCTTAGAGTTTAGAGTTCATTCTAAGAGAGGTGTGAAACTTGTAAAGATCTCCTATATATATTTATTTTATTTTGAATCTCTTGAAAGTCCTTTTGTCGACACGTCGACCGATCCTCTAGCCTGACATACAATCTCCTGACATGTTCAACTCCGGCCTAACATCTAATTCCTCCTACTTCAATCAATTTATCTCTACTTGATCGAAGCTAGTCCTACATCACTCAGAATGCAGATTAGATCACAAACTCATCAATTGATTTCATCATCAAAATTCGAGATTCAACAATCTCCCTCTTTTGATGATGACAATCAATTGATGCCGGAGTTTAAACTAAAATCCTCTTATCAATATGTCATATTGAAATAAGTTATCATTTCTGAAAATAATAACCATTGACTTTCACATTATTGCATACATCATAAAATCATGTGTATTGTATGCATTATTCCAAATCTTCATATATATTTCAAATTATCATGGTATCAAAATATCAAAGTATATTACATCTTACCATATATGATCATCGTAACTTCTTATTGTATGTATTATCATAATATCATAAGTATTTCATTCATAATCTCATATCATCATCATAACTTCTCTCCCTTTGTCATCAATAAAAAGGAGAAAAATGCAACTAGAAAATTGTTGAAGTATGCAAGCTAGTAAGATAGCAAGTTTTGCATCATTTTAGAATATGCGAGCTAGTAAGTTTTAAAGATATGCAAGTTTAGCATGTTTGCTTTTCTTTGTGATGTTCAAGCTAGCAAATTTTTGAAAAAAAATGTAAGATAGTAAATAGCAAGTTTTATATTATTTTAGAACATACAAGCTAGCAAGTTTTTTGAGATGTGCAAGTTAGAACATGCATCATGAGTATTGCCTCTCTTGAGATGTGCAAGTTTTGCTTCTATTGAGATGTGCAAGATAGCACTTCTTGTTTCTCTTTTGAGATGAGCAAGCTAGCAAGTTTTGCCTCTCTTTGCAATGTGCAAGTTTGCAATCTTTGCTTCCTTTCTACATGAGCAAGCTAGCAAGTTTAACCACTCCTTTGTCATTGTCAAATAGAAGAGAAGAATATAATGTTGTAATTCTTTTCCCTTTACATCAATTTTCAAATCATGACAAAAGGTATACAACCATAGATATAAAGGAGTTGAGCAAAAAAAAATTGTAAACATCAAGAAGTCAAGTGACATATCATGGTGTATTTGTAAGTCAAATAATAAAAAGAAAGAATTATAGTAAATGATCTTGATTCATAAAAAAAATTCTCAAGTTAAGATTATGAGAAATCAAGAAAAACTATGATTCATATGGATAATTCTCCTTTTTAGTAAATGGTAAAAAGAAACATAGGAGAACAAAGAAGAGATCTTGATTCATAAAAAAAATTCTCAAGTTAAGATTATGAGAAATCAAGAAAAACTATGATTCATGTGGATAATTCTCCTCTTTAGTAAATGGTAAAATGAAACATAGAAGAACAAAGAAGAGATCTTGATTCACATAAGATATATCAAGTTAAGAAATCAAGAGAAGGTTCATGATTTGATTGGAAAAAAACTCATTTAGATTCAAATAATCAAATCATCAAAATCATTTTCATAGTCCAAGAGATTCATAAAAAAATGATACAAATAGATTCATCAATCCCTTTTTGAAAACTCGATAAGGCATAGATTGAGAAATTTTCAAGAAAAATACATTCCTTTTTTTTATTTCAATTTCAGTGATTGATTTCATACAAGCATGTCTTTGTTTTATATACTAAATTGATGCATCATTGATTAAAACAAAAGCCAGAAAATCATAAAAAAAAAGTCATCAAAATCAATAAGCCATAAATCATAAAAATCAATATGATCAAAAGTGTAACATATAATTCCAAAATATAAGATTTTAAATCATCATTATATCATTATACCATTAAATCATTAAACATGATTTTGTTGAACGAAAAGCATCTTTAATTAAAATTATTTTTTTACCGATAGTTCTAATCTAATGATCTTTCCTTTATTGTTTTGGCTAATTAGCTTTTATGAAGTATTTTGGATCTCCGGTCATAAGCCTTGAGCATCCACTATCAAAATCTCATTTTACTCCTAGCTTTCAATTTTAGAGATGTCTACAAAAAGGGTGAGTTTGTTCTAGGTACCCATTTAGCTTTGGATCCATCGTGATTAGATCTATCTATTCTAATTTTTGGCACTAAGATATTCATGGTTTCTTTAGAAACCCAAACTAATTTATGTGAGTCATACTTTTTAAATAAATATTTAAAAGTAAAATGACCACATCTACTATAAAAATTATACTTAACCTTAGGGGTAACATGCAATATGGGTCCGTTAATAAAAGTAGTTGGCTTTTATTGAGTATAATTACTCACAAAGTCGATTCCTTCCTTTCTATGAACATAACTCTTATTGGCAAGAATCATGTTTAAAGATTTTCTATCAATTTTAATTTTTTCTAAAGTTTGTTGTAATAGAAAATTTTTTATTTTGTATGAATCTAACTCTTCACATTTAGTGCAAGAGCTTAACATACAATTATCATACTTATTTTTTAATTTTTTAAATTTATTAGAAAGAGAAGCATGATCCTTTTTTAGCAACTTATATGTTTACCAACAAATTTAAATTTATCAAATAAATTATGGAAAGCATCAAGCAATTCATTGTAAGGTAAAGGAGTTTCGGTTGAATCATTTACCTCATCGTCGAGTGCTATCAAGATGTAGTTTGCCACTTCATCTTCGGATGCACTCGATTCATCCCAAGTAACCTTGAGTGCTTTCTTCGTCTTTAATAGCTTCTTTTTTTTAAGTTTATTTTTATTTTTTGATTTTTGTTTTATGAACATTTTAAATTTACTTGTAAGGAGTTCAAAGTCATCATCACTTGAGCTTTCGCTCGAGTAGTCTTCTTTTGTTCGAAGTATCAAATCTTTCATGTTTATTGGAAGGTAGTTCTCATATTCATCATGTTCAATACAAGTCATTTCATATATCATTAAAGACCTGATAAGTTCTTCCAGCGGAAAGTTATTTAGGTCTTTTGCCTCTTGTATTGCAGTTACTTTCGAATCTCAATTTTTAAAAAGAGATCGTAAAACTTTATTAGCAAGTTTAAGATCCAAAAAACATTTGTCAAGAGCTTTTAAGCCATTGATGATATCCGTAAAATCATGTATCAAAATATTAATTTTAAAATCTTTAACTCTACTTGTGCCTTCATGTGTCATTTCAAGTGTGTGCCAAATGTCATGTGCAATTTCATAAATTGAAATACAATTAAATTCATTTTAATATAAGTGTAAAATAAAACATTCATATCTTTAGCGTTCAAAGAAAAAGTCTTCCTCTCCAAATCATTCCATTCGTTTGTTGGTTTAGAAGACATTTCAAAACCACTTTCAATGATATTCCATAAATCGAAATTCATAGAAAGCAAGAAAATCCTCATTCGAGTTTTCTAATAAGTGTAGTTTGTCCCATTGAACATAAGAGGATGAATGATAGAGTGACTCTCTTGAAAGCCGAAAAAAGCCATATCTCTTGGGTGTAAAACCAAATAGAGAGAAATATGGCTCTGATACCAACTGTTAGGACCAAAATCAGCACTAAGAGGGGGGTGAACTAGTGCTTACAAAAAATTACATCAATTTGAAAATATCATTCGATAACGCTTGTATCGAAAAGTTGGGTTTAACTTGAAAGCATATTTGTAAGCATAGTAAATGTAGTAAGCAAGTAAATTAGTTTGCAATATGAGAATGAAAAGTAGAATAAAAATGTAAACTGAGTACACATAGGATTTATAATGGTTCGATCGTCGTAACCTATGTCCGCTCCCGATTCCTCCTCCGTTGAGGTCACCAGTATCCACTAACAGTCTTTCAATGGGCAAAGACTAACTACTCTCTTACAACCCTTTTCTCCTTTTCACAGATTTAGAAGATAACATTTATAATCACTCAATCCTTCCTTAAACAAAAATTATACTCTTAGAGAAGAGGAGAGGAACTCTCAAGATTGCAACAGTGTTTTCCCCAATTTATGTTCTCAATTCTTATATTTACTATGCAGGGATGAGTGAGGTATTTATAAGTCTTAAATGGATTCAAATTTAGAGTCAAAAAGAGTCTCATCCCGGGTCTTCGGGGTACTAGCGGTACCACCGCCTAACATAGTCTTGAAGACTATGTTTGACGGTACCATCGTCAGACCCTACTACAAATCACTGAATGAGCCAAACAACAAGCCTAATTTAACCTGATTCAGGCCCAATTAGCCTCTAATTAAGTTGGCATTGTTTCACTCCAATATCAACTCAATTAGACCTAAACTAACTTGATCTAGACAAATTATTACAAACCACAAATCATATGTTGTCCGACATACCATTAGTTCTTTCGGTGCTTCGTCCGATCTTTCGACGCATTGTCCTCTCCTTTGGCGTATTATCCAATCAACATGTTGACTCTCGTAACTTATGATTTTCTTGGTGCAATGTCCAATCCTTCGGCCGGATGCTCGAACTCACGGCATGAAGTCCTTCTATCGGTATGTCAATTGATCCTCCGACTCGACGTCCAATCTGTTGAATCTCGGATTTTGATGATGAAACCAATTTATAGTATTCATGATATGATCTATGTTTTGAGTGACATAAGAAGCTTCAATAAGGAAGAGACAATTAAAAGTAGGAAGAATCATGTTGGGTCAAAGTAGAACATATCAGAAGATTGGACGTTGAGCTGGAGGATTGGTCGACGTATCGGTAGAAGGCTTCGAGCCATGGGTTCGGGCATTAGGTCAAGAAGCGTAGAAATTATGCCACGGAAATCAGAGTTGCGGAGTTTAACTAGTCGATTGGGCAATAGGTCGCAAGCAAGGACGATGCGTCGAAGAATCGGACGAGGCGTCGATGAACCAATGACATGCCGAACAATATTTGATTATCTTTGTAATAATTATTTAGATCGAAGTAGGTTTTAGGCGTAATTGGGTTGGAATTAGGCCAACTCAATTAGGGGCCAATTGGGCCTAAGTTTGGGCTGTGTTAAGCCAAGTGAAAGGCCCAAACAGTGACCCAATAGATGGAACCATCGGTGGCACCGTCTCTGAGAATATGTCAGGCGGTGGTACCGCCCAGACTCAGTCTCCGAGACTGTCAAGCGATGATACCACCCATACATAGTCTCCCAAGCAGTGGTACCACCCAATGTCAGTGCAGTACAAGCGGTGGTATCGCTCAAGAACCGGGAAACCTGGGATGAGACCATTTTTTGCCCCATTTTTTAAGCTAATTGAGGTTTATAAATACCCCAGCTATTCCTGTATGGAACAGTAAGAAAGTTGAGCAAAACTTTATGATTCTAAGGTTGTAAACCCTATTCGAAAGTTGAGTTCCCTCCTCCTAAAGCTTAGAGAGAGTTCTAAGAGAGGTGTGTAAGAAATAACTTATAAAAGAGGACTGTAAAATGTTGTCTCCTAAACCTGTGAAAAGGAGAAAAGGAGTGTAAAAGGGTAGTTGATCTTCGATCGTTGAAAGAAGATCGTTAGTGGATGCCAATAGCCTCAACGGAAGAGGAATCGGGAGTGGATGTAAGTCATGATGATCGAACCACTATAAAAATCTAGTTTGCATTTCCTTCATGCTATTTTTTTATATTACAAACTGAATTCTTACATTCACTATGCTTCCATATCTTTCAATTTAAACTCTTTTCTGATATGTTTTCATCAAATGAAATTTTCTGAATCAACGTGATTTTATCACTACACTAATTCACCCCCCCTCTCTTAGTGCTGACTCGATCCTAATAATTTGTATTAGAGCCACATTTTTTCTCGTTTGGTTTAACAACAAGAGAAATGGCTCTTTTTGGATTTCAAGAGGGACTTTATATCATTCGGCCTCCTATGTTCAATGGGACGGACTACACATTGGAAAACTCAAATGAGAGTTTGAGTTTTCTTGCTTTCTTTGGATTTGAATTTATGGAATATTGTTGAAAGCGGTTTTCAAAAGTCTTCTAATCCAATAAATAAATTGAATAATTTGGAGAAGAAAATTTTTTCTTTGAATGCTAAAGCTATAAACGCTCTATTTTGTACTTTAGACAAATATAAATTTAATCGAGTTTCTATTTGCGAAACGGCTTTTGACATTTGGCATACACTTGAAATTGCACACGAAGGCACTAGTAAAGTTAAAGATTTGAAAATCAATTTTTTTATGCATGATTTTGAATTGTTTCGGATGGAACCAAGTGAGACCATTGGAGACATGTACACCCGATTTACGGATGTCGTCAATGGTTTAAAAGCACTTGGTAAAAGTTTTTCTAACTTTAAACTTAGTAACAAAATATTAAGATCCCTTCCAAAGAGTTAGGACCCTAAAGTCATGGTCATTCAAGATGTCAAGGATTTGAACTATTTTCTACTTGAAGAACTTATTGGGTCTGAAAACGAAGAGCAAACCGATGAAGACAAAGTGGTGAACTATTATGCCTTAGTGGCTTTCGACGATGAGGTAACCAAAACTCCTTTACTTTATTTTGAAATTACTTGATGCATTTCATAAATTATTTTTAAATTAATTTAAAAAAATTATATATAAATTGTTAAAAAATAAAAAATTGAGACAATGCTTATCTTTCTAGTGATTTTGAAAATGATCATGAAAATTATATGTTTTATGATAAAGGAACAAAATGTTAGATCTAATGCTTATACATATAATAAGATTAATCTTATGTATATTTTTAAGAAGCAATAGTGTATATATTAATGATTTTAATATTGCTTTTTGATTTCATTTAAAATATTTTATGTTTAATGAAATCATTTGATGATGCATAATGATTTGAAATCTTATGTTTTGGAATTATGTGTTACACTTTTGATCTTATATCTTTCATGACATAATTCCTTTGTATTTATGATTTGTATATCTCATGATATGATTAAATCAATAATGCAAAGAAAGAAAATGTATTACTATAACAAACAAAATGATTTTGATTAAAAATGCTTTATGAAATCATGCTTGATGAAATAATGTAATTATGATTTGAAATCATGCTCAATGAGTTTATATTTCGAAATTATGCATGATGATCATTGTGATGATGAACTTTACTTTTAAACAATGATGCATATTTTTGATTTAGTATAAAAGAGAAAGGCATGCTTGTGTGAAATAAATCATATAAAATGAAACACCTAAAAAGGAAAATGTATTATCATTGAAATTAAAGTGATAAATCAAATCTCTTGTTTAAAGAAGCCTTATATTTAATGCATTATATTTTTTGTCATGATGACTTTGATGATGAAAATTATTTTTCGGTTTTAAACGATGATGTATATTTTGATTTGACGTAAAAATGTGGGTATGCTTGTAAGAAATCAAATCACTTAGATTGAAACAACTAAAAGGAGGAAAGCATTTTTCTTGAAATTTTTTTCCTCTATCTTATCGATTTTTTAAAAAGAGATTAATAAATCTATTTATGTTATTTTATGAATCTCATGAACTATGAAAGTGATTTTGATGATTTGATAATTTAAATTGAATGAGGAATAGTTTGATTTTATTAGAAGAGAATTAGGCATACTAAATCTTCCAAATGCATGAATTCCTTTTTCGGATTTCTTGGTTCTCCACAACTTGAATTTTCTTTTTAAATCGAGATCATCTTTCTATTCGCAAAAGAAGAGTCTTGATTCATAGATTTTTGGATTAATGACTTAATTAATTCTTTTGAATCCTTCTTCCTTCTATTTACAAGAAAATAGATTTGATTTATGAAGTTTTATTCATGGATTTTTTATCCTTTATTTAATTATCACTTCCCATGAATTCTTCCTCACTCTTCTCATGAAAGAAGAATTTTTATTCATGGACATTTAGTATGTGATGATCATTCGCAAAAATAGGGATTTGATTTTGTATAGACATCTTAAACCTTTTAATGAATCCTTTCTCTTTGCTAAAATAGAAGCTTGATTCAATGAAACTCATTTATTATGGATTTGACTTGGTTCAAATCCTTTCATGAATTTGGTTCTTGATTTTTTTTTGGAATGAATTTCTCTCTTACTCTTCTTCCTCTTCTTCTTATCTTTTAATGACAAAGGAAGAAAGAAACTTGCACATCTTAAGAAGAACCAAAAAGCTCTTAAGCAAAAATGCTAGCTTCTTTTTTTTCATGCAAAGTTTTTGCTTAACTTCTACACTCGCATTGTTGAATGATTCTCCTACTTGATGACAAAAATGGAGAAAATAAATGATGAATGTTTGGTATCATGATCAAAATATTGATTTAATGCATGAAGAGATAAATGATTAAAAATTTTAATATCTTAGTATCATGAATGTTAGCCCAAATCGATGTATCATGAATGCTTGAGTATCATGTATGATATACCTATAATGATAATTGATTTATTTTTGGTATCATGCATGAAGTAAGGATGATATTTATGGTTTTGAAATTATACATGTTTTAATTTGAAACTATAATGATGCACAAACATATTGAATTAAGAATAATACTTTATATTTTAAAATTGTATTCTTCCCTTCTATTTGACAATGACAAATGGGGAGTAAAATTTGTTAGCTTGCATGATGTAAAACTTGCTAAATTTGCTAGATTACAAATTACAAGAAAAAAACTTGCTAGGAAGCAAAATTACCAACTTGCACTTCTCAAAAGAGAAGAAAGAACTTGCTATCTTAAACATCACCAAGAATTACTAGCTTGCAATCTCACCAAAGTGCTATCTCAAGAAACATAATTTGCTAACTTGCAAAGGAAGCAAAAATTTCACTTCTCAAAAAAGAAGAAAGAAAATTACTAGCTTGCATGATGATAAAACTGGAGATTATGTTTATAATACAATGATTTGAAATTATATAATACATACTGTTACGGTAAGTAACTTTTTTAGCCGTGGCCTCGGGGCCGTCGCGGCTTGGTTCGGGTCCGGAAGGCGGTGATCTCCGTGGGGGCGCTCCTCGAGGTCTCCCGGCGGCCGAGCTCGGTGGTTCGGGTCGGGAGGTCGGTTCGGCAGTTCGGGTCGGCGGTTCGGATCGGCGGCTCGGGTCGGGAGGCAGCTCCGCCGCAGCTTCGGGAAGAGGCGACACCGTCTCGCACCTGCACACAGGTCGGGCCGGGAGCTCGGCCCGACCCCTCCGACGATCAAGTTAGAGAAAGATGTGGAGGGGATTGTGGATGAGGCAGAAGAAGAGCCTCTGAGTGTTTTGTGTCTGAGTGAGTTCCTCCCTTTTTGCTTAGGACTCAGGGGTATTTATAGAGGAGGTTTGATGTTACTACTGGGGTTGCGTGGGAGGCCGAGCTGCTACAGGGTATGGAGAGCCTCGGGCAATGTGTCGCTCAGGGGGTTGCTGCCATGGCGTGTCACATCGCCATTTTTACCCCTATCATATGCCCCCCCCCGAAAGGAGCTATGCGTCGGTTCTTGCATGCAAGGGATCCGATGCATAGCTTCTTACTTCAGGTGGGCTGGTCATGCGGACCCGAGGCGTACGACGCAGGCGGGCTAGCCGCGCGGACGCGTCTCGTGCAACATGGGATCGAGGTGCGCAACTCAGTCAGGAAGCCGAGCAAGGTTGGACTCGAGGCAGATGGAGCCGATGAGGGCCGAGGAGCACAACGTAGGCGGGGTGACCGCGCGGGTGTGGTCCCAGGATGGCGTAGAGCCGAGGGCCGAGGAGCACAACGCAGGTGGGGTGACCGCGCAGGTGTGTCCCGGGCGGCGTAAAGCCGAAGAGCCGAGGAGCACGACGCAGGCGGGCTGGCCGCGCAGGCGTGGTCTCGGGCGGCGTAAAGCCGAAGAGCCGAGGAGCACGACGCAGGCGGGGTGACCGCGCAAGCGTGGTCTCGGGTGGCGTAAAGCCGAAGAGCCGAGGAGCACGACGCAGGCGGGCTGGCCGCGCAGGCGTGGTCTCGGGTGGCGTAAAGCCGAAGAGCCGAGGAGCACGACGCAGGCGGGCTGGCCGTGCAGGCGTGGTCTCGGGTGGCGTAAAGCCGAAGAGCCGAGGAGCACGACGCAGGTGGGCTGGCCGCGCAGGCGTGGTCTCGGGTGGCGTAAAGCCGAAGACCGAAGAGCACAACGCAGGCGGAGTGACCGCGCAGGTGTGTCCTGGGTGGCGTAAAGCCGAAGAGCCGAGGAGCACGACGCAGGCGGGCTGGCCGCGCAGGCGTGGTCTCGGGTGGCGTAAAGCCGAAGAGCCGAGGAGCACGACGCAGGCGGGCTGGCCACGCAGGCGTGGTCTCGGGTGGCGTAAAGCCGAAGAGCCGAGGAGCACGACGCAGGCGGGCTGGCCGCGCAGGCGTGGTCTCGGGTGGCGTAAAGCCGAAGAGCCGAGGAGCACGACGCAGGCGGGGTGACCGCGCAGGCGTAGTCTCGGGTGGCGTAAAGCCGAAGAGCCGAGGAGCACGACGCAGGCGGGCTGGCTGCGTAGGCGTGGTCTCGGGTGGCGTAAAGCCGAAGAGCCGAGGAGCACGACGCAGGCGGGCTGGCCACGCAGGCGTGTCCCGGGTGGCGTAAATCCGAAGAGCCGAGGAGCACGACGCAGGCGGGGTGACCGCGCAGGCGGGGTGACCGCGCAGGCATGGTCTCGGGTGGTACGGAGCCAAAGGGGGTGTCCTCGAGCATTAAGCGACCGAGGAGGCCTCGGGCATTATGCGACCGAGGTGGCGGCCTCGGGCATTACGCGACCGAGGTGGTGGCCTCGGCAAGCATGGAGCCGAGGCACTCGGCGCAGGTAGGCTACGGCCGAGGGATGTAACCCAGGTGGGCAAGGTAGTGGATATGGCCGAGGAGTTCAGCGCGGGCAGGCTGGCCGTGCAGACGTGTCTCGGGGTTTATGGAGCCGAGGGGCACGACGCAGGCGTACTGGCGGCACTAGTCTGTCTCGGGAACATGGAACCAAGGAGCACGACGCAGGCGGCTGGCGGCGCAGGTGTGGTCTCGGGCATTACGCGACCGAGGAGCACGACGCAGGCGGGCAGACCGCGCAGGCGTGGTCGCAAGGGCCATGCGACCGAGTAGCATGACGCAGGCGGGCAGGACGTGAGGACGTGGACTCGGGCACCATGCGGCCGAGGTACACGATAGAGGCGGACAGGCCGCGCCGAGGTAGATCTCGGCAGTGATTGGCCGAGGTGCTCGGTGCAGGCAGGCTGCGACCGAGGGACACCGCTCAGGCGGGCAGGCCGCGCTGAGGTGGGATTTCAGCAGAGAGTTGCCGAGGTGCTCGGTGCAGGCAGGCTGCGACCGAGGTACACCGCTCAGGGGGGCAGGCCGCGCTGAGGTGGGATTTCGACAGAGAGTTGCCGAGGCGCTCGGTGCAGGCAGGCTGCGACCGAGGTGGTGGGCTCGGCAAGCATGGAGCCGAGGCGTTCGACGCAGGCAAGCCGTGGTCGAGGGGCGTGGACCAGGTGGATAGGGCCGTGGAGTTCGGCACGGGCAGGCTGGCCGTGCAGACGTGTCTCGGGGTTTATGGAGCCGAGGGGCACGACGCGGGCGTACTGGCGGCACTGGTCTGTCTCGGGAACATGGAGCCAAGGAGCACGACGCAGGCGGGGTGACCGCGCAGGCGTGGTCGCGAGGGTCATGCGACCGAGTAGCACGATTAGGCGGGTAGGACGCGAGGACGTGGCCTCGGGCACCACGCGGCCGAGGAACACGACAGGCGGTCGGGCCACGCCGAGGTGGGTTCGGCGCAGGCAGGCTGCGGGCGCTGCTCAGGTGGGCAGACCGCGCTGAGGTAGGCTCGGCGCAGGCAAGCTGCGACCGAGGGGCGAGACCCTGGTCGGTAAGCCGCCCTGAGACAGACTCGGCAGTGAATATGGCCGAGTAGCTCGGCGCAGGCAGGTTGGCCGCACATGGGGCCGAGGAGCCGAGGCAGCGTGCAGCGTGTTGGCTGCGCATGAGGCCGAGGGGCCGAGGCAGCGTGCTGGCTACGGCGTGTTGGCTGCGCATGGGGCCGAGGAGCCGAGGCAGCGGGCTGCTTGCTGCGCATGAGGCCGAGTGGCCGAGGCTGCTTGCTGGCTGCGCACGAGGCCGAGTGGCCGCGGCAGCGAGGCTGCTTGCTGCGCATGAGGCCGAGTGGCCGAGGCAGCGAGGCTGCTTGCTGGCTGCGCATGAGGCCGAGTGACCGAGGCAGCGAGGCAGCTCGCTGGCTGCACACGAGGCCGAGTGGCCGCGGCAGCGAGACTGCTTGCTGTGCATGAGGCCGAGTGGCCGAGGGCCGAGGGGCCGAGGCTGCGCATGAGGCCTAAGAGCCGAGGCAGCGAGGCAGCAAGGCAGCGTGCTATTTGCTGCGCATGAGGCCGAGTGGCCGAGGCAGCGAGGCAGCAAGGCAGTGTGCTGGCTGCGCATGAGGCCGAGTGGCCGAGGCAGCGAGGCAGCTTGCTGGCTGCGCACGAGGCCGAGTGGCCGCGGCAGCGAGGCTGCTTGCTGCGCATGAGGCCGAGTGGCCGAGGGCCGAGGGGCCGAGGCTGCGCATGAGGCCTAAGAGCCGAGGCAGCGAGGCAGCAAGGCAGCGTGCTACTTGCTGCACATGAGGCCGAGTGGCCGAGGCAGCGAGGCAGCAAGGCAGTGTGCTGGCTGCGCATGAGGCCGAGTGGCCGAGGCAGCGTGTTGGCTGCGCATGTGGCCGAGGCAGCGAGGCCGAGGCTGCGCATGAGGCCTAAGAGCCGAGGCAGCGAGGCAGCAAGGCAGCGTGCTACTTGCTGCGCATGAGGCCGAGTGGCCGAGGCAGCGAGGCAGCAAGGCAGTGTGCTACTTGCTGCACATGAGGCCGAGTGGCCGAGGCAGCGAGGCAGCAAGGCAGTGTGCTACTTGCTGCGCATGAGGCCGAGTGGCCGAGGCAGCGAGGCAGCGTGTTGGCTGCGCATGTGGCCGAGTGGCCGAGGCAGCGAGGCTGCTTGCTGGCTGCGCACGAGGCCGATCAATCCCGAGGTAAGTGGGGAGCACGCTTGAGCCTGTCGGATAATACCTCGACATTCGGGTGCCGCCCGTTTCGCGTTCTTGGCAACAAGAGCAGTGTATCGCGCGGTCTCTGGCATCTTCATCCGCCAGTAGTAGGTTAAGGCAGCCGGGAGGGCGCCCAGCATGAGAGTTGTGCACCAGATGTAGTCGGCTTCCGGGACGGTGGAGCCGGCGCGGTTGTCCCTGTAGGCCGGATAGTCGAAGCGCTCCTTGAAGGCGGCGGAGATGATGATGGAGACGATTCCGCCTGTGAGGATGCCGAAGCCCTGCGTAGTGAAAACGACTGCGATGAAGGCGCCACGGGTCTTCTTGTTGGCGTACTCCGACATGATGGTGGCGGAGAGCAGGTAATCGCCGCCGATACCAAAGCCGAGGCAGAAGCGGAAGAGGCAGAGGGTGGCCATGACGCCCTTGGCGGTGTGACCGAAGGAGAGGCCGATCGCGATGGAGCAGATGACCATGAGCATGAGCGTAATGCCATACACCTTCTTGCGGCCGAGCTTGTCGCCGAGCCACCCGACGAAGAGCTGGCCAGAGAGGGCACCACAGAAGGCCACGCGGGTGATGGCAGCGGACACGTTGGGCGGGAGCGTCCTGAGCGATTGGGGTCGAAGGAATAGATGCGGCCAAGGAGCTTCGTGACGAGGGAGATGCAGAAGAGATCATAGGCGTCGGTGAAGAAGCCCATGCCAGCAATGACGGTGGCCGTGAAGTGATACCACCGCGTCTTGGCAAGGTCGAGTGCCCCGAGCACTTGGAGCTGACCTCCGGCCATCGTTGCAACGTACTTTCCTCTGCTTGTGCAACCGCTCTATAAGAAGAGGAGGAGGAGAAGAGGGAAACCAGAGCTTGGTCGAAGGAAGGAGAAGCCGAGCAGGGAGGTCTAGAGGAGAAGGCGAGGTAGGCTCTGAGAACAGCGGGAGGGGCCGAGGCCGCGCAAAGATCTCGGCTGTAGCCGAGGAGCCGAGGAACTGAGGCACGCGGGTTGGCTGCGCGCGTGGGACCGAGGGGCCCACGAGGGGTCGAGGCGCGTGGGACCGAGGCGTCGAGGCACTCGGCACGGTCGGGCTGGCCGCGCGCGTGGGACCGAGGGGCCCGAGGCGCGCGGGTTGGTCGCGCGCGTGGGGCCGAGTGGCCGAGACGCGCGGGCTGGTCGCGCGCGTGGGGCTGAGGCGTCGAGGCGCTCGGCGCGGTCGGGCTGGCCGCGCGCGTGGGACCGAGGGGCCCGAGGCGCGCGGGTTGGCCGCGCGCGTGGGGCCGAGTGGCCGAGATGCGCGGGCTGGTCGCGCGCATGGGGCCGAGGCGTCGAGGCGCTCGGCGCGGTTGGGCTGGCCGCGCGCGTGGGACCGAGGGGCCCGAGGCGCGCGGGTTGGCCGCGCACGTGGGGCCGAGTGGCCGAGACGCGCGGGCTGGTCGCGCTTGGGGCCGAGGCGTCGAGGCGCTCGGCGCGGTCGGGCTGGCCGCGTGCGTGGGACCGAGGGGCCCGAGGCGCGCGGGTTGGCCGCGCGCGTGGGGCCGAGTGGCCGAGACGTGCGGGCTGGTCGCGCGCGTGGGGCCGAGGCGTCGAGGCGCTCGGCGCGGTCGAGCTGGCCGCGCGCGTGGGACCGAGGGGCCCGAGGCGCACGGGTTGGCCGCGCACGTGGGGCCGAGTGGCCGAGACGCGCGGGCTGGTCGCGCGCGTGGGGCCGAGGCGTCGAGGCGCTCGGCGCGGTCGGGCTGGCCGCGCGCGTGGGACACGAGCGGGTTGGCCGCGCGCGTGGGACCGAGGGGCCCGAGGCGCGCGGGTTGGCCGTGCGCGTGGGGCCGAGTGGCCGAGACGCGCGGGCTGGTCGCGCGCGTGGGGCCGAGGCGGGCGGGTTGGCCGCGTGCCGAGCCGCGCGCGTGGCCGAGGAGCCGAGACCGGCCCTAGAAGTCGCTGCTGCTGGTGCAGGTCGGCTGCAGTGGAGCGACTAAGGAGAAAGCTAATGTATCGTCGTTTCCGGGGCCCTCCTTCTAGCGCCATTATGTTACGATAAGTAACTTTTTTAGCCGTGGCCTCGGGGCCGTCGCGGCTTGGTTCGGGTCCGGAAGGCGGTGATCTCCGTGGGGGCGCTCCTCGAGGTCTTCCGGCGGCCGAGCTCGGTGGTTCGGGTCGGGAGGTCGGTTCGGCAGTTCGGGTCGGCAGCTCGGGTCGGGAGGCAGCTCCGCCGCAGCTTTGGGAAGAGGCGACACCGTCTCGCACCTGCACACAGGTCGGGCCGGGAGCTCGGCCCGACCCCTCCGACGATCAAGTTAGAGAAAGATGTGGAGGGGATTGTGGATGAGGCAGAAGAAGAGCCTCTGAGTGTTTTGTGTCTGAGTGAGTTCCTCCCTTTTTGCTTAGGACTCAGGGGTATTTATAGAGGAGGTTTGATGTTACCACTGGGGTTGCGTGGGAGGCCGAGCTGCTGCAGGGTATGGAGAGCCTCGGGCAATGTGTCGCTCAGGGGGTTGCTGCCATGGCGTGTCACATCGCCATTTTTACCCCTATCACATACCATTGGTTCTTCCGGCGTTTCGTCCGATCTTTCGACGCATCGTCCTCTTCTTTGGCATATTGCCCAATCAACATGTTGACTCTCGCAACTTATGATTTTCTTGGTGCAATGTCCAATCCTTCGGCCTGATGCCCGAACTCACGGCATGAAGTCCTTCTATCAGTATGTCAATTGATCCTCCGACCTGACGTTCAATCTGTTGAATCTTGGATTTTGATGATGAAACCAATTTATAGTATTCATGATCTGATCTACGTTTTGAGTGACATAAGAAGTTTCAATCAAGGAGAGGCAATTAAAAGTAGGAAGAATCATGTTGGGTCAGAGTAGAACATATCAGAAGAATGGACGTTGAGTTGGAGGGTCGGTTGACGTATCGGTAGAAGGCTTCGGGCCATGGGTTCGGGCATCAGGTCAAGAAACATAGAAATTATACCAAGGAAATCAGAGTTGCGGAGTTCAATTAGTCGATTTGGTAATAGGTCGCAAGTGAGGACGATGCGTCGATGAACCAATGACATGCCGAACAACATTTGATTAGCTTTGTAATAATTGTTTAGATCGAAGTAGGTTTTAAGCATAATTGGGTTGGAATTGGGCCAACTCAATTAGGGGCCAATTGGACCCAAGTTTGGGCTGTGTTGGGCTAAGTGAAAGGCCCAAACAGTGACCCAACAGATGGAATCATCGGTGCCACAGTCTCTTAGAATATGTCAGGTAGTGGTACCGCCCAAACTCAGTCTCCGAGACTGTTAAGCGATGGTATCGCCCATACATAGTCTCCCAAGCAGTGGTACCACCCAATGTCAGTGCAGTACAAGCGGTGGTATCGCTTAGGACCCAGGAAACCTAGAATGAGACATTTTTTTGCTCCATTTTTTAAGCTAATTGGAGTTTATAAATACCCCAGCTATTCCTGTATGGAACAATAAGAAAGTTAAGCAAAACTTTGTGATTCTAAGGTTGTAAACCCTATTCGAAAGTTGAGTTCCCTCCTCCTAAAGCTTAGAGAGAGTTCTAAGAGACGTGTGTGAGAAATAACTTATAAAAGAGGGCTGTAAAAGATTATCTCCTAAACCTATGAAAAGGAGAAAAGGGGTGTAAAAGGGTAGTTGATCTTCGACCGTTGAAAGAAGATCGTTAGTGGATGCCAATAGCCTCAACGGAAGAGGAATCGGGAGTGGATGTAGATCACGATAACCGAATCACTATAAAAATCTGGTTTGCATTTCCTTCATGCTATTTCCTTATATTGTAAACTGAATTCTTACATTCACTACGCTTCCATATGCTTTCAAGTTAAACTCTTTTCCGATACGTTTTCATCGAACGAAATTTTCTTAATCAACGTGATTTTATCACTGCACTAATTCACCCCCCTCTCTTAGTGTTGACTCCATCTTAATAGTTTGTATTAGAGCCACGTTTTTTCTCGTTTGGTTTAATAATCAAGAGAAATTACTCTTTTTGGATTTCAAGAGGGACTTTATATCATTCGGCTTCCTATGTTCAATGGGACAGACTACACATATTGGAAAACTCGAATGAGAGTTTGAGTTTTCTTGCTTTCTTTGGATTTGAATTTATGGAATATTGTTGAAAGTGGTTTTCAAAAGTCTTCTAATCCAATAAATGAATTGAATGATTTGGAGAAAAAAAAATTTTCTTTTAATGCTAGAGCTATAAACGCTCTATTCTGTGCTTTAGACAAAAATGAATTTAATCGAGTTTCTATTTACGAAACGGTTTTTGACATTTGGCATACACTTGAAATCGCACACGAAGGCACTAGTAAAATTAAAGATTTGAAAATCAAAATTTTTATGCATGATTTTGAATTATTTCGGATGGAACTAAGTGAGACTATTGGAGACATGTACACCCGGTTTACGGATGTCATCAATGGTTTAAAAGCACTTGGTAAAATTTTTTCTAACTTTAAACTCAGTAACAAAATATTGAGATCCCTTCCAAAGAGTTGGGACCCTAAAGTAATGGTCATTCAAGATGTTAAGGATTTGAACTATTTTCCACTTGAAGAACTTATCTGGTCTTTAATGACCTATGAAATGAGTTGTATTATACAAAATGAACATAAGAACTACCTTCCAAAGAATAAGAAGGATTTGATACTTAGAACAAAAGAAGACCACTCGAGCGAAAGCTCAATTGATGATGAATTTGAACTTCTTACAATAAAGCTTAAAAAAATTTTAAAATATGAAATTAAGAATAAAAATGAACTTAAAAAGAAAAAACCGTCAAAAAATAAAAAAGCACTCAATGTAACATGGGATGAAATGAGTGCATCTGAAAACGAAGAGCAAACCGATGAAGACAAAGCGGTGAACTATGTCTTAGTGGCTTTCGACGATGAGGTAACCAAAACCCCTTTACTTTATTTTGAAATTACTTGATGCATTTCATAAATTATTTTTAAATTAGTTTAGAAAAATTATATATAAATTGTTAAAAAAATAAAAAATTGAGACCATGCTTATCTTTTTAGTGATTTTGAAAATGATCATGAAAATTATATGTTTTATGATAAGGGAACAAAATATTAGATCTAATGCTTATACATATAATAAGATTAATCTTATGTATGTTTTTAAGAAGCAATAGTGTGTATCTTAATAATTTTCGTATTGCTTTTTGATTTCATTTAAAAATATTTTATGTTTAATGAAATCATACTTGATGATTTGATGATGCATAATGATTTGAAATCTTATGTTTTGGAATTACGTGTTACACTTTTGATCTTATATCTTTCATGACATAAATCCTTTGTATTTATGATTTGTATATTTCATGATATAATTGAATCTTTGATGCAAAGAAAGAAAATGTATTACTATAACAAAAAAAATGTTTTTGATTAAAAATACTTTATGAAATCATGCTTGATAAAATAATGTAATGATGATTTGAAATCATGCTCAATGAGTTTATATTTCGAAATTATGCATGATGATCATTGTGATGATGAACTTTACTTTTAAACAATGATGCATATTTTTGATTTAGTATAAAAGAGAAAAGCATGCTTGTGTGAAATAAATCATATAAAATGAAACACCTAAAAAGGAAAATGTATTATCATTGAAATTAAAGTGATAAATCAAATCTCTTGTTTAAAGAAGCCTTATATTTAATGCGTTATATTTTTTGTCATGATGACTTTGATGATGAAAATTATTTTTCGGTTTTAAACGATGATGCATGTTTTGATTTGACGTAAAAATGTGGGTATGCTCGTAAGAAATCAAATCACTTATATTGAAACAACTAAAAAGATGAAAGCATTTTTCTTGAAAATTTCTTTTTCTCTATCTTATCGATTTTTTAAAAAGAGATTAATAAATCTATTTATGTTATTTTATGAATCTCATGAACTATGAAAGTGATTTTGATGATTTGATAATTTAAATTGAATGAGGAATAATTTGTTTTATTAGAAGAGAATTAGGCATACTAAATCTTCCAAATGCATGAATTCCTTTTTCGGATTTCTTGGTTCTTCACAACTTGAATTTTCTTTTTAAATCAAGATCATCTTTCTATTCACAAAAGAAGAGCCTTGATTCATAGATTTTTGGATTAATGACTTAATTAATTCTTTTGAATCCTTCTTCCTTCTATTTACAAGAAAATAGATTTGATTTATGAAGTTTTATTCATGGATTTTTTATCCTTTATTTAATTATCACTTCCCATGAATTCTTCCTCACTCTTCTCGTGAAAGAAGAATTTTTATTCATGGACATTTAGTATGTGATGATCATTCGTAAAAATAGGGATTTGATTTTGTATAGACATCTTAAACCTTTTAATGAATCATTTCTCTTTGCTAAAGTAGAAGCTTGATTCAATGAAACTCATTTATTATGGATTTGACTTGGTTCAAATCCTTTCATGAATTTGGTTGATTTTTTTTTAGAATGAATTTCTCTCTTCCTCTTCTTCCTCTTCTTCTTACAAAGGAAGAAAGAAACTTGCACATCTTAAGAAGAATCAAAAAGCACTTAAGCAAAAATGTTAGCTTCTTATTTTTCATGCAAAGTTTTTTATGATAAAAGGAGAGAAAATAAATGATGAACGTTTGGTATCATGATCAAAATATTGATTTAATGCATGAAGAGATAAATGCTTAAAAATTTTAATGTCTTAGTATCATGAATGTTAGCCCAAACCGATGTATCATGAATGCTTGAGTATCATGTATAATATGCCTATAATGATAATTGATTTATTTTTGGTATCATGCATGAAGTAAGGATGATATTTAAGGTTTTGAAATTATGCATGTTTTAATTTGAAACTATAATGATGCACAAACATATTGAATTAAGAATAATACTTTGTATTTCAAAATTGTATTCTTCTCTTCTATTTGACAATGACAAATGAGGAGTAAAATTTGTTAGCTTGCATGATGTAAAATTTGCTAAATTTGCTAGCTTACAAATTACAAAAAAAAAACTTGCTAGGAAGTAAAATTACCAGCTTGCACTTCTCAAAAGAGAAGAAAGAACTTGCTATCTTGAACATCACCAAGAATTACTAGCTTGCAATCTCAAGAGAAGCCAAAGTGCTATCTCAAGAAACATAATTTGCTAACTTACAAAGGAAGCAAAAATTTCACTTCTCAAAAGAGAACAAAGAAAATTACTAGCTTGCATGATGATAAAACTGGAGATTATGTTTATAATACAATGATTTGAAATTATATATCAAAAACTTGCTAATTGTACTTCTCCTTTTTATTGATGACAAATGGGGAGAAGATAGGATGATGTATCATGCATAGGATGATGTACTTAGATATTTTAATTATGCATGATTTTATATTACATGCAATGATATAATTGATTGGTTCTTTCACTATTCATGAAGCATGTAATGTATGAAATATTCTTGATGAAATATTGCTTTGACTTGAATTCAACTTTAATTCAAGGTTCTGTCAATATAGCATATTGAAAGGGGGAGTTAAGATTAACTCCGTCATCAATTGGTTATCATCATTAAAAAGGAGGAGATTATTGAATCTTGAATTTTGATGACAAAACCACTTGATAGTATTTATGATCTGATCTGTGGTTTGAGTGACGCAAGAAGCTTCGATCATGGAGAGATAATTAAAGTAGGAAGAATCATGTTGAGTCGGAGTGGAATATGTCCAAAGATTAGTCGTCGAGCTAGACGATCGGTCGATATATCAGCAGAATGCTTCGGGCCATGGGTTCAGGCATCAGGCTAAGAAGAGCAGAAATTACGTAAGGAAATCGGAGTTACGGAGGTCAACTGGACGATTGGGCAATTGGCCGCAAGAGAGGACAAGGCATCAAAGAATCAGACAAGGCATCGAAGAATCAGACAAGGCATCGATAAACCAATGACATGCTAGACAATATTTGATTTAGCTTTGTAATAATTGTCCAGATCGAAATAGGTTTTAGGTGTAATTGGGTTAAAATTGGGCCAACTCAATTAAGAGTCAATTGGGCCCAAGTTTGGGTTATGTTGAGCCAAGTGAAAGGCTTAAACAATGACCCAACAAATAGAATTATCGGTGGCACAATCTCCAAGACTATGTCAGGCAACGGTACTGCCAGATCGGGTGATGGTACCTCCTAGTGATAGGGTGTTAAGCAGTGGTACCACTAGATTGGGCGATGGTACCGCCCAACACTGACAGTGATATCGCTAGTACTTGGAAGACCTAGGATGAGACTAGTTTTGGCTCCAAGTTTAAATCCATTTGGAGCCTATAAATACCCCTCTCATCCCTGGTTAATATATAGAACTTAAAAGTGGGAAAATGCTATAGCAATCACTTGAGAAATCCCCTCCTCTAGTTTTAAAGTTTAGAATTATGTTTAGGGAGGAGTGAATGCTTGTAAAAGGTTATCTCCTAAACTTATGAAAAAG
The DNA here is from genome assembly GCF_036884655.1 of Musa acuminata AAA Group. Classification (NCBI taxonomy): domain Eukaryota; kingdom Viridiplantae; phylum Streptophyta; class Magnoliopsida; order Zingiberales; family Musaceae; genus Musa; species Musa acuminata. The sequence goes on along the minus strand of NC_088358.1, from coordinate 18,815,546 downwards.
AGAAGAGAGTTGTAAAAGGATAGTTGATCTTCACCCATTGAAGGAAGATCGATAATGGAAGCCGGTGGCCTCGAGTAAAGAGAAATCGAGAGTGGATGTAGGTCACGACGACTGAACCACTATAAAAATCTAGTTTACATTTACTTTAAGTACTTTTCTTTAATTGCAAACTGATTTCTTACTTTTATTACACTCATAAATGCTTTCAAGCCAAGTATCTTTCCGATATATTTTCATCGGACGAAAGTTTTTTGAATCGACATGATTTTATCGTTGTACTAATTCACCCCCTCCTCTTAGTGCCGACTCGATCATAACAGCACAAAGAAGAGGAAATATCATGTTGCGAAAGAGAAGCATCGTCATGTCATATGTTGTGTGGATCATCACTAGAGAGGAGAACATCTGACCTCCTTCATAGACTTGGATCTGCGATTTCGAAAATATACGATCTCTCCTAAGTAAATCATCTCACATGTATTACGTGATTTTTAATTTTACGATTTTTCATACACCAATCTTCGCACAATGATCCATATTAAATTTTTTGGAAACATGTTTTATTTTTCTGTCTAAGGTTTCCCAACAATCCTGGTAAATATCAAACCTACTTCAGCCCCACACCCACATCAGGACATCTCGAAAGGCTTGCAATCAATCTCTCGTGAACCATCTTCTTCAACCTCGGCCTCCCTCTCACCGCTGTCTTTCCCCCGGAAGCCACCTAGATGACTTTGTGCCTTCGAAATTGGACCAAGCCATACCGATTCTAGGTCCACATCATCAAGTTGCAAACAGTATTGCTTTCAAATGTTTTAGTCATCGAGATTATGGATTTATTGTATGAACATTGAGTACTATATAACAAATAGTAATATATATAATCGTGAGAGAGAGAGATTATATATATATATATATATATATATATATATATATATATATATATATATATATATATATATATATATATATATATATATATATATATATATGGCCATACGGTCTGACTTCCACTTCCACATCCAAAATCAAATAAATAGGCAGGAAAAAGTTGATGTTTCTGATAGATTTTATGACAGCAAATTTTATGTTAGAAAAGAGAGAAAGAAGTGGCGCCAACTCTTATCCAACTCACACACACACCACACCAAACTTGGGTATCTAACAACAGTGACCACACGCTTCTAAACAATTCCTGCATTCCCTGCCATATTCCACCACCTGTTCCCTGTTCCCTGTTCCCTGTTCCCATTCGCTGAGCCACCTTCCACTTCAATACTACTAGGAATTATTCCCTCCCAAAGCTGTTCTCCCAAGTCCTGCCTCACATCATCTCCAAAATACCGTCTTCGTTGGGTCACCACCAGTTTTCTTTCCTTCCTCTTTACTCTCTCTCTCTCTCTCTCTCTCTCTCTCTCTCTACTGCAAGTTCTTCCCTACCTGCCCGTCGTTGAAGGAATGTTTTGTCTACCTAAAGGTTCCTGTAAAGGTAGGTGTCCAGCAATCAGTAGGGATCTCGTTAGCAACAGCAAATGTGCTCGAGATCGGAATAAGGCACAGCCCTCGACTTCTAAGGTTTAGGTTTCGCCCTTCGCAATCCTTTGGTTTGTCCGAAGCCTGCAAGCCAGTTCATAAGCTCTTAAGATTGTGACCTAGAAAGAAGAGAGAGCAGGAGTTCATCAATGTGAAGTTTAGTCACCTTTGTTTGCTGCGTTTGATGATCTTTCTTTAAATATGGAGCACTTAAAACCTGAAGCACGTTTGATGTGTGTGAGGTTGGAGATGAGGATAGGTTATCGGTTTGCCTGAAAGAAAGGGTGGAGAGACTTACACGAACTTGGTCGTGGAGGAACTTGATGTATTCGATGGTTTCATGGAGTACTGATGCGGTATCGGTCTGTGAAAAGGAGTGCAAGTAAGTTACAAAGGGAAAGATCAAGCTGACAAAGGATGGGGAACTCGGTTCGAAAGCTGAACGGAAAGCTTCACCTTTCCAAAAGGCGAAACCAGTTGCTGGAGTGCAGTGATTCTGTCTCCCAACTTCTCCTTCCTCACCTGGATGCATAATAATTTGATCCTCTCACCAAAGGTTTAGAAAGTAAAGGCGAGATAGAACCTCAAAGCTTCGTTGATCAGCTTCAGTTTTACCTTGAAGGTCGGCAATGGCGATGGGGTCTCTGTCCTTGGCTTCTTGGCCGCCGGCTCGCTGTCACTCCTCTTCTCCAAGGTTGGGCAAGAGCCCCGAGCTCCTGAAGCAGTCTACATCCGTGCAGAACATGAACCAATTTAGTGAAATGATCACTTCAAGAACCTGCAGAAGAAGGTAGAAACAGTTCCTCACTGACCTTGACAACAGGCTTGCTGTGACTTGAATTCTCGTTGTGGAATGGTTGAGGAGGCTTCGCATGGTGGAAATTTGAGTGTGCTTCGTTTACGCTGCTTGCTGAAGGATTCCAAAAGGGAGTGTCGTTGGAGAATTGCAGCTGCTGCTTCGGCGGTGAAGCGTTCATGAACTGCGGCAATGTACCTACTGAAGTCTGCAACGAGTCGTTCGACGCTTCGCGGCAGTCGACTGAAGACTCATACTTCATTGTACGCGCATCGTTAAATGAGCCTTGAAGTCTGCTCTCGGGCTCGAGGTGGCCTTGCAACAGCGTTGAAGGTAATCCATGGGAAGCTGAGAGGAGCGGGATGCTATTAATTCTGGAGCTCAGAAGTACATGGTGATCTTGTAAGGAACAGTGGTTCAAGTTCTTCAAGGGAATATGGGTTTGATTGGATTCGACCCCCCAATCTCGCTGAGCATATGGCCTAGAGATCACGTCTTCTTGGAGTAAAGCATGGAAGCTGTTTTGACCTCTTCCGCTGCTGCTACTACAGAAGAACTCCATTGATGTGATTCAGCATCTCAAACTGCGCAACAAAGCATGAACACTATACATTACCATTAACGCACTTACAAGAAAGATTGGCTCCACTCGACGGTAGGAGACGACAGGCCGAAATCCATGGCCTGTGAAACGCTGTCCAACATCGGTGCAGCGATCACCGGAGCAGAAACATGGGAGTTCTGGATATCTTGGAAGGTCACGGAGCTGTTCGAGATCGACACCGGCGACTCATCACATGATCTCGACTTGGGCTCGAACATGTCGCTGGCGGTCGCCCAGTTGAAGCTCCCTGCGACGCTAGTGAGCTCCGTCGAGCAGGATGCCGACGCGGACATGGTCGGGCCGCCGCCGAAGCCGCTGCTCCTTGCAGTGCTCCACCAGGTCCCACTGCTACCGCTGCCTGCTTGGAACTGATCTGCCATGAAACTCGCCTTTCCAGGTCTACTATCTCGTCCTGGGAAGTGCTGCTGCTGCTTGCCACGGTGTGTAGTTCTTCCGAGGCTTGGTATGCTATGATGGGGAAGAAGTAATTGGATTGTGTTGCCTGCCACTCATATAAAGAGTTGGTGCTGCTTGTGGAACGGGTTGTATGAGCCAGAATAAGAGTGGCTGAGATTACATTCTCAGTAATGCAATTTACCATCTGTTGGTCAAACCGTGTAACATGACTAATAACTCGAAATGTTGAGGTTATTAAACCCATTTATCATCACTAAAATTGGAGCTGAAATGAAAACTATAAGCAGTTGACTCGCAGTCATCTCTGACCAAGGTGCGTTCGCTGCCACACAACTTTCAACCTACTTTCTTCCACATCATGAGAGTACACCAACTTCTTCAAGCAGAAGATTCTCTGTAATCCAGAATGTCATGAGTGTATAGTTCCGTGGTAAAACACCGTCTCCTCCTCTATGATCTAACCGCTGTTAGCCCATCCAGGTCATCCCCTTATTCTTCTGGTTTCCGATACGTACACCCCTCTTTATCCTTCCACTAGTGTTATGGATCGACAAATGGAGCAACCGCGATACGCAAAGGAGTGAGAAATATGGCCGTGAGGTTATCAGATCGTCTCTCTTTTGCTGAGCCAATCGCCGGGAGGCGATAACGTCAGCGGTTGCGTCCGCGGGGTCAACGTGGGACCCACGCCGGCGCACGCGTCCCAGGAGTCAAAAGGCCGACAGCGACGGCCTCCCGAATCCCGTGTCGTATCCTGCGCCGCACACGTTACCGACAAAGGATTTGACCGCCACGTCCCGTTGATTTCGTGAGCGCGGTTGGTCAAATCATGTTCGATTCGTCTTGTTACGATATCGAATTATAAGATGATTTAATTGTTCATCTTGCACAAGAGCAACCGATCGATCTCACTTCGGATGTATATTTGTGTGGAAAGGTTAGAAAAAGATCGTTTTAGAAGAGGCGAATACGCGGCTACAGCGTAGGGAAGTGTATACGTGGCCACCTCAGGTCTACAATAATGGCAGCGGAATCATTTGCCACCAGTATGTGCGAGGTGGAGGAGTTGACCCCACGCGCATCATGCACCACGTATAGATGTGGACAAAGAACAATAAGAATACACCACAAGAGTTGGACATTTGTCAATGCTTAATTCGTGTAGGTCAAAGATTTGATCCACCTCGGGGTCAACGCGGTCTCCACGAGACCATCTTCGACGACACCAGAAGAAGCGCTCAACTTCGTCACGCCAAATGTCAAAGCGAGTCTCCGCTCCACAGAAGAAAAAGTCAAAGCATGTCATGATTAGTGTTAGATACGTACGTTAAAGCAGTTCAGGTTGGCATCCACTTGAGGTGGCATGTAATCTCATCCTCGGAGAGGGTTAGATTCTGCTTTGACATCTGCGTTGTTTGGTATGCAAGACTGTGGTCAACAAGTCAACTACTGTGACGATTGAATCCAGTGAGCAGCTCCAACCTGAAGTCGTAATATTATGTAGCAGCAATCGGGTTGTGACTGATAAATTTGTTCCAGATGGAGACACTCAACCAAGAGTTGATCAATTAATTTGATCTATCTTGCTTTTCCAAGTCAGTTGTTCTAATCTAAAAGAGCCTTTCGGCATTAAGAATGCCACAGTCTGGTTGAGTCCATGTGATCTACGCAACATTGCAACACTCGTGGACAAAAAGTTGTTCTTCACAGCCCTCATACTGCTTCTCTCTTTGTTCTCTTTATTTCTGGAAAAATAGTTCAAGGATTCCTTCTAAAGATCTCATTTTATCCTTAAGTTTGCAAAGATTGAGCGAAGTTTTGTTTCTAGCAGCTATTGAATCTTCATCTGTTGACAATTCAAATCATATGTCTGAGAACAGTGCAACAATAGATTGGGGAAGAAAACACTCTTATATGTGGTCACAACCTTTTTTGCACTAAATCCAGTACGATTGTACTTAGGAGGGGGCCAAGTTTAGGCTCATTGACCTCATGATCCTGTGTCAGAAATAACTCATTCTTTGAAGCGAGGAACCACTTGGGCTTTTCAGGCAAGTCAGAGAAGCTGAAATTGATTTGCATGTGAAGGAAGCTGGCCATTAAATATCAAGATGAATGTGTTTTATTCACCCATTAAACTAAGTGCATGATTCGCTCGGATCATCTTTGGACATGGACTAAAAGATGTGTGGCATTTGTATCATGGTTCAATTAATCTGGTGATAAAGGGACTTTGAATGCACAGGTTTCATGGAGAAGAAAGAAGAGGTGGTTGAGCTATAAAACAAGCTGATGCTGCATGATGATAGATACATTGATTCTTAGGAATAGGTTCTGTTGAGTTGGATGGAGATGATTCATGTCAGCAAGTAACCTACGTTTGTGGAGGTTGATTCAGGAGAAGGATGATTTGTTTTGAAGAAAGTAAGGGAGATCGAAAACATTTTCGTGATTCTGAAATCATTGATCAGATCTACAATTCCTGTCAAATATCAGTTTCTTTAGTTCACTATTTCACTGCCCAGATTGTGATTAAGGGCACCTAAATGATGCTCATTTGGCTACTAATTTTCCTTGAAAGGATTCACTATCTTAGAAAATTCAGATGCTAAGATCTACTTTTCATTGCAGCTTGAATGGTTTTATTTCTTCTCCTTTCTTTTCTTGCCTGATAGCAAAGACAAACTGAGCAGTAATCTCAGATTCATTGCTACAACTTCTGATGGTCATCATTTATGGTCTTGATATCATGAACCTGATGTCATGAACCTGCAGAAGGGGAGAATGAAATGGGAAAATAGATGGGCAAATATATATTTTAGCTTTGCCCCGACTTCTCCTCCGATTACCATATCAAGTCAACAAAGAACCGTAGGTGCGCTAATGCATGTAGGTGAAACATTTCTACAGTGCAGACTATTGATCTTAATGTTTGCTGGAATTCTAATTGTTAAACTTGTTGATCTACAGAAAAATCCAACTTCGACATCAGAGCAGGGAAAGAAAAGATCCTACAAAATCAAAATCGGGGCTTGGTGTGTTTTTATCTTAGCAAATCAAGAATGAGGATGGCATGATTCACCCCAACATGAATATTTCTGTTCTTTATTGGAGGAAAACTGTCAGAATTGATGAACACACAGTGGTAGGCATCTTTTGACCTGATAGCTGCAGAATTTTTGGTTCATCATTTACATTCATTGAATAGCTTATTAAGCAGACTCATGTTACTATTGATTCGATTTTGCTTACCTCTATGTTGAGATATGATTCATAATTATCTAGATTGTTATCATGATCTAGTGGTTACGTGATGATTTCAATAACCACTTGATCATGATCTAGTAGTTTCAATAACTACCTTATGATCTAGTAGTTATAGGGTGGTTGTCATTAGGTCCTATAAATAGGACCGTAGTTCATCTAGCAAGACATTGAGATTGAGGAGAGGAAGATAAAGAGTCTGTGTGCATTTGGTATCTGGTATCTTGTAAGTGTTCATCCTGTTTTTAATACTACATCAGTTTTCTTGAGTCAAAAGGATTCTTTTTACTCGTATCGTAGTATTCTGTTTCTTCCTTGCTCCTCTATCCCCAACATTTGTGGTATCAGAGCCTAGTTTCAATCTGAACTGGGCATTATGGCTTTTAACGGCAATTTCATGTCTCAACCCCTTATCCCCATCTTCTCGGGCAAAAGTTATGAAGTTTGGAGTATCAAGATGAAGACTCTATTCAAGTCTCAAGATCTTTGGAACTTAATAGAGAATGAATATGCAGATCCAGATGACGAAATCAGGCTGAGGGAGAATAGAAAGTCGTCGTGAGTTTGAAATTTTGTTCATGAAAAGCAATGAATCGGTACAAGATTTTCTTTCTCGAGTGATTGAAATTATTAGTCAAATGAAATCTTATGGTGAACATCTTCCTGATGAACTAATGGGTTCCTTGCAAGCACATGAAGTAAGGTTGAACAGGTCACTTGAAAAAAGTGAAGAAAAAGCATTTCAGGTTAAGGGAGAGTCTTCTACTTCAGAAGAAGACAAAAAATCAACAGGAAGAGGACGTGGCAGAGGAGGATTTCGTGGTAGAGGAAATGGAAAAGGAAGAGGACACTTTGATGAACAAGGGCAATCAAATTATGATCAAAAAAATTACAAAAGTGGAATTCAATGTCACTATTGTAAAAAGTTTGGTCACATGAAGGCAGATTGCTGGAAAAGAGAAAAGCAAGCAAGCTATGTGGAGAAAATTGAAGAAAATAGTAAGTTGTTTATGACTCATTCACAAATTCATAACATCTCAAATGATATTTGGTTTTTGGATAGTGGATGTTCTAATCATATGTCAGGCATAAAATCAATATTTAGAGATATTGATGAGACTCACAAGTTGAATGTTAGACTTGGAGATAACAAGCAAATTCAAATGGAAGGGAAAGGAACAATTGAGGTGAAGACAAATCAAGGGAAGGTAAAATACCTTGATAATGTTTTCTTTGTTCCTACTTTATCACATAATTTGTTGAGTGTTGGACAATTAGTAAATGATGGATATCAAGTAATATTTGATGATGGTTCATGCACTATTAGAGATAAGAAATCTGGTTTGATTATAGTAAATGTTTGCATGACACAAAACAAGATGTTTCCACTTGATGTGTCAAATATTGAAAGACATACGCTTATCACAACTCAAAAGAATGAGTCTAATTTATGGCATTTAAGATATGGATATCTTAACATTAAAGGTTTAAGGTTGTTAAGTCAAAAAGGAATGGTTTTTGGATTGCCTAAGATTAATACGCTTGATGTATGTGAAGGATGTATTTATGGCAAACAAAGTAGAAAACCATTTCCTATTGGAAAAGCATGGAGAGTATCTAATTGTCTTGAATTAATTCATGCTGACTTATGTGGACCTATGAATACAAAATCATTTGGTGGAAGTCAATATTTTTTATTGTTTACGGATGATTATAGTCGCATGAGTTGGGTATATTTTTTGAAATTGAAATCAGAAACATTTGATAATTTTCAAAAATTCAAGGCACTTGTAGAAAGACAAAGTGGTAGATATATAAAGACACTTCGGACAGATAGAGGTGGTGAATTTTTATCTAATGAGTTTAGTTCATTTTGTGAAGAAAATGGTATTCACAGAGAATTGACAGCACCATATACACCGGAGCAAAATGGTGTAGCTGAGCGTAAGAATCGGACTGTCGTTGAAATGGCAAGAAGTTTGCTTAAAGGAAAACATCTTCCAAATCAGTTTTGGGCAGAAGCAGTTGCAACAGCATTTTATTTGTTGAATATTTCACCAACAAAGGCTGTTATGAATCGAACTCCTTTTGAGGCTTGGTATGGTATGAAACCAAGTGTTAGACATCTAAGAATTTTTGGCTGTATTGCTTATGCTTTGGTGAATTCATAAAATCATCACAAGCTTGATGAAAAATCAGAGAAATGCATTTTAATTGGTTATTCTTTACAATCTAAAGCATATCGATTATATAACCCTGTTAGTGGCAAAGTTATTATTAACAGAAATGTTATGTTTGATGAAAGGGCAAGTTGGAATTGGGAGACCAATAAAGGTGAAACACAAATGCAGATTCCAGCAGAACTAGACACTCCGCAGAATCAAGTGACAGATCCTACTCCAACAAATTCATCGTCAACCTCACCCAATAGCAGTTCAAATTTGGATTCCTCAGATGAAACCCCTCCAAGAAATTTCAGATCACTGACAGAAATTTATAACTCAACATTTGCTTTGTTTATTTCAGATCCGACAACTTTTGAGGATGCAGTTAAAAAAAAGGAATGGAGAAAAGCAATGAAGGAGGAAATCAAGTCAACTGAGAAGAATGAAACTTGGGAGCTAATGGATCTACCGAAAGAAAAGAAAGCGACTGGGTTAAAATGGATGTTCAAAACAAAATTTAAATGCAAATTATTTGGTTTCACTGATAGTGATTGTGTAGGAGCTTTAGACGATCGAAAGAGTACTTCAAGCAAGTGGAGCTATCACAATGAAGTATTGTGGAACGGATGAACAAGTTACGGATATCTTCACCAAATCACCGTCATTTCGAAAGCATATTTATTTTATGTCGCAAATTGGTGTATGCAACTATGAATCAAGGGGGAGTGTTGAGATATGATTCATAGTTATCTAGATTGTTATCATGATCTAGTGGTTACGTGATGATTTCAATACTTTACTTTTTTTTCCTTACATCACTACTTTTTTTGGTCACTCTTACTAATAGCTAAAAGTTGTAGTGCCAATATATTATTCTGTAGAATGAATCTCTACAATCAACACGAGCATTAGCTAATCATTTATCATAAGTGTTCAGTTCAACATGATAAGGTTATTTAGTCCCCATATTTATTGTGGGGTATAAGGGCTCATAAATCCATCTGGTCTCCCTCTTTTTTAGAGGTGTCTTTTGGAATTCACGAACTTTAAAAAGATAAAATCATGCAAGTATATCCATCGTCCAAAGAGAATAATTCTTCGTAAGTTTATGGACTGTACTAATAGCCGACTGACCAAATGATCTCTTATCATATTAGCTCCAGAAGAAGGGCTCGAGGTCTACATCTCGATCGAACAAACTTAATTTCTAAATCATACATCTTAACTATGAGCCATTGGCTCTCCTATGGGAGAGAATATTGATAAGATCATTTGGTCTCATATTAGTTAAGGATTATGGAAACCAATGACTCATATATCCGTCGAATTTTTTTTGTCTTTGAAGGCTTCAAAAAGGTAAAATTATATTATCGTTTAAAACAGACAATTCTCGATGAGCCTAAGGGACAAACCAATTACCGACTAATCAAATGATTTCTTATCACACTTCACCCATATATTAATTACAACTTAGAAGTTGCAAGGATAAATTGCCTTCAAGCATCAATTATTAAGCAACAATAGAAGAAACGACAAAAAATAAAAAAAGACTGGTGAAACAATGCTCGCAAGCTAATATGAGAAATTGATGAATCATGAACAGAGAATATAACAATGTTGACATTGACAAAAGCAAAAAGGGCCAAAGAACATAATTCTTTTTTCTAAAGGAAGTTATCCGCCTCCTGTGAAAGACATATTAACTAAAGAAGACACATCACCTGCATCTGACTTCTTTTTTCCACCACAGCTCCTTTACTTCCATCAAGTTGTCTTGGAGGAGGACAGATGCATGTTGTGAAGATTAAGGCAAAAAGCATATTTTTCCCACAACTGTAGAATGAAGTAACATTCAAACTTCCAACATTAAAAGGAGCTTTTGGATTTACGAAACTCATCACCTGGCATTGTATGTTTGTCGCACACTAATGCTGATTTCTAAAGATACAAATACACTAGAATTACTCGGCATTAGATCTTGCAGAAACTTTAGGCCAGATGAAGCCTTGATTCTAACACCACAAATGAAGACCATTCCACCAACACTGAGCTGGGATCCTCTCAAATGATTCCATAGAATTAATTGAGGTTGTATCTCTTACAGTATGTCGTCCTCGATGAAAAGGAATCTCTTCTGCATGCCGACACAATTATCGCCATTTGCAAGAACCGTAATCCACTTCCATGTGTCGATTAGAATTTGTAAGAAGACGCACCCAATCAAAAGCATTTTTCAGAGGAGTCAATGGTGATGAATCACTGTCATTGCCAACACTGGTTTCCAACACCTCACGAGGCTACTACGCCTGCAAACTCCAACCAAAGAAGGATTAGTAGCAGATCACATCAAAGCATACGTTCTTTGGAAGATTAGTCCTCCATGTCCATCTCATTTGGTTGGACAACTCTCCCTATCCCCCACCCAACACCACACAAAAATATATAATTGGATTTGTCCATAGTTAGGGGCAGTAAGCTTTGGGGTTCAGAGATGAACAGAGACGCGGCCTTTGTAGTGTTAGAAAACTAAGCATCCCCCACCTCCCCGGATAACGAAAGATGAACCGCTTCTCGACGCATGAAATGGCAAGTAGGAAGTAGTTTTCATTCTGATGCTGTCAGGCTTTGGAGGTGGAGAAATTTTTGCTATTAAGTGAGATTATATATATATATATGATGAATATAATATAATGAGAAACGAAGGCACAATCCTTTAATAGGCATCGAAACAAGTGCAGGTTTGTAGTGGCAGCAATGAAACGTACATGTCGCAGTTGCTGGCAGCCAAATGGTTCGGACAAAGTTTGCGCCTTGTAAATCCTTCGATTTACGACAAGATTCGCATGCAGATTCGTGCGGTGTGATGTCGGATCACAGCTACCTATCTCGATGGGTACACAAGTAATTTACTGTTTTGGGGCTCTTCACGCTTCGAGGCATGGGGGTATTTTGGTCACATCACTTTCCCTAATCGCCACACCCACCCGCTCCCCAATTCAAACTACTTCAAATCTCTCTCATGTGAGATCCGGAACAAAGAAGAGCTGCTCAAGAACCCTAACCCCATTTCCGACCACCTAAGCGAGCAGATCGAGAAAGGAGCCATTTTTATCCCGATTGGCTTTCCTTTAACCCTCCTCATTGTCTGCTCCTCTCTGGTCGTTGAGGTGACGGCTCGCGTCCCTCCTTCGCCTTTCCTTACCATCAAGAAACCAGTCCACAGTCTTCCCTCAAATCCATGTCCTCCCGGGTCCAGAGCAAGCCCCCCTTGCCTGCCCACCCAAATTTATCGCGGAGCCCATCGAACGTGAGTTCTTCCGGTGTTCTCCTTTGTTCCGGTTTCTAGGGCTTTCAGTTTGATCTCCGATTTTGGTTGTTGCAGAAGAAGGAGAATCTGGGTGAGACGACACCCATCGACAAGCGGCGGAAGATGGTCAGCCCCGCGTCTAACGGCCGGGCGCCGCGGCAGGTGCTGTCGTCCGTCAATGCCGGCCCCAACCCTGGCGATCAGGCATCGGATGGAGGGAGCTCATCTGGGGTTGAGTTCGGGTCCAGGGAGGACGTGGAAAAGCTCTTGGGTGAGAAGATGAAGGGGAAGAACAAGAACGATTACAAGGTTGTGCACCTAGGAATTTGTTTCCTTCTTTACGAAATCTTATCGGCGTTTTTTGGGTACTGATTTTTTCAGCTGTTTATATCTTGTCATTTTTATAGGGCAAGAGCGAGCAGATGATAGAGTACATTAAAAAACTTCGGATTTGCATCAGATGTTACATGGAGCTTGAAGATGGCTACTTGGCAGAGCAAGAGAAACTTCGAAATATGTTGGATTTTGAAGAGAAAAGGCACGGAGAGATTGGTAATTACCAATTTTGATTTTTAAAATGGCACAAAAAATGAGAAAATCTTGTTTTATTGAGATTTATAACTCCCATGTGCACTTGTCATCCTTATGTGTTGATGTCCTGGTGGAACCTCATATTTTTGCAGAGACCCAGATGAAGTTTAAGATTGATGAACTGGATTCAACACTAAAGGAAATTCAAAACCAGTATTCTTTGTTGCAGAAGAACTTCCAAAAGGAAGAATCTGAGAAATTGGTAAGAGTGATGAAGATTCTCGATTTGATTAGCGGATTGAGTTTTGAAGCTTCTGACTATAACTTGAAAAATTCTGCAGGATGCTATCAAGTCTTATGTGAATGAAAGGGGAACAAGGGTTGCAGTTGAGAATTCTCGAGATGCTCTGTCAGCAGGCCTTGAAAGAGTCACCCAGGAGAAGAAATGTGTAGTTGACCAGGTATGTTACTTTTTTTATTAAAATTAAGCAGTTCTTTTGATGATCCAAGTGACATCTTGTTTCATGCAATTTGCCAGTTAAAAATGTTGCAAGAAACTAATAGGAGATTACAAGATTACAATGCCAGTTTGCAACAGTACAACAGTAATCTTCAGACTGAGGCCAACAAAAATGGTGAAACAATCTCGAGGCTGCAGAAGGAGAAGAGTGCTATAATGGAAAGCCTGACTAGTGCTAGGGACCACTCAAACTCACTCAAAACTCAATTGGATTCCTCCAGGGTTAGCGTTCTATTTAACATTTTTTAATACAGGATGAATTATTGGCACTTGTCAATCATTTTTTCCCCTTTCTCTAAAATTTATTAGCTCAATGGCAGTTGTACCTTAATTTTTTTTGGTGCTCAAAGAACTTATCATTTTATCAGTTTTATTTTATTTTTATTGTTAAATAGCGTTGATGTCCTATTGCTTTCAGTATGTGCAACTTACAGAGGTTGATGTATCTTGGTTTACAAGGTCCTTTTTTCTACTGATTCTTGTTAACTGATTTTATGTTTCTTATTTATTCTGCTTTATGAATTGTATTAATACAGTCAAAATTGTCTCATCTTCACAGAAGGTAGTAACTCATCTTGTACAAATCTCATTCTTGTGTCTTGGCTATAGGAAGGAACTCATGTTGCATAAATTCCTTGATCTGATCAGCAACATTGTATCCTGGTCATTTGCAAATATTGACACTTGATAGTCATATGCATTACTTTCTATGAGATATCTCATTCCTCCGCCTGTGCCCACCCCCACCCCCCACCCCCCACCCCCCGCCCCCGGGGAAAAAAGAGAAACTAATGTCAGCTTGAGGAGGCAGTTCAACTATATAATAAACTGTTTTGGTAGATTCAAGGAATAATGATTTTGCAACTAGAATAATATCTTGAAGTTTGACTGAACACAATAACACACTTGACCTTTTTCATTGCCCATCATGTTTCATTCTAGATGAAGTTGCTGTGTGGTTGATTATTTTTGGTGCTATTGCTGTTATATAAGTTATAACATTCAATAATTCATGTAATTTTAATGTTTGATTGCTTCATCAGTCTTCTCAGCAAGAGGCCATGAAACAGAAAGAAGAATTAAAAAAGGAAGTCAGCTGCCTTAGAACTGAATTGCAACAAGTACGAGATGATCGTGATCATTTATTAGAACGAGTGCAGAGTTTGACTGTAGACGTTGTTAACTACAGAGAAATTAGTGGAAAATCATCAAAAGATTTGGATGAAATGACTACAAAGAATGTTGCTCTAGAGGTTTGTTTTCATATGCGCTAACATCTTCATACATTCTGCTAGTTTTTACAGTAGCATGGTATATATTTGTTCTTTATTAATTTCAGGAGACATGTTCTTCCCAAAGAGAACAAATACAACTATTGCAGCATCAGCTTGGTATTTCTAATGAGAAGCTGAAGGTTGGTAGCTATAAAGCATTACAGATAGTATTATCATATTGTGGCAATTCATTTTCTTTTGCCTGAATGTGAGATAAACCAGTGACTTACCATTGGCTGCAGAATAATATGAATAATCTAGGACTAAGTAATTTTTTGTTCAGTTTTTGACATCCTTGTTGCTTTAATAGAGAGCCGACTTGACAGCTACTGAGACGATGACAGAGTATGAAGAGCAGAAGAAAACTGTTAAAGATTTGCAAGGACGTCTTGTAGATGCCGAGCTTCAGATAGTGGAAGCTGAGAAATTGCGCAAAAAACTGCACAACACCATATTGGTACTTGTGTTAATTTAGTTAAATATATATTATAAAATTTATGTAGTGCTGAACTTCTTTTTGACAGGAACTTAAAGGAAATATTCGCGTGTTCTGTAGAGTTCGTCCTCTTTTACTTGATAATGATTCAAGTGACACAGATGGAGCAGTTGTTTCTTATCCAACATCCTTTGAATCTCTTGGTCGTGGCATTGATTTAACACATAATGGTATGACAAGCCTTTTGTTTGTTTTAGATACTACATTTGCATTGTTTCTTTTGATGACTACTATGGGTGATATAAAATATTGATCAAACCAAGGAAATTATGAACAGCCCAGATGTACTCCTTCACGTTTGACAAAGTATTTAATCATGAAGCTTCACAAGAAGATGTTTTTGGAGAAATCTCTCAGTTGACTCAGAGTGCACTTGATGGCTATAAGGTGCTTCAGTTAATCTTTAAAATATGTTGTCTCTGTTGAAATCTATACACAACAATTATTTCATTTATACTGACTTATTGATTTTGTCGATTCTCTTTTATTGAGATGTTTCTTCTAACCTTTGTACTTTGATTTAGCATTCCTAGTATACTGTTCTCATTGAACTTCTTTTTGAGTTGATTTGTTAATCATAAAGTCATATTAGTTCCGGGATTCTTTTTTGAGTAATGGTTTTTGAAAACACACATTGCCTTTTTATGCTTATCCTGGTTCTCTTTTACCATAAAAGGTCATAGGGTGAATATAGCTTTAGAATGTGTATATAATCTGCTGCAGTATGATCGTGTGACTGCTTGTGATCAATTCTTGTATTTTTGACTAAAAAAGTTTGTTGTCATCAATTGTAGGTTTGCATATTTGCATATGGGCAAACTGGCTCGGGTAAAACTTACACTATGATGGGCAACACTGAATGCCCTGAAGATAAAGGTCTTATACCACGGTCATTAGAGCAAATTTTTCAGACTAGTCAATCTCAGCAATGTCAGGGTTGGAAATACAAAATGCAGGTGACCTTTTACTCTTAAATTGTTTTTGCTTAGTCTTCACTTTCACCACCATGCTTGATTCATTCATTTCTTTTTTAGGCATCCATGCTCGAAATATATAATGAAACAATTCGTGATTTGTTATCACCAAGCCGTCCTTGTAGTGTAGACACATCTGGTGGTCCAGGCAAACAATATTCAATCAAGCACGACTCTAATGGTAATACGGTTGTATCTGATCTTACCATCGTAGATGTTTGCAGCATCAAGGAAGTCTCGTTCCTCCTACAACAAGCTGCACAGAATAGGTAATACTTGCTGAGCTAGTTGGTTAAAGGGTTTTCTTTCTGAGGCTGACATTATGAAGAAATCCTTTTTCATTCTATTTGTTGTGTTCAAAACCATTCATGTTAATATTCTCGTTAGTTTCATGTTTTAAACGGTTTCCTTTTGTATTCTACTTTCATACTAACATACTAGTTGGGGTTAGTGGGTGTTTCGTGTTCCATAACTAGTTGAACTCTGATGAGATTTCTGAACTTGGAGACCAGGTCTGTGGGTAGAACACAAATGAACGAACAATCTTCAAGAAGTCATTTTGTCTTCACTTTAAAGATTTTTGGTGTTAATGAGGTCAGAAACTCATCATTATCTGTGGCAAAACTGGTTTCTGTTGTGTTAGAAACATACGTCAAGTGATTACTTCATTTTTCATTTTTCAGAGAACAGAACAACAGGTTGAAGGGGTTCTGAACCTAATTGATCTTGCTGGAAGTGAACGTCTTGCTAAAAGTGGCTCTACTGGCGAGCGCCTAAAGGAAACTCAGGTGGATACCGTTCATCTATGTCAATTAAATCATGAAATAGTTCATATTTTTGACTCTTTTGCCACATCGATGCAGGCAATCAACAAAAGTTTGTCTGCCCTAAGTGATGTAATATTCGCAATTGCAAAGAAAGATGACCATGTGCCTTTCAGGAACTCTAAGCTAACGTATCTTTTACAGGTACCGTTGTGCACCCATCTCCATACATTATTCCGCTTTGAGATTAAATTAAGTATTTGTTTGATCATTAGTCTTGTTACATCATGTAGCCATGCCTTGGTGGGGATTCGAAGACATTAATGTTCGTCAACATCTCGCCTGAGACCTATTTTGTTGGGGAGTCTCTTTGTTCACTTCGGTTTGCTGCCAGGGTCAACTCATGCGAGATTGGGATCCCACGACGCCAAACCCAGTCACGATTGACCTACAGTTGATTGTACCACCAACTGATGTCTGTAATTTCTTTATGTGTCCTCATGTTGCTAGTTAATGGCAATTAGTCTTCTAACATTGCCTTCCCGTTATCTGTACAATAATGAGTCAGATCAAACATGCTATTATATGTACAAGTACATTGGCTCATTTGGTGTATGAGTCGGATCAACCATGCAATCATATGTACAAGTGCATTTTGCTCATTTGGTGTATCTTTCCGTTCATTGTCTTCACAAAAACATTGTAATATCTTTTTCTTTGAATAGATAATTCAAGAGGTGGCAGAATCACCTGCTACAACTTCCATCCGAAAGCTAAAAGCTAAAAGCTTTATTCATTAAGCTCCAAAACTCAAATACATTACAATGTTCTATGGTATCAATAAATAACACAATCGACGTATGTCTTAGAGGTTTGTTTCGCATACACAATAGAAACACAAGAGCACAAGAAAATACAACGCAAGAATTGATTAAACTGGCGATGTAAGAAATATCAAACAGAGAAAGAACTACATCAGAGACAAAATATGGCCATACAAAAAGAGTATGCAAAGACCAGAAGTTACCGAAAACATTATTGCCACACATTAACATGAGTTCCAGCATAACATTGTCAACCGACGAGGACACTTCACCACAGACAACATTATCAACATACGAGACACCACACATCAAAGCAGCAAACGAGCAGGACAAGGGTTCACTGGCCACCACGAAGGCGGAGCACCAGGTGGAGGGTGGACTCCTTCTGGATATTGTAGTCCGCAAGGGTGCGACCATCCTCTAATTGTTTCCCAGCAAAGATTAACCTTTGCTGGTCTGGTGGAATACCCTCTTTGTCTTGAATTTTAGCTTTCACATTATCAATAGTATCGGAAGATTCAACCTCAAGGGTGATGGTCTTGCCGGTGAGAGTCTTAATGAATATTTGCATCCCTCCCCTGAGCCTGAGAACCAAATGAAGGGTAGATTCCTTCTGAATATTGTAGTCCGCTAGGGTGCGACCATCCTCTAACTGTTTCCCAGCAAATATCAACCTTTGCTGGTCTGGGGGAATGCCCTCTTTGTCTTGAATCTTGGCCTTTATATTATCAATGGTGTCAGAAGATTCGACTTCAAGGGTGATAGTCTTGCCGGTGAGAGTCTTTATGAAAATTTGCATCCCTCCCCTAAGCCTAAGAACCAAATGAAGGGTAGATTCCTTTTGGATATTATAGTCTGCTAGGGTGCGACCGTCGTCTAGCTGCTTCCCAGCAAAGATCAACCTCTGCTGGTCTGGGGGGATGCCTTCCTTGTCTTGAATCTTGGCCTTTACATTATCAATGGTGTCAGAAGATTCAACCTCAAGGGTGATGGTCTTACCGGTGAGGGTCTTAACAAAAATTTGCATTCCTCCCCTCAACCTGAGCACCAAATGAAGGGTAGATTCCTTTTGGATGTTATAGTCTGCCAGGGTGCGACCATCCTCCAGCTGCTTCCCAGCAAAGATCAACCTCTGCTGGTCTGGGGGGATGCCCTCCTTGTCTTGAATCTTGGCCTTTACATTATCAATGGTGTCAGAAGATTCGACCTCAAGGGTGATGGTCTTACCGGTGAGAGTCTTAATGAAAATTTGCATTCCTCCCCTCAGCCTGAGCACCAAATGAAGGGTAGATTCCTTCTGGATGTTATAGTCTGCCAGGGTGCGACCGTCCTCCAACTGCTTCCCAGCAAAGATCAACCTTTGCTGGTCTGGGGGGATACCCTCCTTGTCTTGAATCTTAGCCTTTACATTATCAATGGTGTCAGAAGACTCGACCTCAAGGGTGATGGTCTTACCGGTGAGAGTCTTAATGAAAATTTGCATTCCTCCCCTCAGCCTGAGCACCAAATGAAGGGTAGATTCCTTTTGGATGTTATAGTCTGCCAGGGTGCGACCATCCTCTAGCTGCTTCCCAGCAAAGATCAACCTCTGCTGGTCTGGGGGG
This sequence comes from Musa acuminata AAA Group, assembly GCF_036884655.1. NCBI lineage: Eukaryota > Viridiplantae > Streptophyta > Magnoliopsida > Zingiberales > Musaceae > Musa > Musa acuminata. Next base: position 18,796,473 of record NC_088358.1, on the reverse strand, counting down.
ATGCCCTCCTTGTCTTGAATCTTGGCCTTTACATTATCAATGGTGTCAGAAGATTCGACCTCAAGGGTGATGGTCTTACCGGTGAGAGTCTTAATGAAAATTTGCATTCCTCCCCTCAGCCTGAGCACCAAATGAAGGGTAGATTCCTTTTGGATGTTATAGTCTGCCAGGGTGCGACCGTCGTCTAGCTGCTTCCCAGCAAAGATCAACCTCTGCTGGTCTGGGGGGATGCCCTCCTTGTCTTGAATCTTGGCCTTTACATTATCAATAGTGTCAGAAGATTCAACCTCAAGGGTGATGGTCTTGCCGGTTAGTGTCTTAACAAATATCTGCATCTGAATAAAATAATAAAAATGAATTAGCATACGGCCGAATAGATCATGAATTAGAAATATAACTAAGAAATCCAGGAACAAATTAGACCACTGATCAATGATGCAGACACAAGTTAAGGTAAAATCTAGCAATCCAACATAAAGCTCATATAAAAGCACAAATATTTTATGATGAAGGGTTCCACATATATGCCACCAACAAAGATCCATTAAGGAGCAGATGATGCAAAGCATGTTATTACTCTAGAATAATCAAAACCAAACAATATATTTTGTAGATCAAAGGTAGAAACATCGAGATAAATCAAACGTACTCTTCCCCCAAAGGAATCAAATCAATGACGAATCCCTAAAAGAAGTTGCAAAGGTGCCAAGAACACCAAAGCATCAAGAAAGAAACGTTGTAGCCCACACAATAATATCCAAAGCAAGAAATAAACAAGAGGAATTAAAGAGAATTACAAGAAAAGATGAAAGGGAAGAAGACATACCTTGAGAGAAAAAAAGCGGTTTGGTCGAGCAAAGAGGGAGGGAGAAACTTACAAAGCGGCTTTAACAAGATGAGATGAGAACTGGTTGGGTTGACAGGGTTCATATTTATAGTGGCTTCCTTGTTTAAGAATACCCGACGGTGAATTTACCGTCGATAGACCCTCTCAATATAACTTTGCATCGGGATGGTCAATGTTACTTACATACATATCCCACATCCCACCTTTGTCAAAATTGTCAAAAGTGCTTCTCATTCCCATACGAGACCTAATTGAACGTATCAGGAATTTTATTTATTTATTATCCTAAACGAATGCATTGCTGTAAATGAGGACACCCTGGATTTTAATATATAATGGGAGGGCACAAATATACCATTTTTATATTTATGTTAGCTTGAAATCAAGTTGGCTATCATGTTATTACCATCATGTTATTATATTTTCACTTGTGTTAAATCAAAAACACCAATACACAAAAGACGTAGTTGAAAACTTTCCCTTTGTGCATAATATATTCATCTATGACAAAAAATTAAATGAGATATTTGATACAAGCTAAAGTGTCCCTATTGAACATGATGCATGTATCCAAGACAAAAATATTTGATGTGATCTAAAATATTTCTCTTGGATACAATGCATACGTCTCACATGATTCAAAGCATCCCTCTTGTGCATGGCATGTTCGCTTAGGTAAAAGTGTATTCAAAGCATCTATATGACCAAAGTATCCTCTTATGCCCGATGCATTCATTTAGAATGAAAAAAATATTTAAAATATTATTTAGTCATTTTTTAAAACAACTAATTGTCGATGTCTCGATGCCCTTGCCCATCTCGTGTTTGACACTATAGTTTAACTCAGTATGATCGATCGCCCTCGTGCATCACTTGTGTTCGATACAACTTTTGTGAGCAATTCAAATTCACACAAATTGCATTTAAAACTCCTTACATGTTAATTAAAGTTGATACTTTTTGATACACTCATGAATCTTATATAATTGATACTTTTATATAAGTAATTCAAGTTAGCACACATGAACGCCCTTCGATATCTTACATTGTGATCACACACTACCAAGCCTTTTCCCTAAAGCATAATATAGGGGCAAATAATATAATTAGAATTGACAGCCGATCAAAACTTAACATATGACATCTAGTCCATCCAGTAAGCCTAACGATGACATAATACCATCTAAGCATGCTGAATATGCATGACATCTAAAGCCAAATATTCCTTGTTGATACCCCAAGCTGGAGACTTATAAAAGGAGGGTCCCCGCAAATATGCACATACCACTCAACTCTCCGGGTTAGGCTGATGCTTGAACTCCACAGATTGGTCATGGTGGTAGCATCCTCCTGCATCATTAGCAGGTCCAGTCATCGTCTGCAATGTCATCTCCCATTTGTGACTTCTTCGACTGTCACGATCTTGACCATTATCTACAACGACATCGGTCATCTGTGGCCATGATTGTAGTCTATACTTCATCCATCGTCCATGACCTTGACCCATTGTCGATGACTTCATCCAACTCCTATGGCCTTGAACATTGCTTGCAATTTCATCCATAGGTCTATCGTAACTTCAAGATAGCCCAAACTCGCCACAACTTTAAGATGGCTCTGATGTCTTCATTCGCCACATCTTCAGGATGGTCGCCACGACTCTACTCATTGGAACATCTTTATTCATCACTACTTCATGATGAAAAAAATAGAAGATAAGAATAATTACTGAAGAAGCTTTATTGAAGAAATGAAAAATACTTTAATACATTAACATGTTCCCTCTCCTATTTATACAGATTACGAGAAAATATTTCCCTCAACAGAATAGAGGAAGTCCACCGATTGTTGGCAGATCAGCGAAGGCAGCAAAGGCTACCGCGATGAGGAAGATGAGGATTGGCCGTGGAACCTCTTAGGAATGTGGCTGCAACGACGTTAGTCGCTGGCCAAAGACAAGAGTGAAACTTCGCTTTTCTCACTGCTCTGATACCATGATGAAAAAAATAGAAGATAAGAATAATTATTGAAGAAGCTTTATTGAAGATTTCCTCGTATAGTTGGGAAAATCTTATCTTCTATCACTTCACACTGCCATGACATCCTCGCTCGTTGCAAGCGTGGTATATCTGCCCGCTACATCTTCAAGATGGTTATGATGTCTTCGCTAATTGCAACATCAAGTTGGACATTTCAGTCCTACCACAACTTCAAGACTACCATTATGTTTTTGTTAACTACAACATCAAGTCGATTGCGATGTCTCTATCAACAACTTCAAGACAACCGTGATGTCTCCACTCCCTATAACATCAGGTTGGTTGTGACGTATAAGTTCACCACATCTTCAATACACTTGTCATTTCTCCATCCATCATAATTTTGAGACATTTCTGAGCTCGTTGCAACGTCAAGTTTGGCCACAATATCCTAAGTCTGCTATATCTTACATCTCTACCTGTTGTATCTTCAAGATAGCCTTAGCTTCTCCATCTAGCAGCCCCGCTATACTCACGTGTCTAATGTATTTGATACTTCCTACGTAAGTAGTTCAAGTTGACATATCCTGATAGGCTCGCATGTTTCAAACTTCTAATATTCTCAATTGGATAATTGAAGTTCACATGCCTTGACACCTATGTCCAACATTTTCTACATGAGCAAGTCTAGTCAACATGCCCTAATGCCCTTGAATGCATCCTATATCTAACACTTCATAGGAGGCAGTTAAAGATGGCACTCAACACTCTCGTGTGTGTACTGTGTCCAACATTTCATAAATAGATAGTTTAATTCTGCCAATTTGAATGCCCTTGTATATTTACTACATCCGACACTCTCAACCAAGGAATTCAAGTTGGCATGCTACGAGGCTTTCATGCTTCTCCTATATTCAATATAGAGATAGTTTAAGTCAGCATACTCGGATACTCTCCGGCATGTTTTGCATTCAATACCTCGTATGTTAGGTTATTCAAATCGATATGCCAAATACCCTTGTGCCTCTCCTACATTTGATAGTATCAATAGGAGTTCAAATGATGAGGGCTTAAAGGAAAGTAAAATAATCGTTGGATGAGGACAATGTTGAATCCTGAATTTTGATGATGAAATCAATTAATGAGTTTATTGGACTAATATGCTTTTGAGATAAGTGATATAGGAAATATTTTGATCATGAACTAGGACCATCGAAGGGCCAACTATCGAGCAGGAGAGTTGAATATTACATCAAAAAATTATCGTGTCAAAAATTGAACATCGAGCTGAAGGATTGGTCGATGTGCTAAAGATTAGATTTTATGCTATAGGTTTGGGCATTATGCTGGAAGGATCAGATACTGCGTCGAAAGATTAGATGTTATGAGAAAGTCGATATGTCGGTGGAATGAGCGATATGTCAAAGAAAAGTGTGATATGTCAGAAAATCGAATGACATGTTGAATGATTGTACAATATACTGAAAGCTTTGTAAATGTGTCGGATATATAATTGATTTGTCAAAGTCTTGATCGATGTCATTTTAGGTCAATATAAGTTGGTATTGAGCTGAAACAATATTAACTTGTCAAGAAAGTCATTAAGCTTGAAACTGGACTAAATTGGATCCATTAAAAGGCCAAACTAGTGGCCTAAAGTAAACCTAGGTGATAGTACCATCAGACTCAAGCAATAGTAAAATGATCATTGGACGAGGACAATACTAAGTTCTCCATATGAGTACTATTAATAAGTAAGGAAGCAATGATGGAAGTGAAGAAGCAAGTAATTGAGGCTATGGGTAGTGAAGGCTCACAGTTGAGGGTGAGTAAACAAGCATGCTTGATGCCCGAGCATGTCTCTTACATTCGATCCTCTCTTTCACGTAGTTGAAGTTGGCCACTTACACTCTCGAGCATCTCTATATCCATGTTCTTGACGTGGGCAAAGAAAGTGGAGTAAATTATTTCTTGATGCAAGTAAATATTGTTGAGTTTGAAATTATGATCCATGGGGACAAATGATATAGTTAGAATTGAAACCAATCAAAACTCTATAGGTGACATCTAGTCCAGCCATGGGCATGTAATACCATTATCTTCAAGTTGGTCATGTGTCTCCACTCACCATAACTACGAGCATGCTATGATGTTTCTATTTGTTATGACATGAAGTCGATTGCAACATCTCTACCGCTGCAATCTCAAGATGGCTTTGACATCTCTGCTAGCTATATCATTAGGTCAGCCATAACATCCCAAGTCTACTAAATTTTCAAGATGGTCGTGACATGTCTATTTATTAGATTTTCAACATAGTCGCTATAACTAAATCCAAGCAACCGCAATTTCTTCGTTTGTCTCTTGCATTTGAAATTCTTTACGTGGATTGTTCAAATTAGCTATCTTGATGCTCTCCTGTGTTTGTAGCTTTTGATACTCCCTACACAAGCAATATAAGTTGGCACACACTAACACTTTTGTATATCTTTTACATCTGACACTCCCTATGTAGAGTTTAGTAAGCATGCCATAGTACCCATATATGTCTTCTATATTCAAAACTTCTTATGCATCAACTAAAGTTGGCATGCCCTTGTGTAATCATTTCTTTTGTGTTAAATACTCTATGAGTACTTCAAATCGGTTTCTTTTGTGTTTGCATCCAAGGCACCAAATGCAGGTGAAGAGTGTGGATATTACTCGACTATTTATTGATGGTTGCCCATAACTTCATCCACAAGTTTGTTGTCTATCTAAGACAACCAAATCGTTCCTAAGTCCGTAGCATTTGAGTCTGCTATGACCTCCCAACCTATGGGAATTTCAAAATGGTCATCATATCTCATTTGGCACATCTTCAGAATAGTTCCTTCTCATTGCTCGTTGCAATGATATTGCTCATCGCAACATAAAGTTGACTATGATGTCTTCATTCATTGCATCTTTGAGATGAGGGCTAATTATATATTATCCCCTATAGTTAGCTATATTTAGCATTACAGTCCTTATACATTAAAAAATTATATTGATATTCTTGTAGTCACAAAAGTGAAACATCTATGTCTATTTATCTTAACGTTGTCAGTTTTATCAATGGAAAAAATAAACATAAAAAACAAAAAAAATATAATTTTAATATTCTAATTAGTGGTGGTGGAGAACGTCGATCGTGGCAGACGATGGTGCAATAGGGCCTGCGGGTGGCTATTGTGGATGAGGATAGCAGCAACGAGAGATGAGGGCCACTCTATATCTGCGTCGATGTCGATGCCGACATAGTTACCGAGAGGACTTTTCACTGCCTTACATCTATGTTGATGTTGATGCAGTTGCTAAGTGGTAAAAGGGCTGGTCGATATCTACATTAGCGCTAATATAAATGTAGAGCAGTGTTGCTTGATAACTACATCGATATCGATGCAATTGTTGAGCGACGAAAGGGCTATCAATGCAAATGCTGAATGGTGCCGCTTGACAACTGCATTGACATCGATATAGATATAGAACAGTATCACTTGATAACTGCATTAATGTTGATATAGATGTAGAGCGACGATACTCGACATTTACATTGGTGACCCTTTCGTCGCTCGACAACTATGTCTGTATCGACGTAGATGTAAAGCGACCCTCATCTCTTATTGCTGCTCTCCTCATCTACAACAGTTACACATAACCTCCAATGGTGCACCATCCACCACTAACGATGATATCTACCACCACCAATTGGAATGTTAAATTATCCTTTTTTTTTTCTCTTGGTTTTTATATTTTTGTTAAGAAAACCGATGACATTAGAGTAAATAGACCTAAATATTTTACTTTTATAATTATAAAGATGTCAATGTAACATTTTAAGATATAAAGATTGAATACTAAAGATAACTAATTACAGAGGGTAATATATAATTAGTCTTCAAGATGATTGCAATGTCTTCGCTCATTGCAATGTCAATTTCATTGCGACATCTCAGTCAACGGTTATCTTCAAGTTGCTCGTATAGTCCAACCATAAGTAAAGCAATGAAGGATCAACGTATGTTGCCCAATTAGCCATGAGTGCCCTACTAGCATGACAATGATGCGATACCACGGTGATGACATGACACCATCTAAGCATGCCCAATCAATATGACATCCATATAGGAATATTTCTTATTGATATCCTTGCCTAAAGCCGATAAAAGGAGGCTCTCTCCATGTATGCACACACCTCTAAACTCTCTAGATTAGACTCATCTTAAGCTCATTAGATTGGTTCTTGCCCAACTCAATGATTTTGGCATCCTCCTTCGTCATCATTCTTGAACACCTTAGGTTGGTCCTTCCCCAACCTGATAGTGGTGGCATCCTCCTTTCCCATATGTGGCTTTGACCATCATCTTCAATGTCATTCTTGATTCATGACTTTGTCCATCATCTGTTGGTTTGACTATAGTTCATGACTCTGTCCATCCTCCACAACCATCATCTGTAACTCTATCCAATGTTTGCATCCTTGATTATCACCCTCTTCTTATCTTCAAGTCTAACATATTTTTTAATCCACTATAAGTGTCCAAGTCTATTGCATCTCCGAGTCGGTGATGACCTCCCAAATCAACAACAACTTTAAGATGATCTTGATGTCTCCATTCATTGAATCTTCAATATGACAATGTACTACACCGTCAAGTTAGCTACAACATCTCTGTTCATTGTATCTTTAAATATTGATGATGTCCCTACCTGTTGTAAGATCAAGCCAACTATGACATCTCTATCAATAGCTAAATCTTCAAGATGGTTATGACATCTCCAATCACTACAACAGGTAGTCTACGATGTCTCAGTCCACCACATCTTCAAGTTGGTCATGGCGTCTTTGCCCACCATAACTTCAAGACCACCATGATATTTTCATTTATTGAAATATTATGTTGACTATGACATCTCTTGTAACACCATATTCCTAATTTCACCATACCCTATATGCATGATTAAATTAAAGTAGGACATCACTTTTCGATTCTTTTATAGCTATAAGTAGGAGTATAGTAATCTAAAATGTAAAACATGCTAATTTACTAGACAAAATGATAGGATTCCTCCTATATGCATTCATATTTAGCTTATGATAATCATATCATTTGAAACATACTTTCCAAAAATATTATAAATATGATAATTTATATGACCTCTATTTTAGAATAAATTAAATTTATACTTACCTGTTATAACTCAAAAATGAATATATTAGTGAAAGACTATATTATTTAATGATCGAGTATAATAGGGAGTGGTACACTTATCAAATTAGGAGCATAGGGTTATGAGATGCTTTAATTAAGAACTCTACATCTTGAATTATTGATTCATAATAATTCATAGTAATATTTATAATTTTTTTTTATAAAATTTCTAATAAAATAGACCATACTGAACCTAAATTCATCTAAATTCTATCATCAGTTTTTTAATAATTCATTCTTAATCAAATGAACTAGTTAGTATCATTTAAATCATCGCATAATTCTATGAAGAAATTTTACTTTACTATTTTAGTTGACCAAATGATCTTGAATTATCATAAATTTTTTTAGAAAACTATGAATATATAAAACTAAATACACACTAATTTTTTAACTTAAAATAGAATCATTTGGAGGCTAAACTACTCTCCTAATTTAACTATTAATATCTATTATATTATGCTGAAACTGGGTTGTAACTATCTGAACTTATAAACCTTACAGTATCCTAAGGTAACCTTCTAAAATATAGTAAAAGGATAAAGCTTTCAGCTCGAATAGAACCTCTTCTTAGAAAATAAGAGATACTGAGTACCTTAGATTAAGACACTCATAACTCTATATACCATTCTCAAATTAAAGTCATATTAAAGGCCTTAGAACCATAAGAGATTTATACAAAACATATATATAAATAAAATATTAATTCAAAGTTTAGATTACTCAAAAGTAGTTGAAAATATCAACTTATACTCTATGAAAATAAAATCCTAGGTATAGTAAAGGAAGAAATAGACTTTTCTTACTTCAATCTTGCTTAGAGCTAAGGTTTCTAGCCTCTATAAGAAAAGATGAGAAAATGACTAAAAAAGAAAAAAAAGAGTCATGGGTTATTAAATTGGTAAAGTGGATGATGCCAAAATAAGATAGAAGTGCTTAAGAGATTATCTTGAGGTCTAGGGTTCAATCCCATTAAACCTTATTTCAAGTTTTTTTTCTTTTACTAATATAATTATAAAGTTATAGCAACTTCACTTGAGTCTAATTTGATTTAACAAAGATGATATTTTTGGTTTAAACTTATCCTTTAATCTCACTTATGTATCTTAATACTTTTAGTATAATACTCCTCTTTCATTTATATTTATATTTAATATTTTATTACTCCATCCATACTTAAGTGGCTTATTATCCTTGACATATATGATGTTAAAACTCAAACTTCTCTACTTTAATTGTGGTCAAACTCATTTAAGTTTTGAGATTCATCTGAGATCAATTAAAATCAATCGATGCTTCTAATCACTATATGCATACTTATTACCATAACTTAATCTCATATTTAAGTCCATTAGCACACTTTGTCTCATTGCACTTTAGGATCATACCTTCTTGCTATAAAATATACTTAAAATAGATATTGATGCTTATGCATATTCAACTAAAATTTCGTAAAACATTGTAAATAACATATTTTGGGAAGCATGTACCGCAACTTTAAAAGTAAAAAATATGAGTATGTCATTTATCATATTTATGAAACATAAATATTACAAATCATATTATTAAGTGAGGATAATAAATACATTTTATTTTTATTTTTATTAATATACTAGTTGTAATTTAATATACATGAGACTCGGGCACTACATCTCTATCCACCCAACTTCAAGATGAATGTTATATGTTCGTCTACGACAACATCAAGTTGACTATATATATTAGTTTGTCACATATAGCCATCGTATCTTTGCCATGGCACCTCCACTTTCTACATCATTTAGTTTACCACTTTATCCCAAGTCCATTATATCTTCAAATTGATTATAACATCTTTTCTAGATAGCCACAATACTTCTAGTACTAATGCTCTCATACATCTTCTGCATTTGTTTAATTCAAGTTAGTATATCTTAAGCGCTCGTACGCCTCTAGCATTAGTACTCTATACATGCAATTCAAGTCAGTATGTTGTCATACTCACATATTTTCTATATTTGATACCTCTTATATGACAAGTTCTAAGTTAGCACACTCTGATACCATCATATATGCTTTGGTTTGATAGTCGCTATGAGGGTAGTTAAAGTCAGCATATTTTAATACACTCGTATATTTCCTGACAATCCATATCAGACATTTTAAGTTGGCATATCCTAATGCCCTTGTGCATATCATATGTTTGATACTCCCTCTAAAGGAGCTGAAGTTGACATAGCTTAAGACCCTCGCTCTTCTCATGTCTGACTATGTGACCTCTTACGAGTTTTCCTTGTACATCTCATACGCTTGATACTCCTTATGTGGGTAGTTCTAATTAGGGGTGTTCAATTTGAATTTGAAAATCAAATCGAATCTGAACCGAACTAGTCTCAAAATGAATCAGTCTAAATTAGTTTATCAATAATTTCGTTTTGAAGGCTATAAACAACTCTAGTTTGGGAGGATATTTTTTTTTTTCAATTTTGGTTAATTTATTTGAATCGAATTGAACCGATTTTAATTTTAAAGGTACCAACCCTATTGGAAAAGCAATAGTTTTTAAGTTCATAATTTCATCCTTGTAATTGTGTAATTAGGATATCTAAATCACTCAACAAAAGAACATCTAAATCGATTGGGGCATTTGGATCAATAAGCTGCTTGCATAACGTACCATTGCTTTTACTCTTCGTGAAGCTTGATGTCGTTAACAATAAATTGTAATAGAGTAATATATTGCAATGGAAGAAGATCCTACTCTCAACTTTCTTGGAGGTTGCTACTAAGAGGAGTTTCATCTTTGTGCTATCTTATTATTGATTCTTTTTTTCCTTCTATATTTAATATATTTTTTAGAATGTTTAGAATAATATTTATGATATAATTTTTTTTGAGAATGTCAGTCTAATTAGATCAAAATTCTAGTTTGATTCAATTAAACTAATTCGATTCACCAAATCAAACTGATTCATTTAAAATTTATATATTTTAAAATATTTATAATTAGAAATCGAGTAACCAGTTAACTAACCCAGATTAATCAATTTTAAACCACTTCTATTAGGTAAGTCTGAAATAGTTTCAGTTTAGAGTACCTTACTTGAACCAAACCAAACTATCCTTCCGATTTGATTCGATTCAACCATTAACGCTTCGATTCAGACCGGTTTGAACACTCCTAGTTTTGGTCAACATGTCTTGATGTCCTTGCACATCTCCTATATTTGATACTCTCTACATGGTAACTAAATTTATCATACCTTGATGCCTTCATCGTAACTAAGTTACGACGAGTTTGAGATGCCATGACCGACTCAAAGATATGTCAAACTTGTAACGTTGTGGCTATCTTAGTCACGACAGACCTATGGATGAAGTTGCAAGCAACGATCAAGGCTGCAAGCGTTGGACGAAGTCACAGACAATGATCAAGGTCATGGACGATGGATGAAGACAGGACTACAATCATGGCCACAAATGACCCATGTAGTTGTGGATAATGGTCGAGATTGTGAACGATGGATGAAGTTGCAAATGGAGGATGACATTGTGGGCGACGGTTGGACCCGCTAAAGACGGAGGAGGATGCCACCACCATGACCAATCTATGGAGCTCAAGAATCAGCCTCACCCGGAGAGTTGAGTGGTATATGCATATTTGCGGAGACCCTCCTTTTATAAGTCTCAAGCTTGGGGTATCAATAAGGACTATCCCTCTTTAGATGTCATGCTAACTGAGCATGCTTAGATGGTATTATGTTATCGTTAGGTGGCGCCACATTGTTGGCATGATAGCAAAGCCTTCATGAATAATTAGGCAACACATGTCAAGCCTTGATTGGTTGCCAATGGATGGACCAGATGTCATATGTTTTCGTTAATTCTAACCATTTTATTTGTCCTTATATTATTCTTTGGGGGAAAACGCTTGCTAGCGTGTGATCATGATACAAGGGATGTGGAAGGGCGTTGACACTTTCCTAACTTGAATTGATTGTATAAGAGTATCAAATATATAAAATGCGTGAGTGTGTCGAGGCGTATCGATTTTAATTAGCATGTGTTGTATGCAAGAGGAACATTTTAGGTCATGTCGAGTACTTTAGATGTTTTTATCTGAGGTGAATGCTAATAGGGATATTTTAGATTGTATCAAATGCTTCATATGGTTTTCTATCATTGACGAATATAATTTCTACAAAGGGAATGCTTTCCACCACATCAAATGATGTATGCATAGATAGACCTCTTGTATGTTTGTATTGTTGATTTAACATTAAAAAAAAAATTGATATGGTGACAAAGAATTCTCTCTCCGAACATAGTGGTAAGGATGGCATGGTAAGGTGGTTAGAAAATTTTATACCAAAATATATTTTTAAATTATTATAATAGAAACATAAGAAAACTAATGCGGAAACGAAATAGCGTATCTCCCGTCGTTGTTGTCAATAATTTCAGTAATGATTTCTTCTTGAACTCTTGCACTTCTTGGTTCAGAATTCTCGCTTTAGATGATATAAGAAATCCTTTAGACTTCAAAGAGATGTTGAGCCCAAGGACCAAAATCCTCGTTTATATAGATGTTCTCCCATCAAAAACATTTATTATCACTAACTCATAACGTTCAAGAATTAATTCAAATTTGTAACGTTTGGACCATAATGAAGAATTTTAATGATATTAAATATTTAATAATAATGAATACATTTAGAATGAAAAACTAAAATATTTAAAACATAATAAATGAAGAAATTGAATGATGAACTTAATGAGAACAGTTAGATTATTATTAAATAAAATGTTTAATAATAAAAGTTACATTCTCCCACTTGGTCCATACGTTTAGCTTAATAATTTGAATTAATTTTTATTGAATAACTTTCTTAAGAAACAAATATATGAATCATAGCGATAAGTCCTCTAAGAGCGAGTATTATCATCCATGTATCACAATGTATTTAGTTTCTTAATCTTAATATGGTAATATTACTTAATGAATAAACCTTATATTTATTCTTGGTCCAATAACAATATATTTTCTTAAAATAATATGCACATGAATGAGAAAATATAATATATAAGAGTTTCAATATCATTACAAAGTGGAACCAAGTCCCATTTTCTCTACATGATCCTTGAATTTTAGAGGTAGCATGCATTTAGTCAAAGGATCAATAATCATCAATTCAGTGCTAATATGCTCAATGACCATTTTCTTTTCTTTTACACATTCTCTTATGGTTAAATACTTAATGTCGATGTGTTTACTTCGACTTCTACTATTATTATTTTTAGCCATAAAAACAATAGTTGAATTATCGTAGAAAATTCTTAATAGCCTATAAATAGAATCCATGATTCTAAGCCCAGAAATGAAACTCTTAAGTCATACACCATGTGAAGTAGCCTCAAAATAGGAGACAAACTCAGCTTCCATGGTAGAAGTAGCAATCAAGGTTTGCTTAGAGCTTCTCTAAGAAATAGCTATACCAGCCATCATAAAAAATATATATTGATGTTGATTTGCGAGAATCAACACAACCAGCGAATTCTGAATTTGAGTAACCAATCACATCTAGATTGTTTGTATGTCTATACATAAGTATATAATATTTGGTTCCTTGTAGATACCTCATCACTTTCTTTGCAGCTCTCTAGTGGTTCATACCTGGATTACTCTGATATCGACCTAACATCCCCACAACAAATGCAATATCAGGTCTAGTACAAACCTGAGCATACATAAGGCTTCCTACGGCAGAAGTATATAAGATGGTTTTCATTGATTCCCTTTCAAGGTTGTTCTTTGAGCATTGGTTCAAATTGAACCTATCACTTTTCACAATGGGAGCAACACTTGGTGAACAATCCTTCTTCCAAAATCTTTCTAAAAGTTTATCGATATAGGTTTCTTATGATAGATCTAAAATGCCTCGAGTTCTATCTCTGGATCTTAATGCATATAACATAAGATGCTTCACCCATATCCTTCATGTCAAAATTTTTAGAAAGGAATTGTTTCACCTCATGTAGCAAACCTTTATCATTAGTTATAAACAAAATATCATCAATGTATAAAACAAGAAAATATATTTTACTCCCATTGACCTTTTAGTATATGCATTGACCCATGAGATTTTCAACAAATGCGAATGAAGAAATCACTTCATAGAATTTAAAATACCATTGGTGGGAGGCTTGTTTTAAACCATATATAGACTTCTTAAGCTTACAAACCAAGTGTTCACCAACACTAGAGGAGAAACATTCAGGTTATTTCATATAAACTTCTTCCTCTAGATCTCCATTAAGAAATATCGTTTTCACATCCATTTGTTGCAACTCAAGATTAAAATGAGCAACCAATGTCAAAATGATATGAAGAGAATATTTCTTATATATAGGAGAAAACATCTCTGTATAATCGATTCCCTCTTTTTGAGTAAATCCCTTTGCAACAAGTCTTGCCTTGTATATCTCAATGTTGCTTAATGAATCTTTCTTAGTTTTAAAGACCCATTTGCAACCAATAGCCTTTGATTCATTAGGCAACTCTACAAGATCCCATACTCCATTGCTCATCATGGAATTCATCTCTTCTTTCATGACATCATGCCATAAATTTGATTCATTGCAACTCATGGCTTGTGAAAAGGTTTCAGGATCATTTTTGGCTCCAATATTATAGTCAGATTCTTGTAGATATACAACATAATCACTAGAAATTGCTGATCTTTTATTTCTAATAGATCTTCTTAATGTTGTACCAATGTTTCCCTGAGGAACTTGTAGTTCAACTAATTGTTCAAGAGCTTGTTGTAATTCCTGAATTGCTTGATCTATTAGAATACTATAAGCAACTTGTGGAATTTCAATGATTGACTATTCAGCACTAGTTTGTACTTGAGGAGTGCTATGAACTATAACCAATCTATCATTTGATATAGAAGGTTGAGATTCTATATGATCATGTGCAGAAACTATATTCCTGAACTGATTGCTCCCACTAATCATGTCATCCTCAAGAAATTTAACATTTCTTGATTCCACAATTTTAGTTGTGTGAGATGGACAATAGAACCTATAACCTTTGGACTTTTCGACATATGCAATGAAATACCCACTAATAGTCCTCGGGTCCAGTTTCTTCTCTTATGGATTATATATATTGACCTCAAATGGACATCCCCAAATGCACATATGTCACAAACTCGGTTTCCAATCTTTCCATAATTCAAATAATGTCTTTTGGACAACCTTGGTTGGAACTCGGTTTAATATATACACAGTCGTCTTTAGTGCTTTAGTCCATAAGAACTTAGGAAGATTGGAGTTACTAAGCATACTCCACACCATATCTAATAATGTTTGATTTCTTCTTTCTACAACACCATTTTGGTCCGGAGAACTAGGCATAGTGTATTGGGCAACAATCCTATGTTCTTGAAGAAACTTAGCAAAATGACTAAGTGCTTATCCATTTTCAGTATATCTACCATAATATTCTCCACCTCTATTTGATCTTACAATTTTGATTTGCTTACCACATTGGTTCTCAACTTCAGCCTTAAAGACTTTAAAAGCATCTAATGCTTTATTTTTGTTATGAACTCAAATTAAAATTTTAACTACGATAGTTAAGGCTAAAATGATTATGATACAAGTAATCTAAGTTGTTTGGCACATCAATTGTTCAACTGAACTCTCGGTGAACTTCCGACGATCTTTCGGCGAGCTTTCGGCGAACTGCATCGTTCGATCCTTTGATCTATCCCCTGATTCATCCGGTCCAATACTTAATCATTGACTCCGACCCAACTTCGATTCTTCTTTAATTGTTTTGTCTTTCTTACTATCGTAGTTAGTCCTGCATCACTTATCTCAATAAATGTATTAGATCATTAATTCACCAATTGATTTTATTATCAAAATATAATATTCAACACAATTTTCACTGAATAGTTAAAACGATCATGTCTCTAGCACCTTCACTTAAGTATAAGAAAATAATAATGTGAATATATCAAGCAATTAGAAAGAATATTCCAAAAGGTGATGACAATTAGATAAGATATAAACTACTAAGATAGATGTTTACAATTAATTATAGAAAAACAATGTTTGCATCAGGGACAAGTAGGGGTGGTGCCAATCGAGGATCAAAAGAGTGGAGATGAAGTATTTCTGACCATGTGTATTCATGTCTGGAAAATATATATCAGTATGAATGATTTCTAATATGTCTAAACTCCTATTAACACCTGGTCTGCTTTCCCTTAATATAGTCCACACAAGTCTTAAAATTAGTAAAATCAAGAGTACTAAGTACCCCATCATTAACTAATTTCTTAATTCTCTCTATGGAGATATGTCATAATCTCCAATGTTATAATATAGAAGAGTCCTCATTAATATTACACCTTTTAGTGCCAGTGTGAACATGCTTTGAACTTTGAGTATCATCATTTTGTAATAAAATACGATAAAGACTATAAGACAAAATACGTTTCCCAACATAATCAGATTTATATAATAAATGAACTGATGTGTTTTTAAAATTAAATGAATACCTAATTGGTACGAGTCAGTAAATAGAAATTAAGTTTCGTGAGAAACTTGGTACTTAAAAAGTCCTTTCTAATTTTAAAACAAAACCACTATTTAAAGTTAAAATGCATGTTCCAATTGCCTCCACATGTGAGTCTATCTTATTTCCTGATAAAATGCTTTGCCCACTTCCCACTGGCTTCCTTAGGTTTTGCATACCCTGCAAAGAGTTTGCAATATGGATTGTTGATCCAAAGTCAATCCACCATGTGTTAATATTAACATTAACCATATTAGATTCATAACACACAAACGAGGTTGGTTAACCTTTCTTTTCAAGCCATTGTTTGAATTTCATACATTCCTTCTTCATGTGTCCCTTCCTTATACAAAAAAAACACTTTGCTTTTTTCTTGATATTAGCTTGGGGTGGTATTTTACCTTTCCCTACTGATGAGCATTCTGATTGGTTTGATTTTTATTAGTTTTGTTCTTCCCGTGAGTGGTTACCACCAATGCACTCTCACTCAGTTCCATCACTAGCCTCTCTTTTTCTTGAACACACATAGTCATTAAATAATTGATTGACCATTTGTCCTTATGTGTATTGTATAAAATCTTAAAAGGTCCGTATTGATGTGGAAGAGTGTTCAGAATATAGTGCACCAGGAAAGATTCTGACATATTAACCTCGAGTTTCTTAAGTTGAGCCGTAATATCTCACATTTACATTATATGCTCATGCACACCTTTTATATTGGTAAGTCTAAGGGATGAAAATTTCATTATTAGGGTACTTGCTAGTGCCTTTTCCGAAGTGATAAATTGCTCATCAATAGCTTGTAGCAAGTCTCGGACTTTTTTATGCTAGTCAACAAAACTACGTATGCCAACAGTTAACTTAGTTTTGATAAACATCACGCTAAGCCGATTGGATCACTAATATAACGTGATCTCAATTGGAGTGCTGGTATTAGTGATTATAGGTGGTTCGTATTTCCTAATAGCATAATCAATATTCATCCACCATAAATGAAGGATAACCCTCCTTCCATATCTTATAGTTATCACCCCTAAGTTTGGGAATGTCATATTGAATATCAGAGAAATTAACAGTTTGAGAAACTATATAAAATCAAACATGTTTATGTCAAAGTTTGAAGCTTTATAGTTTAAATTACATGTTTTACCAATGTGAAACATGTTAGAAAATATGAATCTCATGACATAAAAATTGCCTACGGGCTAGATTCTTAATTCAAATAGATTCAAATAGTCTTTATGATAAAACTATCAAATTATATTCCAATTCATAATCCCTGTGGGTAAATTATGAAAGTAATTTGATATTTTATCCTGATTAATTATATTAAATATAATAAAAGATCCTATGGAATAATAATTATTATATTAAATATAATTAGTCATAATATGATATCTAATTACTTATGTGGTCCTTATTTTAACTTTATATATAATTTTAATTAATTAAGAATGGCATGACTAATTCTTAATTAATTAAGATTATATGGATCACTACACATTTTGGACATATAAAATGGACTTATAGGCATAAATCAATATAACCAAATATGTATACATAATATGAGCATTTTACTAACTCTAAATATTTAAAAGTTATATTATCATGATTTTTAATATAAAATATATCGAGAAGTTTCAAAAAGAAACCAAAATAAAGCCATATTCATGGTATAAAAAATGAAAACTTTTTCATATCAAGGCAGAGGTTAGAGAGCTCTGATACCAAATATTAGAAAATTTTATACCAAAATATGTTTCTAAATCATTATAATAGAAACACAAGAAAACTAATGCAGAAACGAAATAGCATTCCTCCAGCTATTGTTGTCAAGAATTTCAGCAATGGTTTCTTCTTAAACTTTAGTACTTTTCGGCTCAGAACTCTCCCTTTAGATGGTGTAGGAAATCTTTTAGACTTCAAAAAGATGTTAAGCCCAAGGACTAAAATCTTCGTTTATATAGATGTTTTCCCATCAAGAATATTTATTATCACCAACTTATAACGTTCAAAAATTAATTCAAATATATAACATTTGGACCATAATGAAGAATTTTAATGATATTAAATATTTAATAATAATGATTATATTTAGAATAAAAAATTAAAATATTTAAAATATAATAAATAAAGAAATTGAATGATGAACTTAATGAGAACGGTTACATTATTATTAAATAAAATATTTAATAATAACAGTTACTTAAGCTTGAGCCAACGACTAGTTAGGTAGTGACTAGGTGCAGGCCGCAAGATTTGAGTTCGAATGGTTAGAGGCATAGATCAAGTCATGTCATAGCTAGTCGACCTTATTTTAAGCTGATGTCATCCTTTCACTTGTGATAAAATCAATAACACAAATATGAAAAGAAAATATTTGCACACTCTTTATATGGTCTAAGGTGTCCTCATATTTAGTGATACATCCGTTTAGGATAAAAAATAAATGAAGTTCTTGTTCTTGATACAACTATTCTTGCATGTAATGTATCCATCAAAGACAAAAAAAAGGAAAACGGAAAAATATGAAGCCATCCCTTTTGTACAAATGCATCCATGTAGAGAAATAAGTATGGGATACGGAGTACTTTTTGATGATTTCGACGAACAAGGGATATCTATGTAACATTGACGTCTAGGTGCATAGTGATAGTGAGGATATGTTGGTGGTAAAATCACCAACGGGTATTCCTAAGCAAGGAGGCCACTATAAATGCGAAACCTCCCCTCTTGCCAAACCAAGAAGTTCTCATGCCATATTGTCACGGACTTAGCTGGTTTTGCCTAAGTCGTGCAGCACCCTTGCGTGTTCGTCCGCAAAGGTCAGCCTCCCCGAAGCCTCCCATTGTCCCTTATGACCAGCAAAAGAGAGAACAGGTTAGAGAGAACGCCTCAATCGGGATCCACAAGAAAACATCTCTGAAAAATACTTCATAGACAATGCAAATTACAAACAGACTTTACAAGCTTTGAACAGTTGCACAACAAAGGGTAAAATGGTCCATTACAGACTAAAAATCTCTCGCACGTGTCCACATGACACAACCTTTATTTACAAGCCTAAAGAGGCCACCAACCTAACTAAAATGGGACTATTAAGCCTTCGATCGCCCCTCTACATGCTGTACAAGGCATGAACATGCCAAAAGACATGGACATACATAAGCATTACATCAAATATCATGTTTAGAAGTTTGTCCGTGACATTCTCCCCCAATTATTCCTTCGACGTCCTCGTTGAAGCCTTTGTCGACACTGCAACTCCTCGCCTTTGTTGAGTCTTCAATCTTCTACTCCAGCTATAATGCGCCTCTTGGCTCCCAGCTGCTCTCCGCTACTGTTTTTGAGTAGTCGAACCTTTGATCCGCCATGCTGCTTCAACTCACCAATGACTCTGACTTTGGTGTGGGGTTGGCTAAGTTGTGTTGATCTTTGTTGATTCCTGCGGATCCTCCAAATGAAGGAAAAAGACCATCCTTACTGCGCCAGTCTCTCAAATGCCTCATGTTGTTTGAACTGGGTGGATGCTTGTTGGAGCTTTTAACGAGCATCGTCTCGCAAACTTCTGAAGTTTTGGGTCCTTCCTCCACAACATTTGCTCATTGACTCTTCTTTTACTTAGTTGTCACTTCCAAGTAGGTTCGCATCACTCCCGCCTTCGATTGACATTTCGTTGGGAAATGAAGCGGACAATCTACTCTCAGTAGTACTGATCACCGTTGGTGAGGATTTGACAACTATTGTCTTCCATTATCTTCGAAGAGTCTTTAAACATATGCAGAGCTCATCTGCTGGATAGATAAGAGAATTGGGGTACTCGGTTTCGCCCATTCTCTTAAGAGTTGAGAAGGCAAAGGTTACTTGACTTCGCCCGCCTCTTCGAGGTTGTACTCTATGCATCGAGCTGGTTACTGGCCTTCGCCTGCTCTTTGCTCACACTTCTGAAGCACTTGAAGTGTTTGCACTCCTTGCATTGAGTTAGCTACTGTGATTCACCTTCTCAATGCCATCGAACTTCTGGAATGCAGGAAGTTTTCACCCCAACTTGAAGTAATTCTCTAATAGATTTGGTCGCCTCTAGGAAAGTACCGTCTTCTCCATCAACCCTGCTGCCTACTCCCCTGAGTAGCAAAGGTACAACACCGCGTACTGCCTGCTTCGTTCCTTGGTCATGCACTCTTGCATGACCTGAAGTCCTTCACTTTCGGCTATCTTGATGAGAAACTCATTGACACCGATCTTACGAAGTTCCTCAGCCTCTACCCTTCAGCCTTGTCTCGGTACTTGGAGATTGCCTTTGCATGCTCCACCTCCTCAGCCCCCTTCACGACCAAGCGCTCTCCCTCCATGAGAGCAAGGGATCAATGACTTTCACGGAAGTCCCGCCTCTGCGGTACCATGGCGCTGCCATGCCCATGGCCCTACTATCCGTCGCCTCGCATCTGCATCCCTTTTCTTCACGATCAGTAGATATATCTCTGTGGCACTCCTTTGAGTCCACCTCCATTCTAACTAATGCTTGATTTTGGGTAGCTAAGTCCCTCTGGACTCGTCGTCGCTTCCTCGCCCCTTTCGACCCCCTGCTTCAA
Organism: Musa acuminata AAA Group; assembly: GCF_036884655.1. Lineage (NCBI taxonomy): Eukaryota > Viridiplantae > Streptophyta > Magnoliopsida > Zingiberales > Musaceae > Musa > Musa acuminata. Next base: position 18,775,249 of record NC_088358.1, on the reverse strand, counting down.
CACCTCTGTGTTCTCCAAGCAGTCCGTTTGGTCGATGGAAAGATAGACTGCAACTCCCATGCATGGCCTCTGCCATCACGTTGTAGGGTTTGCACCGATTCTGTTCTCCTTAGCTTCCTTGGTAGCAACGTTCGCTTACTTGATCTTGTCCTCTGACTTGCCGGGCTCCCTTAAGCGAATATGAGCTCTAGAGCAGTCCAACTCTCCAGCTGCTTCGATCATACCTCTGCATGATCAAGTCCCTCCCATGGGGCTCACTGGTACTTGCATTCGAACTTTTCCCTTGGTGGAACACTGCCCCCATATGCTGATGACCAAAGTTTTCATCCGATGCAAAATTCGATGCACGCCTGGAAGACCCGCCTCTGCGGTACCATGGCCTTCACTCCTTGAATCCATAGCCCTTCTTGCCGTCGTGTTGTTCACCGAAGTAGAGCTTCCAGTAGCTCCCGATCATACCTCCGTATGATCTAATCCCTCACGGGACTAGATTGTGTGTATCGCATTGCCACGAACTGTTCCACCATGATCCGTTGCACAATGTCGCCTCCTGGTGACACATCTATTGCATTCTGATCCTTGTGGGATGAACTCGAATTGTGAACCCTCCATGTGTGGCCTCTGCCAATACATCGTAGGGTCTCTTCCACCTTCGATTTTGTTCGCTCCTTTGGCAATCGACCTTCATCCACCCACTCTTGGGTCATATCTAGATGAAGCACCGCTCTAGGACAGTCCGTCGCCTAGTAGCTCCCGAAGTCCCCCGACTTCACTGCAATTAGTGCACCATTGTCTGGATCCTAGGCCTCTACCCCTACCAGTACAATCTTCGCTGTGTACCGCTTCCTTCATAGCAACTTGAATGGCAACACTATGGCATATTCTTCAAGAGTACCCACCTCTGAGTCCTCTTACCCCGTGCTAAGGCCTTCTGAACCTAATTTCGCCTCCGTAAATTGAGTCGCCTTAGTTCCTCCATCAAATGCTTCTCCGAGATAAGGTGCATGTGCTCAGAAGCTCCCTTCGTCTTCGGCACCATGCAAGATGAGTCTGCTCCGTTAGAATGAAGGACTTATGGAACAACATGATCCTACTCTTGCCTTTGCAAGAGTTCATGTCCTTGACCTCTATCTAAGGAAAGCATTGTGCCTCTGCTCCATGTTCCAACTTCTATGCTGGCTCCCTTCATGCGGCTTGGGTACTTCGCCAAGTTACACCCAAGTTACTCCGCTCCTCGTTTTTGCATTGAGTCGATGGTGGCCCTCGCGCCCACCATTCCATGGGTCAGCCCTCCCTTGAGTTCGATCTCCATATCGACTCCAAGTATGCCTTCATTTGAGTTGTTTTGGGTTGCTCCCCCACTTGATCTCGCAATGCATCCACCAATGCATTCTCTCGAGCGAGATCATGCAACGACTCCTCGCCGCTTGCTCAGTCCATTGAGCTTCGTGGAGTTGTTGTTTGTTTAGGTACTCCTCCTCAACTTGTGAGGTCCGTCCCACATGATTCTCCCTCTAGAGTGCTAGGACTTATCCCTCTTGGATAATTGTCCCATTGGAGCAACATCTCTCTTCGTTTTGGAGACCACCATCCCCTTTGGACTACTCCGATCTGCTGAACAAATTGTGCATTGTTCTGTCTCCTGCAAACGCACTTGCTAGATTGCGACTCCACGTCAATACAACCCCCGCTGGATCACTCAAGGCCTAGCAACATGCTGAACTCGTTGCACACTTCAGCCTCCTACGGACGTATCCTTCACATGAAGAAGAGAAAGTTTCAATGCTCCATGGCGCCGAGTTTTGGTCGCCTTGGGATGGCCACGAACATTCCATCGTTCGCATACAAGCCCATGCATGAGTACCAAATTCTTTGAGTTAGCAATTCCCCTCACCTCTGTGAGCTTTGCATAACTCTTTTGGTCGTTGAGCAACTCATTCCACCTTGCATGGTCTCATCCTTTACCAAGCGCCCCGCTTGCCTTGAGCACCATCAAGTATAGTTGTCAATGTTGAGCCGTAGCTCAAACTCAACCATCTCAACCTTTGTGCGCTCCGCATTCTTCCAAGCTTGCCTGTTCTCGTGGTGCCTCTTGCATGAAGGGTTGGCCATTCCTCTGAATGCCAATGTCAGATGCCCGCTCCTCCGAGCGACTCCTTTTCCCTACATTTCCATACCTGTTTTCCCTCAAATGGTCACGCGTGTGCTGACTGCCCTCAACGCAGCCCCGCTAGGTCCCCCACGTTTGCATGCTAAGTGTTTCTATGAGTGCTTGTCCCGCTCTGATACCATCTGTCACGGACTTAGCTAGTTTTGCCTAAGTCGTGCGGCACCCTAGCGTGTCCATCCGCAAAGGTCAGCCTCCCCGAATCCTCCCATTGTCCCTTAGGACTAACAAAAGAGAGAAAGGGTTAGAGAAAATGCCTCAATCGGGATCCACAAGCAAACATCTCTGAAAAATACTTCATAGAAAATGTAAATTACAAACAGACTTTACAAGCACTGAACAATTGCACAACAAAGGGTAAAATGGTTCATTACAGACCGAAAATCTCTCGCACGTGTCCACATGATACAACCTTTATTTACAAGCCTAAAGAGGCCACTAACCTAACTAAAATGGGACTATTAAGCCTTCGACCGCCCCTCTACATGCTGTACAAGGTATGAACATACCAAAAGACACGGACATACATAAGCATTACATCAAACATCATGTTTAGAAGTTTGTCTATGACAATATGGTGAAAGACACAGTGGAACTCTCTCTCTCTCTCTCTCTCTACCAAGCCATTCTCATCACGTCACCAGTCAAGACACCTTTTTTCGGTCAAGGTATGTCTTCTTCCCTTTCCCCAAGTTTTTTCTTATAATTGTCTCTAATTCTTCTTTTTTATTTCTTGCTCAAGATAATACCGTGTGGGCTACATCGTTTCTTTCTTGATGCTTTGGCGTTCTTGACACTTTGCAACTTATTTTAGATATTTGTCATTGATTTGATTACTTTGGGTGAATAGTATATTCGATTTATCTTGTTGTTTCTATATTTTGACCTATAAAATATATTGTTTGGTTTTGATGACTCTAGATGATAGGAAAGTTCCCAGCACTACTAACTCATCCCATCATCTGGACCAAGGATGCCACCTAAGCAAAAGACTATGAGCTCCCACTAACTCTATGTAATTGTCGATAGGGGATCAGCCCATGATACCTAAGCAAAAGAATGTCTCGGCTTCCCAAAGAGAAACCACAAGGCCTACTCCTCACTAACACAATAGTTAAAGAAAGTGCCACACCCCTACATTAATGGTTGATGGTATAGTTCGCCTCTCCCATATCTCCTTTTTGGATGATGACGAAGGGTCCACTTCTTGCCTAACTCAAAATGGCTAAAAGGCCGAATAGGGAATGCTATCTCGATCATCCAACGTCCACGTCAGCTTTAGGATGATATACCGGTAAACCGTCTCTATTAATAGCCCAAGACGAGTAGGGTAGGGGGGACCCTCACCAATCTCTATCCTCGTTGTCAGATGCCCAAGTATAAAAACTAAGCTCTAGGTCAAATAGGGGTAAATAGGTAAACACCATACTTTCCTAAACACTAATAACTCTCTCCTCCCCTATCCATTTGACTTAAGCATTAGAGGGGTCACGCCGGGACATCCTCGATGCTGATCTATCATGTAGGATCCTTGACGCGACAAAGGAGATGCTATGATATGACTCCCCTATGAGCAAGGCGGTTTGTCCTCCCAAACTAGTTCATTGCCCCCATAAGTAGGAAGCTCTCCACACTAGCTCTCTATATCAGTGCCTCATGCTAGCTCTCCGTGGGCTAGCCAACTCTTCGTTGGCCAACTCTCCATAGCGGCTCTCTATGCCTACTCCTCATGCTAACTCTCCACAAGAATTTTCCACATTAGCTCTCTACGAAGGACCTGCACTTTTGACATTGAACCAAGCTGAGTTGACTTGTCAGTCGATGACCTTAGTGTAATAACATTTTGGTGCTATAAGAAAGGCAGAATATCATGGGAACATTCTTCCATAACTCTTCCCAATGAGCGCTTCGATGAGGAGGCACTACCTATAGCACTTAACTACTAATCATAGGTGCCCTATAAGTCAATCACGTGAGTGATGATACATGTGATATAATACGTATTCTTTTTGCCTATTATATTTTAATATTTTAATATTTTATATTGCTTGTTACATATATGCATATATATTGTGATGTCTATAGATCTATGCAATGAGAATCGGATCATGAGGAGATCATAATAAAGAGACTGATTCATCTTTAAATAAAGACTATAAATAATCCTGGTCATAGGTTACTCGAAAGGGACATCGAGATAACCGAACAGATAAGTGTCCTGTATACCTATCCATATGATGGAAGCAATTGGTCTTATAGCTGCTCGTGTGGGAACACTAAGGATACAGTATAGATGTTTATTAGAGAATGAGTTCACTGATTGATCCACTCACGGAATATTGGATGGTTGATGATGCTTTATTATCAGAGAGCAATTCTGTAGTCTCAATAGTGTATCTGATCCTTAGACTTGAGATATTAAGGATGTCCTATATTAGTACTCCACTCTTTGATACTAGACTTATAGGTTTGAAAGATTTAAATCTAGTACAACCAGTTATTGAGAGTGGCAGCTAACCTTACGAGGGCTATTGAGTATCGATAGAGGATTATTCGCTCTCAGTATCATGAAAGGAATATCCTATGTATTCTTGGTTAGACAAATCCTTGGCCAAGGTCATTCAGATTGAGAGAGAAAGAGTTCTATGGGAGAATCTGATTCTAGTGAGACTCGTGGAGAAACCATATGGGCCTGACAGCACCATGCCCGGTATATGGTCTCTAGGATATTAGATGGTTGAGGGACTATAGGTATATGGTATATGAGGATAGATAAGTCTAAAGGATTGGATTCCCCTGTATTGTTTGGGTATTGTGGTATAGTGGCCTAGTACGTCTATAGCCAATGAATCAAGTGAATTATTATGGAGATAATAATTCACAGAGCTAGAAGAAGTTTTGACAGATATGACTTATGGTTAACTCGATATTGGACCTAGAGGGTCACACATATATGATAGGTGTTGCGACGAGTAGAGGTTCGGATTTGAGATATTCGTTGGAGCTCCTATCTTATTGGCTATCCAATAAGCCCCTAAATTATTGGATCCCAAAGATGAGATCCAATAAGAGCTAATATGAGTTTATTGGGTAAAGACCCACTAATCTAAGAGCCTTGGGTAATTGGATTGAGATCTAGTACCTAATAGGGCAAGATCCATTAGGGTTAATTAGGGATCTCTATAAATAAGAGGGAACTAAAGGCTTATAGGCTGGGGCTTCTTAGTGGCCACCTCCTGTTCTCCTCTCCCCTTCTCCTCCTCAAATAGTAGGTGTGAAAATTTGAGGAGCGTCGTCGCAACCCTGTTGTGTGGATCACCGCTAGACAGGCGGATGCTTGACCTCCTTCATCTTCTCTAGCAAATCTATAGGGATTCAGGAATATACGATCTCCCTAAGTAACACAACTATCTCACATGTGATTTTCTGAGTTGCAGGTTTTGTGCACCAATCTTCGCATGACGATGAACACCTTTTGGAAAATTTAGGATTTTTACTTTTTATTCTTCCGCTGCGCATGTGATGTCACTCCTAGATTTCCCTATAGTGGTATCAGAACCGGCCTAGCATTTGGGCATTGTGAGAAGGCTCGAGTAGGAAAGGGCTACCCATGGATAGAGTCCGAGAACTTATCACGGCGTAGGCCACTAGGCTACGTCTCACATGAACTATGCTAGGGTTCGATCTGGGTTATGTTGGGCCTTGACGAGGATGTCAAGCTAATTGAGTGGGGGAGATTATGACACCCCCAATTAGTCCCACATTGAAAGTGGGCAAAGACTAAGATTGACTTATAAAGGTCTGATGAGTGTATTATGTTAACTCTAACTTAAGCATTTTGGTAAGTGGTTTGGACCAAACGGAGTTGTTAGCCAATTAGCCCATTAGACTTAGGTTGTGACATTTGGTATCAAAGTCACTCGCGTGCATAGGCGACGCCCCCGCCTCGCCCCCCTTGTAGCGGTTGCCATAAATTCTAGTTTTGACCATTTTGTCTAAATTATTAAAATACTCTTCATAATTTAAGAAATTCCTTGTATGTCCCTAATTTCAAAAAATATTAGTTAAATAAAAGATTTAATTAATTATTATTATTATTACCTAATAGACCTACGTGATGATGATGAATACATGTGATGCATGATGTGGATGAATGGTCATGGACCGTGTGATGTGTGTATACATGTGATTATTGTTGAATCTTGGATTTTGATGATAAAATCAATTGATAGTGTTTATGATCTGATCTACGTTTTGAGTAATGTAGGAAGTTTCGATCAGGGAGGACAATTAAAAGCAAGAAGAATCATGTTGGGCCGGAGTGACCAATTGATAGTGTTTATGATCTGATCTATGTTTTGAGTAATGCAGGAAGCTTCGATCAGGGAGAGACAATTAAAAGCAAGAAGAATCATGTTGGGCCGGAGTGGAACATGTCAGAAGATTGGACGTCGAGTTGGAGGATCAATCGATGTATATAATGCCTCGGGCCATGGGTTCGGGCATCGAGCCAAGAAGAGCAGAAACTATGCTAAGGAAATCGGAGTTACGGAGGTCAACTAGTCGATTGGGCAATAGGCTGCCAGAGAGGACGATGCGCCGAAGAATCAGATGAGGCATCGATGAACCAATGACATGCTAGACAACATTTGATTAGCTTTGTAATAATTATCAAGATCGAAATAGGTTTTAGGCGTAATTGGGTTAACGGTTGCCATAAATTCTAATTTTGTCTATTTTATCTAAATTATCAAAATGCCCTTCATAATTTAAGAAATTCCTTGTATGTCCCCAATTTCAGAAAATATTAGTTAAATAAAAGGTTTAATTATTATTATTATTATTATTATTATTATCTAGTAGACCTACATGATGATGATGAATACATGTGATGCATGATGTGGACGGATGGTCATGGACCGTGTGATGTGTGTATATATGTGATTATTGTTGAATCTCATATTTTGATGATAAAACCAATTGATAGTGTTTATGATCTAATCTATGTTTTGAGTAATGTATGAAGCTTCGATCAGGGAGAGACAATTAAAACCAAGAAGAATCATGTTAGGCCGGAGTGACCAATTGATAGTGTTTATGATCTGATCTATGTTTTGAGTAATGCAGGAAGCTTCGATCAGGGAGAGTTAATTAAAAGCAAGAAGAATCATGTTGGGCTGGAGTGGAACATGTCAGAAGATTGAACGTCAAGCTGGAGGATCAATCGATGTATATGATGCCTCGGGCCATGGGTTCGGGCATCGGGCCAAGAAGAGCAGAAATTACACTAAGGAAATCAGAGTTACGAAGGTCAACTAGTCAATTAGGTAATAGGCTGCAAGAGAGGACGATGCGCTGAAGAATTAGACGAGGCATCGATGAACCAATGACATGCCAGATAACATTTGATTAGCTTTGTAATAATTGTCGAGATCGAATTATATTTTAGGCGTAATTGGGTTGGAATTGGGCTAACTCAAATAGGGTACTGTTGGGCCCAAATTTATGTTGTGTTGGGCCAAGTGAAAGGCCCAAACAGCAACCAAACAGGTGGAACCATCGGTGGCACAATCTCTGAGACTATGTCAAGTGGTGGTATCGCTAGTCTGGGCAATGGTACTGCCTAAACTCAATCTCCAAGAGATTGTCAAGTAGTGGTATCACTAGACTGGGCGGTGGGACCGCCCAGTGACAGTGTGTTAGGGGGTGGTACCACCAGACTAGGCAGTGGTACCACCTAGTGTCATTGCTGTAAGCGGTGGTATTGCCCAACACAGGCGATGGTATCGCTAGTATCCCAAAATCCGAGGATGAGACACTTTTATGCTCCAAGTTTGAATCCACTTGAGGCCTATAAATACCCCTCTCATCCCTGATTAACATACACAAGCATAGAGAACTTAAAAGTGGGAAAACGCTGAGCAATCACTTGAGAGTTCCCCTCCTCTAGATCTAAAGTTTAGAATTCTGTTTAGGGAGGAGTGAGTGCTTGTAAAATGTTGTCTCATAAACCTAAAAAAGGAGAAGAGGGGTATAAAAGGGTAGTTGATCTTTGCATATTGAAATAAGATCGCTAGTGAAAGTTGATGGCCTCGACAGAAGAGGAATCGGGAGTGGATGTAGGTCACGATGACCAAACCATTATAAATTCTGGTGTCTACTTTCCTTACTACTTATTCTGTTTACTGCATTGCAAACCATCCAATCCCCTCTTCTGTATTCACTTATCAACTTATAGGAGTCAAACAAATGGTTTTCGTTCAAATTAGTTTTTATTGTATGAAGATTTTTAAAACTAACATTTTTATCCACTACACTAATTCGCCTCCCCCTCTTAATGCTGACTCGATCATAACAATTATTATTATTATTGGGACCTACGAGCCTCTAATTTATTTCTCATTTATTGTCGGACCTGCGTGCTTGTGATTAAGTTATAATTACATGAGGAGGCACAGGGGAAACGTGGAAGCGATAGTGGGACCCATAAGGTTGAGACGGATGATCGCGGCACAGGAAGATGCGTCAAGATGTCGACGGAACCGACAAAGACGAGATGGATGATCATAGGGCATAGAGATATGCCACTGCAAACTTAGATCTTGATGTGAATGATTAGGCCCACTAGCTCAAGCTTGATCATATTAGTGTGTGGTCCATGATCATCTGGTGTGATTACTCATATGATGTGTGATTACTTATACACCTACTATATATGTATATATATTTGCATGCGATGTAGATATATATTAAATATGTATGTGTGTGACATGTCATATTAGGAGACCAAATAAAAAATTCCCTCTCTTTATAATATTAAGTCGGTAAATATGAGGCACTTAGATTAACCCACGTGGCCTTCTATCATTATAGGTAGGGACCGATTCCCAACGTAAGTTGAGTTGGTCGAGTTACACAAGGCTCACCTATTTCGCGATTCACTATCTTGCCTATGACATAGAGATGTCACCGGTGATCTGAAGACATGGTATGCTTGGTCGAGTTACTCGAGGGCATATGATCGAATCAGACTTATCTTGTAACGATGGTGATGACTTAACCGAACACCATGGTTGGTTGAGTAACTCGAGGCCATCATGGTTCGAAGGTCAAACATGATGGGAATCACAAGGAGTTGTGATTGGCAAGAGTTGCCTACCTTTATAGGCTTATCATAATTGATCGAGTCACTCGAGGTTACGTTAAGATGCTGATTGGATCCCAATCCCCACTAGAGATCTACCGGGGGTCTCTGATTCGCATACTGAAGGGAGTTGTGTGATTCGTGAGAAAATAGTGAAAGTAGATTAAGATAGAAGTCCTTATCTTTATTTATTTATTTTTCTATAAAATCTGCATGTTATTTATTTCTACTATATCTTTATTTTCAGAAATATATCACATTCAAATCCCTTATATGGTATATTTGATGTCAACCACCTTATTGGTCCAAATTACACCGATTGGCTCCACAACCTAAGAATCGTTCTCATAGTAGAGAAAATCATGTATGTCCTTGATACAACGATGCCTACGCCTGAGGAAGGGGCAAGCGAGGATGAGATCGCTTGCTATTTGAAATACATAGATGATTCCACTCTTGCTCAGTGTTATATATTGGGCTCTATAACTCTTGAGTTATAGATACAATATGAAAACATAGATACCAGATCTATTCTCCTGCATCTCTGCAAATTGTATGAATAACAGGGAAGAACTTAGTGATATGAGATATCCAAGTGTCTCTTCCGTGCTAGGATGACTAAGGGGACACCGATTCAGAACAATGTCCTTAAGATGATTAAGTAGATAGAGAAACCCACAAGTCTATGAATGATCCTAGAGGATGACCTGTGTGTAGACCTTGTACTTCAGTCCCTACCAGATTCATTTTTTCAGTTCATAATGAATTTAATATGAATAAGTTTGAGGTGACTCTCCCTGAGCTCCTTAATATGTTGATAGAGACAGAGAACACCATCAAGAAAGAGAAGTCATTCTCTATGCTGGTGAGACCAGAAAAAAAAGAAGATAGAAAAGTTCCTTAAGAAGGGCAAGGGCAAGGGCGAATAAAGAAAAGGTTGTTAAGAAAGATCTAATAAAGGACAAAGGCCAATGCTTCCACTACAGCAAAGATGAGCATTATAAGAGGAACTGTAAAGAGTACCTTGTAGAGAGGGTGAAACAAAAGCTTGAAGAAGCTTTAGGTACATTCATGATCAGTCTCCATTTACCAGAATCCTATAATAACATATGAGTATTGGATACTAGTCATTCGTTATTCATACAATTTGCTACCGTGCTAGGATGACTAAGGGGACACCTCTGCAAATCGTTATTCACCTCTCTGCATCTCTGTAATTCATTACATGTTCTGATAGGACCTAGGAGATTAGCGAGAGGTGAGATGGACCTCAAGATAAACATTAGAGCAAAAATTACCACAGTGATTGTTAGCGAGGTTACCCTACATCTGCTTGGTGGAGCTATTATTACATTAAATGCTTGCTATTTTGTTCCTTCTATTATCAAAAGTATTATTTTCATTTTATGTTTGATAGTGGATATAAATTAGTTTTTGAGAACAATGATTGTTCAATATTATTAGATGATGAGATTATCACAAGAAAAACATTGCATAATGGTTTGTTTATGCTATACACTTCTCCATATATCATGAATGTAAGTATGTCCAAGAGGAAACAAGATGAGGTGAACATTGTATACTTATGGTATTGTAGGCTAGGACATATCTATGAGGGAAGGATCCAAAAGTTGCTAAAGGATGGATACCTAGATCCATTCGACTATGAGTCATATGCAACTTGTAAACCTTGCCTTCATAAAAAGATGACAAACTCTCCATTTAGCGGAATTGGAGAAAGAGCCACTAAGTTGTTGGAACTCATACATAGTGATGTATGTGGTCCCATGTCAACTCATGTTATAAGTGGTTACTTCTATTTCATTACTTTCACTAATGATTTCTTAAGGTATGGATGTGTACTTGATGAAGTACAAGTCCGAGGCCTTCTAGAAATTCAGGGAGTATAAGAATAAAGTGGAGAATCAGACTGGAAAGAGTATTAAGACTCTTTGATCAGATCGAAGAGATGAGTACTTAAGTACAAAGTTCACTCAGTTCCTCAAGGACCATGGGATTCTGTCCTAGTGGATACCTCCTTATACACCCCATCTCAATGGTGTATCCGAAAGGAGGAATTACACACTGTTAGAAATAGTGCGGTCCATGATGAATTTCACCTACCTCCCCATCTCATTTTGCGGATACGTCATAATGACCGCAGCTTACCTTCTGAACATAATTCCAACTAAGTCGGTGGTATCTACTCTGTATGAGATATGGAAAGGAAAGAAGCCCGATCTTAAGGTTGTTAAGATTTTGGGCTACCCTACTCATATCAAATGACACAACCTCGATAAATTGGAATCCAGGATGGAACGATGCATATTTATGGGATATCCTAAGAAAACTAATGGGTATTATTTCTATCATCTCGTGAGCCAAAAAGTCTTTGTAGCCAACAGAGTAGTGTTCCTTGAGAAGTAACATATTCTCGGTGGAGACAGTGGGAGCTGGTAAAGTTGAGTGAGGTTGATGAACCTACCTTAAGTATAATTCCACGGCTTGAGTCTGTTCAAGTACCTAGTACATAAGTTCCAACTTTACATAGGTTCGATAAAGTATCTCATCCTTCTGAGAGATATGTGGGATATATTAAAGGAGAGGATGTTGAGGATATTGATCCTTAGACCTATAAGGAGGCTATTACGAGTATAGACTCCGGGAAATGGCAAGAAGCTATGAATTCTAAGATTGATTCCATGTACTCCAATAAGGTTTGAAACCTAGTTAATGCACCCGAGGGTATTGTACCCATTGGTTACAAGTGGATCTTCAAGAAGAATATTAGAGTAGATAAAAAATTAGAGATCTATAAAGCAAGACTAGTGGCTAAGGGGTATCATCAAAGGCAAGGTGTTGACTATAACGAAACCTTCTCACCTGTAGCCATGCTAAAATCTATCCGAATTCTATTAGTTATTGTAGCACACTATGATTATGAGATCTAGCAGATGGACATAAAAACCATATTCCTTAATGGCAACCTCAAGGAGGAGGTGTATATTATATGTCTTGAAGGATTCATTTCTAAGGATAGTCTAGATAAAATGTGCAAGTTGTTTAGGTCCATCTATGGACTAAAGCAAGCTTCCCGAAGTTGAAACATAAGATTTGATGAGGTGATCATATCTTATGACTTCGTTAAGAACAAATATGAGCCTTATGTGTATAGGAAGGTGAGTGGGAGCGCCATCACATTTTTGGTGCTCTATATGGATGACATCCTAATAATTGGAAATGATGTAGGAATGCTCTCCATAGTAAAGGCCGTTAGGATCGAGTCGGCACTAAGAGAGGGGGGTGAATTAGGGCGACGGATAAAAGCATCGGTTTAAAATCTTAGTACATTAAACAAAAATCGATCTCGGAAGATAGCTTGAAAGCATGTTCGTTCATAAGGGTAGTGAAAGCTAAGTAAGGAGGAAGTGAAGCAATTGTAAAATAAATAAATGACAATAATAGAAACACAAACCAGAATTTATAGTGGTTCGATCTTTGTGACCTACATCCACTTCTGATTCCTCCTCCATCGAGGTCATCGACATCCACTAATGGTCTTCCTTCAATAGACGAAGACTAACCACCTCTTTATAATGCTTTCACCTTTTCATGGGTTTAGGAGATAACTCTTACAAGCCTTACACCTCTCTTGAATGATCACAACACTAGAAAGAGAGGAGGAGGACTCTTTGCACTCTTTCAATACTTTTAACACCCTAAGATTTCAAGATATTGTTCACACTTTCGTGCCCATGCAGAAAAGGGTTGGGTATTTATAGGCCCTAATGGCTTCAAAATTGGAGCCAAAAAGTGTCACATCTCTGGATTTCGGGGTATTGGCTATATCACCGCCATTATTGGGCGGTACTACCACCTGCAGATTGACACTGGGTGGTACCACCGCTCAGTTTGGGTGATATGACTGCTTGGTAGCATTAATTGTCGGCGGTACTGATGCCTAGACTATTGGGAAAATCTTTGGGGCGACATCATATGCACAGCGAAAGAACAAGAAAACAAAACCCCCAATTTCCAAAAAGATGTTCGTCATCGTTCGAAGATTGGTGCGCAAAATCCGCGAAACTGAAAAACTGCATATATAGTAGATTGTGTTACCTAGGGAGATCGTATATCCCTATTTCCTTGCAGATCCTTAAGAGAGGGTGAAGGAGGTCAAGCGTCCTCCTCTCTAACGGTGATCCATACAATAGGGCTGCGACGATGTTCCTCAAAACTCTTGGCTGGCTCTGAGGTGGAGAGGGGAAGGAGAATAGGAGAGGCAAGCAAAGGCTCTAGCCTATGAGGCTCGTAATCCCTCTTATTTATAGAGGTCCCCTATCAAACCCTAATGAATCCTCGCCTAGTGGGTATTAGATCTGTATCCAATAACCTAAGCCTTTTAGATTAATGGATCTCTATCTAATAATCTCTCATGGGCTCTTATTGGATCTCGTCCATGGGATCCAATATTTCAGGGGCTTAATGGATGTCTAATAAGACAAGGGCTCCGTCGGATATCTCATATCCGAACCTCTACTCATCGTAATGCCTATCATATGTGTATGACCCTCTAGGCCCAATATCGAACTGGCCGTGAGTCATACTTGTCAGAACTCCTTCTAACTCAGTGAATTATTATCTCTGTAATAATTCACTTGACTCATCGACTACGGACGTACTAAGCCACTACGCCGTAGTCCCCAAATGATACAGGAGAATCAAATCCATTGGACCTGTCTATCCTCAATTACCATGTACCTATAGTCCCTCATCCATCTAATATCCCAGAGACTGTATATCGAGTATGGTGTTATCAAACCCATATAGTTTTTACTCGAGTCTCGCTCTAATCGGATTCTTCCGGAGAACTCTTTCTCTCTCAACCCGAATGACCCCAACCAGAGATTTATTTTAGTAAGAATACATGGGATATTCCTCTCATGACGTCGAGAGTGGATGATCCTCTATCGACACTCAATAGCCCTCGTAAGATCGACTATCACTCCCAATGACCAACTGTACTAGATCTGGGACAACCAAACCTATAAGTCTAGTATCAAAGAGTGGAGCACTCATACAAGACATCCTTGATGTCTCAAGTCTAAGGACCAGATATACCACTAGGACTACGGAATCACTGTCTGACAATAAGACATCATCAACCATCCAGTATTCCGTAAGCGGATCAATCAATGAACTTATTCTCCAATGAGCACCTATACTGTATCCCTAATGTCCCTACACGAGCAGCTATGAGACCAACTGCATCCATCATATGGACGGGTATATAGCACACCAGTTTGTCCGATTATCATGATGTCCCTCTCGAGTAACCTATGATCAGGATTATTTAGGATATGTGTTTAAAGTTGAATCGATCTCATTTTCGTGATCTCATCTGATTTTTATTGCACAAATCCAAGGACATCACAATATATATATATATATACAATAGTTATAAATTGATATATGTCAAAATATAATAAGCAAAAAGATTCTGTATCAAGTCACACGTGCCATCACTCACGTGATTGGCTTGTTGGGCACCTATGACTAGCAATCTCCCACTTGACCTAAAGCCAATCACCTATGTATCTGATCCCTATCATACCCCTGTGACGCTCAAAGACAATTTGAGATAGCGGCTTTGTTAGTGGATCTACAATGTTATCTTCGGATGGAACTCTTTCCACTACTACATCTCCTCGGGTTACGATCTCTTTGATAAGGTGGAACCTCCTCAGAACATGCTTAGATTTCTGATGAGACCTAAGTTCCTTCGCTTGAGCAATCACCCCGTTGTTGTCGCAATATAAGGAGATCGGCTCCTTGCTACCTGGCACGACTCCCAAATCTGTGATGAACTTTTTCACCCGGACTCCCTCCTTTGCTGCATTTGATGTAGCAATGTACTCCGCCTCTGTGGTCGAGTCAGCAGTAGTATCTTGCTTAGAACTCTTCCAGCATACTGCTCCTCCATTCAAGGTGTACACGTACCCCTAATTCGACTTTCTATCATCGATATCAGACTGAAAACTTGAGTCTGTGTAACCTTCAACCTTAAGGCTACTACCTCCATATACTAGTAAAAGATCCTTAGTCCTTCTCAAGTACTTAAGGATACACTTTACTACTTTCTAGTGCTCCAAGTCTGGATTCGCTTGATACCTGCTCGTGACACTCAGAGCATGCGCTATCTCAGGCCTAGTACATAGCATGACATACATGATAAACCCTATTGCTGAGGCATAAGGTATCATATCAATGTTCGCCCTTTCTTCTGGAGTCTTTGGGGACATACTCATAGAAAACGATATACCATGTCTCATCGGTATGAGACCTCTCTTGGAATTTTCCATGCCAAACCTTTTGACAATGGTTTCTATATACTTAGATTGGGACAAGCCAAGCATCCTCTTGGATCTATCTCTATAGATTCTAATCCCCAAGATATAGGATGCTTCCCCTAAGTCATTTATGGAGAAGTGTCTAGATAACCAAGCCTTTACTATGGATAGCATTCCTACATCATTCCTAATGATCAGAATGTCATACACATATAACACCAAAAAGGTGATAGCGCTCCCACTTACCTTCCTGCACACACAAGGCTCATCTTCATTCTTAACAAAGTCATAAGATCTGATTGCCTCATCAAATCTTATATTCCAACTTCGGGAAGCTTGCTTTAGTCCATAAATAGATCTAAGCAACCTACACACCTTATCTAGGCAGTTCTTGGACACGAATCCCTTAGGTTGCATCATATACACCTCCTCCTCGAGGTTGCATCATAGCCAATAGAATTCTGATGGATTTTAGCATTACTACGGGTGAGAAGGTTTCGTCATAGTCAACACCTTGCCTTTGACGATACCCCTTAGCCACTAACCTTGCTTTATAGGTCTCTACCTTTCCATCTACTCTAATCATTTTCTTAAACATCCACTTGCAACCGATGGGTACAATACCTTCGGGCGCATCAACTAGGTTTCAAACCTTGTTGGAGTACATAGAATCCATCTCAGAATTCATGGCTTCTTGCCACTTTCCGGAGTCTATACTCATAATAGCCTCCTCATAGGTTTGAGGATCAATATCCTCAACATCCTCTCCTCTAATATGTCCCACATATCTCTCAGGAGGATGGGATACTCTATCAGACCTACGTAAAGTTAAAACTTGTGTATTAGGTACCTGAATAGACTCGGGCTATAGAGTGGTGCTTGAGCTTGGTTCTCCAACCTCGCTTAACTCTATCATTCTCCCACTATCTCTGCCAAGAATATGTTCCTTCTCAAGGAACACTACTCTCTTAGCTACAGAGACCTTTTGGTCCTCAAGATGATAGAAATAATACCCACAAGTTTTCTTGGGGTATCCCATAAATTTGCATCGCTCTGTCCTTGATTCTAACTTATCGGAGTTGTATCTTTTAACGTGGGCAGGGTAGCCCCAAATCTTAACAACCTTAAGATCAAGCTTTTCCTTTCCATATCTCATATAGTGTAGACACTACCGACTTAGTTGGAACTATGTTTAGAAGGTAAGTTACGATTTCTAGGGCATATCCCCAGAATGAGATGGGTAGGTTAGTGAAACTCATCATGGACCATACCATATCTAATAACGTATGATTTCTCCTTTCAGAGACAACATTGAGCTAAGGTGTATAAGGAGGTGTCCATTGGGATAATATCTCATGGTCTTTGAGGAACTGAGTAAACTATATACTTAAGTACTCACCTCTTTGATCTGATCGAAGAGTTTTGATACTCTTTTCAATCTAGTTCTCCACCTCATTCTTATACTCTTTGAATTTCTCAAAGGCCTTAGACTTGTACTTTATTAAGTAAATATATCTATACCTTGAGAAATCATCAGTAAAGGTAATAAAGTAGGAGTAACCACCAATGGCATGAGTTGACATGGGTCCACATACATCACTATGTATGAGTTCCAACAATTCAGTGGCTCTCTCTCTAGTTCCACTAAATGGAGAGTTGGTCAGTTTTCCACGAAGGCAAGGCTTGCAAGTTGTATATGACACATAGTCGAATGGATCTAGATATCCATCATTTAGCAACTTTTGAATCCTTTTTTCATGGATGTGACCTAGCCTACAATGCCATAGGTATATACTGTTCATCTCATCTCGTTTCCTCTTGGACACATTTACATTCATGATATATACCTGAAGCTTCATCAAGCTTTTGTTTCGCCCTTTCTACAAGGTACTCTTTGCAGTTCCTCTTCCGGTGCTCATCTTTACCACAGTGGAAGCACTGGCCTTTGTCCTTTGCTGGGTCTTTCTTAGCAACCTTTACTTTACCTGGTTTGCCCATGCCCTTTCCCTTCTTAAGGGACCTTTCTGCTTTCCTTTTCTTTCTGGTCTCACTAGTGTAGAGAACTGACTTCTCTTTCTTAATAGTACTCTCTACCTCCCTCAACATATTGAGGAGCTCTGGGAGAGTCACCTCAAGCTTGTTCATATTAAAATTCATTATGAACTATGAAAAGAAATCTGGTAGGGATTGAAGCACAATGTCCACACACAAGTTATCCTCTAGGACCATTCCTAGACCTGTGAGTTTCTCTATCCACTCAATCATCTTTAGGACATGGTTCCGAACCGGTGTCCCCTCAGTCATCATAGCGCGGAAGAGGCTCTTGGATATCTCATATCATTGAGTCCTTCCCTGTTCCTCAAACAATTTACGGACATATAGGAGAATGGATCTGGCATATATCTTTTCATGTTGTCTCTATAACTCAGGAGTCATAGAGCCCAACATATAGCACTGAGCAAGAGTGAAGTCATCAATGAACTTCACGTAGCGAGCGATCTCATCCTCGCTTGCCCCTTCTTCGAGCGTAGGCATTACTGTATCAAGGACATACATGATTTTCTCCACCGTGAGAACAATTCTCAAGTTACGGAGCCAATCCATATAATTTGGACTAGTGAAGCGGTTGACATCAAGTATGCCACATAAGGGATTTGAAAGCGATATTTTCTGATAATAAAGATGCAGCAGAAATGAATAACATATAGATTTTACAAGAAATAAACTATCAAGATATGGACTTTTATCTTAATATACTCCAACTATTTTACTAACGAGTCACGCGACACCCTCAGCACGTGAAACGGAAGTCTCCGGCAGACTTCTAGTGGGGATCAGGATCTAATCAGCGTCTTAGTGTAACCTCAAGGGACTCGACCAATCACACTAAACCTAAAAGGTAGGCAACTCTTGCCGATCACAACTCCTTGTGATTCTCGTTCTGTTCGGCCTCCGAATCACCATGGTCTTGAGGGACTCGACCAACCATGATGCTCGGTTAAGTCAACACCTTCGTTACAAGATGAGTCTGATTTGATGATATACCCTCGAGGGACTCGACCAAGCATACCATGTCCTCAGGTCACCGGTGATATCTCTATATCGTAAGAAAGATAGCGAATCGTAATATAGGTGAGTCTCGAGAGACTCGACCAACTCAACCTACATCGGGAATCGGTTCCTATTTATAACGATGGAAGGCCACGTGGGTCAATCTAATTGCCTCACGTTTACCGACTTAATATTATCAAGAGAGATGTTTCTATGATTTGGTCTCTTAATATGACATGTCACACATATACATATTTAATATATATCTATATCGTATGCAGATATATATACATATCTAGTATGTGCTAGTCATAAGTGCCCAGCAAGCCAATCACGTGAGTGATGGCACGTGTGACTTGATACAGAATCTTTTTGCTTATTATATTTTGGCATATATCACTTTATAACTATTGCATAAATGCATATATATTGTGATGTCCTTGGATTTGTGCAATGGGAATCGGATCGTGATGAGATCACGATAATGAGATCGATTCACCTTTAAACACATATCCTAAATAATCCCGGTCATAGGTTACTCGAGAGGGACATCGTGATAACCGGATAGACTGGTGTGCTGTATACCCGTCCATATGATGGATGCAGCTGGTCTCATAGCTGCTCGTGTAGGGACACTAGGGATACAGTACAGGTGCTCATTGGAGAATGAGTTCACTGATTGATCCGCTTACGGAATGCTGGATGGTTGATGATGCCTTATTGTCAGACAACGATTCCGTAGTCCTAGTGGTGTATCTGGTTCTTAGACTTGAGACACCAAGGATGTCCTGTATGAGTGCTCCACTCTTTGATACCAGACTTATAGGTTTGGCTGTTCCCAGATCTAGTACAGCTGGTCATTGGGAGTGGTAGTCGACCTTACGAGGGCTATTGAGTGTCGATAGAGGATCATCCACTCTCGGTATCATGAGAGGAATATCCCATGTGTTCTTGCTCAGACAAATCCATGGCCAGGGTCATTCGGGTTGAGAGAGAAAGAGTTCTCCGGGAGAATCCGATTAGAGCGAGACTCGAGTAGAAACCGTATGGGTCTGACAGCACCATGCTCGATATACGGTCTCTGGGATATTAGATGGATGAGGGACTATAGGTACATGGTAACTGAGGACAGACAGGTCCAATGGATTGGATTCCCCTGTATCGTCTGGGGACTACGGCGTAGTGGCCTAGTGCTTCCGTAGTCGATGAGTCGAGTGAATTATTACAGAGATAATAATTCACTTAGTTAGAAAGGGTTCTGACAGGTATGACTCACGGCCAGCTCGATATTGGGCCTAGAGGGTCACACACATATGGTAGGCATTGCGATGAGTAGAGGTTCGGATATGAGATATCCGACGGAGCCCTTGTCTTATTGGATGCAGATCCAATACCCACTAGGGAAAGGACCCATTAGGGTTTTGACACGGGATCTCTATAAATAGGAGGGATTCACAGCCTCATAGGCTATAGTCTTTGCTTGCCCTTCCTATTCTCCTCTCCCTCTCCACCTCAGAGTAGGCCTGGAGTTTTGAGGAGCGTCGTCGCAACCCTGCTGTGTGGATCACCGCTAGAGAGGAGGACGCTTGACCTCCTTCACCCTCTCCTAAGGATCTGCAAGGAAACAGGGATATACGATCTCCCTAGGTAACACAATCTCTATACGCAGTTTTGTGTTTTTGCGGATTTTGCGCACCAATCTTCGCACGACGATGAACATCTTTTTGGGAATCGGGGATTTTTGTTTTCTTGTTCTTCCGCTGCGCATATGATGTCGCCCCCCCATGATTTCCCAACAGTGGTATCAGAGCCAGGTTGTTCGTGCGAATGATTGGTTTTGAACTGCGTGTATTGTGTTTAGGAAGAATTTTGACGTCAAAATCGTTGACGCAAAAGCAAGGAAGGGCAACAACAGTTGCTGCCCTCGATCTGCATGCCTGCAGCCACCTGCAGCGGCAGTCGCAGCCGCAGCCACCTGCAGCGGCAGCCGCAGCCGCAGCCAGGCAGCACAGCGCCGGCGCATGCGCAAGCGCTGTGCCTGCAGCAGCCGGCCGGCGGCCTGCTTGCAGCAGGCTTGCTGCCGGCGGGGCTGGCAACCCACGGGCAGAGGCGCCGCAGGGCAGCGGCGCCTACCGCCGAAAGGAAGCGGCGCCTGCCGCCGCAGGGCAGCGACGCGCGACGCCTGCCGCCGCAGGGCAGCGACGCGCGACGCCTGCCGCCGCAGGGCAGCGACGCGCGACGCCTGCCGCCGCTGCTCCCGCGGGCGAAACCCCCCCCACAGGGGCGGCCGCCCGGCGGGACAGCACCGCCTGCGGAGGCAGCGGCGCCCGAAGAGGGCGCCCACCCGCAGCGGCATCGCCGCCAGCGGGCGTGCCGCCTGCAGGCGAGGGCAGTGCCCTCGCCCCGCCGCACAGGCCGCCGCCGGCAGGGTGGCGGCGGCGGCAGCAGCGAAAAGGGGAAAGGGTATTAGGGTTTTCTGCGCAAAAGATAGTTTTGCCCCTCGGAATTTGAGAAATTCCAGTTTCTGTCTTTTGTCCAAATTACGAAAATACCCTTAGGAATTGAGAAATTCCCTATATATCCCTGATTTCAGAAAATATTAATTAATTAAAAGGTTTAGTTGATTATTAATTTTATTATTATCTAGTAGTCCTACATGATGATGATTATTTATACATGTGATGTATGATGAGTGGACGGATGATCATGGACCGTGTGATGTGTGTACTTGTGATTATTATTATTGAGGTCTGCGAACCTCCATTATATTTCTCGTTTATTGTCGGGCCTGCGTGCCTATGATTAAGTTGTAATCACATGAGGAGGCGCAGCGGGAGCGTGGAAGCCATAGCGGGACCCACGAGACGGACGATCGTGATGCATGGAGATGCATCAAGATGTCGACGGAACCAACGAGGACGAGATGGACGATCACAAGGCATGGAGATGCACCGTTGCACACATAGATCTTGATGTGAGTGATTAGGCCTACTGGCTCGGGCCTAATCATATTAGGTTGTGGTCCATGATCATCTGGTGTGATTGCTTATACACATACTAGATATGTATATATATTTGCATGCGATGTAGATATATATTAAATATGTATATGTGTGACATGTCATATTAGGAGACCAAATCATAGAAACATCTCTCGATAATATTAAGTCGGTAAACGTGAGGCAATTAGATTGACCCACGTGGCCTTCCATCGTTATGAGTAGGAACCGAATCCCGGTGTAGGTTGAGTTGGTCGAGTCCCTCGAGACTCACCTATATCGCGATTCGCTATCTTGCTTACGACATAGAGATGTCACCGGTGACCTGAGGGCATGATATGCTTGGTCGAGTCCCTCGAGGGTATATCATCAAATCAGACTCATCTTGTAACGAAGGTGTTGACTTAACCGAGCATCATGGTTGGTCGAGTCCCTCGAGGCCATGGTGATTCGGAGGCCGAACAGGACGGGAATCACAAGGAGTTGTGATCGGCAAGAGTTGTCTACCTTTTAGGCTTAGTGTGATTGGTCGAGTCCCTCGAGGTTACACTAAGACGCTGATTGGATCCTGATCCCCACTAGAAGTCTGCCGGAGACTTCCGTTTCACGTGCTGAGGGTGTCGCGTGACTCGTTAGTAAAATAGTGGGAGCATATTAAGATAGAAGTCCATATCTTGATAGTTTATTTCTTGCAAAATCTGCATGTTATTCATTTTTGCTACATCTTTATTTTCAGAAAATGTCGCTTTCAAATCCCTTACGTGGCATACTTGATGTCAACCGCCTCACTGGTCCAAATTATACGGATTGGCTCCGTAACTTGAGAATTGTTCTCACAGCGGAGAAAATCGTGTACGTCCTTGATACAGTGATACCTACGCCCGAAGAAGGGGCAAGCGAGGATGAGATCGCTCGCTACGTGAAGTACATTGATGACTCCACTCTTGCTCAGTGCTATATGTTGGGCTCTATGACTCCAGAGTTACAGAGACAACATGAAAAGATGGATGCCAGATCCATTCTCCTACATGTCCGTAAATTGTTTGAGGAACAGGGAAGGACTCAACGATATGAGATATCCAAGAGCCTTTTCCGCGCTAGGATGACTGAGGGGACACCGGTTCAGAACCATGTCCTAAAGATGATTAAGTGGATAGAGAAACTCACAGGTCTAGGAATGGTCCTAGAGGATAACTTGTGTGTGGACATTGTGCTTCAGTCCCTACCAGATTCCTTTTCACAGTTCATAATGAACTTTAATATGAACAAGCTTGAGGTGACTCTCCCAGAGCTCCTCAATATGTTGAGGGAGGCAGAGAGTACTATTAAGAAAGAGAAGCCAGTTCTCTACACTGGTGAGACCAGAAAGAAAAGGAAAGCAGAAAGGTCCCTTAAGAAGGGAAAGGGCAAGGGCAAACAAGGTAAAGCAAAGGTTGCTAAGAAAGACCCAACAAAGGACAAAGGCCAGTGCTTCCACTGTGGTAAAGATGGGCACTGGAAGAGAAACTGCAAAGAGTACCTTGCAGAAAGGGCGAAACAAAAGCTTGATGAAGCTTCAGGTACATTCATGATCAGTCTCCATTTGTCAGACTCTTATGATAACACATGGGTATTAGATACCGGTAGTGCTTATCATATACGCAATTCGTTGCAGGTTCTGGCAAGGCCTAGGAGACTAGAGAGAGGCGAGATGGACCTCAAGATGGGTAATGGAGCAAAAGTTGCTGTATTAGCTGTTGGCAAGGTCGCCTTACATCTGCCTAGTGGAGCTTTTATTGCATTAGATGCATGTTATTTTGTTCCTTCTATTATCAAAAACATTATCTCCATTTCATGTTTAACAGTTAGTGGATATAAATTTGTTTTTGAGAACAATGGTTGTTCGATATTATTAGATGATAAGATCATCACGAAAGGAACATTGCATAATGGTTTATTTATGTTAGACACCACTCCATATATCATGAATATAAATGTGTCCAAAAGGAAACGAGATGAGTTGAACAGTGCATACCTGTGGCATTGTAGGCTAGGTCACATCCATGAAAGAAGGATTCAAAAGTTGCTAAATGATGGATATCTAGATCCATTCGACTATGTGTCATATGCAACTTGTGAGCCTTGCATTCGTGGAAAACTGACCAACTCTCCATTTAGTGGAACTGGAGAGAGAGCCACTGAGTTGTTGGAACTCATACATAGTGATGTATGTGGACCCATGTCAACTCATGCCATTGGAGGTTACTCCTACTTCATTACATTTACTGATGATTTCTCAAGGTATGGATATGTGTACTTAATGAAGTACAAGTCCGAGGCCTTTGAGAAATTCAGAGAGTATAAGAATGAGGTGGAGAACCAGACTGGAAAGAGTATCAAAACTCTTCGATCAGATCGAGGAGGTGAGTACTTAAGTACAGAGTTTACTCACTTCCTCAAGGACCATGGGATATTATCCCAATGGACACCTCCTTATACACCTCAGCTCAATGGTGTCTCTGAAAGGAGAAATCGTACATTATTAGATATGGTACAGTCCATGATGAGTTTCGCTGACCTACCCATCTTATTCTAGGGATATGACCTAGAAACCGCAGCTTACCTTCTGAACAGAGTTCTAACTAAGTCGGTAGTGTCTACACTATATGAGATATGGAAAGGGAAGAAGCCTGATCTTAAGGTTGTTAAGATTTGAGGCTGCCCTACCCACATTAAAAGACACAACCCCGATAAGTTAGAATCAAGGACAGAGCGATGCAAATTTGTGGGATACCCCAAGGAAACTTGTGGGTATTATTTCTATCATCTCGAGGACCAAAAGGTCTTTGTAGCTAAGAGAGCAGTGTTCCTTGAGAAGGAACACATTCTTGGCGGAGACAGTGGGAGAATGATAGAGTTGAGCGAGGTTGGAGAACCAAGCTCAAGCACCACTCTACAGCCCGAGTCTGTTCAGGTATCTAATACACAAGTTTCAACTTTACGCAGGTCTGATAGAGTATCCCATCCTCCTGAGAGATATGTGGGACATATTAGAGCAGAGGATGTAGAGGATATTGATCCTCAGACCTACGAGGAGGCTATTATGAGTATAGACTCCGGGAAGTGGAAAGAAGCCATGAATTCTGAGATGGATTCTATGTACTCCAATAAGGTTTGGAACCTAGTTGATGCACCCGAAGGTATTGTACCCATCGGTTGCAAGTGGATCTTTAAGAAAAAGATCGGAGTAGATGGAAAGGTAGAGACCTATAAAGCAAGGCTAGTGGCTAAGGGGTATCGTCAAAGGCAAGGTGTTGACTACGACGAAACTTTCTCACCCGTAGCAATGCTAAAATCCATCAGAATTCTATTGGCTATTGCAGCACACTATGATTATGAGATCTGGCAGATGGATGTGAAAACCGCATTCCTCAACGGGAACCTGGAGGAGGAGGTGTATATGATGCAACCTGAGGGATTCGTGTCCAAGAACTGCCCAGATAAGGTGTGTAGGTTGCTTAGATCCATTTATGGACTAAAGCAAGCTTCCCGAAGTTGGAACATAAGATTTGATGAGGCAATCAGATCTTATGACTTCGTTAAGAACGAAGATGAGCCTTGTGTATACAGAAAGGTAAGTGGGAGCGCTATTAGCTTTTTGGTGTTATATGTGGATGACATCCTCATCATTGGGAATGACATAGGAATGCTATCCACAATAAAGGCTTGGTTATCTAGACACTTCTCCATGAAGGACTTAGGAGAAGCATCTTATATCTTGGGGATTAGAATCTATAGAGATAGATCCAAAAGGATGCTTGGCTTGTCCCAGTCCAGGTACATAGAAACTATTGTCAAAAGGTTTGGCATGGAAAATTCCAAAAGAGGTCTCATACCGATGAGACATGGGATATCGCTTTCTACGAGTATGTCCCCAAAGACTCCAGAAGAAAGGGCGAACATGGATATGATACCTTATGCCTCAGCAATAGGGTCTATCATGTATGCCATGCTATGTACTAGGCCTGATATAGCGCATGCTCTGAGTGTCACGAGCAGGTATCAGGCGGATCCAGGCTTGGAGCACTGGAAAGCAGTAAAGTGTATCCTTAAGTACTTGAGAAGGACTAAGGATCTTTTACTAGTATATGGAGGTAATAGCCTTAAGGTTGAAGGCTACACTGACTCAAGTTTTCAGTCTGATGTCGATGATAGCAAGTCGAATTCAGGGTATGTGTACACCTTGAATGGAGGAGTAGTGTGCTGGAAGAGTTCCAAGCAAGATACCACTGCTGACTCGACCACAGAGGCGGAGTACATTGCTGCATCAGATGCAGCAAAGGAGGGAGTCTGGTTGAAGAAGTTCATCACAGATTTGGGAGTCGTGCCGGATAGTGAGGAGCCGATTTCCCTATATTGCGACAACAACGGGGCAATTGCTCAAGCGAAGGAACCTAGGTCTCATCAGAAATCTAAGCATGTTCTGAGGAGGTTCCACCTTATCAGAGAGATCGTGACCCGAGGAGATGTAGCAGTGGAAAGAGTTCCATCCGAAGATAACATTGCAGATCCACTTACAAAGCCATTGTCTCAGATTGTCTTTGAGCGTCACAGGGGTCTGATGGGGATCAGACACATAGGTGATTGGCTTTAGGTCAAGTGGGAGATTGCTAGTCATAAGTGCCCAGCAAGCCAATCACGTGAGTGATGGCACGTGTGACTTGATACAGAATCTTTTTGCTTATTATATTTTGGCATATATCACTTTATAACTATTGCATAAATGCATATATATTGTGATGTCCTTGGATTTGTGCAATGGGAATCGGATCGTGATGAGATCACGATAATGAGATCGATTCACCTTTAAACACATATCCTAAATAATCCCGGTCATAGGTTACTCGAGAGGGACATCGTGATAACCGGATAGACTGGTGTGCTGTATACCCGTCCATATGATGGATGCAGCTGGTCTCATAGCTGCTCGTGTAGGGACACTAGGGATACAGTACAGGTGCTCATTGGAGAATGAGTTCACTGATTGATCCGCTTACGGAATGCTGGATGGTTGATGATGCCTTATTGTCAGACAACGATTCCGTAGTCCTAGTGGTGTATCTGGTTCTTAGACTTGAGACACCAAGGATGTCCTGTATGAGTGCTCCACTCTTTGATACCAGACTTATAGGTTTGGTTGTTCCCAGATCTAGTATAGCTGGTCATTGGGAGTGGTAGTCGACCTTACGAGGGCTATTGAGTGTCGATAGAGGATCATCCACTCTCGGTATCATGAGAGGAATATCCCATGTGTTCTTGCTCAGACAAATCCCTGGCCAGGGTCATTCGGGTTGAGAGAGAAAGAGTTCTCCGGGAGAATCCGATTAGAGCGAGACTCGAGTAGAAACCGTATGGGTCTGACAGCACCATGCTCGATATACGGTCTCTGGGATATTAGATGGATGAGGGACTATAGGTACATGGTAACTGAGGACAGACAGGTCCAATGGATTGGATTCCCCTGTATCGTCTGAGGACTACGACGTAGTGGCCTAGTACTTCCGTAGTCGATGAGTCGAGTGAATTATTACAGAGATAATAATTCACTTAGTTAGAAAGGGTTCTGATAGGTATGACTCACGGCCAGCTCGATATTGGGCCTAGAGGGTCACACACATATGGTAGGCATTGCGATGAGTAGAGGTTCGGATATGAGATATCCGACGGAGCCCTTGTCTTATTGGATGTAGATCCAATACCCACTAGGGAAAGGACCCATTAGGGTTTTGACACGGGATCTCTATAAATAGGAGGGATTCACAGCCTCATAGGCTAGAGTCTTTGCTTGCCCTTCCTATTCTCCTCTCCCTCTCCACCTCAGAGTAGGCCTGGAGTTTTGAGGAGCGTCGTCGCAACCCTGCTGTGTGGATCACCGCTAGAGAGGAGGACGCTTGACCTCCTTCACCCTCTCCTAAGGATCTGCAAGGAAACAGGGATATACGATCTCCCTAGGTAACACAATCTCTATACGCAGTTTTGTGTTTTTGCGGATTTTGCGCACCAATCTTCGCACGACGATGAACATCTTTTTGGGAATCGGGGATTTTTGTTTTCTTGTTCTTCCGCTGCGCATATGATGTCGCCCCCCCATGATTTCCCAACAGTATGTGTATAAGCAATCACACCAGATGATCATGGACCACAACCTAATGTGATTAGGCCCGAGCTAGTAGGCCTAATCACTCACATCAAGATCTATGTGTGCAATGGTGCATCTCCATGCCTTGTGATTGTCCTTCTCGTCCTCGCTGGTTCCGTTGACATCTCGATGCATCTTCATGCATCACGATCGTCCGTCTTGTGAGTCCCACTATCGCATCCACGCTCCCGCTGCGCCTCCTTATGTAATTACAACTTAATCATAGGTACGCAGGCCCGACAATAAACGAGAAATATATTGGAGGCTCGTAGACCCCAATAATAATAATCACAAGTACACACATCACACGGTCCATGATTATCCGACCACACATCATACATCACATGTATAAATAATCATCATCATGTAGGACTACTAGATAATAATAAAAATAATAATCAACTAAAATTTTTAATTAATTAGTATTTTATAAAATCAGGGACATATAGGAAATTTCTTAATTCCTATAGGTATTTTCATAATTTAGACAAAAGACAGAAATTGGAATTTCTCAAATTCCGAGGGGTAAAACTATCTTTTGCCTAGAAAACCCTAATGCCCTCATCCTCCCTTGTTGTTGCTACTGCCGCCGCCTCCGCCACCCTGCCGACGGCGGGATGTGCGGTGGAGGGCGGGGTCGCTGCCCTCGCCTGCAGGCGGCATTCCCGCTGGCGGCGCTGCCCCTGTAGCTGGGTGCCCCTGCGGGCGCCGTCGCCTCCGTGGGCGGGCTCCCCTATGGGTGTCATCCCCTCCGCGGGTGGTTCTGCCCGCGAGGCAGCACCAACAGGCGGTGCTGCTTCGTCGGGCGGCCGCACCTACTGGGTTTTTGCCCGCGGGAGCAGCGGCCACAGGCACCGCTGCCTAGCGGCGCGTCACCACGTGAGAGCAGCGGCCGCAGGTGTCATTGCCCTTGCGGCTGTTGTTGCAGGCTACCTACTTGCATGCAGATGGCAATGTTGCCATTTTCGACGACAGCGAGGGCAGCAATAGTTGCTACCCTTTTCCGCTTTTGCGTCAACAATTTTGACGTCAAAAGCTTCTCCAAAACACAACACACGTAGTTTAAAACCAATCTATCGCACGAACAACCTGACTCTTATACCACTATTGGGAAAATCTTTGGGGTGACATCATATGCGTAGCGGAAGAACAAGAAAATAAAATCCTCGATTCCCAAAGAGATGTTCGTCGTCGTGTGAAGATTGGTGTGCAAAATCCGTGAAACTGAAAAACTACGTATAGAATATATTATGTTACCTAGGGAGATCGTATATCCCTGTTTCCTTGCATATCCTTAGGAGAGGGTGAAGGAGGTCAAGCATCCTCCTCTCTAGCGGTGATCCACACAGCAGGGCTACGACAATGCTCCTCCAAACTCCTGGCCTGCTCTGAGGTGGAGAGGGGAAAGAGAATAGGAGAAACAAGCAAAGGCTCTAGCCTATGAGGCTCTGAATCCCTCCTATTTATAGAGGTCCCCTATCAAACCCTAATGGATCCTCGCCTAGTGGTTATTGGATCTGCATCCAATAACCCAAGCCTTTTAGACTAGTGGATCTCTATCCAATAATATCTCATGAGCTCTTATTAGATCTCGTTCATGGGGTCCAATAATTCAGGGGCTTATTGGATATCCATTAAGACAAGGGCTCCGTCGGATATCTCATATCTGAACCTCTACTCGTCGCAGTGCCTACCATATATGTGTGACCCTCTAGGCCCAATATCGAGCTGGTCATGAGTCATACCTGTCAGAACTCCTTCTAACTCAGTGAATTATTATCTCTGTAATAATTCACTTGACTCATCGACTACGGACATACTAGGCCACTACGCCGTAGTCCCCAGACGATATAAGGGAATCCAATCCATTGGACTTGTCTGTCCTCAGTTACCGTGTACCTATAGTCCCTCATCCATCTAATATCCCAGAGATCGTATATCAAGCATGGTGCTGTCAGACCCATACGGTTTTTACTCGAGTCTCACTCTAATCGGATTCTCTCAGAGAACTCTTTCTCTCTCAACCCGAATGACCCTGGCTAGGGATTTGTCTAAGCAAGAACACATGGGATATTCCTCTCATGACGCCGAGAGTGGATGATCCTCTATCGACACTCAATAGCCCTCGTAAGGTCGACTACCACTCCCAATGACCAGCTGTACTAGATTTGGGACAGTCAAACCTATCAGTCTGGTATCAAAGAGTGGACCACTCATACAGGACATCCTTGGTGTCTCAAGTCTAAGGACCAGATATACCACTAGGACTATGAAATCATTGTCTGACAATAAGGCATCATCAACCATCCAGCATTCCGTAAGCGGACCAATCAGTGAACTCATTCTCCAATAAGCACCTGTACTGTATCCCTAATGTCCCCACACGAGCAGCTATGAGACCAGATTCATCCATCATATGGACGGGTATACAGCACACCAGTCTGTCCGGTTATCACGATGTCCCTCTCGAGTAACCTATGACCGAGATTATTTAGGATATGTGTTTAAAGGTGAATCGATCTCATTTTCGTGATCTCATCACGATCCGATTTCCATTGCACAAATCCAAGGACATCACAATATATATATATATATATATATATATATATATATATATATATATATATATATATATATATATATATATATATATATATATATATACACAATAGTTATAAATTGATATATGCTAAAATATAATAAGCAAAAAGATTCTGTATTAAGTCACACGTGCCATCACTCACATGATTGGCTTGATTGGCAGCATTAACTGTCGGCGGTACTACCGCCTAGACCACCTGGGAGATTGAGCCACCAAGTGGTGGTGCCACTATCGGACGTGACTTCAAGCGCTGAATGAGCTATTCAATCGGCCTTGTTCGGCCCTGTTAAGAGCTCAGTTAGCCCCTAACTGAGTTAGTGGGATTATCTCTTAATCTTAACTCAACTCAAGGTCTAACTACGATAATTAAGACACTTAAACAAGTAATCTCTTGTCCGGTATGTTAATTATTCTTTCGGCGATCTTCCGGCAAACTTCTTGACGAATTTCCAGCAAACTCCTAATGAACTCTTAGTGATCTTCCGATGAATTCTCGGCGAGCTCCCGACGAACTCTCGACGAGCTTCCGGTAAACTTCCGTCACATTGTTCGAATCTTCGACGTATCATCCGATTAACTCCGGCCCAACATTTGCTTTATGCCTTACTACTATCGTAGTTAATCCTGCACACTTATCTCAACATATAGATTAGATCAAACACTTTACCAATTGATTTCATCATCAAAATCTGAGATTCAACAATCTTCCCCTTTTTGATGATGATAATCAATTAATGACGGAGTTAATCTTAACTCCCCCTATCTATATGCCATACTTGAGAAAAGATATTCTTGAATTCAAGGCCTTTGAATTCAAGCATCAAACTGATACGTTATTTTCACTTAAACTTATCAAACATGCACATCATGATACTTATCATGATTTACCAATTCAAAATATAATACCACGTATATATCAATAAAAAATGATGTCAAGGCTTGACATCCATTTTCCAGTCTAATGATAATAGACAATTATCATTTTCAAGTATGATACAAATTTCAAATATAAAATTTAGCAAGATGACAATTCTTGATAAAAGATAACAAATCATCATTCCAAGGCATGATATCGATTGTAAATAGCAAGTTAAGCCCATGATACCTTATCATATGATAGATAATTATCATTTATGAAACATTTCAAGTATCTACAATGCATATAAAATAAATTTTGATATGTTTCAAGTATTTGCGATGTGTTGCAACGTATTTAACGATTCCAATTATATTTCAAGCATTCGCAAAACATTCAAGCATTTACGACAAGATACATTTTATCTCAAACATGCCAATTTATTATATTTCTCTCCCTTTATCATCAACAAAAAGGAGAATCATTCAACAATGCAAGTGTAGTAAACAAAATTAAGTAAGTTTCCCACCAATTTATCTAAGCCATAAAGGAAGGTAAGCAAAAACTTTTCATGATAACCTTTTTAGATAAGCTAATATTTTTACTCAAGGGCTTTTTTGTTCTTCTTTATATGTGCAAGTTTCATTTTTTCTTTGTCATAAAAATAAGAAGAAGAGGAAGAAAGGTAAGGAAAGAATTCATTAAGAACCAAATTTATGAAATGATTTGAACCAAGTAAAAAAAAAAAAATGAGTTTCATTAAATCATGCTTCAATTTTAACAAAGTGAAGGGATTCATGAAAAGAATCAAGATATCCATATGAAATCAAATCACCATTCTTGCAAGTAATCATCACACGCTAAAAATTTATAAATCAAGGATCAAGATATCCATTGGAATTCATAAAATTAATCTTTCATGAGAAAAGTAAGGAAGAATTCATGGGAGAGGAGCATCACGAATAAAACTTCATAAGTCAAATCTGTTTCTCATTAAAAATTCACAAGAGTGAAATCTGTGAGAGATGCATTTATTAATAAATTCTATGAGTGAAGTGATTAAGTGTATCAAAAATCATTAAGTGATGAAGCAAGAGTATGAAGAAAATTTGATACCAAGTTAAGAGGAAGATAAAAACAAGATAAATTCATGAAAGCTCCATTCATAAGATAAATTAAGAGGAAGATAGTCCAGAAAAAAAAAAAAATACAACAAACTCATGTATTCGGATAATTTAACATCCCTAACTCTCTTCTAATAAAATCAAATTGTTCTTCATTTAAAAGTTTTGTAAAGATATAAGCTAATTGATGTTTCGTATCAATAAACTCTAAAGATATGTCATGGTTATTAACATGATCTCTTATGAAATGATGTCTAATATCAATATATTTAGTTCTAGAGTATTGAATAGGATTTTTTGTTAAACATATTATACTCATGTTATCACATTTTATGGGAATGTTCTTAAGGTAGATCTTATAATCTTCTAATGTATTTTTCATACGTACAACTTATGCACAACATGCACTAGCCACTATGTATTCGGCTTCAATTGTGGATAGTGCAACCGAGTTTTGATTTTTAGAAAACCAAGAGACAGGTGAATGACCTAAGAATTGATATGTTCCGGATGTGCTTTTTCTATATATTCTACATCCAGCAAAATCCACATCAGCATAAGCAATTAGTTCAAAGTTTTTGGATTTTGGATACCATAATCCTATATTAGTGGTTCTTTTAATATATCTAAGAATTATTTTGACTACTTTAAGATGAGATATCTTAGGATTAGATTCAAACCTAGCATAAAGTTCTACACTAAACATGATGTTCGATCTAGTTGCAGTGAGGTATAGAAACCTTCCTATCATACTCCTATAAGCTTTTTGATCAAAGCTTTCTCCATTATCGTCAATGTCTAACTTAGTGAAGGTACTTATAGGAGTATTGATAGCCTTTGAACTATCCATATTAAATCATTTTAGTAAGTCTAATGCATATTTTGTTTGACTAAGAAAAATACCTAAAAAGAAAGTTAGTTCACCCATTAAACTCATTTCAAACTCTTGACTCATACTCTTGGCAAACGATTCACATAAGGATTCATTTATAGAACCAAAAATAATATCTTCAACATAAATTTGTATAACAAGAAAATTATTTTCAAAATTTTTAATAAACAATATAGTATCAACCTTGCTTTTAGAGAAATTATTTTGGATAAGAAAGGAGCTAAGTCTCTCATACTAAGCCCTTGGGGCTTGTTTTAATTCATAGAGAGCTTTAATCAATTTAAACACATGATTTGGAAAATTATTATTCTTAAATCCGAGAGGTTGTTCAACATAAATTTCTTCAGAAATAAATCCATTAAAAAAAGTACTTTTGACATCCATTTGAAATAACTTAAAATTATTACTACTACCATAGGGAAGGAGCATCCTTATAGTTTTTAATTGTGCCACAGGAGCGAAGGTTTCATCATAATCGATACCTTCTTCTTGGTTAAAACCCTTGGCCACTAATTTAGCCTTGTTTCTAATCATAATATCAAATTCATCTTGTTTGTTTCTAAAAACTCATTTAGTACCAATAACTAAATGGTCATTTAACCTAGGAATAAGATTCTGCATCTCGTTTTTCTCAAATTGGTTTAAATCTTCTTGTATTATAATAACCCATGAATCATCTTTCAAGGCCTCATTAACGCATTTAAGTTCAATTTGAGAAAGAAAAGCGGCGTTGGCACAAAAAATTTTAAGAGAAGAACGAGTTTGAACCTCTTTTGATGTGTCTCGTATGATTAACTTCTTAGGATGAGCATCTACATACTTCTATTCCTTGGGTAAGGATATTTCAGAAGAAAATATATCCAAGTTGCTAGTCAGAGGAGATGGTTCATTTAAATTCAAAGCATCAAAATTGAGATATTCATCAAATTCATTTTTCTTAAATTCAGAAACTTCATTAAAGACAATATGAATAGACTCTTCTATAACCAAAGTTCTTTTGTTTAAGATACGAAAGGCTTTAGAAATGAAAGAGTAGCCAAGAAAAATCTCTTCATCATATTTTGTATCAAACTTTCCTAAGGCATCTTTTTCATTCAAGATAAAATATTTACAACCAAAAACTTTAAAATATGAAACGTTGGGTTTTTTGTTATTACACAATTCATAAGAAGTTTTAGAAAGTAATGGTCTTACTAGAACCCTATTCATGACATACCATGCCGTATTAATGGCTTCGGCCCAAAAATATTTGGGTAGGCTATATTCGTTCAACATGGTTCTTGTTATTTCTTGCAAAATTTTATTTTTTCTTTCTACTACTCCATTTTGTTAAGGATTTCTCGGAGTAGAGAAATTGTGGTTATGTCCATTAGATTCATAAAAATTTTAAAAATCATGATTTTGAAATTTGCCACCATGATCACTCCGAATTGATGAAATCATAAAGCCTTTTTCATTTTGAATAAGTTTAAAAAACTTAGAAAAATACCTAAAGCAATCACTTTTGTGTACCAAGAAGTATATCCAAGTGTATCTACTATAATCGTCCATAATTACAAAAGCGTATTTGCTATCTCCTAGGCTTGATGTATCAATTGGTCCAAACAAATCCATATTGATCAATTATAATGGTCTAGAGGTACTTATTTGACTCTTAGTTTGAAACTACCTTTTATTTATTTTCCTAATTGACATGTATTAGACACATTATCTTTAACAAACTTAATATTAGGAATATCTTTTACAAGTTCTTTAGATGAGATTTGAGATATTAGTTTCATGCTAACATGACCTAATCTCCTATGCCAAATCCAAGCATCATCATTCAAAACCAAAAAACACATTTCATTACAAAGATCATCAATGTCGATAGTGTATACATTATTTTATTTTAGGATAATCATAGATGTGTTTTTGTATGATTTTTTAATAATACAAGCATTGGATTCAAATCTAATGATGTATCCTTTATCACACAATTGACTAATGCTCAAAAGATTATGCTTTAATCCATCAACCAACAACACATCTTCGATCAAAAAGTTGGATTTGTTACCTATGGTTTTTTTATCAATGATTTTACCTTTTTTGTTGTCTCCGAAGGTGACATACCCTTCGTCTAAGCTATTGAGCTTAGAGAATTGAGATAGATCTCTAGTCATATTCCTTGAGCATCCACTATTAAGGTACCATATCTTACTCCTAGCTTATGATGGTAAACATTTATACAAAAAAGGATGATTTTAAGGTACCCATTTGACCTTGGGTGCCACAAAAATTGATCGACTTATCATTTTGCATGGAGTTCTTTATGGTTCCTTTACAAACCTAAATCAATTTATGTAGACTATATCTCTTAAATGGACATTTATAAGCAACCTGTTCGAGTTTGCAACATAAGTTGCATTTGGTGTGGGATGATACATGTAAGGTAGGGCCTTTTACAAAGGTAGTTGGATTTTGGTAAGAGCTACTCACAAATCCAATTCCGCCTCTTCTATGAACTTGACACTTATTGGCAAGGATCATATTCAAGGACTTGCTACCAACTTCAAATTTTTCTAAAGTTTTATGTAGTTACAAATTTTCCTTTTTAAGTATTTCTAATTCAACACATTTTGTGCAAGGATCTAAACTATCATCATGTTCAATCTTTAATCTATCGAAATCATTAACAAGAGAAGCATGCTCCTTTTTTATTAGTTTATACTTTTTACTAACTAATTTATATTCATCAAATAATTTATGAAAAGTACTTTAAAGCTCATCGAAAGATAAATTTACATCTAATGAACTGCTTACCTCATCTCCGATAGCCATCATTTCGTAGTGAGCAACTTCCTCTTTGTTGGTTGGCTCCTCTTCTTCAGATATACTTGAGTCATCCTAAGTTACTTTAAGTGCTTTCTTCTTCTTTGGTTGCTTCCTCTTTGCTTGGGGATATTCGCTTTTGAAATGTCCCGGCTTCTTGCATTCATAATATATCACTTATTCTTTTTTGGGTTTAATTTTATTTTTTTATGTTATTTTTAAATTTATTTCTTTTTATGATTTTTTGAACCTTTTTGTCAAGAGTGAAGTCATCATTATAGTCCTCATCACTTGAACTTTCTTTCAAGTGGTCTTTATAAGTTCTTAGATCATATCCTTCCTGTTCTTTGGAAGGTTATTCTTAAGTTCTTCATGAGCATTACAAGTCATCTCATAGGTCATTAGTGACCCAATAAATTCTTCGAGAGGGAAGTTATTTAAATCATTGGCCTCTTGAATAGTCGTTACTTTAGGGTCCCAACTCTTTGGAAGGGATCTCAAGATTTTATTAATAAGTTCAAAGTTCAAAAAATATTTTCCAAAATCTTTTAAACTATTGACGACATCCGTAAAATGAGTGTATATGTCAACCATAGTTTCGCTTGACTTCATCCGAAATAACTCATAAGTATGAACTAAAATATTTATCTTTGACTCCTTAACTCTACTAGTGCCTTCGTGAGTGATTTCGAGTATGTGCCAAATATCAAAAGTCATTTCACAAATAGACACTCGACTGAACTCGTTTTTATCTAAAGCGCAAAACAAGGCATTCATAGCCTTAGCATTTAAAGCGAAAGTCTTCTTTTTCAACTCATTCCAATTGTTCATTAAAATAAAAGACTTTTGAAAGCTATTTTTCATAATATTCCATAACTCAAAATCCATAGAAATTAAAAAATTCCTCATTCTAGTCTTCCAATATGTAACATGGGTGGATGTGTAACATTCTAGTCTTCCAATAATCTATCCCATTGAACATGGGTGGATGTGTAATTGAATAACCCTCTTGGCTGCCAGAAAATTTCATCTCTCTTGGGTTTCAAATCAAACGAGAGTGACCTTGCTCTGAGATCAATTGTTAGGATCGAGTCCGTACTAAGAGAGGGGGGGAAATGAATTAGTACAGCGAATAAAAACATCCATTTAAAAATCTTCATACGTTAAAAAAAATGATTTAAGAAGATAGCTTGAAAGCATGTTTATTCGTAAGGGTAGTGAAAGCCAAGGAGGAAGTGAAGCAATTGCAAAGTAAGTAAATGGCAAAAATAGAAATGCAAACTAGAATTTATAGTGGTTCGGTCTTTGAGATCTACATCCAGTTCTGATTCCTCCTCCATTGAGGTCATCGACGTCCACTAATAGTCTTCCTTCAATAGGCAAAGACTAATCACCTCTTTATAGCGCTTTCTCCTTTTCACGGGTTTAGGAGATAACCCTTACAAGCCTCATACCTCTCTTGAATGATTACAATACTATAAAGGTAGTAGGAGGCTTTTTTTCACTTTTACAACACTTTTAAGACCTCAAGATTTCAAGATATTGTTCACACTTTCGTGCCCTTTCATGCAGAAAAGGGTGGGGTATTTATAGACCTCAATGGCTTTAGAATTAGAGGCAAAAAGTATCACATCCTTGGATTTCGAGGTACTAGCGGTACCATCGCCATTATTGGGTGGTACCACCGCCTGCAAACTGACACTGGGTGGCACCATCGCTTGACAGAGCTCGGAGACCAAGCTATGGCGTGACTTCAAGTGTTGAATGAGCTATTCAACCGACCCAGTTCAGCCCTATTAAGGGCCCAGTTGGTCTCTAACTGAGTTAGTGGGATTACCTCTCAATCTTAACTCAACTTATGATCTAATTATGATATTTAGACATTTAAACAAGCAAACTCTATTTAGTATGTCAATTGTTCTCTCGGCGAACTTCCGACGAATCCGACGAACTCCCGATGAACTCTTTGCGAACTCCCAACGAACTCTTGATGATCTTCCGATGAATTCTTGACGAGCTCCCAATGAACTCTTGGTGAACTCTTGGTGATCTTCCGATGAATTCTCGACGAGCTTCCAGCAAACTTCCAGCACATCGTCCGAATCTTCGATGTATCGTCCGATCTTTAACTCTGGCCCAACATCTGATTTATGCCTTCATTACTATCGTTGTTAATCCTGCAACACTTATCTCAATATATGAATTAGATCAATAATTTACCAATTGATTTCATCATCAAAATTCGAGATTCAATAATTTTAGCAAAAAAATCATAAGTATTACATGCATCATTCCAAATCATAAATAGTTTAAATCATGATGGTATCAAAATGTCAAATTACATTACATCCTACAATGCATGATCATAACTTTGTTAGGATCGGAGCGGCACTAAGAGGGGGGGGTGAATTAGTGCAGCAGTGAAGTGCGATAAACTTTTCACGATTTAAACACTTTTCGTAAACTTCGTACGATAAAAGTAACGTTTTCGTTTAAAACCGTTTCGATTGCGTTTTAACTTGAAGAGATAAGTAAGACAGAGACAAAGCAGTATAGCATTAAAGTGCAAATGGTTTGCAGTAATATAAATGACAATAAGTAAATGCAAA
This sequence comes from Musa acuminata AAA Group, assembly GCF_036884655.1. Classification (NCBI taxonomy): domain Eukaryota; kingdom Viridiplantae; phylum Streptophyta; class Magnoliopsida; order Zingiberales; family Musaceae; genus Musa; species Musa acuminata. The sequence goes on along the minus strand of NC_088358.1, from coordinate 18,736,466 downwards.
CCAGAGATTACACCGATTTTACAGTGGTTCGGTCAAATGACCTACATCCACTTGCAAAGCCCCTCTTCGATGAGGCTCCCACCTTCCACTAGCAAATCTCTTGAAATGGAAGGGCAAATACCCCTCTTACAACCTTTTACAAGCAGTTCAACCTCTTACAAATTTTTAGCAAGAAAGAATGAGGAGAACTCTAGCAAATTGAAAATAAGAAAGGCAAAGACTCTTCTAAGACTTTTCTCTCAATCACTTGCTGCACAAAAGTTGTTCTCTCAGCTGAGATTTGAGGGGTATTTATAAGCCTCAAGAGGATTCAAATTTTGGGCTCCAAAATTTGAATTCTCTTTGGGTTCCCGAATGCTGGAGGTGCCACCGCCCAGCGCTCGGGTGCTGGACGATGCAACCGCCCAGCCAAGGAGGTGTCACCGCCCAGCTCTCGGGTGCTGGGCGGTGCCACCGCCTAGGCCAAATTAGCTCACTGGTTGGGCTCCAAATTTGGCCCAAACCAGTCCGAACTCGGGCCCAATTGGCCCCTACTTGGGTTATAGGATTAACACCTAATCCTAACCCTAATTAACATGCTAACTACGAATTTAAAGACATTTTCTAAGCTATTACAAAGTCCGTAAGTCAAGACTTCTTCCGGCGAGCTTCCGGCGAACTTCCGACGGTCTTCCGATAAACTCTCGAAAACCATTCTACGGACTCCCGGCAAGCTCCTAGACTTCACGATTTGATCTTGGCGAGTTCCAACGAGCTTCTTCGGCAAGCTCTGATCTTTCTCGGTGAGCTTCGCGAACTTCCAACGAACCTTCCGGCGAGCTTCCGAAAAACCCTTCGGCAAGCTCCCTACTCATTCTCGGCTAGTTCCGACAGCATTCCCGACGAACCTTCGGACTTCCGTCGAACTCTCGAACTCGCAACAAATCCTTCGCGCTTGACTCCAGCACTTTGTTTCGCTTTATGTCTTCATCGTTATCGTAGTTAATCCTGCACACACAAACCAAAACTCAACTCCGATCTAGACAATTATTACAACGCGAATTGACATTCTGTTGCCCGGCACGTCATTGGTTGGCGCTTCGTCCGATTCTTCGGTGCATCGTCCTCTCTTGCGGCTTGTTGCCCAATCGGCAGTTGACCTCCGCAACCCCAATATCCTTAGCACAATTCCACTCTCCTTGGCCCGACGCCCGATGTCCGAAGCCTTCTGTCGTCCAATACCCTGACGTGATCTCCTCCGGCACAACGTCAATTCCTCCTTTGACCTCCGCAACCCCAATATCCTTAGCACAATTCCACTCTCCTTGGCCCGACGCCCGATGTCCGAAGCCTTCTGTCGTCCAATACCCTGACGTGATCTCCTCCGGCACAACGTCAATTCCTCCTGCGTTAATTGTCTAATCTTGATCGAGTAGACCTGCATCACTCAAAATGCAGTTAAACATAAACATAATTATCAATTAGTTTCATCATCAAAATATGAGATTCAACAATCTCCCCCTTTTTGATGATGACAACTAATTGATGACTAACGGAGTTAACTTTAACTCCCTAGAGTTTAACCAAACTCCCCCTATCAATATGCCATTGATAGAACACTTGGATTATCCCAAATCCAAGTAACATTCATCACTAGTTCTGATAATCATTTAAACCATCATGCAAATATTTAAAATATTCAATTTAATGCATGAAGTCATCAATATACTTCTCCCCCTTTGTCATCAACAAAAAGGAGAAGTTCCTACTCTTATGTATTTAGAGAAGAAAAGTTTCATACATTGCATGAAAAACATAGTATCAAATTTTATCATCATGCAATCTAGCAATTAAAGATGTGTAAGTTTAGCATGTTTGCATTTCTTGATATAACAACTAATTGCTTCTCTTTAGACTACATGCTAGCAAGTTTCAAGCTAGCAAATTTTTGCTTCCTTTGCAATGTTTGAGCTAGCAAAGTTTTTGAAAAAGTGAGCAAGTTTTGCAACATACAAGCTAGTAAAAATTTCGAAAGCAAATGCAAAATAGCTTTCTTATGTAGGCCCATGACTCTTGCTTCCTATTGCAATGTGCAAGTTGCAAGTTTTTGAAATATCCAAGTTCAACATTGGATACCAACATTGCATAATTAACATAATCTCCTAGTTTTATCATTATGCAATTTTGCTATCATCATAGATATGCAAGGTAGTATGTGCTAGTCATAGGTGCCCAACAAGCCAATCACGTGAATGATGGCACGTGTGACTTGATACAGAATCTTTTTGCTTATTATATTTTGGCATATATCACTTTATAACTATTGCATAAATGCATATATATATTGTGATGTCCTTGGATTTGTGCAATGGGAATCGGATCGTGATGAGATCACGATAATGAGATCGATTCACCTTTAAACACATATCCTAAATAATCCCGGTCATAGGTTACTCGAGAGGGACATCGTGATAACCGGATAGACTGGTGTGCTGTATACCCGTCCATATGATGGATGCAGCTGGTCTCATAGCTGCTCGTGTAGGGACACTAGGGATACAGTACAGGTGCTCATTGGAGAATGAGTTCACTGATTGATCCGCTTACGGAATGTTGGATGGTTGATGATGCCTTATTGTCAGACAACGATTCCGTAGTCCTAGTGGTGTATCTGGTTCTTAGACTTGAGACACCAAGGATATCCTGTATGAGTGCTCCACTCTTTGATACCAGACTTATAGGTTTGGCTGTTCCCAGATCTAGTACAGCTGGTCATTGGGAGTGGTAGTCGACCTTACGAGGGCTATTGAGTGTCAATAGAGGATCATCCACTCTCGGTATCATGAGAGGAATATCCCATGTGTTCTTGCTCAGACAAATCCCTGGCCAGGGTCATTCGGGTTGAGAGAGAAAGAGTTCTCCGGGAGAATCCGATTAGAGCGAGACTCGAGTAGAAACCGTATGGGTCTGACAGCACCATGCTCGATATACGGTCTCTGGGATATTAGATGGATGAGGGACTATAGGTACATGGTAACTGAGGACAGATAGGTCCAATGGATTGGATTCCCTTGTATCGTCTGGGGACTACGGCGTAGTGGCCTAGTACTTCCGTAGTCGATGAGTCGAGTGAATTATTACAGAGATAATAATTCACTTAGTTAGAAGGAGTTCTGACAGGTATGACTCACGGCCAGCTCGATATTGGGCCTAGAGGGTCACACACATATGGTAGGCATTGCGATGAGTAGAGGTTCGGATATGAGATATCCGACGGAGCCCTTGTCTTATTGGATACAGATCCAATACCCACTAGGGAAAGGACCCATTAGGGTTTTGACACGGGATCTCTATAAATAGGAGGGATTCACAGCCTCATAGGCTAGAGTCTTTGCTTGCCCTTCCTATTCTCCTCTCCCTCTCCACCTCAGAGTAGGCCTGGAGTTTTGAGGAGCGTCGTCGCAACCCTGCTGTGTGGATCACCGCTAGAGAGGAGGACGCTTGACCTCCTTCACCCTCTCCTAAGGATCTGCAAGGAAACAGGGATATACGATCTCCCTAGGTAACACAATCTCTATACGCAGTTTTGTGTTTTTGCGGATTTTGCGCACCAATCTTCGCACGACGATGAACATCTTTTTGGGAATCGGGGATTTTTGTTTTCTTGTTCTTCCGCTGCGCATATGATGTCGCCCCCCCTATGATTTCCCAACAGTGGTATCAGAGCCAGGTTGTTCGTGCGAATGATTGGTTTTTGAACTGCGTGTGTTGTGTTTAGGAAGAATATTGACGTCAAAATCGTTGACGCAAAAGCAAGGAAGGGCAGCAACAGTTGCTGCCCTCGATCTGCATGCCTGCAGCCACCTGCAGCCGCAGCCGCAGCCAGGCAGCACAACGCCGGCGCAGTGCCTGCAGCAGCCGGCCAGCGGTCTGCTTGCAGCAGGTTTGCTGCCGGCGGGGCTGGCAACCCACGGGCAGAGGCGCCGCAGGGCAGCGGCGCCTACCGCCGAAAGGAAGCGGCGCCTGCCGCCGCAGGGCAGCGACGCGCGACGCCTGCCGCCGCAGGGCAGCGACGCGCGACGCCTGCCGCCGCTGCTCCCGCGGGCGAAACCCCCCCCACAGGGGCGGCCGCCCGGCGGGGCAGCACCGCTTGCGGAGGCAGCGACGCCCGAAGGGAGAGCCCACCTGCAGCGGCAGCGCCGCCAGCGAGCGTGCCGCCTGCAGGCGAGGGCAGCGCCCTCGCCCCGCCGCACAGGCCTCCGCCAGCAGGGTGGCGGCGGCGGCAGCAGCAGAGGGGGAATTAGGGTTTTGGGCAAAAAGACAGTTTTGCCCCTATGAATTTGATAAATTCCAGATTCTGTCTTTTGTCCAAATTACGAAAATACCCTTAGGAATTGAAAAATTCCCTACATGTCCCTGATTTCAGAAAATATTAATTAATTAAAAGGTTTAGTTGATTATTATTTTTATTATTATCTAGTAGTCCTACATTATGATGATTATTTATACATGTGATGTATGATGTGTGGACGGATGATCATGGACCGTGTGATGTGTGTACTTGTGATTATTATTATTGAGGTCTGCGAACCTCCATTATATTTCTCGTTTATTGTCGGGCCTGCGTGCCTATGATTAAGTTGTAATCACATGAGGAGGCGCAGCGGGAGCGTGGATGCGATAGCGGGACCCACGAGACGGACGATCGTGATGCATGGAGATGCATTAAGATGTCGACGGAACCGACGAGGACGAGATGGACGATCACAAGGCATGGAGATGCACCGTTGCACACATAGATCTTGATGTGAGTGATTAGGCCTACTGGCTCGGGCCTAATCATATTAGGTTGTGGTCCATGATCATCTGGTGTGATTGCTTATACACATACTAGATATGTATATATATTTGCATGCGATGTAGATATATATTAAATATGTATATGTGTGACATGTCATATTAGGAGACCAAATCATAGAAACATCTCTCGATAATATTAAGTCGGTAAACGTGAGGCAATTAGATTGACCCACGTGGCCTTCCATCGTTATGAGTAGGAACCGAATCCCGGTGTATGTTGAGTTGGTCGAGTCCCTCGAGACTCACCTATATCGCGATTCGCTATCTTGCTTACGACATAGAGATGTCACCGGTGACCTGAGGGCATGATATGCTTGGTCGAGTCCCTCGAGGGTATATCATCAAATCAGACTCATCTTGTAACGAAGGTGTTGACTTAACCGAGCATCATGGTTGGTCGAGTCCCTCGAGGCCATGGTGATTCGGAGGCCGAACAGGACGGGAATCACAAGGAGTTGTGATCGGCAAGAGTTGTCTACCTTTTAGGCTTAGTGTGATTGGTCGAGTCCCTCGAGGTTACACTAAGACGCTGATTGGATCCTGATCCCCACTAGAAGTCTGCCGGAGACTTCCGTTTCACGTGCTGAGAGTGTCGCGTGACTCGTTAGTAAAATAGTGGGAGCATATTAAGATAGAAGTCCATATCTTGATAGTTTATTTCTTGCAAAATCTGCATGTTATTCATTTTTTGCTACATCTTTATTTTCAGAAAATGTCGCTTTCAAATCCCTTACGTGGCATACTTGATGTCAACCGCCTCACTGGTCCAAATTATACGGATTGGCTCCGTAACTTGAGAATTGTTCTCACAGCGGAGAAAATCGTGTACGTCCTTGATACAGTGATGCCTACGCCCGAAGAAGGGGCAAGCGAGGATGAGATCGCTCGCTACGTGAAGTACATTGATGACTCCACTCTTGCTCAGTGCTATATGTTGGGCTCTATGACTCCAGAGTTACAGAGACAACATGAAAAGATGGATGCCAGATCCATTCTCCTACATGTCCGTAAATTGTTTGAGGAACAGGGAAGGACTCAACGATATGAGATATCCAAGAGCCTTTTCCGCGCTAGGATGACTGAGGGGACACCGGTTCAGAACCATGTCCTAAAGATGATTGAGTGGATAGAGAAACTCACAGGTCTAGGAATGGTCCTAGAGGATAACTTGTGTGTGGACATTGTGCTTCAGTCCCTACCAGATTCCTTTTCACAGTTCATAATGAACTTTAATATGAACAAGCTTGAGGTGACTCTCCCAGAGCTCCTCAATATGTTGAGGGAGGCAGAGAGTACTATTAAGAAAGAGAAGCCAGTTCTCTACACTGGTGAGACCAGAAAGAAAAGGAAAGCAGAAAGGTCCCTTAAGAAGGGAAAGGGCAAGGGCAAACAAGGTAAAGCAAAGGTTGCTAAGAAAGACCCAACAAAGGACAAAGGCCAGTGCTTCCACTGTGGTAAAGATGGGCACTGGAAGAGGAACTACAAAGAGTACCTTGTAGAAAAGGCGAAATAGAAGCTTGGAGAAGCTTCAGGTATATTCATGATCAATCTCCAATTGGCAGATTTTTGTGATAATGCATTGGTATTGGATACCAATATTGCTTATCACATCTACAATTTATTGTAAATTCTAGCAAAGCCGAGGGGAGATTGACGAGAGGAATATTGCATAAAGGTTTGTTTATGCAAGACACTATGTGTATACCTGTGGCATTGTAGGCTAGGTCACATACATGAAAGAAGGATTCAAAAGTTGCTAAATGATGGATATCTAGATCCATTCGACTATGTGTCATATGCAACTTGTGAGCCTTGCATTCGTGGAAAACTAACCAACTCTCCATTTAGTGGAACTGGAGAGAGAGCCACTGAGTTGTTGGAACTCATACATAGTGATGTATGTGGACCCATGTCAACTCATGCCATTGGAGGTTACTCCTACTTCATTACATTTACTGATGATTTCTCAAGGTATGGATATGTGTACTTAATGAAGTACAAGTCCGAGGCCTTTGAGAAATTCAGAGAGTATAAGAATGAGGTGGAGAACCAGACTGGAAAGAGTATCAAAACTCTTCGATCAGATCGAGGAGGTGAGTACTTAAGTACAGAGTTTACTCACTTCCTCAAGGACCATGGGATATTATCCCAATGGACACCTCCTTATACACCTCAGCTCAATGGTGTCTCTGAAAGGAGAAATCGTACATTATTAGATATGGTACGGTCCATGATGAGTTTCGCTGACCTACCCATCTCATTCTGGGGATATGCCCTAGAAACCGCAGCTTACCTTCTGAACAGAGTTCCAACTAAGTCGGTGGTGTCTACACCATATGAGATATGAAAAGGGAAGAAGCCTGATCTTAAAGTAGTTAAGATTTGGGGCTGCTCTGCCCATGTTAAAAGACACAACCCCGATAAGTTAGAATCAAGGACAGGGCGATGTAAATTTGTGGGATACCCCAAGGAAACTTGTGGGTATTATTTCTATCATCTCGAGGACCAAAAGGTCTTTGTAGCTAAGAGAGCAGTGTTCCTTGAGAAGGAACACATTCTTGGCGGAGACAGTGGGAGAATGATAGAATTGAGCGAGGTTGGAGAACCAAGCTCAAGCACCACTCTACAGCCCGAGTCTGTTCAGGTATCTAATACACAAGTTTCAACTTTACGCAGGTCTGATAGAGTATCCCATCCTCCTGAGAGATATGTGGGACATATTAGAGCAGAGGATGTAGAGGATATTGATCCTCAGACCTACGAGAAGGCTATTATGAGTATAGACTCCGGGAAGTGGAAAGAAGCCATGAATTCTGAGATGGATTCTATGTACTCCAATAAGGTTTGGAACCTAGTTGATGCACCCGAAGGTATTGTACCCATCGGTTGCAAGTGGATCTTTAAGAAAAAGATCGGAGTAGATGGAAAGGTAGAGACCTATAAAGCAAGGCTAGTGGCTAAGGGGTATCGTCAAAGGCAAGGTGTTGACTACGACGAAATTTTCTCACCCGTAGCAATGCTAAAATCCATCAGAATTCTATTGGCTATTGCAGCACACTATGATTATGAGATCTGGCAGATGGATGTGAAAACCGCATTCCTCAACGGGAACCTGGAGGAGGAGGTGTATATGATGCAACCTGAGGGATTCGTGTCCAAGAACTGCCCAGATAAGGTGTGTAGGTTGCTTAGATTCATTTATGGACTAAAGCAAGCTTCCCGAAGTTGGAACATAAGATTTGATGAGGCAATCAGATCTTATGACTTCGTTAAGAACGAAGATGAGCCTTGTGTATACAGAAAGGTAAGTGGGCGCGCTATTAGCTTTTTGGTGTTATATGTGGATGACATCCTCATCATTGGGAATGACATAGGAATGCTATCCACAATAAAGGCTTGGTTATCTAGACACTTCTCCATGAAGGACTTAGGAGAAGCATCTTATATCTTGGGGATTAGAATCTATAGAGATAGATCCAAAAGGATGCTTGGCTTGTCCCAGTCCAGGTACATAGAAACTATTGTCAAAAGGTTTGGCATGGAAAATTCCAAAAGAGGTCTCATACCGATGAGACATGGGATATCGCTTTCTACGAGTATGTCCCCAAAGACTCCAGAAGAAAGGGCGAACATGGATATGATACCTTATGCCTCAGCAATAGGGTCTATCATGTATGCCATGCTATGTACTAGGCCTGATATAGCGCATGCTCTGAGTGTCACGAGTAGGTATCAAGCGGATCCAGGCTTGGAGCACTGGAAAGCAGTAAAGTGTATCCTTAAGTACTTGAGTAGGACTAAGGATCTTTTACTAGTATATGGAGGTAATAGCCTTAAGGTTGAAGGCTACACTGACTCAAGTTTTCAGTCTGATGTCGATGATAGCAAGTCGAATTCAGGGTATGTATACACCTTGAATGGAGGAGCAGTGTGCTGGAAGAGTTCCAAACAAAATACCACTGTTGACTCGACCACAGAGGCGGAGTACATTGCTGCATTAGATGCAGCAAAGGAGGGAGTCTGGGTGAAGAAGTTCATCACAGATTTGGGAGTCGATACAGATAGCGACAAGTCGACTTCCTTATATTGCGACAACTATGGGGTGATTACTCAAATAAGGGAACCCGGGTCTCATTAGAAGTGTTCTGAGGAGGTTCCAGCTTATAAGAGAGATCATAACCCGAGGAGATGTAGTAGTGGAAAGAGTTCCATCCGAAGATAACATTGCAGATCCACTGACAAAGCCGTTGTCTCAGATTGTCTTTGAGCATCACAGGAGTCTGATGGGGATCAGACACATAGGTGATTGGTTTTAGGTCAAGTGGGAGATTGCTAGTCATAGGTGCCCAACAAGCCAATCACGTGAATGATGGCACGTGTGACTTGATACAGAATCTTTTTGCTTATTATATTTTGGCATATATCACTTTATAACTATTGCATAAATGCATATATATATTGTGATGTCCTTGGATTTGTGCAATGGGAATCGGATCGTGATGAGATCACGATAATGAGATCGATTCACCTTTAAACACATATCCTAAATAATCCCGGTCATAGGTTACTCGAGAGGGACATCATGATAACCGGATAGACTGGTGTGCTGTATACCCGTCCATATGATGGATGCAGCTGGTCTCATAGCTGCTCGTGTAGGGACACTAGGGATACAGTACAGGTGCTCATTGGAGAATGAGTTCACTGATTGATCCGCTTACGGAATGCTGGATGGTTGATGATGCCTTATTGTCAGACAACGATTCCGTAGTCCTAGTGGTGTATCTGGTTCTTAGACTTGAGACACCAAGGATGTCCTGTATGAGTGCTCCACTCTTTGATACCAGACTTATAGGTTTGGCTGTTCCCAGATCTAGTACAGCTGGTCATTGGGAGTGGTAGTCGACCTTACGAGGGCTATTGAGTGTCAATAGAGGATCATCCACTCTCGGTATCATGAGAGGAATATCCCATGTGTTCTTGCTCAGACAAATCCCTGGCCAGGGTCATTCGGGTTGAGAGAGAAAGAGTTCTCCGGGAGAATCCGATTAGAGCGAGACTCGAGTAGAAACCGTATGGGTCTGACAGCACCATGCTCGATATACGGTCTCTGGGATATTAGATGGATGAGGGACTATAGGTACATGGTAACTGAGGACAGACAGGTCCAATGGATTGGATTCCCTTGTATCGTCTGGGGACTACGGCGTAGTGGCCTAGTACTTCCGTAGTCGATGAGTCGAGTGAATTATTACAGAGATAATAATTCACTTAGTTAGAAGGAGTTCTGACAGGTATGACTCACGGCCAGCTCGATATTGGGCCTAGAGGGTCACATACATATGGTAGGCATTGCGATGAGTAGAGGTTCGGATATGAGATATCCGACGGAGCCCTTGTCTTATTGGATGCAGATCCAATACCCACTAGGGAAAGGACCCATTAGGGTTTTGACACGGGATCTCTATAAATAGGAGGGATTCACAGCCTCATAGGCTAGAGTCTTTGCTTGCCCTTCCTATTCTCCTCTCCCTCTCCACCTCAGAGTAGGCCTGGAGTTTTGAGGAGCGTCGTCGCAACCCTGCTGTGTGGATCACCGCTAGAGAGGAGGACGCTTGACCTCCTTCACCCTCTCCTAAGGATCTGCAAGGAAACAGGGATATACGATCTCCCTAGGTAACACAATCTCTATACGCAGTTTTGTGTTTTTGCGGATTTTGCGCACCAATCTTCGCACGACGATGAACATCTTTTTGGGAATCGGGGATTTTTGTTTTCTTGTTCTTCCGCTGCGCATATGATGTCGCCCCCCCTATGATTTCCCAACAGTATGATAGTAATTTCTACAACATACAAGCTAGCAAATTTTACAATATTTTTAGAGCATGCAAGCTAGTAAAATGTTTGAAAAAGTGATCAAGTTTTGCAACATACAAGCTAGCAAAAATGTCAAACTAGCAAGAGATAATGTTTTACATGAGGCAAGCAAACAATTTGGCAAATGTTACATTTGCATCTTCTATTTTGAGAAGTGCAATTTTTGCTTTCATCTTGAATTGTGCAAGCTAGTTAGTTTGCCTCTTTTCATGATGTCCACGCTAGAAATTCTTGCTCCCCTTTGTCATTGTCAAAAAGAAGGGAAGACCCTTATATCAATTTTCATATTATGACAAAGGTAAGTATCATTCTTATTTATGCATCATTATATATTCAAATTAAAACATACACAATTTCAATAACCTTATTTTTCATGCACGATACCGAAAAATAAATCAATTATCATTAATAAGCATATCATACATGATACTCAAACATTAAAATTTTCAAGCATTTATCAACATGTTGATCATGATACCAAACATTCATCATTTAAAGCATTCATGATACACATCATATGCAATACATCACATAAAAAGCATAAGTATTGCATGCATCATTTTAGCAACAATTCGTAGCATTTCATCATATGACAAGATATCAGCAAGTAAAATTACAATGCTAGTTCTTGATATCTTAATATGATGCAAACATGGCATATGGCAATCATAGCATTTCGATTATCAATTTACCATATATTTCGATGCAAGCTTCTTTTGATATCTCAACATAATTCAAATTTAAATATGGCACTTATAGTATCAATTCATATATTTCTCCCACTTTGTCATTACCGAAAAGAAGGGAGAAATCGATGGCCATAAGATTTTAATCATTATACAAGCCAACTTACAAAATCATGTCATGATATCAAGAAAATTCAAGAAGGACATGATTCATTTAATAAAAGGATTATACAACCAAGGATCATGATTAAAATATATCAATATCATAGATCAAGTCATGATTCGTGATTCATCATAAAGCAAATTAATTTTCAATCATCTCATAAGGCTTTTAAGGAATTTTTGAAACATAGGAGAATGATTAATTTAAGCATGCAATGTTTCAATTAAATTCAAGTCATGAATACCAATACTTTCATATTGTGAGTATCAATTCATGAATACCAAAAGATATTATTTGTGATTCCAATTTTACAAGATCAAGATTATGATTTAAATAAAACTTATTCAAATCAAATTGGTAACTTGAAACTCATAATCAAGTCGTCAAAATCAATTTCGAGATTCACAAAATATCATAAAATCATTAATCTTGATCCGATGGGAAAAGCATTTTTCAAGTGATTCTTTTTCATCTAAGTATGCCTTAGTCATTATATGCCAAATCAAGATAAGCATGAAAGTTCAAGACATAAAGGCAAAATCTTATAAAACAGCTAATCAAGCAAGATTTTAAACATCTATTTTCAAGCTAGAGTAAGTCAAGGATTCAATTATCTTATGTCATGAATTCCAATAGGCATCTCAAATTATCAACATCACATTAAAAAGATATTTCAAAAAGACATATCGATAAGTGATTCATTTGCATCATTTTATTTTTGGAAGATTCTCCTCTTTCGTAAATAAATCTAGGAGAACAAAATGAATTAAGGGAGATATAATATGATTGAATCATTGAACATGATTCATATTTAAAATGTGTCTCATGTCATAAGTATGAATCAAGCATTTGTGAAATCCGAAATCATCCTCAAAATCACATTCAATAAATTCATACATGACAAGCATAGATTTATTAAAAAATCGATAAGATAGAGGATCGTATTTCGTTTTTATAAATTTCTATTCATGTGATTTGCTTCTTATAAGCATTCCTTTACCTTTAATAAAACAAGTGTCAATATTTAAGACGGAAAGGTAAATTTCATAGAACAAATCATCAAGTATGATTCCATGATAACATCCTTTTAATATCTTGATATTCATCATCAAGTATGATTTCAAAAAAATATGTTTAAGAGAAATCATTTGAGACCAAATACATGATACACTCATTTATTTTTAAAATATTCATCATGTTTATTTTCATGAGATTCACAAGATTGGTAAACTAAATTCATTAATCTCAATAGGATATAAAATTTATTTCCATTTCATATAATTGATTTCATGTGAGGGTGTTCAAATCTTTTTGTGAAAACATGTATCATCATTTAAAATCAAAACAAAAGTTTCGTCATAAAACCGTCAAGACCAAACACATCAAAAATAAAACATCATGATATCACATCTATCATCAAAAGACTATCAAGAAATTCATACATAGATGTACATACACTTTGTCATCTTAATATGTCATGAGAATGTCATCTTAATTCATCATAAAAATGATTAAACCAAAAACATGTTAATCCAAAATGAGAGTATCAAATCAATATTCACTTCAAAAAGTCATGCATGACATAAAATCATCAAAATACACATGCATGAATTAATCCTAAGCATTATATATAACTATCATCCATAATGTTGCATACATCATTCAACATTTCAAAACATAACATGTATGAAACCTTAGCAATATACTTTTCATGATCAAATTTTTAATTTTTTCAAAGATGCTAAAAAGAAAAACATGATATAATTTTTAAAAATAATTTTTTTTTATTTCCTATTCCCACTATCTAAATTAAGAACTCATTAAAAACTTTAAGTAATTTCAAAATAATTCAAGAGAGTTGAGTTACTTACCTTGTAGTTGAAGCTCGTCAAAGCCCTCGTCGTTTCACCTTTGGAAGTTCTTGATTCATCCTTGGTTGCTTTCCTCTTCTTTGGTCTCTTCCTCCGTTCAAGTTCATTGTTTATTTTAGATTTTTGTTTAATGAACTTATTAAGAGTTAGTGTTCGAAGTTCAAGTTCATCATTGTCCTCATCACTTGAGTCATCGCTCAAGTGGTATTCATTTGTCCGAGGTTCCAAATCCTTCCTGTTCTTTGGAAGGTGGTTCAAGTGTTCATTGTGTTTATCATGTGCATTGCGCACCATTTCTATTGTCTTTAATGAGCCGATAAGTTCTTCAAGTGGAAAAATATTTAAATCTTTCGTTTCTTGTATTGCCGTTACTTTTGATTCCCAAGTTTTAGAAAGTGATCGTAAATCTTTACTAACAAGTTCAAAATTCGAGAAACATTTGCCAAGAGCTTGTAAACCATTGACGACATCCGTGAAACGGGTGTACATGTCAACAATGGTTTCGCTCGGCTTCATTTGAAAAAGCTCGAAATCATGCATTAAAATGTTGATTTTCGAATCTTTAACTCTAGAAGTGCCTTCGTGTGTGATTTCAAGAGTGTGCCATATGTCGAAAGCCGTTTCGCATAAACAAACCCGATTGAACTCATTTTTGTCCAAAGCGCAAAATAAGGCATTCATAGCCTTTGCGTTTAAAGAAAACATCTTCTTCTCCAAATCATTCCATTGGTTCATTGGAAAAGAAGACATTTCAAATCCATTTTCGACTATGTGCCATAAATTCAAATCCAAAGAAAGTAAGAAAACTCTCATTCGAGTTTTCCAATAAGTGTAGTTCGTCCCATTGAAAAAGGGAGGACAAATGAGAGAGTGACCCTCTTGAAAGCCGTAAAGAGCCATTTCTATTTGGGTGTTAAACCAAGGTAGAAAAACGTGGCTCTGATACCAATTGTTAGGATCGGAGCGGCACTAAGAGGGGGGGGTGAATTAGTGCAGCAGTGAAGTGCGATAAACTTTTCACGATTTAAACACTTTTCGTAAACTTCGTACGATAAAAGCAACGTTTTCGTTTAAAACCGTTTCGATTGCATTTTAACTTGAAGAGATAAGTAAGACAGAGACAAAGCAGTATAGCATTAAAGTGCAAATGGTTTGCAGTAATATAAATGACAATAAGTAAATGCAAACCAGAGATTACGCCGATTTTACAGTGGTTCGGTCAAATGACCTACATCCACTTGCGAGGCCCCTCTTCGATGAGGCTCCCACCTTCCACTAGCAAATCTCTTGAAATGGAAGGGCAAATACCCCTCTTACAACCTTTTACAAGCAGTTCAACCTCTTACAAATTTTCAGCAAAAAAGAATGAGGAGAACTCTAGCAAATTGAAAACAAGAAAGGCAAAGACTCTTCTAAGACTTTTCTCTCAATCACTTGCTGCACAAAAGTTGTTCTCTCAGCTGAGATTTGAGGGGTATTTATAAGCCTCAAGAGGATTCAAATTTTGGGCTCCAAAATTTGAATTCTCTTTCGGTTCCCGAATGCTGGAGGTGCCACCGCCCAGCCAAGCGGTGCCACCGCCCAACGCTCGGGTGCTGGACGGTGCAACCGCCCAGCCAAGGAGGTGTCACCGCCCAGCTCTCGGGTGCTGGGCGGTGCCACCGCCTAGCCTAGGCGGTGCCACCGCCTAGGCCAAATCAGCTCACTGGTTGGGCTCCAAATTTGGCCCAAACCAGTCCGAACTCGGGCCCAATTGGCCCCTACTTGGGTTATAGGATTAACACCTAATCCTAACCCTAATTAACATGCTAACTACGAATTTAAAGACATTTTCTAAGCTATTACAAAGTCCGTAAGTCAAGACTTCTTCCGACGAGCTTCCGGCGAACTTCCGACGGTCTTCCGATAAACTCTCGAAAACCATTCTACGGACTCCCGGCAAGCTCCTAGACTTCACGATTTGATCTTGGCGAGTTCCAACGAGCTTCTTCGGCAAGCTCTGATCTTTCTCGGTGAGCTCCGCGAACTTCCAACGAACCTTTCGGCGAGCTTCCGAAAAACCCTTCGGCAAGCTCCCTACTCATTCTCGGCTAGTTCCGACAGCATTCCCGACGAACCTTCGGACTTCCGTCGAACTCTCGAACTCGCAACAAATCCTTCGCGCTTGACTCCAGCACTTTGTTTCGCTTTATGTCTTCATCGTTATCATAGTTAATCCTGCACACACAAACCAAAACTCAACTCCGATCTAGACAATTATTACAACGCGAATTGATATTCTGTTGCCCGGCACATCATTGGTTGGCGCTTCGTCCGATTCTTCGGTGCATCGTCCTCTCTTGCGGCTTGTTGCCCAATCGGCAGTTGACCTCCGCAACCCCAATATCCTTGGCACAATTCCACTCTCCTTGGCCCGACGCCCGACGTCCGAAGCCTTCTGCCGTCCAATACCCTGACGTGATCTCCTCCGGCACAACGTCAATTCCTCCTGCATTAACTGTCTAATCCTGATCGAGTAGACCTGCATCACTCAAAATGCAGTTAAACATAAACATAATTATCAATTAGTTTCATCATCAAAATACGAGATTCAACAAACTTCTCATTTATATGTATCAATATAATATCATGAGTATTTCATGCATAATTTCATATCATCACATGAATAGTATCAAGAAAAATTAATTGGATAATGAGATATACACTTCATGAATACAAATTTTAAGTTGTGAATATCAAAAATTCAAGAGAAAAATTATGATTCTTTTTGGATGACTCAAATAGTGAAAAGAAGAATCATAGTAAATGATCTTAATTCATAAAAAAAATCTCATGTTATAATTCTAAGAATTCACAAGAAAAATCATGATTCATTTAAATAATTCTCCTTTTTAGTAATTAGCAAAAAGAAACATGAGAGTTCAAAAATAAGATATTGATTCATAGAATAATCTCATGTATCAAATATTGAGAAATCAAGATCATGATTTGGATAAAAAAAGATATCGCAATCCACAAAAATGTTTATAAAAATGCCAAGTCATCATCATTATCACTTTGGGCATAATACTAAATAAATAAATTTTCAAATCATCATTACTTGGGTATGCATGATACCAAAACATGGTTTTAAGTCTTCAAGGTATAACATGCATAATTTCAAACTATTATCAAAGTCATAGTTTGTTTGCATAAGTCTCTTCTTTAGTAAATTGTAAGAAAGAATAAGATGAAAAATATTTTGATTCAAATTAGTAAATATTTTGATTCAAATATCTTGAATTAAGAAAATATTTTGATTCAAATTAATAAAGATAGAAATTATTAGAAAATTGTAAGAAGGAACATTTTCATTCAAATTCAATTTGTCAACTTCAAACTTATCATCAAAATCACTTTTCTTAATTCAAGAGATAACATAAAATAGATTTATCACTAAGAATCACTTGTTGAAAAAATAAAAAAGCTTTAGAGATATTTTCATAAAATATGCATTCTCCCCTTTTTGTTTCAATTTAAGTGATTTGATTTCATATAAGCATGCCTTTGTCTTTTATGTCAAACAAAAATATGCATTATCGTTTAAAACTAAAAAAATACTTTCATTACGACAAAGATAAATAAGCCATAAATCACAAAAATTATCATATATAATTTTGAAATATAAGCTCATTAAGCATGATTTCAAATTATCATTACTTCAAATTATTATTACATCATTAAATTATCAAGCATGGTTTCATTGAACATAAAACATCTTCAATCAAAATCAAAAAGCAAAATGGAAATCCTCAAGATATATATTATTGCTTCTTAAAAACATACATAGGATTAATCTTATTAGGTGTAGGTGTACACTCATTATATTTAAATCTAACATTTTGTTCTTTTATCATGAAACATTCAATTTTCATAATCAATTTTTTTATATATAATTTTTCTAAACTAATTTAAAAATAACGCATGAAATGCATCAAGTTATTTTAAAATAAGATAAATACATTTCGGGTGAGTTATATACCTCATTGTGAAAGGCCACCTCGCCTTTGTTAGTTTGCTCCTCATCTTCGGATGTGCTCGATTCGTCCTTTGGCAACTTCTTCTTCAGTTTTATATACTCATCTTTGGAGTGACGTAGCTTCTTGCATTCATAGCAAGTAGTTGCGTTCTTTTTTAAATTTATTTTTACTTTTTTATTCTTGTTTCATGAATTTTTTAAGCTTTATTGTTAAGAGTTCAAAGGCATCATCACTTGAGCTTTCGCTCGAGTGGTCTTCTTGAGCTCTAAGTGTCAAATCCTTCCTATTCTTTGGAAGGTTGTTCTTATGTTTATTAAGTTCATCATGTGCCTTGCACATCATTTCATAGGTCATCCAAGACCCAATAAATTCTTCAATCAGAAAATGGTTCAAGTTTTGTAATTCTTATGTTATCGTTACTTTCGAATCCCAATGTTTAGAAAGAGATCATAAAACTTTATTAACAAATTTAAAATTTAAAAAATATTTGCAAAGAACTTTTAAACTATTGATGACATATATAAAATGGGTGTACATATCAATGATAGTTTCGCTTGGCTTCATTTGAAATAATTCAAAATCATGCATCAAAAGATTAATTTTCAAATCTTTAACTCTACTAGTGCCTTTCTGTATAATTTCAAGAGTGTGTCAAATATCATATACGATTTCACAAATAGAAACTCGATTGAATTTATTTTTATCTAAAGCATAAAATAAAGTGTTCATAGCTTTGACATTCAAAGAGAAAGTCTTCTTCTCTAAATCATTTCAATCGTTCATTGGAAGAGAAGACTTTTAAAATCTATTTTCAACAATATTCCATAAATTGAGATTCAATGAAAGCAAGAAAACTCTCATCCGAGTTTTCCAATAAGTGTAGTTTGTCCCATTGAACATAGGAGGTCGAATGATAGAGTGACCCTCTTAAAAGCCGAAAAGAGTCATTTCTCTTATGTGTTAAACCAAATAAGAAAAACGTGGCTATGATACCAACTGTTAGGATTAAGTCGGCACTAAGAGGGGGGTGAATTAATGCGTACGTAAAAATCACGTCGAGTCAAAAATCTTCGTACTATAAAATTGTTTCGACAATGTTTAACTTTGAAAATATTTGTAAGAGTGTACAGCTAAAGTAATGAGAAAGTAAAGCAGTTTGCAATAAAGGTAAATAGCAAAACAAAAAAGCAAACCAATTTATAGTGGTTTGGTCGTTGTGACCTACATCCACTCTCGATTCCTCTTCACTTGAGGCCACCGATTTACACTACCGATCTTCCTTCAATGGGTAAAGATTAACTATCCTTTTACACTCTTTCTTCTTTTCATGGGTTTAGGAGACAACTCTTATAACCTCTCTTTCTTAGACCTCGTTTCTCCCTTTAGAAGAACTTTCTAAATACTAGGAAGAAGGGACTCTAAATCCTAAGAGAAATTACATAATTTTTCTCAAGTACTCTTTCCCCAATTTCTACTTAATTTCGAGCTCAATTCTTGTATCTCAATGCAGGAATAGTTAGGGTATTTATAGACCCCAAATGGCTTCAAAATTAGAGTAAAAAAAGGTCTTATCCTGGGTTTCCTGGGTCTTAGCGGTACCATCACTGGTGTTGGGCAGTATTACCACCTGACACAATCTGGGAGACTGTGTCTGGGCGGTATCACCGCCTGACATTGGGTAGTACCATCA
This sequence comes from Musa acuminata AAA Group, assembly GCF_036884655.1. Taxonomy (NCBI): domain Eukaryota; kingdom Viridiplantae; phylum Streptophyta; class Magnoliopsida; order Zingiberales; family Musaceae; genus Musa; species Musa acuminata. The sequence goes on along the minus strand of NC_088358.1, from coordinate 18,717,321 downwards.
CCCAATCTTGTGGTACTACTGCTTAACACAGTCTTGGAGACTATGTCTTAGAGACTAAGCCACTAGCGGTGCCACCATCTGACCTAACTTTTGGGTCACTGAATGGGCCTTTCTCTTGGCCCAAAACAACCCCAATTCAGGCCAGTTGGCCCCTAACTGAGTTAGCCTAATTACATTCTAAACCAACTCAATTAGAACTAAAACTACTTCGATTTAGACAATTATTACAAAGCATTAACCACATATTGTCCGACATGTCATTGGTTCATCAATGCTTCATCCAATTCTTCAACGCATCACTCTTTTGTGGCCTTTTGCCTAATCAGCATGTTGATCTTCGCAACTTCAATCTCCTTGACATAATGTCCACTCTTCTAGGCCTGATACCCGAACTCATGGCACGAAGCCTTCTATGGACAGGTCGATCGATCCTCCAACTCGACATCCAATCTTTTGACATATTCCACTCCGGCCCAACATTGATTCTTCTTGCTTTAATTATCTTTCCTGATTGAAGCTAATCTTGCGTCACTCAAAATGCAAATTAGATCACAAACACATCAATTGATTTCATCATCAAAATCTGAGATTTAACATATTCATCATATGCTTTACACATCATTTCATATGTCATCAATGAACTAATAAGTTCTTCTAGTAGAAAATTATTTAAGTTCTTTGTCTCTTGTATTGTAGTTAATTTTGAATCCCAATTTCAGAAAGAGATCGTAAAACTTTATTAACAAATTCAAGATTCAAAAAACATTTGCCAAAAGCTTTTAAACTATTGATGACATCTGTAAAACAGGTGTACATGTAAACAATAGTTTCATTTGGCTTCATTCGAAACAATTCAAAATTATGCATTAAAAGATTTATCTTAGAATCTTTAACTCTACTAGTATATTCGTGTGTGATTTCAAGAGTGTGCCAAATATTGTAAGTCATTTCGTAAATAGAAATTCAATTGAATTCATTTTTATCCAAAGCACAAAACAAAGCATTCATAGCTTTGGCATTCAAAGAAAAAAATTTTATCAAAATCACTAAATTCATTCATAGATTTTGAAGGTGTTTGAAAACTAAGTTCAACAATATTCTATAAATCAAGGCTTATAGAAAGTAGGAAAACTCTCATCCGAGTTTTCCAATAAGTGTAGTCCATCCCATTGAACATAGGAGGACGAATGATAGAGTGACCCTCTTGAAAGTAAAAAAAAGCTATCTCTCTTAGGTGTTAATCCAAATAGAGAGAAAATATGGCTCTGATACCAATTATTAGGATCAAGTCGGCACTAGAAAGGAGGGGTGGGGGGGGGGGGGGGGGGGGGGGGTGAATTAATGATATCATAAAATTACATCGATTCAAAACTTCGTACGATAAAAACCGATATCAGAAATAAGATTAACTTAGAGTGCACGTTCATAAGCATGGTGAAAATAGTGAATAAAGCAGTTTGCAATGAAAGTAAAGAGCTTAAAGTAAATACAAACTAGATTTTTATAGTGGTTCAGTCATTGTGACTTACATCCACTCTCAGTTCCTCTTCACTCGAGGCTACCGACTTCCACTACCGATCTTCCTTTAATGGGCAAAGATTAACTACCCTTTTATGCTCTTTCTCCTTTTGATAGGCTTAGGAGCGAACCTTAACAACCTCTCCTTTTTAGACCTCACTTCTCCCTTTAGACGAACCTCTAAATACTAGGAAGAAGTGATCCTATACTTTAAGAGAGATTACAACATTTACTAAGTATTCTTTCCCCCTCTTTTCCTTAAATTTGTGCATCTCTATGTAGGAATAGCTTGGGTATTTATAGAACCTAAATGACTTCAAAATTAGAGACAAAAAAAGTCTCATCTCGGGTTTCCCAAGTCCTAGTAGTACCATCGCCTACAGCACTGACTCTAGGTGGTATCACAGCCTAATCTGACGATACCATCGCCTTACACAGTCTTGGAGACTGTGTCTTGGAGATTGAGCCTCTAGCGATGCCACCGCTTGGACCGACGATACCACCGTCTGACCCAACTTTTGGGTCACTGAATGGGCTTTTCTCTTGGCCTAAAATAGTCCCAATTCGGGCCCAGTTAGCCTCTGATTGAGTTTACTTAATTACATTCTAAACTAACCCAATTACGACCTAAACTAACTCGATCTAAATAAATTATTACAAAGCACGAATCATTTATTATTCGGCATGTCATTAGTTCTTCCGGTGCTTCGTCCGATCCTTCGGCGTATTGCCATATTGGTATGTTAACACTCGTAACTTTTAATCTCCTTAGCGCAATGTTCGATCCTTCAACCCGATGCCCGAATTCTCGGCATGAAGCCTTTTACCGGTACGTCGATCGATCCTCCGGCCCGATGTCCAATCTATTGAATCTCAGATTTTGATGATAAAATCAATTGATGGGTTAATTGATCTAATCCATATTATTGAGTTAAGTATGCAGGATTAACTACGATAACCAGAAAACATAAAGCAAGAATATCGGAGTCAAGTTCGATGGATGTTTAAGATTCCGAAGAATCGTCGGAGATGCTGCCGGAACCAACCGAGAAGAAATCGGGAACCTATCGAAATTTTCAAAATTTTGCCAAAGAGATCGTCGGAGGTTCGCGGAGAACACCGAGAAGGCTCAACTACTCGTTAAAGTCATCATAAGATCGGGAGCTTGTTGGGAGTCCATCGGAAGAAGTTCGTCGGAAAGCTCACCGGAACAAGACTCGACGTTCGCGATTGAAAACTTGCTTAGGATGTTTTTAGTTATGTAGTTCACTTGTAATTAGGATTAGGATTAAGAGATAATCCTATATCTTGGTTAGGGGCCAACTGGGCCCAAAATTAGACTTGGTTTGGGCTAAATTTGAAGCCCAACCAATGAACCGAAGGGTCTGGCGGCGGCACCGCCCAGCACCCGAGAGCAAGGCGGTGGCACCGCTTGGTTGGGCGGTGGCACCGCCAGTCCACTGTTAGTGTCAGACACTGACAGGCGGTGGCACCGCCAGCATCGGGAACCAAAGAGAATTCAAATTTTGGAGCCCAAATTTGAATCCTCTTGAGGCCTATAAATACCTCTCAAATCTTAGCTGAGATTACAACTTTTTGAGAAGTAATTGATTGAGAGAAAGGTCTTAGAAAAGTCTTAGCTAGTCTTGTTTTCAATTTGCTAGTGTTCACCTCCTTCTTTCTTGCTGAAAATCTGTAAGAGAGTGAACCGCTTGTAAAAAGTTGTAAGAGGGGTATTTACCCTTCCCCTTCAAGAGATTTGCTAGTGGAAGGTGGGAGCCTCATCGAAGAGGGGCCTCGCAAGTGGATGTAGGTCATTTGACCGAACCACTTTAAAATCGGCGTAATCTCTGGTTTGCATTTACTTATTGTCATTTATATTGCTGCAAATCATTTGCACTTTAATGCTCAACTTCTTTGTCTCCTTACGTATCCCTTCAAGTTAAAACGAAATCAAAACGGTTTCAACGAAACGTTGCTTTTATCGTACGAAAGATTTGTCAAAACGAAAGTTTTAATCCACTGCACTAATTCACCCCCCCCCCCCCCACTCTTAGTGCCGCTCCGATCCTAACAATTGGTATCAGAGCGAGGCTCACTCTCATATTTGGTTTGATACCCAAGAGAGATGGCTTACTCCGGCATACATGAGGGTCATTCTATCACACGTCCACCCTTTTTTAATGGGTCGAATTATACTTATTGGAAGACTCGTATGAGGATCTTCCTCATTTCCATGGATTTTAAGCTTTGGACTATTATTGAAAACGGATTTCAAAAATCTTCTCTTCCGATGAGCGAATGGAATGAATCGGAGAAGAAGGTTTTTGCTTTAAACGCAAAGGCTATGAATGCCTTGTTTTGTGCACTAGACAAAAATGAATTTAATCGTGTTTCAATTTGTGATTCGGCTTTTGATATTTGGAGAACTCTTGAGGTCACTCATGAAGGCACTAGCCGAGTGAAAGAGTCCAAAATCAACATCCTTGTGCACTCTTATGAACTTTTCCGAATGAAACCAACTGAGTCCATCGGAGACATGTACACCCGGTTCACGGATGTTATCAATGGACTCAAAGCTCTTGGTAAAGATTTTACTAACTTTGAACTAGTAACTAAAATCTTAAGATCCCTCCCTAAAAGTTGGGATCCAAAAGTTACGACAATTCAAGAGGCCAAAGACCTTAAAACATTCCCTCTTGAAGAACTTATTGGGTCTCTCATGACCTATGAAATGACATGTCAAGCTCATGACGAGCTCGAGAACCCCCTTCCAAAGAACAGGAAGGATATGACACTCACATCACAAGAAGACCACTTGAAAGGAACATCAAGTGATGAGGACAGTGACAATGACATTGCACTTTTGACTCAAAAATTTTAAAAATATTTAAGAAAGAATAAATTTAAAAATAATACAAAAAATAAATTCGAACACAAGAAGGACCAAGTGATTTGCTATAAGTGCAAAAAATCGGGACATTACAAGAACGATTGTCCTCAAGCCAAAAAGAGAACATCAAAGAAGAAGGCGCTCAAGACAACATGGGATGATTCAAGCGTGTCCGAAGAAGAGGAGTCCAACACCGAGCAAGTTGCTCATTACACCCTAATGGCCATCGGAGAAGAGGTAACGGATTTAATTGATGCAGATTTACCTTATCATGAATTATTAAATGCTTTTCATGAGTTATTTGATGAATGTAAGACAATTAGTAGAAAATACAAATTGCTAAAAAAGGAGCATGATAGTCTCACTTGTGATATCGATAAATTAAAAACTGAATATCATGATAGTTTAGCTCCATGTATAAAATGTCATGATCTAGAATCTCTCCAAAAGGAGAACTTGCTACTTAAGGACACCTTGAAGAAATTTGAGGTTAGTAGAAAATCTTTGAACATGATCCTTACAAATAAGGGTCACGTTCCTAAAAGAAGTGGAATCAGATTTGTGAGAAGTCCTCACCAGAATCCAACCACCTTCATTAAAGGCCTCGTCTTACATGTTCGGCACCAAAGCAATTGCAACTTTTGTTGCAAATATGGACATAAAACTTATAAATGTCCATTCAAGAAAATTAGTCCGAACAAATTAATTTGGGTTCCTAAAGGAACCATAATCAATTCTATGCAATATGATAAACAAGTTAAATTAGTTTTTAAGGCACCCAAAAGAAAATGGGTACCTAAAAATAATCCCTTCTTGTAGAAACATACACCATCACAAGCTAGGAGCAAGAGATGGTATCTAGATAGTGGATGCTCAAGACATATGACTGGAGATCCATCTCATTTCTCTATGCTCACTAGCAAAGAAGAAGGGTACGTCACCTTCGGAGACAACAACCAAGGCAAAATCATTGGCAAGGGAACCATATGTAACAAATTAAATTTTTCTATTGATGATGTCTTACTAGTTAATGGATTGAAACATAATCTCTTGAGTGTTAGTCAATTATGCGATAAAGGTTATATCGTTAGATTTGAATCAAATGTGTGTATTATTGAAAAACCAAATCATAACATAACTATGATTTCATTAAAACAAAGTAATATATACACCATCAACCTTGATTAACTGAGTAATAAAATGTGCTTCTCCGCTTTAAATGATGATGCTTGGCTTTGGCATAGGAGACTAGGTCATGCAAGCATGAAACTAATATCTAAGATCTCATCTAGAGAATTAGTGTGAGGAATTCCAAATATAAAGTTTATTAAGGACAAAGTATGCAATGCATGTCAACTAGGTAAACAAATAAAAACTAGTTTCAAACCAAAAACTCAAATTAGCACCACTAGACCATTACAATTGATTCATTTGGACTTATTTGGACCAATTGACATGACAAGTCTAGGAGGAAGCAAATATGCATTTGTAATTATGGATGACTATACTAGATACACTTGGACCTATTTCTTAGCTCACAAAAGTGATTGTTTCAAGTGTTTCTCTAAATTTTGTAAACTCACTCAAAACGAAAAAGGTTTCATGATTTCATCAATTCGGAATGATCACGGTGGCGAATTTCAAAACCGTGACTTTTAAAATTTTTGTGAAGTTAATGGATACAATCACAACTTCTCCACTCCGAGGAATCCCCAACAAAATGGAGTAGTTGAAAGAAAAAATAGAAACCTATAAGAAATGGCAAGAACGATGTTAAATGAACATAGTCTACCTAAATATTTTTGGGTCGAAGCCGTAAATACGACTTGCTACATCATGAATAGGGTCCTAATAAGACCATCCCTATCAAAAAATCCCTATGAATTATGGAATAACAAAAAACCAAATATTTCCTATTTTAAAGGGATGCCTTAGGAAAATTTGATGCTAAATCCGATGAAGGCATCTTTCTTGGTTACTCTTCCGTTTCTAAGGCTTTTCGGGTTTTTAACAAAACAACCTTAGTAATAGAAGAGTCTATTCATGTAGTTTTTAATGAAATTTCTAATTTAAAGAAAAATAATTTTGATGATGATCTTGGTTTTGATAATTTGAATTTAAATGAACCCCCTCCTCAAAATAGCAACTTGGATGCACCTTCTTCCGAAATTTCCTTACCCAAGGAATGGAAGTATATAGATGCTCATCCAAAGGAGCTAATTATAAGAGATACATCAAAAGGGGTTCAAACTCGTTCCTCTTTCAAGAATTTTTGTGCTAACGCCGCCTTCCTTTCTCAAATCGAACCTAAATGCATTGATGAGGCCAGAAAAAATGATTTTTGGGTTATTGCAATGCAAGAGGAATTGAATTAATTTGAGAGGAATAAGATATGGAAGCTTGTTCCTAGACCTAGTGACTATTTAGTCATTGGTACTAAATGGGTCTTTAGAAACAAGCAAGACGAAAATGGTATCATGGTTAGAAACAAGGCTAGATTAGTGGCCAAAGGTTTCAACCAAGAAGAAGGTATCGATTATGAAGAAACCTTCGCTCCCGTGGCTCGATTAGAAGCCATAAGGATGCTCCTTGCCTATGCTAGTAGTAATAATTTTAAACTATTTCAAATGGATGTCAAAAGTGCTTTCTTGAATGGTTTTATTTCCGAAGAAGTATATGTCGAACAACCTCCCGGATTTAAAAATTCTCTTCTTCCTAATCATGTATTCAAATTGACTAAGGCTCTCTATGGCTTGAAACAAGCTCCTAGAGCTTGGTATGAAAGGCTTAGTTCCTTTCTTATTTTAAATAATTTTACCAAAGGCAAGGTTGATACTATATTGTTTATTAAATATTTTAAAAATAATTTTCTTATTGTGTAAATTTATGTTGATGATATTATTTTTGGCTCTTCGGATGAATCACTATGTGAATCATTTGCCAAATGTATGAGTCATGAATTTGAAATGAGTTTAATGGGTGAATTAACTTTCTTTTTAGGATTACAAATCAAACAACTTAGTGATGGTATATTTCTTAACCAATCTAAATATACATTAGAATTGTTAAAACGATTTAATATGGATAATTCAAAAGCAATAAACACCCCTATGAGTATTGTGACTAAGTTAGATATGGATGAAAATAGTGAAAATTTTGATCAAAAAACATATAGAGGAATGATAGGTAGTCTACTCTACCTCACCGCGACTAGACCGGATATTATATTTAGTGTAGGACTTTGCGCTAGGTTTCAATCAAATCCTAAATTATCTCATCTTAAAAGTGTTAAAAGAATATTTAGGTATTTTAAAGGAACTCCAAATCTAGGATTGTGGTATCCAAAATCTGAAAAATTCAATTTAATAGCTTATGCAGATGCCGATTTTGGCGGATGCAGGATAGAGAGAAAATGTACATCCGGAACATGCCAATTTTTAGGACATGCACTTGTTTCTTGGACTTCCAAGAAACAAAATTCAGTTGCACTATCTACGGCGGAAGCCGAATACATTGCTGCAAGTGCATGCTGCGCACAAGTTGTTTAGATAAAAAATACATTAGAAGACTATGGAATTCACTTCAAAAATGTTCCCATAAAATGTGATAATACTAGTTCCATATGTCTCACCAAAAATCCAATTCAGCACTCTAGAACTAAGCACATCGACATTAGGCATCATTTCATACGCGATCATGTCCTTAATAATAATGTTGTTCTAGAATTCATTGACACAAAGCATCAATTAGCAGATATATTTACAAAAGCTTTGAATGAAGACCAATTTGAATTCATTAGAAGGGAATTAGGTATGTTAAATTGTCCCTAAGAATAAACTTGTTTGAATGGATTTTCCGTAAAGTTTTTTTTTTTTCATCCTCTCTCCGTTCCTCGGTGGATTTGATCCTTCTCTTTCGATTCTAAATGACATGTTAAAATTACCTTATCCTATCTGGAGTCAAACACCGCTCCCATCTGATCAAGATTAATGATTTTATGATATTGTGTGAATCTTGAAATTGATTTTGATGGCTTGATTATGAGTTTCAAGTTGACAATTTGAATTTGAAAGAGTTTGTATTCGAATTATGATCTTGACTTATTGAAGTTATTACTTGAAATCTTTTTCTTAATCACAATCTCTTCTTTGTACGCCTACAATTTTTGTTATTTATAAAAAGAAGAGATTTGATAAAATGGATGAATGCTGAATTTTTCCTTTAAGATGAACTCTGCATAAATATTTTAGCATGCTTAATTTTGAATGATGAATTTTGTATGATCAATGCTGAATTCCTGAAGTTGTAATCAGAAATTGTGTGCTTCAAGTTTCATTCCCTTTTTGTTGATGACAAAGGGGGAGAAGTGATGACTAAGTGATGACTTGTACCATTTTGATAGCATGACTTATATGTGATATGAATGTCTTATATGACTTGTACCATTTTGATAGCATGACTTATAAGTGATATGAATGTCTTATATGCCTTGCAAAATCTTTGAGAATATCGCAAGATTGATTAATCATATTGAAAGCATGCCTTACATCTATATCATGAAATTCATGTTGAAAATCTTTATCTCCTATCGTAGTAAAAATTGTCTCTTATCATTTGACTTATGATTTTCATCGAAGTTTCGTATTTACTATTGCTTAATGAGAATAACGATAAGTTCTACGGTTAGAACTTATCGGTTTATGCTTGAATTCAATGGGATGGAATTCAAGTATTTTTATCTTATCATAATATGGCATATAGATAGGGGAGTTATGTTTAACTCCGTCATCAATTGATTGTCATAATAAAAAAGGGGGAGATTGTTGAATCTCGGATTTTGATGATAAAATCAATTGATGGGTTAATTGATCTAATCCATATTATTGAGTTAAGTGTGCAGGATTAACTACGATAACCAGAAAACACAAAGCAAGAATACCGGAGTCAAGTTTGATGGACGTTTAAGAGTCCGAAGAATCGTCGGAGATGCTGCCGAAACCAACCGAGAAGAAATCGGGAACCTGTCAAAATTTTCGGAAGTTCGCCGAAGAGATCGTCGGAGGTTCGCGGAGAACACCGAGAAGGCTCGGCTACTCGTTAAAGTCATCACAAGATCGGGAGCTTGCTAGGAGTCCGTCGGAAGAAGTTCGTCGGAAAGCTCGCCGGAACAAGACTCGATGTTCGCGGTTGAAAACTTACTTAGGATGTTTTTAGTTATGTAGTTCACTTGTAATTAGGATTAGGATTAAGAGATAATCCTATATCCTGGTTAGGGGCCAATTGGGCCCAAAATTAGACTTGGTTTGGGCTAAATTTGAAGCCCAACCAGTGAACCGAAGGGTCTGGCGATGGCACCGCCAGACTGGGCGGTGGCACCGCTTGGCTGGGCGATGGCACCGCCAGTCCACTATCAGTGTCAGACACTAACAGGCGGTGGCACCACCAGCATCGGGAACCAAAGAGAATTCAAATTTTGGAGCCCAAATTTGAATCCTCTTGAGGCCTATAAATACCCCTCAAATCTCAACTGAGATTACAACTTTTTGAGAAGCAATTGATTGAGAGAAAGGTCTTAAAAAAGTCTTAGCTAGTCTTGTTTTCAATTTGCTAGTGTTCACCTCCTTCTTTCTTGTTGAAAATCTGTAAGAGAGTGAACCGCTTGTAAAAAGTTGTAAGAGGGGTATTTACCCTTCTCCTTCAAGAGAGGTCTCGCAAGTGGATGTAGGTCATTTGATCGAACCACTTTAAAATTGGTGTAATCTCTAGTTTGCATTTACTTATTGTCATTTATATTACTGCAAACCATTTGTACTTTAATGCTCAACTTCTTTGTCTCCTTCTTATGTATCCCTTCAAGTTAAAACACAATCAAAACAGTTTCAACGAAACGTTGCTTTTATCGTATGAAAGATTTGTCAAAATGAAAGTTTTAATCCGCTACACTAATTCACCCCCCCCCCTCTTAGTGCCGCTCCAATCCTAACACAATCTCCTCAAATCACTGCCAAAATCTACACACCTGCTATCTATGAAAAATAAAGGAAGAGAATAGGAGGTGGCAACCAAGAAACCTCAAGCCTATGGGTGTTTGGTTCTCTCATATTTATAAAGACCTCCTGTCAACATAACCCTAATGGATCCTGCCCTATTGAGTATTGGATCTCCGTTCAACAACTCAAGCCTCTTAGATTAGTGGATCTATATCCAATAATCTCTTATTGGCTCTTATTAGATCTCATCCATAGGATCCAATAATTTAGCGCTTATTGGATATCAAATAAGATATGAGTTCCAACGAATATCTCATATATAAACCTCTAGTCGTTGCAATGTCTATCATATATGTGTGACCCTCTAGACCCAATATCGAGCTAACTATGAGTCATACCTATCAGAACTCCTTCTAGCTCAATGAATTATTATCTCCATAATAATTCACTCAACTCATCGACTACGGATATACTAGGCCACTACACTACAGTCCCTAAACGATATAGGAGAATCTAGTCATTGGGACTTATCTATCCTCAATTATCATGTACATATAGTCCCTCATCCATCTAATATCCCAAACCTTTAGATTTGTTAATGGGAACTGGATCATGATAAGATCATAATAATGAGTCCGATTCGTCTATAAATATATACCCTAAATATTCTTAGTCATAAGGTTACTCGAGAGGGACATTGAGATAGTCGGACAAACCATTGTATTGTATACCCATCCATATGATAAAGGTGACTAGTCATATAGTTGCTCGTGTGGAGACACTAGAGATATGATGCAGGTGCTCATTATAGAATGAGTTCACTAATTGATCCATTTACGAAATACTAGATAGTTAATGAGACCTCATTGTTAGATAGTAGTTTTATAATCTCAATTGTGTGTCTGGTCCTTAAACTTGAGATACTAAGGATGCCCTATATGAGTATTCCACTCTTTGATATTGCATTTATAGGTTTGGAAGTTCTGGATCTAGCATAGCTGGTTATCGGGAGTGATAGTCAACCTTACGAGGGCGATTGAGTGTCAATAGAGGATCATCCACTCTCGATGTTATGAGAAGAATGTCTTATATATTCTCGCTCAAGCAAATCTCTAGCCAAGGTCATTCAAATTAAAAAAGAAAAGAGTTCTCTAGGAAAATCTGATTAGAGTGACTCGAGTAGACTCCGTATGGGTCTAACAGCACTATGGCCAATATATGGTCTTTGATATCTTAGATGGATGAGAGACTATAGATACATAATAACTAAAGATAGATATATCCAATGGATTGGATCTCATTATATTATCTGGGAACTATGGTGTAGTGGCATAGTACATCTTTGAGTCAAGTGAATTATTATGGAGATAATAATTCACTGAATCAGAAGGAGTTCTGATAGGTATGACTCACGACCAACTTAGTATTGGGCCTAGAGAGTCACACATATAGTAGGTGTTACGATGAGTAGAGGTTTGGATATGAGATATCCATCAACCCCTTGCCTTATTAGATATCTAATAAGCCATTGTATTATTGGATCCTTTGGATAAGACCCAATAAGAGCAAATAGTAATTATTAGAAGGATATCCATTAATCCAAGAGGATTTGGTAGTTGGTTAGAGATCCAATACCCAATAGAGCAAGATCCATTAGGATAAAATTGATAGGAACCTCTATAAATAGGAGGGAACCAAAGGGGTATAGACTAGACTCCTTTTGGCTGCCAACTCCTAGTCTCCTCGCTCCCTCTCCTCTTTAGTCGATAGTCCTATTTGAAGCATATGGACAGTAAGAAAGGCTGACCCCTTCTTGATCTTGGCATAGTCTTGTTGTGCACAAAGGAGAGAAAAGATCACATTGTGAAAGATGAGCATCGTCACACCATCTGCTATGTGAATCACTACTAGAGATGAGGACATCTGACCTCCTTCATCTACGCATATGGATCTATATTTTCGAAAAAATATGATCTCCCTTAAGTAAATCATCTCACGTGTGTTATACAATTTTCGATTTTGTGATTTTTCGTGTACCAATCTACTAGTCATAGGTGTCATGCAAGCCAATTACATGAGTGATGGAACGTGTGACTTGACACGTAGTCTTTTTGCTTGTTATTATTATTTGATATTTTATCACTTTATATTGCCTATTTCTTGAATATATTATGATGTCCATTGATCTATGTAATGAAAATCATGATAATGAGACTGATTCACCTTTAAACACATATCATAAATAATCCCGGTCATAGGTTACTCGAGAGAGACATCGAGATAATCGGATAGACTCGTGTGCTATATACACATTTATATAATGGATGCAGTTCGTCTCATAGCTACTCGTGTTGGGACATTAGGGATATAGTACATCTGCTCATTGGGGAATGAGTTTATTGATTGATCCGTTTACAGAATGCTGGATAGTTGATGATACCTTATTATCAGACAACGGTTTTATAGTCTCAATGGTGTATCTGGTTCTTAGACTTGAGACACCAAGGATGTCCTATATAAGTACTTCATTTTTTGATATCGAACTTATAGGTCTGGAGGTTCCAAATCTAGCACAACCGGTCATTGGGTATGGTAGCCAACCTTATGAGAACTATTGAATGTCGATAGAGGATTATCTACTCTCATTGTTATAAGAGGAATATCTCATGTATTCTTGCTTAGAAAAATCTCTAGCCATAGTCATTTGGATTGAGAGAGAAAGAGTTCTCTAGGAGAATCCGATTAGAGCGAGACTCAAAAAGAAACTATATGAGTCTAACAGCACCATGCTTGATATACGGTCTCTAGAATATTAGATAGATGATGGACTATAGGTATATAGGAACTGAGGATAGATAGGTCCAATGAATTTGATTCCCGTATATCATTTGGGGACTGTGATATAGTGGCCTAGTATGTCTGCAATCGATGTGAGTGAATTATTATGGAGATAATAATTCATTGAGCCAGAAGGAGTTCTGACAGGTATGACTCACGGTTAGCTAGATATTGAGCCTAGAGGGTCACACACATATGGTAGGCATTGCGATGAGTAGAGGTTCGGATATGAGATATCTGCTAGAGCTCCAATCTTATTGGATATCCAATAAGCCCTTGAATTATTGGATCCTATGGATGAGATCCAATAAGAGCCAATGAGAGATTATTGGATAGATATCCACTAATCTAATTGGCTTGGGTAGTTGGATAGAGATCCAATACCTAATAGGGTAGGATCCATTATGGTTAAGTTGACAATGGACCTCTATAAATAAGAGGGAACTAATGGTTCATAGGCTAGAGTCTTTTTGGGTTGCCTCTCATATTCTCCTCCTTATATAGTAGGCTTAGAGTTTTGAGGAGCATCATCGCGGTCCTATTGTGTGAATCACCACTAGAGAGGATGACACTTGACATCTTTCACCCTCTCCTAGAGATCTGCAAGGATCCAAAGATATACGATCTCCCTAGGTAATACAATCTTTCATATACGCAATTTTAAGTTTCGTAGATTTTATGCACTAATCTTCGTACAATGACGAATTCATCGATGGAAAATTTAGAGATTATGTTTTTATGTTCTTCCGCTGCACATGTGATGTTGCCCCCAGATTTCCTAACACAATCTTCACACGATGATCCGATATTGGATTTTTAGAAACCTATTTTGTTTTCTATTCTTCCGCTACACATGTGATGCTATCAAGGTTTCCCAATAGCATGACTTACGATAACTGACCAACCAGAGCCCCAGCATCCCTAACACACTCATCAACAAGGCCATCACCCTTGAGGTTGAATCTTATGATAATATAGATAATGTACAAGGAGGGCATCCTCCCAAACTGAGAAGTAGTTGGAGAATGTGTCAGGATCAAGAGCACTAAGAGGGGGGGGGGGGGGGGGGGGGTGAATTAGTGCAGCGGAAATCTTTCAGCGATTAAAAACGAAAGCTGCGTTCGTTTGATAAAAACTATTTTGATGCAAAAGCCGATTCTAAGAATACTTATGATTAAGTGTAGTTTATGTCTAAACACAGTTTGCGTCTAAGCGCAGTTTACGTAGTTTGCGTCTAAATGCAGTTTACGTCTAAATGCAGATTGCGTCTAAGCGCAGTTTGCGTCTAAGATCAGATTGCGTCTAAGCGCAGTGCAGTTTGCGTCTAAACGCAGTTTTACGTCTAAACACAGTTTTACGTCTAAACGTAGTTTTACGTCTAAACGTAGTTTTATGTCTAAACGTAGTTTTACGTCTAAACGCAGTTTTAAAGGGATCTGAACTTAGAAACTTCGTTCGTAAAAGCGCAGAAGACAGTTTTGCAGAATCAAAACGTAAACGTAAACTATAATGTATGAAAACGCCGATTTACGTCTGAATGCAGATTCGGAAAGATCAGCACTTAGAAACTTGTTCGTAAAGGTGCAGAGAGCAGTAGCTATGTAGGAGGTTTGCAGTAATGATAAAGTGCTCAAAATAAACGCAAACCAGAGATTTAGAGTGGTTCGGTCAGTCTTGACCTACTCCACTTTTGGCTTCCTCCACCGACGAGGTCACCGACGTCAACTAGAGGCCTTCCTTCAATAGGCGAAGGCCAACTACCCTCTTACAGATTCACTCCTTTTGACGGGCTTAGGAGACAACCCTTACAGAAGTTTTCTCTCCTCTCTTTACAACTCAAACTTGAAGAATAGAAAGAGGAGAACTAGCAGTTTTGAGCTCTAAGAAACATAGAAAGATAGCAAGATTTCGAGTGTGTGTTCTGTACTTTCAGTGCTGAATGGGTGGGGTATTTATAGGCCCCAACCCAGTTCAAATTTGGAGCTCAAAACGATCAAATCCTGGAATTCCGGGATCAGGCGGTTGCACCTCCTGATTGGAGAGGTTGCATCGCTTGGAAGAGCTCGAGAACTGAGCCCAGGCGGTTGCACCTCTCTGTCAGGGGCGGTTGCACCGCCTGAGTCTGGCTCGGAGACTGAGCCCCAGGCGGTGCCACCTCTTGACTGAGGCGGTTGCACCTCTCTACTAGAGCTCGAAGACCGAGCTCAGGCGGTGCCACCTCTCTGTCAGGGAGGTTGCACCGCCCAGTCTAGCTCGAAGACTGAGCTCAGGCGGTGCCACCTCCTGGCTGGGGCGGTTGCACCGCCCAGTCTCACTGGGAGGCTTAGCCCAGGTGGTGCCACCTCCTGGCCTAGGCGGTTGCACCTCCTGGTGCAATCAGGGACCGAATGGTTAGCTCCATTCGGCCCAATTTCAGTCTTTCAGGGGCCCAATTGCCCCAAGATTAAGCTAATGGGATCACCTCCCATTTTTCAACTTAATCAACATGCTAACTACGATTAGATCTAAGACAATTTCTGCAGCTTTGCTTCGGTGCGTCAATCGCTTCTTCCGGCGAGTTTCCGGCGAACTTTCGTCGATCATCCGATGAACCCTCGGTGATGCTCCTGCGGACTTCCGGCAAACTCCTGGACTTTGCGACAATCCACTTGGCGAGTTCTGACGAGCTTCGCTTGGCAAACTACTGGACTTCTCGGATCTTGTTCTCGCAGAACCTCCGACGACCGTCCGAACTTCCGTCGAACTCTCGAACTCCCAACGTGATCATGAACTTGACTCCGGCGCAACTCCTGTTGCTTGTCTAACTTTCATCGTAGTTAATCCTGCACACTTATCTCAAAACAAAAACTTCGATCGAGACAATTAATCCTAAGCAATTAACCAAGTTGTCCGGCATGTCATTGGTCCCTCGACGCTTCGTCCGATTCTT
The DNA here is from genome assembly GCF_036884655.1 of Musa acuminata AAA Group. NCBI lineage: Eukaryota > Viridiplantae > Streptophyta > Magnoliopsida > Zingiberales > Musaceae > Musa > Musa acuminata. The sequence continues at coordinate 18,701,153 of NC_088358.1, read as the reverse complement.
CGGCGCATCGTCCTTTCCTACAGCCTATTGCCCAATCGGCCTGTTGACTCCGCAACTCCGATATCCTTGGCACAATACCCGCTCTTCTTGGCCCGATGCCCGAGTCCACGACCCGAAGCCTTCTGTCGATACGTCGACCGATCCACCGGCCTGACGTCCAATCTTCTGACATGTTCCTCCGGCACAACATGATTTTCCTGCTTTAATTGTCTCATCCTGATCGAAGTATCCTGCGTTACTCAAAACGCAGATTAAATCATAAACATATATCAAGTGGTTTCATCATCAAAATACGAGATTCAACAATCTCCCCCTTTTTGATGATGACAATCACTTGATGACGAAGTTAAACTGAACTCCCGGAGTTTAAACAAACTCCCCCTATCAATATGCCATATTGATAAAACCTTGAATTCAAACTGAATTCAAGTCATTGCAATATTCATCATGAATACTTGCAACACGTCATCATGAACTTATGCATAAACTTATGCATAACATCATACTTCTCCCCCTTTGTCATCAACAAAAAGGAGAAGTATCACAATCAAGTGTTTGTGATATAAGTTTAACTCATTGCATGAAAAACATAATATCTATAGTTATCATCATGCAAGTTTGCTATCATCATATGGTAAGATATCAACATGTAAAATTACGATTCAAGTTCTTGATATCTTAACATGATATGACATTCATAGCACCTATTCATATGAATGCTGCTTTTGATATCTCATCATAATATGGCATTCATGACACTTTTAGGATCAAGAAAATCCGAAAATGAAATTTGACACTTTTATACATTCGGATAGGGTTTTACTAGAGATATTCAATTACAATCATAAAGGTAAAACATGCTTATTATCATGAAAATTTTTGTATTCAAGCACATAATTTTCAACATGTAATCATGGCAAGTAATTGTGTAAAATCATTATGGCAATCAAGTGATTTGATCATTCAATCAAAAAAGTCCGAAAAATAATTTTAACACGTTTAATCATTCGAACATATTTTTGCCATTTCAAATATAATCATGAAGATAAGGCATGCTCATCATCATGGTAGTATGATAGCAAGTTTACCATATACAAGCTAGCAAAAAATTTCTACATTTTAAGGCCCGCAAGCTAGCAATTTTGAGATGTTCAAGAAAGCAACTCTTGCTTCTTGAAATATAAGTTTTGCTAGATGTGCAAGTTAACTTTTTACTTCTTGAGATAGGCAAGATAGCACTTTTGCAATTTTTGTTTGGCAAGCTTGTGATGTTCAAGATAACAAGCTCTTTCTTCTCTTTTGAGAAGTATCATTTTTGCTTTCTTTGCAAAGTGCAAGCTAGCAAAATGCCAAACTAGCAAGAGATAATGTTTTACATGAGGCAAGCAAACAATTTGGCAAGTGTTACATTTGCATCTTCACTTTAGATGTGCAAGAAAATAAACAAGTTTTTGCATTTTCTTGACATTTCAAGCTAGCAATTATCGGTGATGTTCAAGATAGCAATTTCTTCTCTTTTGTAATTTTTACATTTTTCTTGAATTGTGCTAGCAATCTATCTCCCCCTTTGTCATTGTCAAAAAGAAGGGAAAAACCCTTTACATCAATTTCTAAATCATGACAAAGGTAAGTAATCATTCTTATTTGTGCATCATTATAGTTTCAATGCACAAATTCATTAACATTACATTTCATTTTTTTTGCATGATACGAATAATCAATCATCATCATAAGCATATTATCATTTTTAAGATTCATAACATGAATAATGTTATTACTATTTCATCAAAATTAATTTCGAGATTCACACAATATCATGAAATCATTAATCTCGATAAGATGGGAAAAGGATTTTCTTTTTAAGTGATTCTTTTAACACATCATAAAAAAAACTCATTCATAATTCAAGTGATTTACAAGATATCATACATGAATTTATCACTTGTATTTCATCAAAATCGAGAACTCTAGAGATAAAAAAATGATTGAAGCATTTAATCTGATTGAAGCATGATTCATATTTAAAGTGTATCTTATGTCGTAAATACGAATCAAGCATTTGTCAAATCTGAAATCATCCTCAAAATTACATTCAATAAATTCATATATGACAAGCATAGATTTATTGAAAAATCAATAAGATAGAGGATTACATTTCAAGTGTTCATCAATTGTAGCATTTCATCACATGGTAAGATATCAGCTCGTATGATGCAAATTTTTGTTTGATATCTTGATACAGGGCATATAGCAATGATAGCAATCATATATTTCTTGGTGATGCAAGCATGGGATAATCATAGCATAGTGTTTATAGCATCAATTCATATATTTCTCCCCTTTTTTAAGTGTTTCATCTTAAGTGATCGATTTCATGTTAGCATGCCTTTTCATTTATGTCAAATGAAAACATGCATCAACGTTTAGGATCGTAAAATGAATTTCATCATAAAACCATCAATCACAAAAATCATCATGTATAACTTTAAAATCTCATGCATAAAATCGTCAAATCATAGTATCAAAACTTTAATATTTTCATTGCAACATTAAGCAAGGTTTCATTGAACATAATTTTGAATGATTCTTATAAATGCCTAAAACTTCTTTAGTTTTAATTTATATGATTGACTTTATAATAGCATGCTTAACTCTTTATTCTTATGTCAAAACCATACATCATATTTAACAAACAAAGACAATGAAAAATATCAAGCCTTCCAGACAAAAGCCATGTATCGTCACTGAAAAGCAATATCAAAATATACATTCTTGCTTCTCAAGCACATAAATAAGATTTAATCTCACTAGGTGTACAATCATTAGATTTGTATCTTGCATTAACATGCAATTTTCATTTTCATTTTCAAAATTACAAGCATGATCATATTTTTGCATTTTCATTATTAAATTATTAAAAATGTAATTTTCAAGAAAATTTAAAGAAAAAGAAAAATGCATCATCAAAAACATCATGTAATTTCGAAGTAAATTAAAAGCATTTTGATTACCTTAGCGTCGAAAGGCGTAAAGGCGTAGTTTGCCACCTCGCCTTTGTTGATTTTCTCCTCGTCTTCAGAGGAGCTCGATTCATCCCAATTTTTGTTCTTCTTCTTGCGTTCAAAGCAAGTAGTTCCGTTCTTTTTACCTTTTTTTAATTTTTGTTTCATTTGTAGTTTAAGTTTACCATCACTTGAGCTTATGCTCGAGTGGTCTTCAAATGTTCTATGTCCCAAATCCTTCCTGTTCTTTGGAAGGTGGTTCTCAAGTTCTTCACGTGCATTGCACGTCATTTCATATGTGATCAATGAACCAATTAGTTCTTCAAGTGGAAATTGGTTCAAGTTTTTTTATTCTTGAATAGCAGTTACTTTTGAATCCCAAGTTTTAGAAAGTGAGCGCAAAACTTTGTTAACGAGTTCAAAATCCGAAAAGATTTTACCAAGTGATTTTAAACCATTGACGACATCCGTAAAACGGGTGTACATGTCAACAACGGTTTCGCTTGGTTTCATATGAAAAAGCTCGAAATCATGCAGTAAAATATTAACTTTCGAGTCTTTGACTCTACTAGTTCCCTCGTGCGTGATTTCAAGAGTGCGCCAAATATCGAAAGTCGTTTCGCACAAAGAAACCCGATTGAACTCATTTTTGTCCAAAGCACAAAATAAGGTATTCATAGCCTTTGCGTTTAAAGAAAAATACTTCTTCTCTAAATCCGACCATTCGTTCATCGGTTTAGAGGGAAGTTGAAAACCGTTTTCAATGATATTCCATAAATCCAGATTTAGAGAAATCAAGAAAACTCTCATTCGAGTTTTCCAATAAGTGTAGTCCAATCCGTTAAAGAACGGTGGACGAAAGACCGAAAAGCCCTCTTGGTTTCCGGCGTATGCCATTTCTCTTGGGTTTTAATCCGTTAGAGAGTTAACCTTGCTCTGATACCAATTGTTAGGATCGAGAGCACTAAGAGGGGGGGGGGGTGAATTAGTGCAGCGAAAATCTTTCAGCGATTAAAAACGAAAGCTGCGTTCGTTTGATAAAAACTATTTTGATGCAAAAGCCGATTCTAAGAATACTTATGATTAAGTGTAGTTTATGTCTAAACACAATTTGCGTCTAAGCACAGTTTACGCAGTTTGCGTCTAAATGCAGTTTGCGTCTAAATGCAGATTGCGTCTAAGCGCAGTTTGCGTCTAAGCGCAGTTTGCGTCTAAGATCAGATTACGTCTAAGCGTAGTGCAGTTTGCGTCTAAACGCAGTTTTACGTCTAAACACAGTTTTACGTCTAAACGTAGTTTTACGTCTAAACGTAGTTTTACGTCTAAACGCAGTTTTAAAGGGATCTGAACTTAGAAACTTCGTTCGTAAAAGCGCAGAAGACAGTTTTGCAGAATCAAAACGTAAACGTAAACTGTAATGTATGAAAACACCGATTTACGTCTGAATGCAGATTCGGAAAGATCAGCACTTAGAAACTTGTTCGTAAAGGCGCAGAGAGCAGTAGCTATGTAGGAGGTTTGCAGTAATGATAAAGTGCTCAAAATAAACGCAAACCAGAGATTTAGAGTGGTTCGGTCAATCTTGACCTACTCCACTTTTGGCTTCCTCTACCGACGAGGTCACCGACGTCAACTAGAGGCCTTCCTTCAATAGGCGAAGGCCAACTACCCTCTTACAGATTCACTCCTTTTGACGGGCTTAGGAGACAACCCTTACAGAAGTTTTCTCTCCTCTCTTTACAACTCAAACTTGAAGAATAAAAAGAGGAGAACTAGCGGTTTTGAGCTCTAAGAAACACAGAAAGATAGCAAGATTTCGAGTGTGTGTTCTGTACTTTCAGTGTTGAATGGGTGGGGTATTTATAGGCCCCAACCCAGTTCAAATTTGGAGCTCAAAACGATCAAATCCCGGAATTCCGGGATCAGGCGGTTGCACCTCCTAACTGGAGAGGTTGCACCGCCTGGCAGAGCTCGAGGACTGAGCCTAGGCGGTTGCACCTCTCTATCAGGGGCGGTTGCACCGCCTGAGTCTGGCTCGGAGACTAAGCCCCAGGCGGTGCCACCTCTTGACTGAGGCGGTTGCACCTCTCTGCCAGAGCTCGAAGACTGAGCTCAGGCGGTGCCACCTCTCTGTCAGGGAGGTTGCACCGCCCAGTCTAGCTCGAAGACTGAGCTCAGGCGGTGCCACCTCCTGGCTGGGGCGGTTGCACCGTCCAGTCTCGCTGGGAGGCTTAACCCATGTTGAATCTCGTATTTTGATGATGAAACCACTTGATATATGTTTATGAATTAATCTGCGTTTTGAGTAACGCAGGATACTTTGATCAGGATGAGACAATTAAAGCAGGAAAATCATGTTGTGCTGGAGAAACATGTCAGAAGATTGGACGTCGGGCCGGTGGATCGGTCGACCTATCGACAGAAGGCTTCGGGCCGTGGACTCGAGCATCGGGCCAAGAAGAGCGGGTATTGTGCCAAGGATATCGGAGTTGCAGAGTCAACTGGCCGATTGGGCAATAGGCTGTAGGAAAGGACGATGCGCCGAAGAATCGGACGAAGCGTCGAGGGACCAATGACATGCCGGAAAACTTGGTTAATTGCTTAGGATTAATTGTCTCGATCGAAGTTTTTGTTTTAAGTGTGCAGGATTAACTACGATGAAAGTTAGACAAGCAGCAGGAGTTGCGCCGGAGTCAAGATCATGATCACGTTGGGAGTTCGAGAGTTCGACGGAAGTTCGGACGGTCGTCGGAGGTTCTGCGAGAACAGATCTGAGAAGTCCAGAAGCTTGCCAAGTGAAGCTCGTCGGAACTCACCAAGTGGATCGTCGCAAAGTCCAGGAGTTTGCCGGAAGTCCGCAGAAGCATCACCGAGGGTTCATCGGATGATCGACGGAAGTTCGCCGGAAACTCGCCGGAAGAAGCGATTGACGCACCGAAGCAAAGCTACAGAAATTGTCTTAGATCTAATCGTAGTTAGCACATTGATTAAGTTGGAAAATGGGAGGTGATTCCATTAGCTTAATCTTGGGGCAATTGGGCCCCTGAAAGACTGAAATTGGGCCGAATGGAGCTAACCATTCGGACCCTGCTTGCACCAGGAGGTGCAACCTCCTAGGCCAGGAGGTGGCACCGCCTGGGCTAAGCCTCCCAGCGAGACTAGGCGGTGCAACCTCCCCAGCCAGGAGGTGGCACCGCCTGAGCTCAGTCTTCGAGCTAGACTGGGCGGTGCAACCTCCTTGACAGAGAGGTGGCACCGCCTGAGCTCAGTCTTTGAGCTAGACTAGGTGGTGCAACCTCCCTGACAGAGAGGTGGCACCGCCTGAGCTCGGTCTTCGAGCTCTGGCAGAGAGGTACAACCGCCTCAGTCAAGAGGTGGCACCGCTTGGGCTCAGTCTTCGAGCTCTGCCAGGCGGTGCAACCTCTCCAGTCAGGAGGTGCAAGCGCCTGATCCCGGAATTCCGAGATTTGATCATTTTGAGCTCGAAATTTGAATTGGGTTGGGGCCTATAATCATGTTGTGCTGGAGAAACATGTCAGAAGATTGGACATTAGGCCGGTGGATCGGTCGACGTATCGACAGAAGGCTTCGGGTCGTGGACTCGGGCATCGGGCCAAGAAGAGCGGGTATTGTGCCAAGGATATCGGAGTTGCGGAGTCAACAGGCCGATTGGGCAATAGGCTGCAGGAAAGGACGATGCGCCGAAGAATCGGACGAAGCGTCGAGGGATCAATGACATGCCGGACAACTTGGTTAATTGCTTAGGATTAATTGTCTCGATCGAAGTTTTTGTTTTGAGATAAGTGTGCAGGATTAACTACGATGAAAGTTAGACAAGCAACAGGAGTTGCGCCTGAGTCAAGTTCATGATCACGTTGGGAGTTCGAGAGTTCAACGGAAGTTCGGACGGTCGTCGGAGGTTCTGCGAGAACAAGATCTGAGAAGTCCAAAAGCTTGCCAAGCGAAGCTCGTCGGAACTCGCCAAGTGGATCGTCGCAAAGTCCAGGAGTTTGCCGGAAATCCGCAGGAGCATCACCGAGGGTTCATCGGATGATCGACGGAAGTTCACCGGAAACTCGCCGGAAGAAGCGATTGACGCACCGAAGCAAAGCTACAGAAATTGTCTTAGATCTAATCGTAGTTAGCACATTGATTAAGTTGGAAAATGGGAGGTGATCCCATTAGATTAATCTTGGGGCAATTGGGCCCCTGAAAGACTGAAATTGGGCCGAATGGAGCTAACCATTCGGACCCTGCTTGCACCAGGAGGTGCAACCGCCTAGGCCAGGAGGTGGCACCGCCTGGGCTAAGCCTCCCAGTGAGACTAGGCGGTGCAACCTCCCCAGCCAGGAGGTGGCACCGCCTGAGCTCAGTCTTCGAGCTAGACTGGGCGGTGCAACCTCCTTGACAGAGAGGTGGCACCGCCTGAGCTCAGTCTTCGAGCTAGACTAGTCGGTGCAACCTCCCTGACAGAGAGGTGGCACCGCCTGAGCTCGGTCTTCGAGCTCTGGCAGAGAGGTGCAACCGCCTCAGTCAAGAGGTGGCACCGCTTGGGCTCAGTCTTCGAGCTCTGCCAGGCGGTGCAACCTCTCCAGTCAGGAGGTGCAAGCGCCTGATCCCGGAATTCCGAGATTTGATCATTTTGAGCTCGAAATTTGAATTGGGTTGGGGCCTATAAATACCCCACCCATTCAGCACTGAAAAGATACAGACCTACACCAAAATTCTTGATCTTTTCTGTGATTCTAAGAGCTCAAATTTGTGTAAAGTCCTAAAGTTCTCCTCTTTCTGTTCTTCAAGTCTTGAGTTGTAAAGAGAGGAGAGAAAGGTCTTGTAAGGGTTGTCTCCTGAGCCCATCAAAAGGAGTGAATCTGTAAAAGGGCAGTTGGCCTTCGCCTATTGAAGGAAGGCCTCTAGTTGACGTTGGTGACCTCGTCGGTGGAGGAAGCCAAAAGTGGAGTAGGTCAAGACTGACCGAACCACTCTAAATCTCTGGTTTGCGTTTATTTTGAGCACTTTATCATTACTGCAAACCTCCTACATAGCTACTGCTCTCTGCGCCTTTACGAACAAGTTTCTAAGTGCTGATCTTTCCGAATCTGCATTCATACGTAAATCGGTGTTTTCATACATTACAGTTTACGATTACGTTTTGTAACCGCAAACTGTCTTCTGCGCTTTTACGAACGAGTTTCTTTGCAGTTTACATTTATGTTTTGATTCTATTTAACTGCAAACTGTCTTCTGCAATTTTACGAACGAGTTTCAAGGTTTAGACAAAAATCTGCATTCAAACGTAAAACTGCATTTAGACGTAAATCGGCTTTCCTCGTACAATCATCAGATTTCAGTTCATGTTTATGTCTTGATTTCAACTGCATATTGCCTTCTGCGAGTCTACAAACAAGTTTCAAAGTTCAGACGTAAATCTGTGTTTAGACGTAAATCTGCGTTTAGACGTAAATCTGCTTTTTGCATATTACTTTTTGAGCTGTACAATAGCAGCAAACTGTCTTTATACTTCTGCTTAAACTGCTTTTGATCTAAACAAGTGATTTACGCAATCTGAGCTTAGACGTAAACTGCGCTTAGACGCAAACTGTGTTTAGACGCAAATTGCGTTTAGACGCAAACTGTGTTTAGACGTAAACTGCACTTAATCATAAGTAATCTTAGAATCAGCTTTTGCATCAAAATAGTTTTTATCGAATGAACGCAGCTTTCGTTTTTAATCGCAGAAAGATATCCATTGCACTAATTCACCCCCCCCCCTGCCTCTTAGTGCTCTCGATCCTAACAATTGGTATCAGAGCGGGGTATTTCTCATTTCGGATTTACACCCGAGAGAAATGGCTCTTCAAGAGGGCTTTTCGGTCTTTCGTCCACCGTTCTTTAACGGATTGGACTACACTTATTGGAAAACTCGAATGAGAGTTTTCTTGATTTCTCTAAATCTGGATTTATGGAATATCGTTGAAAACGATTTTCAACTTCCCTCTAAACCGACGAACGAATGGTCGGATTTGGAGAAGAAGTATTTCTCTTTAAACGCAAAGGCTATGAATGCCTTATTTTGCGCTTTGGACAAAAATGAGTTCAATCGGATTTCTACGTGCGAAACAGCTTTTGACATTTGGCGAACACTTGAAATCACGCACGAGGGAACTAGTAGTGTCAAAGACTCGAAAGTTAACTTTTTATTGCATGATTTCGAGCTTTTTCGAATGCAACCAAGCGAGACTATAGGCGACATGTACACCTGTTTCACGGATGTCGTCAATAGTTTAAGAGCTCTTGGAAAGTGTTTTTCGGACTTTGAACTCGTAAACAAGATTTTGCGTTCTCTTTCTAAGAAGTGGGATTCAAAAGTAACTGCAATACAAGAAGCTAAAAACCTAAACAACTTACCACTTGAAGAACTAATTGGTTCATTGATGACATATGAAATGGTGCACAATGCACATGATGAACATGTTGAACACAATCACCTTCCAAAGAACAGGAAGGATTTGGAACTCTGGACAAATGAATGCCACTTGAGCGATGACTCAAGTGATGAGGACAATGATGAACAAAACAACCTTTCAAAGAACAGGAAGGATTTGGGACATAGAACATTTGAAGACCACTCGAGCATAAGCTCAAGTGATGGTAAACTTAAACTACAAATGAAACGAAAATTAAAAAGCAAAAAGAATCGAACTACTTGCTTTAAACGCAAGAAGAAGAACAAAAATTGGGATGAATCGAGCTCCTCCGAAGAAGAGAAAGTCAACGAAAGCAAGGCGGCAAACTATGCCTTAACAGTCTACAATGATGAGGTAATCGAAATCCCCCTAATTTATTTTGAAATTACTTAATTCTTTCATGATGTATTTTTCTCTTTTAGTTTAGAATTACATGTTAAAAAAGAAAAAAAATTATTATGATCATACTAAGTAATTTCGAAAATGATAATATTGCATATTTTATGATAAACAAATAAAATGATCTTGATTTAAAATATGAAATCATGTGTATTACATTGATTTCCATTGTTATTTCTCGATTTTGATTAAAGATCATGTTTGATTTGAAGAAATGCATAATGATGAAATTAAATATTTTGATTAACAATTTTATGCATGAGATTTTAAGCCGATGATAAGCATGTGTTATTCTCATGAGTATATTTGAAAAACTATGGCAAAAATGTGCTCGAATGCATGAACGTGTTAAGATTATTTTTCGGACATTCTTGATTCAATGTTCAAAACACTTAATTGCCATGATGATTTTACACTATAACATGTTGGAAATTATATGTTTTGGATACATAAATTTTTATGATCATGAGCATGTTTTATCTTCATAATTGAACTTGAAAATCTATAGCAAAATCTTATCCGAATGCATGAAAGTACTAATTTCATTTTCGGATTCACTTAACAATTGGTATCCTAACAATTGGATTTTCTCATACACTTATGAAAAATATTTTTCTAAAATGGATTTGATGAAATGATTCCTGCTTATAAATTCCATCTTGAAATATGAATGATAGTGTCTTTGCTTGCAAAGATTTGTTTCACATACATATCTCCTATGATTCATGTGCAGAAAAAGAATTTATAAATCATAATACAATGAGATTTCTTATGCAAAAATAAAGTGCTTTTGTGATTCTTTGCTAAAGAGAATAATTATTAAAATCATGATCTTGATAATTATAACATGAAGCTCTTTATAAATCAAGATCGTTCATTATGCTCCCTACATTTATCAAAAAGGAGTTCTTCAAATGAAATGCAACTTGTCTTTTGATTTCATGATATTTTATGAATTTTGAAATTAATTTTAATGACTTGATTATGAGTTTCAAGTTGACGATTTGATTTGAACAAGTTATGTCTAAATCATAATCATGATCTTGCAAAATTGAAATCACAAATAATATCTTTTGGTATTCATGAATTGATACTCACAATATGAAAGTATTGGTATTCATGACTTGATTTTGATTGAAACATTACATGCTTAAATTAATCATTCTTCTATGTTTCAAAAATTCTTTAAATGCCTTATGTGATGACTGAAAATTAATTTGCTTTATGATGAATCACGAATCATGACTTGATCTATGATATTGAAATATTTTGATCATGATTCTTGGTTATATAATTCCTTTGCCCTATTAAAAGGATTTGTTGAATGGATCATGTCCTTTTTGAACTTTCTTGATATCATGACAAGATTTTGTAATATGGCCTGTATAATAATTAAAAATTTTTGGCCATTGATTTCTCCCTTCTTTTCGACAAAAACAAAGGGGAGAAAGCTTTTGCTAGTTAGAACATGCAAAGAAAAGCAAGTGCAATCTTGCACATGAAGCAAGTGTTGAATTGCCATGATTGAACCTAAGAATCTTGCTATGCTTTTGTGCTTATATGTTGTGATGAAAATATAGCTTCATGTTATAAAAACTTGCATATATTTTAAAATAGCTAGAGCTACTTCTCCTTTTGTTGATGATAAAGGGGGAGAAAATATGAATTGATACTATAAGTGCCATATTTGAATTTTCATCATGTTAAGATATCAAGAACTTGCATCGTAATTCTACTTAATGATATCTTGTCATGTGATGAAATGCTACGATTTGTTGCTAAAATGATGCATGCAATACTTATGCTTTCTATGTAATGTATTGCATATGATATGAACCTTGATTAAAATTGCCTTGATTTGAATTCAAGGTTTATCTCAATTATGGAATTTTGAAATAAAAATGATTACTCACCTTTGTCATGATTTAGAAATTGACAGAAAGGGTTTTCCCTTCTTTTTGACAATGACTAAGGAGGAGATAACTTGCATGCACAATTCAAGAAGAAAGCAAATTTTCACTTCTCAAAATAGAAGAAATTGCTATCTTGAACATCTTAAGAAACAAAAAGAACAAAGGTGCTATCTTGCCTATCTCAAGAAGCAAAACATGCTAACTTGCGCATCTAGCAAAGTGGACAAAATTTTCATATTTCAAGAAGCAAGAGTTGCCTTCTTGAACATCTCTAATTTGCTAGCTTGCATGATGTAGAACTTGCTATCTTGAACATCTCTAATTTTCATACCAAGTGCTATCTTGTATGCTATAAAACTTGCATATCTAAAACTTGATAGCTTGAATATTCTAAGCATGATTCAACACTTGCTATATTTTCTAGCAAAATTGCATGATGATAAAACTTGATATTATGTTTTTCATGCAATAAGTTGAACCAATATCACAAACACTTGATTGTGATACTTCTCCTTTTTGTTGATGACAAAGGGGGAGAAGTATGTTGATGAAAGTATGTTGATGACATGACATGTGATGCATATGTTCATGTTGACGTGTTGCAAGTATTCATGATGAATATTGCAATGACTTGAATTCAGTTTGAATTCAAGGTTTTATCAATATGGCATATTGATAGGGGGAGTTTGTTTAAACTCTGGGAGTTAAGTTTAACTCCATCATCAAGTGGTTGTCATCATCAAAAAGGGGGAGATTATTGAATCTCGTATTTTGATGATGAAACCACTTGATATATGTTTATGAATTAATCTGCGTTTTGAGTAACGCAGGATACTTTGATCAGGATGAGACAATTAAAGCAGGAAAATCATGTTGTGCTGGAGAAACATGTCAGAAGATTGGACGTCGGGCCGGTGGATCGGTCGACCTATCGACAGAAGGCTTCGGGCCGTGGACTCGGGCATCGGGCCAAGAAGAGCGGGTATTGTGCCAAGGATATCAGAGTTGCAGAGTCAACTGACCGATTGGGCAATAGGCTGCAGGAAAGGACGATGCGCCAAAGAATCGGACGAAGCGTCGAGGGACCAATGACATGCCGGACAACTTGGTTAATTGCTTAGGATTAATTGTCTCGATCGAAGTTTTTGTTTTAAGTGTGCAGGATTAACTACAATGAAAGTTAGACAAGCAGCAGAAGTTGCGCCGGAGTCAAGATCATGATCACGTTGGGAGTTCGAGAGTTCGACGGAAGTTCGGACGGTCGTCGGAGGTTCTGCGAGAACAGATCCGAGAAGTCCAGAAGCTTGCCAAGTGAAGCTCGTCAGAACTCACCAAGTGGATCGTCGCAAAGTCCAGGAGTTTGCCGGAAGTCCGCAGAAGCATCACCGAGGGTTCATCGGATGATCGACGGAAGTTCGCCGGAAACTCGCCGGAAGAAGCGATTGACGCACCGAAGCAAAGCTACAGAAATTGTCTTAGATCTAATCGTAGTTAGCACATTGATTAAGTTGGAAAATGGGAGGTGATTCCATTAGCTTAATCTTGGGGCAATTGGGCCCCTGAAAGACTGAAATTGGGCCGAATGGAGCTAACCATTCGGACCCTGCTTGCACCAGGAGGTGCAACCGCCTAGGCCAGGAGGTGGCACCGCCTGGGCTAAGCCTCCCAGCGAGACTGGGCGGTGCAACCTCCCCAGCCAGGAGGTGGCACCGCCTGAGCTCAGTCTTCGAGCTAGACTGGGCGGTGCAACCTCCTTGACAGAGAGGTGGCACCGCCTGAGCTCAGTCTTTGAGTTAGACTGGGCGGTGCAACCTCCTTGACAGAGAGGTGGCACCGCCTGAGCTCGGTCTTCGAGCTCTGGCAGAGAGGTGCAACCGCCTCAGTCAAGAGGTGGCACCGCTTGGGCTCAGTCTTCGAGCTCTGCCAGGCGGTGCAACCTCTCCAGTCAGGAGGTGCAACCGCCTGATCCCGAAATTCCGGGATTTGATCGTTTTGAGCTCGAAATTTGAATTGGGTTAGGGCCTATAAATACCCCACCCATTCAGCACTGAAAAGATACAGACCTACACCAAAATTCTTGATCTTTTCTGTGATTCTAAGAGCTCAAATTTGTGTAAAGTCCTAAAGTTCTTCTCTTTCTGTTCTTCAAGTCTTGAGTTGTAAAGAGATGAGAGAAAGGTCCTGTAAGGGTTGTCTCCTGAGCCCATCAAAAGGAGTGAATCTGTAAAAGGGCAGTTGGCCTTCGCCTATTGAAGGAAGGCCTCTAGTTGACGTTGGTGACCTCGTCGGTGGAGGAAGCCAAAAGTGGAGTAGGTCAAGACTGACCGAACCACTCTAAATCTCTGGTTTGCGTTTATTTTGAGCACTTTATCATTACTGCAAACCTCCTACATAGCTACTGCTCTCTGCGCCTTTATGAACAAGTTTCTAAGTGCTGATCTTTCCGAATCTGCATTCATACATAAATCGGTGTTTTCATACATTATAGTTTACGATTACGTTTTGTAACCGCAAACTGTCTTCTGCGCTTTTACGAACGAGTTTCTTTGCAGTTTACATTTACGTTTTGATTCTATTTAACTGCAAACTGTCTTCTGCAATTTTACGAACGAGTTTCAAGGTTTAGACGAAAATCTGCATTCAGATGTAAAACTGCATTTAGACGTAAATCGGCTTTCCTCGTACAATCATCAGATTTCAGTTCACGTTTACGTCTTGATTTTAACTGCATATTGCCTTCTGCGAGTCTACAAATAAGTTTCAAAGTTCAGACGTAAATCTGCGTTTAGACGTAAATTTGCTTTTTGCAGATTACTTTTTGAGCTATACAATAGCAGCACACTGTCTTTATACTTCTGCTTAAACTGCTTTTGATCTAAACAAGTGATTTACGCAATCTGAGCTTAGACGTAAACTGCGCTTAGACGCAAACTGTGTTTAGATGCAAACTGCGTTTAGACGCAAACTGTGTTTAGACGTAAACTGCACTTAATCATAAGTAATCTTAGAATCGGCTTTTGCATCAAAATAGTTTTTATCGAACGAACGCAGCTTTCGTTTTTAATCGCAGAAAGATATCCGCTGCACTAATTCACCCCCCCCCCCCCTCTTAGTGCTCTCGATCCTAACAGCCCAGGCGGTGCCACCTCCTGGCCTAGGCGGTGCCACCTCCTAGTGCAATCAGGGACCGAATGGTTAGCTCCATTCGGCCCAATTTCAGTCTTTCAGGGGCCCAATTGCCCCAAGATTAAGCTAATGGGATCACCTCCCATTTTCCAACTTAATCAACGTGCTAACTACGATTAGATCTAAGACAATTTCTGCAACTTTGCTTCGGTGCGTCAATCGCTTCTTCCGGCGAGTTTCCGGCGAACTTCCGTCGATCATCCGATGAACCCTCGGTGATGCTCCTGCGGATTTCCGGCAAACTCCTGGACTTTGCGACGATCCACTTGGCGAGTTCCGACGAGCTTCGCTTGGCAAGCTTCTGGACTTCTCGGATCTTGTTCTCGCAGAACCTCCGACGACCCTCCGAACTTCCGTTGAACTCTCGAACTCCCAACGTGATCATGAACTTGACTCAGGCGCAACTCCTGTTGCTTGTCTAACTTTCATCGTAGTTAATCCTGCACACTTATCTCAAAACAAAAACTTCGATCGAGACAATTAATCCTAAGCAATTAACCAAGTTGTCCGGCATGTCATTGATCCCTCGACGCTTCGTCCGATTCTTCGGCGCATCGTCCTTTCCTGCAGCCTATTGCCCAATCGGCCTGTTGACTCCGCAACTCCGATATCCTTGGCACAATACCCGCTCTTCTTGGCCCGATGCCCGAGTCCACGACCCGAAGCCTTCTGTCGATACGTCGACCGATCCACCGGCCTGACGTCCAATCTTCTGACATATTCCTCCGGCACAACATGATTTTCCTGCTTTAATTGTCTCATCCTGATCGAAGTATCCTGCGTTACTCAAAACGTAGATTAAATCATAAACATATATCAAGTGATTTTATCATCAAAATACGAGATTCAACAGAATGGTCGCACCTACTATATCATCCAGAAGAAATCTATCCTTTATTTGGTGCTAAGCTCAGAAAAAGATGTAAATTTTCTTTAAGACTCTTACAGGAAGATCATCACCCTTGAAGTTAAATCTTCTGACACAATATAAAAAAGACAAAGAGAGGATTTCATCTTATGAGCAAAGGTTATTCCTCAAAGTAGTTATAGGATGGTCACCATGACAGACTACGACATCCAAAAGGAATCTATCATTCGTTTAATGCTCCTACCGAGGAGAGGGATATAATTTTTTTTTGTTAAAACTCTCACCGGCAAGACGACCACAGAAAGAAGCAGCTGGAGTACGGTCACACTCAAGCAAGACGAAGACATTCAGGAGTGCACCCTCGGCTTAGTGCGCCTTCGTGGTGGCCAGTGAACCCTTGTCCTGCACGATTGCTGCTTTGGTGTCTCTTAGGCTGATGATGTTGTCTCTGGCCAAGTGTCATTTGAAACCTACTGGTATTGGTGTAAGCTGGAACTCGTGTTAATGTGATGGCAATAATGTTTTCAGTCACTTATGGTGTTCGCATACTATTTTCTTTGGCCATTTTTTTTTTGTGTATCTGTGGCAGTTCTTTCCCTGTTTGATGTTTCTTATGTTGCCAGTTCAATCAATTCTTGCGTTGTATTTTCTTGTTCTCGGTTATCTTGGTGTCTCTACTGTATCTGAAACAAACCTCTATACCGAAGAACATTGTAATGTCTTTGCTTCTGGATATTGGAGCTTAATGCAGAAAGCTTTTAGCCTTTGGATGGAAGTTGTGGCTGATGGATCAATCTAACAATTGAAACGATGAACATGTACGTGTCCATGCACGAATGTAAAAGCATCGAACCTCTCCCCCCCATCTCTCTCGTGCTTCAATAACCTCTTCGATTATCTATTCAAGGAAAAAAGATATTACAATGTGTTTGTGAAAGATACCCCAAATGAGCGACTTATACTTGTCCATATGATAGCCTGGTTGATCTGACTCGCTCATTATTGTACAGATATCGGGAAGGCAATGTTAGATAGAAGACTGACTGCCATTAAAATGCTTGGTAATGGCAGCAACAATATATCGGCACATAAAAGAAATTACAAACATCAGTTGGTGGTAAGCTCAACTGTAGCTCAATCGTGATTGGGTTTGGCATGGAGGGATCCCAATCTCACATGAGTTGACTCCCTCACATGAGTTCACTCTCGCTGAAACGAAAGCGAACAAAGAGCAGTGTTGACGAACATTACTTTCTTCGAATATATAGGTGGGAACTACCAATACTTTCTTTTCTTCTATCTCAATATTCCAAATATCAAATGTGTCACTTGATCTCATTCATCTCCTCTTAATTATCTAATTTATTGTATACTAAAGAGGGTAAATATTCATCGCAAATAGAGACTCGACACTTGATAATATAATCAATCAATGAAACGGTAGACTCAGTCAACAGTCAACGATCAAGCAACATGGATATCATTCTAAAATATTAATCTAACAAATATTTTAGAAATAGTGAAACATGATATCTATACTATCAATGCATTTTATTTTATGATTGTTATTGGATAAATCAGAAATATCATTCGACTTTAGTCTTCATACAAATTAATAGTAGGATGAGCATCCAAGCCAAATCTTCCCTTCAATTGATTCAAACATCATATCTATACTATCGGAATATGAATTAGGCAAATATATATATATATATATATATTCATGTAGGCTCATATGCGGATATCTGCATAATGGAATCCATTTCATATATGCGGCTGTAAAATCCGTATAAGCAGCGTATATGCGGACAGATCCAAGTCACTGCTTACGGCCCACGGCCTACGGCCCACGGCCTAACCCAAATATAAACTGAAGCCCTAGTTGTTTAGTCCGGTGTCTTCGATTATAGAGCTTCGGAGCGGCGGTACCAACCGGCTGCAAACTTCGAGCAAACCTACGGTGCGAGACGAGCGGCGACGAGCCCTCTTCGTGGCCGGCGATCCCTCCACGGCAGAAGCAAAGGTTGGAGATCCTATGTCGCTGTCCGTGGGGCAACAGGGTTTGTAGCGGCTCCGCAATAGGATGCTTACTGCTAGAGGTGACAATTCTTCTTGATCGGGTCTTTACTTTAATTTTTAACCCCCAGAGATGGGGTTATTAGTGTTTCTGCGGAATTAAAGGTTTGCCTTTTATTCTTGCGATAGCTTATTTTAGGATTCCCATGTATACCGAAATTAGATTGGTGCACAATATGATGACATAAGGACCTGAAATTGTGGAGATTAAATATTTTACTTTGTCCAAGGATGACATGCGGATTCCCTGATTCCATTTTATCTACCATGCTGATGCTGAGCAAATCTTTGCTAGCGTGTAAGCCATGCCAGATATCTGGCTATCTAGTTCTTCGGTTCTCAAGAAATCTTCTGATTTCATTCTCGTCTCTAATTGGTTGTTTGTTTGTACTTGGGCAAATGTCATTCATCCATGATAGCAAATCGAGAGGGTAGAAGGAGGGAGAAAAAAAGGGCCAAATGATGGTAATAAGGGAAAACATTAAGAAAGAAATGAAAGAAATAGTTCTCTTTTATGTATGTGCGTATATATCTCTTTTTTTATTTCATCATTAAACCTACAATTGGACCAACTGATCCATTGGTACAACCTGTGGCTCACTGACCTGAGGCTTCGCTAGATCATAGTGGGTTCTGTTCCGAATGCATTGTATTTACTACACCTTAACTGGCTTTTCGTAGTTAACTTGTGGAGTTCTAGTATCTTGATAGAATCAAGTATCATACATCTTTTGACTGTCATTGAGCTAATTAAAGAAGCTTCGACTCATGAAATGTGATTTTTCAGCTGTCATTCATTGTGCACCTGCAGTATTGAAATCTTCATCTGTATTCTTTCTGAGATTTCCGTGTTGGTTTTCTAGTGAGTTTCTTGAGACAACTATGATGTAATTTCTCATGCTATCCCTGATGAAGTAGTTTCTTGTTGCAGTGTAGTAAATTGTGGTTAGTTTGCAGCAAACAATTTTAGTTGCAGTAGATGCCCCTTCTCAAGCCGCCACCTCCTCGAATTCTCCTGAATAATGTTTCTTGCATGCGTAATGGTCAGACTGTCCTCCGCAATATAAATGTCTCTGTGCATGATGGCTCTTCTCTTGTCTTGACTGGTGCTAATGGCTCTGGAAAGACCACCTTTCTTCGTATGCTAGCTGGATTCTCACGTCCATCTGCTGGGGAGATCCTATGGAATGGGCATGACATCACATCTCCGGGAGTCTTCCAACAATACAAGCTACAACTTAACTGGTTATCAATGAAAGATGCCATAAAGGAGAAACTTACTGTATTGGACAATGTACAATGGTTTGAAGTCCTGGAAGGCAAGTGTGGGAAATCCATGGATGCTCTTGAGTTAATGGGGCTAGGTAGGCTTGCAAAAGAGAAGGCGAGGATGCTTTCAATGGGTCAGAGGAAACGACTACAGTTGGCGAGATTACTGGCTATAGACAGGCCGATCTGGTTGCTTGATGAACCATCAGTTGCTTTAGATGCTGAAGGAGTGCGGATGTTGGAATACATAATAGCGGAGCACAGGAAGAAAGGTGGAATTGTATTTGTGGCAACACACCTGCCAATTGAGATTGAAGATGCAATGTCCCTTAGGCTACCAGCAAGGTTCCCGAGGAGGAAAACTTTGGTTGATATGGTCCATTCAGTGTAAATGTGATCTCTGTTCTATTCCTCAACGATTTGTCTCCTGAACTGCAGATTCCATATTTCTTGTACTTCCAGAAAGATTTCTAAAGAAGAAAAATTTTAGTCGATCTAGCCCATTGATGTACGCATAACATATATGTTTTCTTTTTCCAATTGTTTCAGATGCCACCTTTGGTTTGACATACACATAACATACATACTTTTTCCAAAGTTTATTTTCTTATTGATCAGTTGTGTTCAATTCACTGTTATTCTCCCTCCCTCTCTCTCAATCTCTCTTAGCTAGGAACACTATATTTTCATAGAGGTTGTTTAAGCGCTTGGTTGACAGTATGTTATTCTCCTATGACAATTGAGATCGTTTTCTATCATTGGATTAAGATATTAGCTGTAAAGTCTGACAAACTCCAGGAATTGTTTGCACTGGACAGACTGAGCCACGTTTGAACAGCTAAGGGAGTTCTAGCATTGCTCCACATGCAAGGTTGGACAGGAGAGGGCAATGTTACTTCAGGTATCTACCTATCTCAACAGTGGAGTAGGTATTTACTCACCATAAATGCTGCTGATTTCAATAGTTGGAACATTACCATCACCTGCTTGACTCCCTTCACATGCCTTTACTTTCACTGACATCCTCTTCTTACTGGTTTTTCTTTCAAGTGAAGGCGCAAGTGTGTCAGGTTAGACCAATTTCTTGGTAAGCTTGCTCTTAAACTTGCCATTGATCAAGCAGATAGCACTGACATCCTCTTCTTACTGGTTTTTCTTTCAAGTGAAGGTGCAAGTGTGTCAGGTTAGACCAATTTCTTGGTAAGCTTGCTCTTAAACATGGCATTGATCAAGCAGATAGCACTGGTAGCATCTTCCTTTGGGAATCGTTTACAGCCAATGTGATTTAGTTGGATGCTACTATGGTGCATCCAGATTGGGTTTTTAATTATATGACTGTTCTTGTGAGCAAAGGAGATGTCTACATCTATTATGGATAAGATTTGATGCAAGATTTGGATTGACATCAATTATTCACTTGAGATTTGCTCAGGCTTGGTCCGTCTTGAGTTGACAGAGGCATGAGTTGCAAGGATGGACTCTTAAGTCAACAAAAGTTGCTTAATACTATTACTAGTCTCCCAAAGAATGTTTTAGCAATATTTGGAACTATGGTTTTTTTTTTTTGGCAAGATTTGAGCACAGGAAATTCATAATGTCACAGACTATCAGCTTGTGATGCAATTTGATATAATGTGAGATCATAGGGTTTTAGTTTTGTTTGAATAATTATATATATGTATTGGACTGATAAGCTGGGATCCATGGTACTGAAAGATGGTCGCTAACATTTAAAGCATCATACTCTTAAAATGCTTGTCCTGTGGTAGCTGTCATGGAACAAAGGTGTTCACTCAACTCAAATGTCTTTTTTCCTTGTTTGGTGTTTACATAATATTTTAGCATTGCCCACCTCAAATATATGAGTAAGAGCATTTATACATTAAAAATATGTATTGCTTTTGTTGGATATTTGAGACATTTTCCTCTGTTAAGGTAAACCTGCGGGGTTGGAACTAATACATGCGTGCATT